>NC_138658.1:14974890-15574890 GCF_964273445.1 Streptopelia decaocto
ACTCTGCACTATGGATACCTGCTAACTTCAGGACTAATAATCTTGCAACATCTTCTGTCAATTCTCATGGTCTCAGTTCAGTGGAAAATAGTTTCTGGAGTGGCATTGAATGATGCAGGTTTACCATACGCTTAATCCAGAGTAACAATGGGCAGCCAGTGGAAAGAGCTGATTTCAGTCAATTCTACTCTTCCCTCAAACTTAAATACGTCAAGTGATGGCACTTCTCTTGCACCAGATCAAACAGCCATGCAATGCAAGAAGAGTTATTTTCCTTTGAGAATCAGATGGAAAATAAATTGAAGGGATTAGGAAAAGCAGAGGTTAATGAGCTAATCCTTCAGTGAGGATATATCTATAGAAACACTCAAAAAGGGATCCCTCATAAGCTTGCAGAATTTTTTAAAAAGGACTCCTTGCCCTTTGCAAACCCAATACTGCTGAGTTTGCAACACTCTTCGGGGTTATGAAACATGATCTGAATTAACAGTGTATTTGAAACTGAAGTTCTTACTTAAATTTTTGTGTTAATTTTAATCTGCCACTGATGTCACACAAATGTAGAGCAGGAATAATTTTGCTGAAATCACAGGCACTGCTGTGTCCCTTGAAAAGTTAAATGCACCTATCTAAAATACATACAAAATGTTACTAAATCACGTCAGCACTTAATACCCACTGACACTCATATTGCAGCGGTTTAAATTACTACAATATGAGGCATCAGTGAATAAAATTACACTAGAATAAAACTCTTGTGTCAGAATCTGATCCCATATAAGTGTTTTGTACTGTTGTTTTAATGGAACATTGCAAAACTGAAAAATCATTAGTAGTCGTGCCAATGCTTTAGCATTTAAAAGGTCCTATTTTCTGTTTCCCCATAGTCCCTTAATGCTACTCCATTAGTTTAAAAAGGCCATAAAGAGAGCACATTTAGTCATTTGGGAATATTTTCATTTTTATGTTGCTCTTGCCTTTGGCATACTAGATATGTTAGGTTGTGGCTGAGGAGAAAGGGTCACCGCTGGCTCGCCTCTCTGTTCCAGCTATTCTTGGTTGCTGGAACAGCTCCTAGGGGCCCCAGGCTGCCAATTGTACTAAAATTGCTGGTAGCCTTAAGACTATTCAAGGAGTAATTAGCTACCAAATGTGGGTAATTGTGACAGAGTCTAGCTAATACTACCTGTGTCTGAACAGACTAATTAAAGGCTGCATACATGAGAAGAAAAAAACCCTCTTCTTTTAAAGAAATGAATTATTAGAAGAGAAAATTTGATCTAGTATATATAAAGTTCTATTCCTTCTAGTAGAATCCTAGCAGTTTTTGCTAATTAAACTTGGAAAATGGAGCACAACTAGAGTTTTTAAATTAAATACTTTCACTGTGGGAGCCTTCATATTCTGCTTTTGATTTCAAAAAGCCATTTTATATTTTTTACAAAAAAGTTGTTCAGTGCAAGAGCATTTAAAAATTATTCTTGCCTATATAAAATCAGGAGTTCTGTTTCTGCTATCAGAGATATTTTTAATTTTAAGACCAGTTGGAGATATCATGGGTACCTAAGCTCTGTTTCTCCCTCTTTACAAAATGAGATAGGCAGGGAGAATAATCTTCTGCTGGTTTGACAGGACTGCAGTTCTCCATGCATCAGTATAGCTGTAATTGTTTCCTACATGTGTTTGTCATAATTTGTACTTGTGCTCCTGCCTTCTGCTGCTCCTACAATCAATTGTGAGCAGTACCATTCCATCCCATGTATGTAATGCCTGTCTTAGGTGGTATTTAGATATTTGCTAATACAATCATAAAATCTCACAGCTCAGCTGAATCTTCTGTGCCTCTAGCTGTGCTTCACGAAATAGCAGATTTCTTAGCTGCAGGAATCCCATAGACAGCTGATTATATCTACCTCTTTCATCTGAAGTAGATTACAGTTAGAACAACCAGAATGAGGCCCTCACAAGAGCAGCAGATTCAGAAGAAAACAGCTCCCTTTACTTCTTCCTGTGCCGCTAAAACAGATTATTTTAGAAAATGAGAAAACGCTTCCTTGTGTTCTAAGATGCTGCAGTATCACTAATGCCCTCTCAGCTCTTCTTTGGGTGCCATAGCCACCAGTGGTCTCTGTGCCTCAGACTTTGACTCCTAAAGTGTCTCTGAGACACAGCAAGCAACTTCTGGTCTGCTGCCTTGTCCTTTAACCATAGCTGCTAATTTTGGTGGAGTCTCTCTTTCTCCTCTATCCAGGTGGACTGACTGAAAGTCTACATTTAAGATGTAGTGCTCTGGAATACACAAATTATCTCATTACATACAGCAGAACTCCATCAGGCTTGGTAGCTGTTTATGGCTGTAATCAGTGACCAAATGCAGAGTCCCAAGCTATCCATTAATGCTAATTTTGCTAAGAAGACAGGTAGAAAAGCTGTAATTATTTAGAAAGAAAGCCACTTCCTTTTCTACCTGCAAAAAGGGACAAACCATGCTATCTTAGTCTGTCCGGAGAGCAGAGAACTGAGAACTGTGAGCTGACACGTGTGCAAACACTGCAAAGTTCAAATCTGATTGAACTCCAGACATTTTACAGCCAGGAATACAGGTGTTACCTCACCATGGCAGCTGCAATTCCTTTTTTATAGACTGCTTCAAAGAGCAGCTGATAAAGCCTAATCTCCCTGTTTAAATATCTTCTTACCCCATGTTGTGAAAGTGGATTAGAAATAACATATTGCAACTGTTCATCATTCTCCAAAACAAAAGGAAACAAAGCACTGTTATTTAATGCAGCCTTTATCTAGAACAGTCAGTTTATGATTGTCTTTTTGATACAAATCTGGTGATCAGCAGAGGTTGTGGCTAATTCTTGCTCTTCTCTATCTTCTCTATTGATATGCACTTGAGAATTCATGTAGGTGAAACGTTCTGTATTGATGTGAGAGCCCCCATGGAAATGTGAGGACATGGTAGCTGATTGTCCTGCTCCTTGAACTGAGAATCTGAGTGACCTGACTGGCAACTCATAAAGAGATTCTGAGGCAAAGAGCAGCAGTGATACTGGTTTAGCAGGACAGTCCAATCTGAAATAGTCTTCAGGTGGCTTTAACTGGTTTTAAGACTGAGGGTGGAAGTTCTGTGCATGATGTATGTGGAAAGATGGCAGAAGGCCCAAGACACAGGATTTCAAGAAGTCTCTTTGTTTTCAGTCTTTATAACAGCATTACATATTTTGTGGTCCTTGCTATTAGCAATTGGAAACATCTTAAAAATGAAAGGCAATCGTTGCAGCTTAAAGGAGGGGAAAGAAGTAGAAATTGCTCTGTAACCTCATCACTCTTTCATACAATTCAGGAAAGAAGAACCCAAAAATAGGAATGGCGATATGTCTACATTTTCTAAAAGTCTGTCAGTTAGTGCTATGGCATGCACCTCTGCTACTTGACCTAGAAAAATTCTGGTTGAGGCAGTGAAAATACAGCCATATAATCTACATTTTAGAAATACCTGTCATTGTTCATCATTATTCACATAACTTTGCATAGATGGAAGTAGGGGGTTCTGTGTGAGTACTACCTTGCAGTAGAAAATGAAGGCTTGATAAAGTAAATTTTTGTGACACATGCATCTTCCATCTGAAGGCATGAAAAAAGACCACACTCTTCAAGTTTTATAAGATAAATCTGTGGTTTGGGTTGTTTTTGTTGTTGTTCTGTTTTTAATTGACAGTAATTAGCAGCTCACATGTAAGGAAACTAAATCCTTTTTCCCTCCCTACATTCAGATGCAGAGCTGCATTTCCTATACCTACGATTAGTCATCATGTCATTAAAATGTGTTCTTTCTTTGTTTCTTTGTACATGGGAGGATTGTGTCCTGTTTCCTATCCTGCCCAATGAGCCTGATATTCTCTTTAAGTGGCACAACTTCAAGTAGCACAAGTGCCTGACCATTTACTTTATTCTAGCTCTCATCCAACAGCAAAATGTTAGCCTGATGACCAGCACACACCTCAGAGAGATCTGTGTTTAACCACATTTGGCCAAAGCAGGAATTAGGCTGGATTTCCCACCTCTGATAAAGGACTAATACTGTTTTGTAAACTGAGATGTTATCACCATGGTGTTCTCCCCTGCTAGATCATGTTAGCAGAGGACACTGATCCATCCTGACTTCTTTCTGGAAATTCTGCATGGTGACACCCAAGTAGATGGAACAGACCACCTGCAGCCCTGCACTGAGGTTTCCCACTATAGGCAAGTACTTCCTAGGACAGTGGCTTCAAGAAGCATCCTGATCAGCTCACTAGTCGCTTTGGATTTCATTCAGAGGCATGCAAGCGTCCACTGTGTCAGGAGCTTAAGCGTGAAAATGGATCTCTGGATTCCAGACTCACTCTCACCTCATTAATACTTAACCTAACTACTACCTAAGACCTCTGCACAAATTGTCATGGAGTTGCTGCTGTGTTCTCTGAGCTGGCTGGTTGTAACGTGATCTTGTTCAGGAAAGAGAATGGCTATGTCATGCCATGGTGGTGTTTTACAGTACAGTGCCTTGGCGAGGGAAGAGCAGAACTTTCAGAAAAGAGGTGGAGGAGAGGACAGGACAGTTGCTTTCCATGACTGTGCAAGCTTAAACTGCCTTAAGCTGCTCGTGAAACCACAGTTAGAGTCTTTAAGTATTTCTAGGGAGAAGCATTTTTCTATTTTTAGATTAAATGGCATTGCCACTCCAGTTTATCTAAGTAGTGCTCCTACACAATACCGTTATATTTAGAAATCACTGAACTCCTTTATGGAAGAATGTATTTTGAAAAAGATCACAGTACCCTTCTCTGTTTTATTAGTACTATGAGTCTTGTAATTTATGCTAGACCACTATATTCCTTTTTAATTACCACACACACAAATGTACCTCTTCCCTATGTAACTGTGGCATTCGTTTCCATCAATCTTTGTCTCAAGTATGCGTATATAAAGACTATTCCCCTGCTTTTCAGTCACTATTAGCTCTGAGCTTATCCAGAGGCTCTGGATCATGGATAAGGAAAATGAATATTGGTACATGAAATTCGTGTGCGTATTGGTCCATGAAATGAATACTTACTCTGCATTGTTCTCCCAAGTCCTTTTGAAGGAATCCCTTCCCTCATCAGGGTTAGACTGGATGTCTAATGAGGGTGGATTTGTGGCATGCAGCCTGCACATTAGCAGGCAGTGCAAGACTCACATTTCTGAGTGAAAAGTACATTGTATAACACATTTTCACATGTCACATTTCAAAGACATACCTCATTATAAAGCAGTGAGGATCAAGGTCAGACACGGGTAGCTGGGACATAGTACAAGGAGTCTTTAAGCACTGAAGACTAGCAGAATAGGGGGAGGGTTATCTCTGGGTCAGGACTTGCTTCGTTGAGTGTGGTTATGAAGCTAATTGGTCAGCTTTGCATACTCATTTGCTAGTGGGAAGAAAAATCTGGTGTTAACCAACTTCTGGCTTTGGAATTTGAGTATACATAAATAATAGCAGGTGTTCTTCAGGACAGAAGGTTTATAAATTTCTTCATCTGTTGTTCAGGAATTGCAAATTATTATTTTTCATGTCAAATTCCTTTTCCCTTTATATTTGCGTGGATATTTGTTTTCAATGACCTAAGGCTGTGTGTGTGGTCTCAGAAATTAAACACTGAATTGAGTAGAAATAGGTTACAGAACACATGGAAACATGTACTGATAGTCTTAATGCCTTTAAAAACCTAATCTGAAATCAATACCGAAATGCCAGGAGATGAGAAATACCTATCAGCATGAGTATGTGCAAGCACTTTGGATATGCAGAAAGTAATTTGGCACAAGGTTTAGACATTTCAAATGTCGGGGTTGAGCAATATGAGTAGTGTGATCTTGTTACTTCTTCAGAATGGCACACATGAATCCCCCAAAAGAAATCAAAGCTGATTTTCTAAATTTTAAGAATATGCTACCAAAATTATGTGTCAGAGAAAGTACATGATGTTAATGAAGTGAGGGAATTCATCTTGAATGTCATATGTCAGCCACACTTGCAGTGTTCCAAGCTGTGCTTAGCCTGTGCTGCGACATAATATACGCAGTGGTATTGCACAGAACAGGTGGGAATCTACAGGCCCCAACACAGACAAACCAGGCAGCCTTGGCAACGTTTTTTGTGATATTTGTCATTTGGCTGTAATAGGACAGATTTGCTCTTACAGTTTCAGGTGTACAGTAACAGGAACAGATTGGTTACTAATTTGAATTATTTTAGTAGTGCATCCAATGCAAATAAAGCAATTTAGCAAACAATATGTGAGAGAAAAGATTCAGAGCTTTGCATCAGCTTTGTCATTTGTGGATATAGCAACTAATTGCCTGACAGAGCTTTAATTAAAAGCAATATTATATGTATAGATATTTATTTTATATTTCCGAACTAGAGTTGATAGAAAAGTTTGACGTAGTGACAGAATAATGAGATTATCCTGCAACTCTTTCGTTTTAGAATTTTAAACAAATATTCTATTTGTAGGAATAAACAATTTCATATTCAGTAGTTCATCTAGAAAAATAAATTACTTAGATTTTCTGTCTGAAAGAGGACCACTCCAAAACCGAGCATGTATCTTTAAGTAGCTTGCATCATAACATGTAATTTAGAAGCACTTTCAAAATCTAATTAATGGTAGTCAGTCCACCATTATATATCCAGTATCACATGTATGTCTGAGGCTTGGTAGACCAGTAAGGTAGATGATTCACTTGATTTACTTACGTAGGTGGTTAGATCAGTGGTACTAGTAATTCCATAGGCTCTGTCTACATTGCCTTCTGTACTATGAGGATGCTGCCCCACCCAGTTTATTGTTCCAGCTTGGAGCTGGCAGCTCTTGGTGCCACCTACCCTGGAAGGAAGTCTGTGACCTAATCTCTGAATGGTAGAAGATTCCCAATGCAGCAGCTTAGCAAAGGCTTCCTAAATCAGCCCTGGTATGAGAAGATTGCTGTTTGGTTGGTCTGGCGTGATTAAAAGCAGACCAGCACCTAATTCCACAACAAGGTCAAGAAACTAAAGGAGGTCAGAACAAGCTAAGAATAGCAGGTTGTGCACAGGGGCTTCGCAGGGGAAAGCATTCTTGGCTGAGTTGTGATCTTTTCCAGGGGGTTTTTAGCAGGGAGGCACACACCTGTGACATGACACTGTATGTAGTGGGGAGAACAGGGAGGGGATCTCATTGCCTAGTGAGAGATTCAGGAGAACCTGATTTGTCACAATTTTTCTTTTAGGCAATTATGTATAATAGGCAGTCTCTAGAGTTACCAGCCCCATTCCTAGTCTCTGATTCAGTCATTCAATATTCTTGTAGCCTGACTTCATTCCTGCAAGATCACTGTATTTGTAGCTGTCAGAGAGGTGGGGGGAAGTGGGGAGGGAGAGAGAGGAGCCTACAGTGCCAGCTGCAGGGGTTGTATGCCAGATGGTATTTCCCCATATGAGGCCAGGACAGCACATGGCATTCAGGAGCCTTGGCATGCCAGAGACACATTCCATGCATTTCCAGCCAGTGTCCAGTGATGGGCACCACGATTGTTGTAATCCTAAGAGTTGTCATTTCATCCTATTCCATGGCCTGTGTGGTCATCATAGACACTTAATTAATGTATATCAGCTTCTGATTTAGAATGATGTTAAAATACATGCATAGCTTTAAATGTGGCTGCTAAGTTAGTTTGTTTTGAGCCCTGTATCAGGCTTGGTTACTGTTGTAGAAAATAACAGGAATTTACAGAATAGGATAGAAAGCAGCAAAATATTGGTGAAATCCAGAGTGGTTTTTCTGTAAGTGTTGTTTTATCCACAGAGTTGCTGTTGTAGGTGGCTAAGAAGTGAATTAGGATGGGGATGTTAGCTGAGATGTGCCTATAGTGTCCTTTCATGTTTTGTTCCAGAAGGGGACTGAAAGCAATACTGAGTAGCACTGAAGCTGACCCAGCCTCCCTTCCCTGCTCACATGCTGTTTTGAACTGTATCTCATTCATCCTGACTATAATAGATACCTGGTAAGACTATCCCATGCAATCAAATAGAGTCAGAGGATACTCACTCACCACGCAGACTCTCTATATGACCTTCACAGTACAATGACAAAAGAAATTCAGGCATGCAGAGTAACCTCAGCTATAGTTAGGTTTAGTGCTATTCTAAATTCTTTGGGACAGAATAGGGTGATGGCAGTCAGATAAAATGATAAAACCATGCAATCCACATTTAGATCCTGTAACTGAGTGTATCTATAGAGAGGGCATGGAGGGGCCATGTTAGTCACTGTCACTGCCCACGGATTTAGAACAACAGGTACAGGGAGATTATGCAACAGCTCTTCTTTTTCCTAGGCTCATACATGTATACTTTTAGTTCTCCCCACAGCAACCCTGTTTACTTGGACTTCTTTTGATGTGGATTTACTGAGTTTTCCTGCTGCAACTGATAACTACTACTTAGCTACACAACAACAGAACAAAGGATATGGAATCACATAGATATTTTGTCACTGCTGTATACGCTGAAATGGTAACTGGTCTAAAAAAGTGCATTGAATAGGTTTTGTTGTAGTTAAGTATAATGCTTTCAAAATTCTTAGAGGTAGTTGCAACAGCCAGTTGTAATAAGAAAGGAAATAAAATTTTTATATTAATGGATGATCATACTCAATACAGAGCTTGTTTTACACTTATGCAGAGTGATTCAAGCTTTCATAGGTTCCTATTCCGGAAAAAGGTGAGATAGGTAAAACAAATACTTTCCTAATTTATTCTTAAAGAATATGAGCATTTTAAATCAGCATATGTTTTAAAAATCAATCAGAACTTTAAATATATATGATCTACTTCTGTTTGCAAACAGGGCTATCAAAACCCCCCCCTTATTTTCAGTACAATTTTTAGTGCTTTTAATCTAAAACTTTAATGTTGAATAATCACATTTGGAACTGACCTATATGTTCTCCTACAAACTAATTTTCTTATCACTCTGTTTGTTTCATTTCTACAGCCTAGTTTTTCTTAAACTAATTGTGTTGAAAAATAAGGACTGATTGAAGTGGAGTGACTAAAATCCCTTCTTGTACCTTGCTTTTTAGGCTCAAGCCTTTTCTACAGAAAATGTCTCCTACTGCCCAGAAGGGAAAGTTCTTCCCAGTTGCTCACCTAATTATACATCTGGTCTACAATCAAAAAATATTCACTGGGTCTGTAAGTCCATCCAGTGGCTGCATATGGGAATTGCATATTTTAGAAGGTAAATTCCAATCTCCTGCAATTTAGTTTATTGAGTAGTGTAATTAGTATTATTACTGGAAATAAACATGAACCAAAATATACAATTGGAATACTCCCAGCCTGGGGTGATAGTAGGTCAGTATCTGTAAAGTACCCTTTGAATAATACTTAAAATCAATTTGTTATTGCAGCAACAGGACTAAGATAAAAGTTGATTATTAGTATTTAAATTAATCACCTGCTAGAACGAGGAATAGAAACCTGCTGAGTGAAAAGCTTTAGCTTATTTTCATTCTGAAACTTAGACAACTCAGGTAATTGTGAAGACAAGCTCTTATTAGAGTTGTCCTCTTGCATCTCAGTATGCTTGTGTTTCTACTAAAATGAACCTATATGAAATTACATCTTCTGATTGTTCAATATGTTCTTTGTTAAATTCCATAAGACACTACAAAAATTAACTAAAAAACTGAATGTAAAGAGGACAAGATCTGAACAGTGTGTTCCAGAAGTCACTTTAAGGATTTATACGCAGACTATTTCCAGAAAATCCTGCCTAAGTTCAGTATTGAATCTTGATGGGTCATCAGACTAAATCAGCCTAGCTGGTTGTTTGAGAACCTACAATTAGATGTAGCATTTCCCCTTGGTGATGACAGCAATTTGAGCCTCAGTGCCTTGAGCTCTACTTCTAACATCACTTCCATTATTGATACCAGTGCTGGAGTTGTGACTGTGGAAAATTATCAATGCGGCACTTTTACCAGTTAGAAAAAGTCCATTTGCTAAAAGCCTTTTAATTCTCTGTTCTTGACAAATACCAGCTTCTAAAATCCACCATTATTACTTGCTTTTTTCTTCCCATGAAAGTAAATGTATCTTTAATTTTGCCTTCTAGAGTGAATACATTATGATACAGTGTACAATTACATGATAGCCTATTATTTGCCATGGGGTGCCCTGCTTCTGTTAGTGCATAAGTTGGGAAGGCATAAAGAGAGAATAACATTTATAACACCAGCCTAAATCTAGCTTTTTTAAAATGTTAAGTGCTTTATTTTTCGATATACGTAAATAAATTTTACCCTAGAAAGTTTCAGAAGCGTATCTAAGATACTGTCATGGTGGGCACTTTGTATGTGTCGAAATAACCATATAGGAGCAATTGCATGCTGTGGTGTAACAGTTGCCTTTATATTCCTTTTGAGGTTTTTTTACATTTCAGATCTTTCTTTGTTTTCAGCCTAGAATTGCCACTACTGAGGTTGCTGTGGATGTAAACTTGTGCAGTTTCTCTCCAACAAGATATCTTTTGTTAGAAACAACATCTAAAGTTAGAATGTTACATTTCTTTCTTGCTGCAGTGATGACTGTAAAATGAGAATGCCAGTGTTTTATGGATATGATGCAGCTCAGATTTTCTGTTCTGCTATATAGACTCTGCTTTCAGGTTTTTGTTATTGTTTTTTCTTTTTAACTAGGGCAACAATTAATTTATATCTGGTTCCAGTTACCTTATTTGGTAACCTAAGTACCCTTCAGTCGTGAAAACAGAGCCCTTCATTTGGGCTCCATGGGACTTTAAATGAAAATAAGATGGCTGCAAAGGACCACGATGAAAATATACTTTTAAGAACATTATGAATTTAAACCCAACCAACCAAACAACCAACCAAAAAAGCAGAAAGCATTCAACTCATCCCTGGACCCCACTCTAGCAGCATTTTGCATGGTTCCTGCTTCACAGAGTTGACTGATATCTTACAGAATCACTTTCCTCTGTAAGGATAAGGAGCTGAGTGATATAGAACTACTGAATCAGTTCCTAACTCTTCTTTCCCTGTGAGCTCTGACTCTCAGCATATTTTGAGTTGACGCATAATGTACGTTTCCTTAGAGCAAGGTGTTTATTTTAACATTATGTGCTTGATCAGCTCTCAAAAGGTTGCGGATTATAACATTGCCTTTGTCTTATCCTTCCTTCTGAGCACAACCAGAAGATCACTTGGTTATTTTCTTTTATCTGTTTTGGCCAATGTTAGGATTTTATTATTCATGTATCACTTATGACTGCATCATTTAGCAGAACCAGAAATACTCAGCTTCTTGGTGTATTAAATAACTATGAATCTTTCTAGAGGTGTCCAGTATATTGTTCCATTTGTTCTGTTAAATATATAGGAAACTATTTGCCCTCATGATTTATTATTCTCTATAAGCTAGAAGACAAGGAATAAATAGGATGTGTTTCTGGTTTGCTCTGAGTTCCTTACTGGAGATGGGAAAAGAACTAAAATGTGGTAGGTCTCTTCACTAGGCTGTAGTAGAGCCTGCTTTTTGACCCTGCCAAGCACTACTGATCTTTTAAATCTTCTCCTTTGCACAATAAAGCACAATTTAGTAAGGTTTGTCAAATGTTGTTGCAAAACTGGGTTAATTTAGTGCCATGATGTCATTTAATAGTGTCTTTCAAATTCGAACATAATTCTAAAAATGTCTAATCAGGGTTTATGATGTTATGTTCAATATTTCTTACACTTGCATCCATAAATCGGTTTCAGTTATATTTTCGCAGAGGTCTATCCAGTTAGTGTTTGGTTATGAAGTTACAAGTCGGTTTTGAAAAATTTGTTTCATGAATATTTAGAGCCCATCTGTTTATGAATGAAGCACAGACTGAGGAGACAGCATATCATAGGTGACTCATAAACTGGTTCTGAAATATTTGAGCTCGGAGCAGTACCAAGTGGTGTGCTTGCTTCTGTTGACCTGCACACAGTCCTGCAGCTGGTGGTGTAGGCTCTTGGTCTTCCCTTGAGTTAATCTCTTCACAAAGCTGGAGGCCTTTTGGGTGCCCAGTCTTAAGAGATGTTCGCTCTCCCATAAACCTGCCTCCAGAAATTGGTAATTGACAAATGTTTAGTGAAAAATGAAACAATAAATAATTTAAATATTCTAGTAATTTCTCTGACAGCTTTAAATTTTACTGTAGTAAAAAAAAAAAAAGGCTGCCAGTCCTGTCACTCTTCTAATTTAGAAGTGTATAGTTAAGGGTCACAAGAAATTCTACATGTTTACTGGTTATTTTTCCATCCCTGCACTGAGGAAGGTGCTACAGTATGCTCATTTTGCAGTTGAAGGAAGTGTGGCAGAGAGAGCAGTGACTCCCTTCAGGGCACATGTCAAGAGTGGTGGAGGCTCAGTCATTCCAGCTCGTGCTGACAGTGAACACTGCTGCATTCTTCACAGCATGAAAAACATAACTTACAAAAAAGAAAAAAAATAGCCCTGGTAACTCAGTTGTTGGGACAGGATTTTCAGAACCTGAATTTTGGAATTTTGGCACCCAGGTGCCATCTGCTCTATACCATAATGGTTTAGTCTTCTTTTTATTGTGAGGAACTTTGTGCTTTTCAAAGGGACACCTAGATACAACTAGAAAATTCAACTGACTAAGCCAGTTTTTAAGAGGAGGGCTCATTGCAATTAGAAGGGAGTGGGATTATTTTAACTAAGCAGTGTTTTGATATGATGAATAAACTAGAAAAATCTTATTCCTAACAAAGTACAAAATGGTCCAGTGGCATTTGATTTATTCCTGCTGTAAGCCCTAACTTACCTTTGAGGAGGTGTTAACAGAAACTCTTCTGTCAAGCCCATTTAAGAACAAGCTTTTACTCAGCATGAATAATATTGCACTATTTTATGAATAAGATGAGAAAATTACTCTACTTGTATGTAAGTGAGGGAAGATTTTTACCATTTGAGATACAATGCTGATGGAGCATGCTCATACAAACATACACGCCAGAAGCATCCCTGGCAAATCAGATCACTTTTCTTAGCCAAAGAACCCAATATATGGCTTTCACTGTAGTCACACAATACTGGGTCTTGCCTTATATTCTGTCTGCTACTAAAAAGCTGTTAGGACCAATGCATTGACCATTACTAGTCCCATTACTTAAACTTGTTCTTGCTCACAATGACTTTCAAAAAAGGCAGAAACCACACAGAATGGTGAAAAAAGTGTAGAAAGGACATGCATGGAGTTGCTGGGAGGAGAAGGCAGCTACTGTTATCACTGTCATAACATTGCTTAAGATCACCTGAGCAGGTAGCACCTGTGCAGCATCTCTGATTAAATGATGCCTTCACCTGGCTTTAAGGAAAGGCTGAGTACATGGCCCAAAAAGTTCTGCCTTGGAACTCAGTAGAACTCTATTAATAAATGAAACCAGCACTTTTTTGTGCAAAAACCAAATGTTCCTCTCATCTCTGAAGTGGCTCTAAGTTACTTTTATCTTGTTAGCCTTATTTTCCAGTAGTTTTAGTTTTATGGATAGTATTAAGCAGGCTGCTTCTATAGTTTTTTCTACATGATAAATGTTTTTGTCAAGGTCATTTTCAAACCTGATTGGAGTGTAGGTCCTTGCATCAGACAGCTCACTGTCAGCAAATAAGGGATCCAAAGTATCTGTCCTGCATTCATTTGGGAGGTTGGCCATGTATAGAGTGGATGGAAGGAAACTGTAAACTAGAGGGTTATAAATACATGAAGAGTCTCTCAAGCAAAGCTCGAGTGATTTCTAATGTTAGCAGAACCCTGAGATGACTTCAGTGTCCTGCTTAGTTTTTCCTGGTTTTCTGTTCTCTGTGAAGCAGGGCTCCTTTAAAATGGCAAGAGAAAGCCGGTGGTATTTAATAGAGAAATTAAACTTAGTCACTAAAATGGTAACTGTAAACATTTACAAGATTACTTATTCTGTTGTTGCCAGAGACAGATGCATACACTTGTATTTCACCAATGTAGTTCAAACAGGAGTTCTGAACTTATTCAATGTAATTTACTTCATTTCCTGGCCATGACGCTTTTGTAATTGGATATTATGTAGAACAATCGTGGGCTTTCAAATACTGTAGGTACATGAATTAAAGTATAAAATCAGCAAACATGTTACTACAGTACAGATTTAAGCAGGCAAATTAGGAAGATAATGAAATATTTATTATGCGCTAAGGAATAACAGGATTGTTATTTTCACAGCAATGCAACAGGAAATAAATTTTTAAGACTAAGAATCTAAGATTTCCATACAATGACAATCAGTAGTAACAAAGGAAGAATAACCTCAGTCAATGACATTCAGGAAAAAGAAACTGAACTAAATTGTTCCTGAAAAATAATCCATAGGCTTCAGTAATAAAAAATGTTATATTTTGCAAAATGCACTGCAGATTACTCTGAACCCTGTAGGCAGAATCAGAGTAATAATGCCCAACTGTATATGCTCCTGGCCCAGGAGAGGAAGAGTTCTGGTCTGAATGAAAAAGATAAAATAACAGCATGTCCTGTGTGTTAGCCAAGGCTATCAGGCTTAAACTCAATCACAGCAAATAATAACCTTTTTTCTATAGAAATGTCTATTTTTCACACTGTGCAGCAGAGTAATCATAAGAAATCATTTCTGATCATGTTAAAGGATATTTACTGTAGTTAGTTTGAAGGAGCTTTTAGCATGTAAACAGCATAATTTGTTTCAGAGGTGAAAGGTCTAGACCAGAAAGGCAGTATTTGTCTGAACTGAGAGCTGTTCAGAACAACATCTAAGTGTGGGTGGAATCTATGAAACAGTGAAGACCTCCAGGCAGAATTACTTTGATAACATTGCTAAAATACAAGGTGCATCTTATCTGTGAAAGTTTATTTTAAATAACCCCAAAATCTGTCAAAATCCTATAACAAATTCTCATCTCAAATGTGAGAAATTAGATAAGGACAAGTACTGTTAGGACAACAGGACTGTTTTGCGCCACCATCCTTCCCTATCCTTTGTAAAGCTCTTTAAAACCACAGAATATTTTGTCATATTGTTACTAAAATATGTTGCTCTGGCAAAAATTAGGTGCACTGTGCCTCAGCTGTGGTTTCCAGGTGTGCATGGAAGTGTAGGACTAGAAACGTGGCTCTGTTGTGTTGGAACCCAAATGACTCCAGTCAGGCTCTGGGACCTCAAACGCGTTTGCCTGACAAAAGCCCTGTGATGGGAGCAGGACTGGGCTGTTACGTTGGACGCTGCTGCATAGTGCTAAATTTGGCATGAGAAAACATGCTACACAGTTTTGGTTGATAGTGTATGAGATATAATTGATCTTCCAGCAGTTCTTTTTACAGTGTAATCATAAT
This sequence comes from Streptopelia decaocto, assembly GCF_964273445.1. Taxonomy (NCBI): domain Eukaryota; kingdom Metazoa; phylum Chordata; class Aves; order Columbiformes; family Columbidae; genus Streptopelia; species Streptopelia decaocto. Next base: position 14,990,375 of record NC_138658.1, read on the forward strand.
AATGGCTAGAGTTAAGTTAAAAGTAAGTTAGAGGTTATGGGATTCCAATTAGAGGTGTTTTCTTCATGTCAGCTTCTCTGTGGCAGCAATGCAAAGGCTCACTAGGTTTCAGGCTAAAATGTGGAATAAGGCTAAAAGTGATTACTCCTGTGTGAATACACAGTTCCTTCTTCTGACAGTAAATTTATCTCAGTTATGCTTTAAAGAAGTCTACAGGCATTGAGAATTATATTAAACATATACCATGTGTGTAAGAGTGAACAATAAATTTAAAATACATTCATTTCAGCCTCAGATGGCATATAACTCTTAATATTTCCATTTTGTACCCTGGACAATATCTCATAGCTCTATAAAATTTCTTATCCTAAATGCAGGTGTTTTCTTAGAGCAATCGTGAAGGCGAAAATACCAGTCTTTTCCCCTTGGAAATGTAGAATATTAACTCACAGTGTAGAACACTAAGTCGGTTATATCCTGGAAATGTTACTGTTTGAAAAAGGAAAAAAGCCTACAAAATACAGATTTGAAATCACTTTGCAGAGTAACGTAAAAAGTTGTTTGAACACATGGCTGCGTTGTCATACTGTGCTTAAAATTGCCAGTCATACATGGCATTGAATACAGTCCCATCACTGGCCCAGCCTGAATGGAAGAGAACTGCTTGCCAGAGTCCCTCAAACACTTTGGCTCATCTCTGGTAATTTTTTCCTGGTTTACTCCATTTGAGTTTGTGTTCGTTTTGGTGTTTTGGTTTTTGTTTGTTTGCTTGTTGGTTGGGGTTTTTGTTTTTTTGTGTGGTTTGTGTTTTTTTGTTTGTTTTTTGTTTTCCCCACTAGATTGCTTTTAAAAAACATTGTGTTAATTATGTGAATATTTCTGGAATTACATGCATTTCAGAGAAAGGCACTGCACATTGTGCTGTATAGCGTAAGAATGCTCAGAAATTTGTTTAAAATATTTCATCATATATATTAGAATGATATTTTAAAATATAGTTCTTATTGAAATAATTATGTCATTTGGCTGCAGTAGTGCAGGAATAAGCATACAAAAAGAAACTTCTAGAAACTTCAGGATAGACCACATTCTTACATGTGTGTTGTCCAGAAATAAAGGATGCTAATTATAACACCAGATGATACTCACATGTGTAGATGAACACACCTATTATTTTTCCTGTTTCACTTCAATGCATTTGGGAAGGTCTGTGATGGAGCAGACCTGCCACTTTCATGGGTCATGAGAATCTATGAAGTATCTGGCAGGATCACTTACTTTAAGGTGTGATTTCTGGCTGGAATAAGATCTGGAGGCCAAAGGGGAGGTGAGGACTTTATTAATCTTAACTGGAAGTAGGATAGAGAGATCACATCATAAAACATTCTGTCAATGCCAGCTATATATTCTAAGATTGGAGTAGCATTTTAAAATCTTACTGTGTCTGACAACCAAGTCTTTCCATTGAAAAACAGAGAGAAAAACCTTCTCAACTCTGTATTTTTTGTCAGAAATTAAGGAACCTAATGTAAGGAATGTCCACAAAACCAGCTTGCAATGAAACTATATTGGCAGGTTAAGGAATTTTGGAAATGTTACATGAAGGCTGTGGTTTTGTGTGTTTGTTTTAATGGCATGGGGTTTAGATCTATCTGCGCAAAAGACAGGTAGGAAGAAGACATCTAAAGTTTTTCCGTGTGCACCCCCCCAAAACACAATAGTCATAGCTCTTCCCTGGAGCACAGGGCTTGAATTTCTTGTTCTCTAGTTTGGAGCCAGAGAAAGAGGAGAAAATGGTATTGATCATGAATCCTGAAGAACAGGTGTCTCACATCAGTCATGGAAGAACAAAAATCAAGTCTTCAGTTTAATCAGAGGAGGAATTCAAACATGCACCTTCCCCTACAAAAGCAAGCACTTTAACCTTTAAGTTACCAAGTATTGCAAATTGGGAAATGCTGTGAATTCTCTCTGTTGTTTTTAATGAGAGGGGCTGATATGACATAGACACCAGCTCTAGAAGAGAACCAGTAGCTGAGAATCCTGAATAAGGATAGACCCCTAACTGCTTAGAGGTGACAAAGATTAGATCCTCTTGTTTCCTTGGCATCTTTTACTGGGAACATAGGTGGCAGTTCATTAAATTTGCTGGTTTGAATGCTTGAATTTCCTGCATTTTATGGGGAGTGTGTGTACCTTCTCTCAAGAAGGTGAATTTTATTGCAACATATAAATCCTTGATGGAACTAAACGTTTTTTTGTGATTTTTTTCTACTCTAAGAACAGCTGAGTTTTTCTAACAAAATAAAACGCCAGAGTTCTTTGTACTCATTCAGCGTCAGACACAAAGCAAAAATGAGGATTTTTAAAATTCAGATGTGAGTCTTTGTGCAGAACCCTTCTAGAATGTGTAACTAAAGGAATGTGAAAAGTTTTAAGCTTTAAGGTGTTTTAAGTTTTAAGGTGTCATCTGATACGATAGACTGTAATCTTTCAGAGTTTGCTGCCAAATCCTAATCTAATAAAGGCAGATACATTTCCTTTAGCAAAAGAGTTTCCAGTCATGTCAGAAAAAAAAAATAACCAGAGCAGTGAAGGAGATTGTGATCTGCCTAGGAAAACAAAGTAGTTATTAATCTGGATAATATTAGTAAAAAAATTACTTTATTGCAAAAGGTTAGATTCAGACTGGATGCTGTTTTAGTAATTGCCAATTAGTGATGCATTTATTTTGGGAAGTATAGTAACTAAAAGCTTGCTGGACTGACAAAATAGTGCCTGTGCACAGCCGAAGTGGGAGTTCAGAAGCATGACAGGTTAGCATTCCAATGCAAGTCTGTGATTTTAAATCATTATAAATCAAAGTTGTTTCACTTCCCCTTGGAGTGGAGTAGGGTCATTTGGAAATAATATGAAATCACTTCATCAGAAAAAACACAATGGCATATTTTCTTTCTCAGACCACACAATTTGTGAAGCAAAACAAATAATTTTTTTCTAGGTTTTTCTGGTACCTAGCTCACAGGCATGTTTTGTGGATAAATTAGTTATTTTAAACTGCATTAAATTGTGTGAATTAAATGGAATGAAGCTGTGTCAGGGGAAGTTCAGACTGGACACTGTGAGAAGGATCTTCAGGGTGGTCGGTCCCTGGAACCGGCTCCCCAGGGAAGTGGTCACAGCACCAAGCCTGTCAGAGTTCCAGGGGCGTCTGGATGATGCTCTTAGGCATATGGTTTAGTTCTAGGTAGTCCAGTGAAAGACAGGGAGTTGAATTCAGTGATGCTTATGGGTCCCTTCTGACTGGAGATACTATATGATTCTGTGATTCTATGAAAAATTATGAGGAAATATTAATACACAGTAGTAATTATATGGAAGGACTATATTAACCTCTTAGATATCTTTTATTTTAGTGTTTATTTTTTTACTGCCTTTGTTATTAGAGTTACTGACCTTCACATTTTGGGCCAAATCTTCACGTTTTATATTTCAGTTTTCTGGAGTAGTGACACCCAGATTTCACATTTATTGCCTTAAAAGACCATGAAGGCACTCAAGAATAAACATGTGCAATCAGTTGTCTCCAAGTTGCTTTGAATGCTCTACTGCATCAGGAACACAGCAGATGAAACAGGGTTTAGTTTCTTTGCTGGAACAACCTGTTCTCTCTGCACCTTCATCTCCACCTTCCTTCCTCCTTTGTTTTCTGCTGGAAACCGCTCGGGCCCACGAGATGGCACTGCACCATAGCAGCGGCTGAGGAGACCAGCTCCACAGCTCCCCTTTCCTAGCATGGATGGATCCCTTTTTAAACTCCAGAGATTTGTTCAAACTGTACTTTCCTAATGCCACAAACATCCTGCCTTTCCAACTGTCATCAGCTGGGAATTGCAGGAGATTCCTGTTAGGAATCATGGGGGAATTCGAGTGTGGAAACGTATCGAGTTACTAAAAAGTTTGGGAAACATTATTTAACCTAAACTCTCTCCATTAAAGGAAACTGTGAGATGAAGGATCCTCTTAGACAAGAGCTAGCAAGTGTCTCCAAGGAAGATGGTTAAAATATTTAATTCATATATTCCTGGCCTATCTTCAAACTGTTATATATAAGGCAAAAGTTATTTTTTAATTAAATAATAATAACAATAAGGATTAAATAATTTAGGAGGTGTGTTCTTCAAATAATTTTTATCGAGACTAGTATGGAGAGAGGAAATGCTGTATCAAACCCCAGCCACCTGAGACCCACTGGGCTATTCAGGCCAAGTGAACTGGTTCTGGGCAGGGCAATGTAAGCAGTGAAGAGCATACAAGGCCAGCACCTCCCCTGAAATGAGATACAAACAGAAAAAATCCTTCCTGTCGTGGAGCTGCTGTGCAGCTTTGCAGGGGGGAGAGCTCTTGCTTTCTGGAAGAGGAAGCAACCTTTGCAGCTGTGAAACCTGAGAGAACAATGGATATTCTGTGGACCAGCAGTTACAGGGGCTGCTTGCTGCGCTTCAGGGCCCAATGCCAGAGAGGTCCCACAGCAGCAATCTTTTCTCTGTAATAAATTCTAAACTTCTCTTGACCTTATTGCTGCACTCTGGGCAGAAATGCATCCGAATAATTGACAGGAGGCACCCCATATCTTAATTGTGGATGCCTCCTGAATGCCAACAGAACTGTTCTAGACAATGTAAAGGAGACATATGGATGTTACGATACAAAAAATGCTTCAGTTCTTTCTTTCTGATGGCTGAAATATCTGAAGAGAGAAAGAATACTCCCCAGCTTGGAAATTACTTGTTCCATTTGCTAAACAACTGAACAATTGGTGTATATTGTTGAAATTTTACAAACAAAAAAAACGGATGTTTATTCCTAGTCAGCATAGCTTTTCGCCTCACGCTTTGCTTTTGCAGATCTATGCACTTTTGGGGCTGTTAAAACCAGGAACAAACAGTGGAAACGTGCTCAGTCTCACCTGGATGGGTGCTGGTGGTCACTAGCACAGTTAAGAATTTTGAGTGCATATTACATCATGCCTGATTCCCCCCCATCCTGACCTAATTCTAACTAAATTAGTCTCAAAATACTATTTTTGCTTTTAAATGGATGACCTATTCTTCTTCACAGTCTGTTGCACTCTCTCAAACCACTGCTATACCTGTTGTGTGAGAGGGATGCATTTTAACAGTGAGTAAAGCAATATTTGAGCATTGATATCTCCACCAGGATAGAGGGTTTCTCATGGAAGTCTCGTTGCATTAACAGACCCCTAATGGGTTATGTGATGTGATTGTTTCAACCTAACACCTGGGTTGGTCTCAAATTGAATGTACTAAACAATATGATTTCAATGATAAATATTAGATTGAATCTGACTATCATTTTACCTAGCAACCTCTTTAAGAGAAATAAATAGGTTTATATTTTTGTCAACAGGAAATATGCCTGATACTTCTTCATTTGACTTTTCAACCAATAGGACTATTTGCATAGTAAAGTATTAATTCGTATGAGTTCTGGGTATTAGAAACAGTTCTGGTACCTTTTTCAAAGCTCCATAATGAAGCTACAGGTTCCCTCTGCTGTCATTGCTGAACATTGATGCTTTTTGCATCATTTCCAATAACAGTGAGAAGCTTGGGCCTGGTGGTGCTAAACAAAGGTTTTTATTTGTCTTGGTTACAACTTTGTCTAAGCTTATCCCAAATTCACTTTGATAATGGGTGGTAAAGATAGCGATGATAAAGCTTCGAGCCTAACAATGATCAAAGAAGGGATAAAGAAAATGTAACCATTCATATACATTTTAATCATCCTTGTGAAGGATATTTCATGGTCAAAGCCTGTTTGGAGGCAGTGTACCACTAATCCCCATGTGTACAAGATCAAAAGGTAACTGAAAGCATTTTCCTCTTATTTCCAGACTGAGTTAGAGCTAAGATTTTCTTTCCTGCCTTATCCTTGGAGACTGGAAGAACATGTCACACCACTCATGTCATTTTGGTGTCATAGCAGTAGCTCTCATTTTCTCATTTTTCTGTGTTCACTCCTATGGTTTTGCTTTTTTGCTTTGTATTATTGAAGTCTGGTTTAACTTTTTTATTTGTTTGTTTCTTTTTAAAAATAAGAAAAGGTTAGGAAATTCAAATGGGGAAAAGGAACTGCTTTAAATCAAAGAAAACCAAACACCTTCAAGCTTTTACTTAAGAAAGTCTGAAGACTTCACGTTTTGCTCTACAGAATTACATTGTCCTCTGTCCTTCTTCACTCCCTTCAGCTTGCTGTTATAAAATAAGTGACTTTCAAAGGCATGATCGATAACGTGCAACTAGGCCTTTGCGTATGCTGCACATGCTCTCCTTTATTTAGCACTGGTGTACTCCATAGTAACTGCCAGGAGAGGGTGATTCCACCTTGCTGAGAGGAAAGCTGTTCCAATATATCTGGCCCATTCCCTTCTAGAAACCTTATCTGTGATTGCTGTCGCACACTTGAAAGAGCCCTTGGTTAGGCCAGGCTGTACTGATGGATGTCTTGGCAGCAAAACACACTAACATTCCATACCAACACAGCCATGTGTTATCATGGCATTTATACAGGTAGGCAGCCATAATGTGTTTATGTATATCCATAAGTTGTGCTGCAAATGTGTTCTGTTATGCACTAGCACTAAAAGAGAAGCAGTAATTCAAAAACACCTACTTCATCTTGAAAAGATTTTAGTTAAAAATATATACTGAGTTCACTCTTTTAGTTCTCCTTTTTTTTTAGGTGAAAATCAACAGCAAAGATAGAGGAAGTAAAAGTTTAAACAAATACCAGACTGAAGCAATCCTGAGGGCTACTATTGTTTATATTTCAGTATCGCTTTGGAGCATCTGTTCAATTTAAGGTCCTTGATTTTATTCCAGTTTCTATGATGAACATGTCTAGTTTTAACAGACCCTTCTTCTCCACTTTGTCATAAAACTATTTCTATGCCTAGTTCTTCCAACTTAATGGATTTGCCTAAATCTAGTAATGTGAACATTCCCATTGACTTTATATTGTATGCAAGAACTTAAGCATGTGTACAACCTGCAAGAACTGGAACTTTATCATTACTTTGTCCTCAGAGGATTTAAGCCCTTAGCAATGTCTACTGCTTGCCAAAAGAGACATAAGAACCAGATTTACACCGTGAGTTCTCTATACATCACAAGATTAAATGTGTTTAAACAATACAGTAAAATAATACTGTTTCTTGTAACATGTAACAGTGGACTTTCATAGTAAGCAGCCCATAACTGTTGGATTAATATATGTAAGGATTTGTAATTTATGTTTTAAATTATATACCAGGATGGACTGTATATTTTTAATACATATATATGTGTGTGTGAGTGTATAGTCTTGGATTGTAGCCAAGACTATGTATGAAATATTGCTTGTGTAGAGGCTCTGAATGGCCTCCTGCACAGTCGTCATCATGCAGGCATTTTCCCTGTCTAATATCTACTTCCCCTCAATGTTATTTCCTTTAGGTAACTGTATTTCTGGCTCATGTCACACTAGAAAATATCCCCTCCACCGCCTGTCATCTACCAGGCTTCATTTTAAATGAGGTAGTCACTATCCTCATCTAATGAATGATAGCACTTTGGCCAGTACAGTTTAAGGATTGGGAGGATTTATAGATCAGCTGTCTGAACATAATGCAAGATTTTCAGCAGTGAAATAAGCATTTGAAATTCAAATTTTATAAATGGGTTCTTTAAAACTATTTGATGTTTAATCACACCAAAAAATAACTTTATTACATCAGCAGCTGTAAGACTTTTGGACGCTGTCTGTATTCATACCACACCAACACAAGAGAAATTATCATTACTTACTGAAGAAATAATCTCTGCTCTTTCTAGTTGGATTATATTTAAATCCTAGAAAATTTTGACAAAAGAGGAAGATGAAAGCTAAGGTCAGTGATACATTTAGTCTTGAAATAGTTGCAGTGTGGCTTGTGGGATAAGTGGTGTTTTATATCAACTGCATGTCAGCTCTCTGTATGATGTGAGCATGACAGTATCAGAGAAGATGCTTTTATAAAAACGGAATGTTGCTGGGTTACCCATGCAAGGGAGGCATTATTTTGTAACTTCGGGTGCTTTTCACACTGCCTAATTCAAGGCACTCCAAGGCAAGTGCCGGTGTTAGGTGGTTAGCCTTCCTAGGATCTTCCATGATTGTTGGGAGGAAAAGGTATCTACCACCCAGGGGGCAATTGAGATCAAGGATTCAGCACAGGTGACTGAATTACTCTCCAGCTAAGGCCCTCTCATCCTGCTGGTACACAGGAAACCAACGGCAGCTAGCTTCCGACTTTGTTGTTTAAATGGAAAAAAGGAGAATCACAATGTCAGGAATAAAAATCAAAGCAGCCAAGGTATGTAAGTCTGTAGTATGCCAAATGCAAAATTAGGCACTTAGGGCCAAAATTATAATCCTGAAAATGCCTGCTTATGTGCTACCCGAATTCTAGGCTTTGTAGATTCTCAGACTGTGCCAGGTATGCAGTGATGTGTCACTGGGCATGTCTGGAACTGCCTAAAGTTTGGTGGTGCTGGATAGGCTGTATGTCATGCATCAGCGCAATCAGGTACAGAAACTAGATGTTCTCTCCATTACGAGACACAATTTTTCTTTTCCTCTCTTTCCTTGTTAAGACCATTATTAATGATTTTAGTGGTTAAAACAATGGTTAGAAGGCTCATTCTCATTTAGAAGTCGATATACAAGCAGAGGACAATTTTAAGCATTTATAATTAGAAATTAACACTCTGCAGTAGATGCTGTATAGTAGCAGAAGAAAACCAGTTCTCACCTGGGGCATTTGTACAATGTAATAAGATTCTAAACCTGTTGTAATTCAGAACAAGAGAAAAAGTTTAATTGGGCTGGAGGAACTGGGGAATTGGCAATGCAAGCATCAGGTTGATTCCATCACTGCAGCGCAGGTTTGAAGTTTCTACTGAAACTAAGCAAAACAAAGATTATCTTATTAATTTTAAGGGTTTTTTTTAATGCCTTAGAATCAATTGAAAAAAGGCAAGAAAAGTGTTAGCAGAATCAAGACAAATTGTATTAATCTGTGACCAAGGAAGATGCAGGTTGAAACTGATGTCATTCCTTTTTTTTAATGTCCAACGGACAGGTCTGAATGAGAGTCTATAGACAGTACATCAAAAGCTGTGTATGTAACAGTGCTGTTGGAAAGCTGGCCAATAACCACAGCCTACATTAATTCCAGAAAGTACACACAAATAATATTTCTTGGCTCTGTTTTCAAAGCAGCATTTGGAAAGTTATGTGCACTAATCCTGTAACAATAACAGGATTTTTGTTTCCAACACAAGCACAGCTTTGAAAATCTAACCATAAGGGTCTAATGCAGCAGTCAAAGTAATCCCTGACCTTTTACCCTCTGAGAAAAGAGAACAATTTCACAAAAATGTTTGACACTAAACTAAAAAAAAGTCCTGTACCCCGGGGAATCCTCACATGAACAGTGTCTTTCTGGCTGCAGGGATGTAAGTTCATAACTAAATGTAGGAGAAAAAACATATTGAAAGAACCCAAATCTGCTTCTTACATATCTCTATACCCTGAAGTGGTGTAACCCCTGAGATGAAGAGAAGTTGTCACTTTGAGTACTATATAATTTAGACTGATGGAAATAAATATACTAGTCTACTCTCCTGTTGCCTGACAGCTAAGGTGTTGTTCTCCTTCCGTTCCTATTTCATTCAGCTGAAGGAGCAGGATGTTCAGAAATGTTCAGAATTGGCATTTTTCTTTTCTCCTTAGAAAAATAATTGTATTTAAATCTTACATGTAGATATGAAGTCAAGTGAAATTCAGTAATTCACTCAGGGAAGCAGCAAGTACAATCTCAAAGGTTCAGACCTCAGTCTTTCTATTCAGAATTCCCGTTGACCTCAGAGGAATCCAAGATCTGTCTCTTTATCACAACAGAAAAACAATCCCCTGCATTAAATATCTGCTGAACTGAATGGATGTTGGCAGCTTTTTGTATCATACTGAAAGTTGTCAGTTTCTTAGGATATTGGTTTCCAGTCCTGTGATTTAGAGCAGGGTTATTGGTTGTTATTATTTGTGGCACCTATTTTAAGAAGGACATATTTAATATCTGTCCAGGATAGCAGTATCTAAAGATCGCAGTCATGTACAGCAGTGTTGTTGTGTGTCTGAATAAAACTGTAATAATATGGCTTTTTTTCATGTTAATCAAACACCAAGGCTCAGCACTGTAAGAAAAGACTACTTGCAAACCAAGAAAAAGATGTGATAATAAAGTACAACAAAGGATATTGAATATCCTTCCAAATATCCCTCCATACCTCTCAGTTAAAAGAAGGGAAAGAGAATTTCCAAGACAGAAGGAGTTTGTGGAAAAAGAAACAACGTTGCCCTAGTGAGGTTTTAAAAATACGGAAACTGTTTTTTTTCGCAGAAAATGACCGAAAGGTGGCAGCACCCCCTGCACTGCCGAGTGCCTGCAGCCCTCGGAGCCATCCGGTACTCATTCCCCAGTGCTTAACATCCACTTTTCTTCAAATATACTCAAGGAAAGGATGTCCTTAAAAGAAAATAAAGCCCTATGGCTACATTTGGCTTTCCTAGAAGTGCATAAGACTAATAAATAAAATATTTAATAGGTCTGAAAAATACTGATTTGAACAATGTGCCTTTTTCTTACCAACACTCCTGCATTCTGGGCTGCTGGATCTATCTCTTGCTGTAGTCACACACAACATGCTGCTGTACCACAAAAGTTAGATGGTTATGCTTGTGGCATAATTGGTACTAACCTGGATCCACATCAAAATTTCACAAGATTAAGACTTGCTTGATCCTTCTACTTAAAAAAAATCCAGATAGAGCTCATGTAAAATCATGTTGTATTTAGAGAAAAATCTGCAGGGTACAATTCAAACAGGTTGATTCTTTATGCCTAGAGGAGTCATGCTGTAATGAAAGTAAAACTGCAGCTGTTAAGATGGCAATAGCTGTGTTTTATTTTGTGTGACCATTATCCTCCCGTATCCTTCAGACAGAATCCAGCCAACGATGAATGCATTTGTCATGCTTGAAAAAAAACATCTGAAGGATCCTTGCAGTGGGTGGTTATAGCATATAGTGATATATGGTGCTACTGCAATTCCAAATGTACACAATATAAGTAACTGTTCGTGCCATGTCAGGATTGTATCTGCGGCAGTGGATTTGGCTGTGCTCTATCACAGTCTGTGCGGTCTGGCGCCAAGCGTAACCATGCCCCTGCCTGTGCTCTTTTGCCTTTTCTCTGTTCCCTCTTCCTTTGGCCTCCTCTCAGGGCTGGATCTGTATTAGCACTGTGATTGTCTTGCTTTTAGGGAAATGTTTGCCCTCCCTTCCTCATGGCCAGGAGTGTTGTTCCTTTTTCCTAGTAGAGGACCAGAGCCACCACACATTTGGTGTGAGTGGAGGTTTATGTGTCCTAGAAGGCAGTTAGAGATCACAAGGAGTTCAGTGAGGAGACAGGGAGAGAAATCTCCATCTGATAAAGCCTTCTGTATTGATTTTAGTCAAAAGCACATTCTTAGCTATATCACTGTACTTGTTACCAACAGTGTTATGAAAGACACAAATTATATTCCGCAATACTACTGCCTGTCACAGCGCAGGTGTATTGCTTTCATTACAAAAAAGGTGGGCTTCTCTTGCTGCAGTTATTTTTTATTATACCCTTTATATCTAGAAAACAAGGAAGTTGAAAAACTGCTAAATTCAGCTGTTGGGCCAAATATTACAGCAAACAATAACTCAACCATTGGTTATTATTCTCAGTCAGGGTTAAGCATTGTTTTTCTTGTTCTGAGGTTGAACTGGTTTAGTGGCTTGCTACTCCTGAAAGGTCCATTCCAGTTCCTTCTCCTGGCCACACATTCCTGTTGCTTCTCTGATGATGGCTATTGTGTTTGTCCGATGCTACTGTAAGACAGTTCCACTCACTAAACCAGAGAAAACTAATCCAGCGAAAAGGGGAATGGTTCTCTGATTTGGTGGGAGCTGAAGCACCTCTGACAGGGCTCACATGAGTGCTGTCACTGGTACAAGGAAGAAGTGAATGAAGGAAACAAGACTGTCACTTCCAGTAGCAAAGTGATGTTACATTGGCTCAGCCATTCAGTGAAAACTCCCAATGTAAGCAATGTCGGAAAAAGAAGGGTCACTAGTGTAGTTTAGTTTGTAGAAGTGAGTAATGAATGGACACTGAGGTAAACCGCCAGTGAAGTAACTGAACTCTGTACTGTCTGAAAGTACGTGGATGTTAAACGTGCAGGTTTGCCCGATGCTGATTTGCCGATAAAGCCAGTTTAAAAGTCTGTCTCCTTCCCTTGATGGCTTGTTTCCAGTCGTATGTTCAAATTGTCTGCCTCCTCAGTTCTGCCAATATAATATTTTTTAGGAAAAATTGTAGACTGGATCGCTGAAATGATCTGGCTTAAAAATTCACTTTAGGGAGGGTTATTTTTATCCCAAATCATTTCAGTGAAGCCACTATCTCACGTAAGTACACCTTTGGGATGAAATTGAATGATATGGCTCAAAACAAATTAGTAATTTAGTTGTATATCACTACTGAAAGACAGAAATTTCTCCCTACTGATCCAGAAAAAATATGCAAACAGTCTTCTGTCAGATCCATGAGTTGAATCAGCTCTTTGTGTTTGTGTGTGTGTGTGTACACACACACATGGGGATCTGAAGTGTCAGTGGTGAAGGACCTGTGGCTGGGAATGAAAGGGAGGGAAGAAAAGCAGGATCTTTCCCTTTTGGTGTTGTTAAGCTCTCATATTGGTTCAAGCCAAACCAACCATTTTCACCTTCTTGTCCATCCCAAAATACTTTGTTGATGAAATGGAACTAGCTACATTAATAGCTGTACTAATTCTGGAGGCCTATAATGATATTTTTCTGTATTTTTTCCTATTTTCCACATGTTGTGCATTAACACCGTGTTTCAGTGTTATGATAACTATATATTGATTTAGTTATTTGTAATGTCATGGATCATTCTGCACTCAGTTACTGATTTGCTCAGGAAGCAGCCATGCCCTTTATTTATAAAGTTCCTATTTCAGTGTCAGGCTGCAGCCCCAAAGGAGGCTGCTCTGGCTGTATCTGTGTGGAAATACAAAGAAGCAGCAGTTGCCGTTAGCCATTGTTTTTGACCTGACAATATTGCTTCCATTTCTGGCTATCTCATATGGAAAATTGCACAAGATTATAATCTCTACACCATATTTACCTAGTTTATCAGGTGTCAAGGAAAACTTTTTCTGATCAGCAGCAGACCCAAAGTAGTTAATCACCAGAGTGACTCTCCGCAGTACATTGAGTTCATGTAAATGAGGCAATTGTTTCCTAATCAGCCACAGCCGATATTCTCATTCTTGGCTGAGACCTGCTACTTCTAGTGCCTGAGACAGTTACTCACTCAAGGATAACTTTCTCCTCTTCGCTTTTGTATGAGGGAACATTTTGATCTCTCCCTATCGTCTTCTGCTTATACACTTTTCCTGCCAGCTTTAGTCCTGTCGGCACACCCTTTCTTCCTTTTGTATAGTTACCTTGTCGTTCAAGAGAAAATCTTGAATGAAGACTTGTTGTTTTATTGTAAAAGGGGATGCTGAAGTCCTGCACTGGTACAAATGGGGGTTTTTTGGTGCTGTTACAGCATATGCATGTTCAGATTTTGTGCTTGTGAAGTTACACGAAGTGCCAAACACATCCAACTGGATGAGAAATATTTTTATGATGTAATTTAAACATAAATTTCCTGCTTGAATTCCCTCTGGGACAATGGGAGATTGGTCACTTATTGTAAGTCCTAAAGAGGCTAAAAGTGTGTATTCTTAAACTTGTTACCGAAGTCTAGTAGGCACGAATCCTTCTGATCATCAAACAAAAAGGTAAACAAATTAAAAATAGGGAGAAATACTTGTTCTACTCAGTTTTCATAACTGTGGATGTTAATTCACAAGAGTATGTTAGAAGATTCTGCAAGAGTTTGAAGCTGATGTGTCTTTAAAATTAGTTATTTCTATAAGGCATTTTGAAATTATAACTTAAATAAGATTAGGCTTATCAACAACACATTAAGAACACTTACATTTTAATATATTCTATCTTAATGCACTATTTAGAAGTGTAACAACTTTCTGAAAAGTCTGCCATCCTCTGACTATCAGCAGTCAGGAATATTATCAACTATTTAACAAAACATGGAGAATAAGAAGTGGTTATGGACAGCAGTGATTATGGACAACATATGATTATATGGACAGCAGTTATTAATACTGAAGATGGTCCCAGTTTGATCTTATATATGAAAGTGTAGAATTTGCTATATTTTTCTGAATAAACAGACAGAAATGCTTCTCTGCTTTTCTGAATTCGTTTAGGGAAGCATCCCAAAAGGTGTACTGTGATATTAAAGGCCATTTTTTATGCTTGGTAGTTTTCCCTTGCGTGTGCTTGGAGGCACATAGATAGTTGGGAAATCACTCTGTGATGATTCTTCTGAATTATGTGTAGCCAAAATCTGATGCAGAGCTGATGAAAGAGTACAGGATGTGTTAGCAGTCCTGCTCCAAGCCATGCTTATAAGTAAATAATATTAATCCCTTCAGAGCAATGTACAACCAAATTATTAAAGCTGGTTCCTGAAGAAACCGGGACTGTGGTGCTTAATAAAAATGTCATGCTCCCTGAGTTATTAGTTCCTCCCTCACTATTGAGAATAGTTTTGAGTTTTTCCTGCTTTACCCAAGAATTTGTATGTTGTGAGGAAAATGCAGCCACAGTACAATCCAGACATTGACTGTGACTTCAGCTGGAGAGGAACGGAACCTAATCTGGGGCAACAAACACTGTAGGAAACAGGTATATGAAAGAGATTTCTGAAGGGCTGAGGTGAAGGGGGAATTCATGTTGAAGGGGTATCTGTTACAGTGTCCAAAACTAGTGAGTTCACTCTAAGTATGAAGTCCAATTACTTTAATGCCAGATTTTAAAGTTTCATTTAAACCCACAAATATGTTATAATGCATTGTTAATAATTTCTCTAAGAAGTCTCATATCATATCTGTATTTTTAAATTGCCTCCATCTGCTTACTGAAACAAAACAAACCAAAAAGAACAAGGCTAGCTGCTCAGCTGGCAAAAACTGTACTTTTGTGGAAATTAGTGGAACTACACCAATTTGTGTCAGTGGAAAAACCAGCCTACAGGTGTTAACAGCAAGAACAATGAAATAATCCATGCATATATATTTTCTGTGGTGATTTTCTGGTTTCATACATAGGTAATATGGGAAGTGCAAAGGTAGTAATTAAATTGCATTTGTAGATATATGGATATCATTTTTAGGTGCAAATGAAACATGTCATTCAAAGATCATTAAGAGACAGTAAATATGCAGATTCAGTGAAATGCTTCAGACACGCTGTTTTTAGAAATTTCCATTTTAATGGCGCTCCCTGCAATAATTACCAGATGGTTTATGTAGATCATTGTTATGTGTGATTGGTCAGCAATTTACATTACGTAGTTTCCCTTTCATTAATACATACTCTTTGAGTCACTAAATGTTGAGATTCTCCTCAAGAGAAAAATATCACATTATTTTTAATTAAAATAAGATAATTTCCTCATTTTTTTCTATCTGGAATTTTAACACGTGTTGCGCTTGAAAGATCTTAAATGGATATTTTTATAGTAGTCAGAAGAAATTAATTTAAAATATACCTTGACAGGACAATATTTCGTATTCCTGTCATACTTAAGACAGGGGAAAACATTTATTTATCTAGATATATGTACAAGAATATCCCACATACGGAAGAATTTAAACTACGTGTTCAGATGAAATTCTCACTAGTGATCTGCAGAAATAAAAAGCATCTTCAATAAGCTAAAATATCTAGACCTATATTAAACAAAGCCCTAAAGTACACACCTAGATGTAAGCACATGCATAAATTCATTCCACTGTGCAAACTCATATTTGATGTACTTCAGGGCATTGGCATTGTGTATTCCCATGGAAATCTCACTATTAAAGTTCATCCTGACTTTTTTCGTGAAAAAAAGCTACAGATATATTCTCAGGTACAATCTCAGAATCTGTCTGCTCACCTGTATGTGTGACTTGTAAATAATGAGAATAAAACAGGGCTTATTCCAAACATTAAGACTTAACCACTCTTACAGGTCTGACATGATTTTCCACTAGTATAAGTAACTGCAAATTTAGAGATGACACATCTCATTTCAATAAAAATGTCAGATATCAATTTCTAAGGGATACAGTTTCAAATACTCCTTCATTATAGCAAATTTTACCACACAGTGCTTGGTGTTGTCTCTGTTAACAGTGAAAACTTGACAACTGAGGAGGCTATGTGCTTTCACATTATGATTTCTGTTTTATGAGAATTTTTAGGGTCTATCCTGGTCATTTGTTATAATAATATTTCAGTGGAGGCAGCAAAGAGCTGCACTTCTTTGAAAAGGAAATCTCTGTACTGAAGAGATTGTGCCTAATATGTCTGTAGAAGTGTCTGCCCTTCTCTGAGGCATACTCCATCATATACAAAGGATGTAGTAGATTTCTCCTGCTCATTCTTCAGCCTCGCTTGGAAATCAGAGACTGACTGAATTATGGTCATGCCTTCTGCTTCCTTTTTTTGGTGACTTGCAATTTGTGGCCAAGTCTCTGCACTGCCAGAGTGCAGAGATCATGACTGTCACAAGCCCTTCTACATTGTGAAAAGGTAGATTTCTTGTGCATCCCCAGTTTATTAGTTATGTGCGATCATCTCAATATAGTTCTACAAGCCAATACCACTTTTCAAGTCTTATTCCCTTTGTAAAAAACAGCCTTTTCTGCTATTTCAATACTAGCACCTCCTGCCTGTGTCCATCAGGAATTTCTGTTGGTCCAAGGCCCTTTATGTCAATAAACCATGTTTCTACAGCCTTAGCATAGTACAGCAGAAGTTTCTCAAAAGGATGGTAGGTGTTGGAGGGATGAAGCAGAAAGCCTGAAAGAAGAAAGATGAGTATTCTGCAGTGGCTGGAGATAGATGTGAACAGCAATTTGACGAAACAGCTTCAAACAGAAACATTTTTCCTACTGTGCCCACAAACCTCACATCTCAATAACTGAGTGGAGGTACAGAGCCCAGTACTGAGGGCCCTGTTCTCTAGTTGCTCTTCCACAATCTGCAGAAGCACCCAGGAAGGAGCAATGGATTTACAGTTCCTTTGGTGAGTGGAAAACTTGCTGCCTCTGACAGTTTGTGGAAGAGTCATGGATGGTTTTTGTGAATGTTTTCTCCCAGTTTTCCCCCTTCTACCCTGGAGCATTACCGTGTCCATGGCTAACTGAGTCCAGTGTCAAAATTTTCTGGTCAGAGACTGGGAACTCTGCATTGCTGGAGTTACATTGGCTCATAAAACAGTAGTCTCCCTCTCATATATCTGCACAGACTTAAATAGAATTAGCATGTACAGTCTACTTTTTAGTGTGGGGCATCCAAAAGTAAAGATCTGTCCAGTGAGTGTTTCAGACATCTTACTGTTTGCTAAATTAGGTAGGATTTTTTGAAGGTTCAGGAGAAGCTTCCTCTATTAAAATGTCATCAATTCTTCCTTAACAGTCTGAACTATGAGATGCTTGGTTAATTGTAAGTCTGTTATTTTCACTGTCAGATGATAGCTGTCAACATCTTTAATGGACTGCATGAAACAAGCACCATTTTAGACATGTTGCTGATTTTCAGCATTAAATTAAATCTTGTATGAACCAAAATTGCTTGAATTATGGCAAGAAGGAGTAATTTGCTACTTATTTTGTAACCCATATAAAAACCACTTATGATTAAGAAGATAACCTGTGGACAAATGAGTAGGATCCCCATCTTTTTTGTACACTAAGTAGTCAGGAAAATACTAACTTCTTAGAATAAAGTTGTGCCTTCCAAATGAAGTTTTAATAGCATTTTACCCCGCGGGAAGGGAATTACAAGTTGAAACAGCAATGAGAGTGGGCACTGAGCTAGCAGACACCTTGTCCTGTACAGACTCATGGCTTCTATGGTTCTTGCCTATAGACATCACGAGGTCCTCCATGTGAAGAGGTTTTAATTCATAGCAGCAATGGCCGGTGCACTGGGCACTTCTGCAAGTGGTGAAGCCATAGTCCATTATTTCTGTGAGAGCTTTGCCTCTCAGGTAGCTACTTAAGATTGCAGTTAAGTTACCCACAATCTCAGCTAAATATACTGAGCTCATGGAACAATTCTCTCCTGTGATTGGTAGATAGGAAATTCTATAACTAAAGAAAAATAGAAGCTGAAGAAAAAAAAGTTCTCTGCTTCTGAAAGATCAACAATGAATCCTTCCCAGCGATCTATTCAGTAAAATACAAAATTGTAGTAGAAATAGATTTTTTTAAAAGGTGTAGCAGCTAATTTTCTGTTTCTTTTGGTTGAGAGAGTCTTGTGTCAGTCATAACTTTTAGAATTGGATGTTCTACACTGGGATTCTTTTCTTGGTGACTAACCTATTTTCTTACATTAGCCCAGCATAGTACAACTGAGCATATGGAACTTGGGAGATAGATGGAGCCATGCATTTGCAGCTGTAGAATACAGACAGATTCTGAAATGCACAAATATGCCAAAGGCAATACTTTTTTTTGGCTGAAGTGCTTAAGCACAAGATAGGCTTAGATTCCTAACTTAGATTTACAGGTAGCATACAGTACTATTTTGTTTTGTGAAAGCAATTCACTATAAAATTGTTTTGCAACAAGTGGGTGTTTGCTTGCTTAACAGTGAAAAGATGATGAAGAAACAATTTTTATTTCCTCTTTCAAATTTAATCAAAATGTTTAAGTATTAATTGGGACTATGCCGGTTCATAAAACTGCCTTACTAGACAAGATGCGTGGTTGAGATAATCATGCATCAGGTTTTGGAATGAAGTGCAATAACCTCCTAGCATACCTACTGTAGTTGTAAGTATGAATTCCAGGTGAAAAACAGTTTACCCAAGAACGGTATATTAATATATTTCATTGGGCTGTTGATCGTTTCTCTGTAAGATGTAACGAAAACGTTCCCTTTGATTTCATCTAGAAATCATCCTCTCCCTAGAAATACAGGCCTTGGTAGTCTTCATTTCTGCCACCTTACACGTGATATTCTCAGTCAAATAAATGTTTAACTCTCTAGAAAATTGCTAGTCACTTAACATGGAATAATGAGGACAGCATTCTTTTGCATGTAAATTAAGTGATGATGAGAGTTCACAGATTTTGATTTTCAAAATATGTATGTAAGCTCAGGTTTCATTTATTCACATCAAGAGAACCCTGATTCAACAAGACAAGTAGTGTGTGCCTATCTTTTACTGTAAAGGTAAACTCATCGATTTAAACAGGACTGCTCATGTGCTTAGTGACAGGTGTTTGTATTAGGGACATTGAATTGCCTTGACTAGACTCCAGTGAATATTTTCCTGGGGCTGCTAGCACAATGATGAAAAATTTACAACCCGGTGACTGACAGCTGCTGCGTGTCCTTGTGACTTGATGAGGATATGCAAGAAACTTTTGATGTTTCATATTTAGAGTACTGTGTCTTTGTAGCATCCATCTGCTAACCATCTGTGTCATTTGTTTTCTCAGAGACATTGTTGGAAGCCTGGTTGTGTTGACCTCTTGACGCTAGTTACGTTGACCTGTGTTGATCACTGTCAAACATTAATCAGCATCAGTGAGTGCTGTTAAAGACCATGTGTATCATCTTTCCAAAGGCGCCTCTCACCTTTTATAAGCAAATTACGAATCTACCTTAATTTAAATTATTCCCTAAACCAGAATTTCTGCCAAGCTTATTGTTGCTGGTACATCCAGTTTACCATGACTTAAAAAAATCCTCAAACCATCCTGTGATCTAGAACATTTCTTTCTATTCTTTTTGTTTTGTACAGTGCAGAACCCCTGACAATCTTCAACAGAAAAACAAAATATTGCTTTCTGTCTATCCATCCGAATATCCTTCTATCCATCATCTATCCATACTCTTGCTGTTGTTTATGTATCAAACTTTTACTCTAGTTGTCCTTGGACTGGTAGTAAAAATCTAAGCTTTCACAGTTTTCCATTGCAATTTAATATTTTGGATTTGCATATGAAATCCTGATACTAAATACTACTCAGTGTAACACAGAGAAGTGTGTGCTCTATGAGTACGTGAATTTCCAATTTAAAGCCATGACAATATTTCTTAATATCTCATGTAATGGGAATGAGTTTGAAATAACAAATAGATCATTATAATTTAAATATTTAGCAAGTACCAAAAGGAGATAAACTCTTATGGGAGTAAGATTTTATTTTCTTACAACTAGAACATTTAGCCAAAAGACAAAGAGGAATGCCTGTTTCCCTAGGAAATATTTTCCCTTTTGTTTTTCCTTAAAATGTTAATTTTCCTCTATGCTGAAAAAAAAAAAAAAGCCCAGAAAATATACTGTTATTTTGCCCTTTGCACTGTGTCATGGATGAAGAAGCTCTGTGGGTTTTTCAAGGTCTTACCTTTAACTAAAGGGCCATAGCATCAGAGATTGGTTGTTGCTGTTGTGTGCCATGTAAGGGACATTGTACACTCAGAGGGCTGAAGTGTTACTGTTTGGTGACGGGTTTTTTGTTTTGTTTTGGTTTAGTTTGTTTTGCTGCTTGTTTGTTTTGCTGTTGTAGTACCCCACAAGCTCTTGGATGAGGTTTGGCTTTGCTTTTTTTATTGTCATAGGAATCCTAGTATGATTTGTACAGCTTTCCTATCTAGACTAAGAGAAATTAGTTTTAGAAGCATGTGGAAATTACAACTGTAAACAGTCTACATATCCATGAGATTATGAATTTGTGCCAATTTATGATGACTTTCAATTATTGGTAGCGATACAAAGATACAAAGACAAACATAACATAAAATAATTCTGCTAACATCAACTGATATTTGTAGAGCTACCAAGGATTTCTGGCTTTCACTTGAAAGGCAAGAACCTTAGTGTCGAGGGTTAAGATTGCGGGGTGACAATAAAACCCTGGCAGATGTATTGTTAACCCCCTCTCCCCCCCCACTTCCCCCTTTTTGCCCCTCCCTCTCCCCCCTTCCCACTCAGGACAGGCGATCGGAAGGGAAAGAAGAACAGAGAGAAGAGAGCTGGAAAAATTAAAGATGTTTTACTAATGCTACTAATAAGAATAGAGAAAATAATACAAAATATACAAAACCAATCTTGAAAGTCTCAGCAACTGCAGAGCCGGCCACCAAAGTCCTGGATTAGACTCTGCAGCCAACCGGAGCTGGATTCAGTCTCTCACTAGGCCTCAGTTCTCAGGGACGACCAGCCAGATCCTCTCCTAAGGTCGGCCATAAGGAAAAAGGGACGAGATCCTCGTGATCTCCCACTTTTATATGAAGTATTCACGTGAATGGAATGTTATACACAGTTGGTCAGTTTCTTAGTCACTTGTTTCTCGTTACCCCTCTCGCGAGATGTCCATCCGTGCTTATCAATAAGTTTGCATTCCATTGCTAGGTTTACCAAAACATGTGTCTGGTTCTCCAGAAAAATGCAGTTAATATGAAGGCTTTAGCTGACAGGCAAAATTCACTGAAAGAGAAACTTGTTTTTAACAAAACCAGGACACTTAGCAATGGTCATATGTGACCCGATCCATAGAAATGACATCTTGCTTTTATTTCTTCCAAAATTATAAGAACTTCAGTGAAAAAAAAATGCTTACAGATGATAAGCTAGCAATCCTCAACATAATTTATTTTTGTTTGTCACAGCGCAGTTACCTCATTATCAGCCGCTACAGAATTTTCCCATTGTCTACTGAAGTACCTCTCTAGGGAGCTAGTGGAAAACCATCTGAGAATTTTCCAGTCCCTAACCCACTTCTGTCCTTGCTGTATATGATGATATATGATAAGATACAATTTGTCCTAGCAAGTACATACAGTGATATCTGTTGCTAAGAAATTCTGACGTGTATAACTGAGCAAATAGTTAACTTTGTCCACAGCAGGTAAACTTTATAGCGATTAACCTTAAAAAAATTTGGTCAGACTGGATTGAATTAAATTTAAATATTACTTTTTCTCAACTACCCTTTGTACATAGTTCATTGAAAAGGTTTTATTAAACTCACTGGGATGAGAAATGAGCTACAAGCCCTCACATAATTACCTAGGCATATTAGCAACCTCATCTTTTCAGCTTCATGTTGAACTGACTAGCCTTGGTTGCTGTTGCTCGTTTGTCTGCACTGCAAAATACTTCTCCAGAATGAAAGCGACAGCAGTGCTAACTTGAGACAACTTTGTAGTAACAGTTTATGGAACTACTATTTTTCATACATTAAACTACAAACAGCTGCTGATATGCTGGCAATGACAATATTACAGCCATATACATTTTTATGCATTTTTACAGAAACAGACATTTAAGTACCCCTTGGTGGTAGAAAGCTCCTTACTTGATGATGAGCAGTTTGATGGTGCTACACTGGAAACAGTAGCTGGAGCAGGGAGGGGAAATGGGAAGGGGAAAAAACAGGGTGTTTTCATGACCTAACTATAAGTATCTAATTCAGGAACTTGTACTTGAGAGTAGTCAACTTCACTGTGACTGGGACTGTATTTTTTGTACATGGTTACTGATCATCAACCATATGACCAGTTTTCCATTATCTAGGACAACAGGAGACCCTGATAACAGAAGAGCTTCCATAAAAACATAATACTGCAAGTAGAGATACAGAGGCACAGAATCAGTTTGTGTCCCCAAACTCCTTAATTTCAACTCAGAAAGAGCTTGACTACCACCAGACCATGCTCCCCATGAAGACTGGAACAAAGGTTGCGGTGAATGTTTTGATTTGCCCTATGAAATATCTTCCCTGCCACCTAGTCCTTTACCTCCAAAATAGCCTCTCCAACCTACCAGAGGAATGCACTGCTCCCTAGCAGAAACAGCTTTGTAGTCATCGCTTTTAAAGCCCATGAACCTTCAGATCTGGTGAAGTGATGTGATATCCCACTTTGAAATACCCCTTACCATGTTCTTTCCCATAACCCAGCAAGACTGCCACTGAGCTTTGGGCCCACAGAGAGCAGGGTCCTGGAAGCTCATACTCCTCGAGCAAGCTCCCAACCCAGCCCAAACCTTCTGTCAGGGAGTGTGTTTGCCTGCTGAGACCCTATTCCTACAGAGAACTTGTCCTCTTCCAGTCTAATTAATCCAAGGAGCCTGTTCACTAAACAACCACCTGCTCTCAGCTGAACATAACAACCTTATTTTATGATACCTCATCTAGAAGCTACCTCTAACCTACCCTAGACTTTTCCCTCAATGTACAGCCTTTCTCAGGGAGAGCTTGCAGCTCAACACAGGTGAGAAAGATCTGAACTCTAATGGGCCA
The DNA here is from genome assembly GCF_964273445.1 of Streptopelia decaocto. Lineage (NCBI taxonomy): Eukaryota > Metazoa > Chordata > Aves > Columbiformes > Columbidae > Streptopelia > Streptopelia decaocto. The sequence goes on from NC_138658.1 coordinate 15,013,981, forward strand.
GCTGCTGTGTCCTTAGGTTACTGACTGGCTTCATGGGCTACTCAGCTTTCCTTTCTTTTCTGCATGAGCAGGGTACTGCCTGGCTTAGTTTAATATTTTCTAGAGGATAGGTTTGGTCTTTTGATTGCTTTTTCAGAATACTCAGTGGGATCTCCAAAGGATGGATTACAGAAAGAAGTCTCTCCTGAACAACTTAAAAATCAAGGTAGGTTAATTTGATACAAAACAGTGCCACGCGAGGTCTATTTTTTTTCTTTAGAAGATGGTAAATTATTTTGTGTCTGAAAATAAAATTTTTCTTGGTAGGAAAGCAATGTGTTATGTGATAGACTAGTGAAACATTTACCAAGGAGAAAAACTGAACTAGTATCACCTGGCTGTTACTGTGCTTCTTGTTAGATCTCAGTATTATTGCTCTGACGGTGAAATGTAGGCAAAATGAACAAAATTACTCTCCAAGAGATTTAGTTTATAAGTATATTACAAGACATCGTTCTATGATGGCTTGTATCCACAGATGATAGAAACTGGATTTTAATATTACTTACATGTACTTCAGAAAGCTATTCAAAAGCCCCTTGTTGATGTTAATTTCATTTTTGCATGTAAATGTTCAACTGCTGTCGAATGTACAGTGTACTCTAAAAGCAGCAAAATTGATACTATAACAGCATGCTATTTGTCAGGAAGCACTAGCACAATCTGAAATCCAAAGCAGGGTTAATGTTACAGAATTTCAAAACATTTTATAAAAGAATGTATTCATTGGAACTTGGCTTGTCTGTTAGCTCTAACAAGAGAATTGTATGCAATCTGGCAGAGTGTAAATCTTCTGGACTCCAATTTTGGCATGATCTAATTCTAGTTGAGTCTTGTTTTGTAACATAACAGCTACTAAAAATGCTTGTGCTGTTTAGTTGAGTGACAAGAGATGCAAGGATTGCTACCTACAAATAAATCTTAAGCATGTCTACTATAGTCAGTGGAGAGTTTAAAGTATACACTGAATTTTCTAAATAATTTGATCATTTTTTTCTGATATGCAGTAGAAATTCTGGTCTGCTTATGAGATGATTTCAGACTTTTCACCTTTCAATTTCAGTACGTGAATGAATTCTGGAAAATCAAAGTACTCAGAGATGTTAGAGAAGGCTAATGTGCCAAACTCACCTACCTCATTCGGTGATAGATGAAAAAAATTGCCTTAAACAAACTATGTTACAGGTGGGATGAGTAAAGGGACAGATTGTGATGTTCTGTAAAAACTCAGTGACAAAGCCCAATAATTTGTTGTGAAATTTCAATTTATCTGTTTAGCCATGGAAACCTGCAGTTAGTGCCATTGAAACTCTAATGAAATAGATGGAATGGCACCCTCTAAAAGTAGGTCCAAATGAAACAAAAATCCCTTTCATTTGCAACAAGTGAAATACATAAGGTTTGAAAATGAAAGCGGTACATAAATATATATTGCTGTTAATTTAAAACCAGTTTTTCCTTTTCTGAAAACTTCAAGATTTCAGTCTTAATGTGCTATGATGACTGAACAGATTTAACCTAAGATTGCATCTGTACTTGCAGTGTCAATCTCCTTTCTTCAGTCATTATCTTGAATAGTATGAACCTACTGCTGGTAATTTGCTGTGGGGTGGTTCAGATTCTCCTCAGCTTCCAGGGAACACGCAGTCTTGGGAGTCAGTTGTAGAAGGGCTGTGTATCTGCATAGACAGGGATACTGAGCCAGTGGAACAAAGGATGGCTTCGGCTATCGCGTCTCCTGAGAAGATAAAGTTTATATATTGTCAGAAAAAATCATGTGAAAATCTTTACCAATTTGGTAGCCAAAGCAAAAACCCTAAGGTATCCAGGTGTGGAGCTATGGAAAATAAGAATCACTGCCTGCAAGGTCATCCCTTCCATGAGAGCATTACAGTGTTTCTAGTGTGTTTCCAGTTTTCCAGACTTTATTTGAAGTCTGACATTTGTGAGGCAATGCACGTTTGAATGCAGATGTGCCTTCCCTAAAGTTCAATAATGAACACATCTTTTGTTTCCAAAATTGTATAAAGGTGCAAAGTCCGGATGTGGACACAACTGCCCCGAAAGTTTTGGAGGGATGAGCATTTTTTTAAAATGAAACTTAGAAATTGGCAGTGATGCTAGAAATTATTTGGCAATTCATCTAAGTGATGATTGCCTTTTACACTGATGTTCTGTAAGAAAGATAGCTCTGAGGTTTTAGGTAAAAGGAGGTTTGGAGATAAGTAACTGAAAGTTAAAAGACAGTGAAGGATAGCTGATAATGCTAGATAGTATAACCATAGTGAAGTATAGGACTGGACTAATTTATTTATAGTGTTTATACTAACAAAATCCTGGTAAAATCACCTTAATATTGTAATCCAGTATTGCTTTCACTCTGCATAGTCCACTTTTAAAAAAGGCTGTGTGTATTTCATATGTTACTGATAACATAATGAGAGCACATGGAAATCCTATAAAGATTGGGGAAAAAAAATAACAACACTCATGAGAAGAAAACCAGATGCAAAGCTATAACCTTGCACCTGGAAATCTTTCACACGGCAGTTCTCTGCATTCCCAACCACCCCATAAGGACAGAAACAACACAAGCAGCTGATAATGTGATTGTGAGGAATGTGTTGACCATGGTGATGACAGGGTGATACATTTACCCTGGAGAGCGCAAGTGCACCTGTGAAATATTAGACTGTGCTTTTTTACTAGGAGATCATTTTAGAAATATTTAAGAGTAAGCTATAAGATGGAAGGGGAGGGCAGTTAAAAGAGGCTGGGAAGAGGTAAAGGATAGATATTTGGGGAAAAGCAGAGTGCGCTTTCAGAACAATTTATCACAGAGCTTTGGAAGCATATTCCATTCTCATTAAGAACACATCTCAAGCCACATTTCCTATGCAGGCAAACACCTCTATCAATGCATATAATTAAATATACTGGAATTAGTAAACAAGGAGAGAGAACTCCTAGTTCATAGTAAAATTAAGTAATTTAACATGTAATTAGTGATGTATACTTGAGAAAGTAAAAGGAAATGTTTCATAAAGCTGATTTGTTTGCACTGACTGTGTATTTCTAACGCATGTTTTAACACACCAAATGGTACAGAAAACATTACATGCATGAAGAGCGTTAAAATCGAAATTGCTGTTGGTTTCGTATCGTCTGGGTTTCCTGAATTCTTGGAATGTTGTCTTTGGTACTCACAAATAAGTAATGTTTGTGATTATGTTTAAAGAAAACTCTGCATGCTGGTATTACTGTTTCCAGATGATCCGTTTCCATTTTGAGTTCCCCGGTGGGATGAAAGAAATAAGATGTGCTTGTGGGCTGGTTTGTTGGGTTTGGTGTTTGGTTTTTTTTTTTTCGGTTTTTGTACTGTTTAATGTAGCCTTATGGAAAACTTAGCATACCTTAAACTGGCTTGTAAGGGACACGTGGGTGAAGAGGTTTTGTAGAGAAGATTCTTCACAGTTATGCTGTCGTTGTGTCTGGGAGATGCTGAAATACATCGGTCAGTTTACCTACTTCAACATTTTGTTGAAACTTGAAGAAAATGTGTAATCTTATACAAAGGCTGATTAAAAGGGTATAATGCCATCTGTATAAATTAGGGAGTGTTTTGTGCAGACTTGTGAGCAGATGCTAGCTGACATGTTTGAGCCAGAAACTAGGAAATTAATGATAAGGTTTCCTGGGAAAAACGCTTCTGTAAGTATTTGAGGAAAGCAGTTCTGAGCTTAAAATGTCCTCATGGTCAACTGGATGAGGATGGATTTGGCCTGCCACCAAGGAGAAGTCAATTCTTCACTGGCAACACCTGAAAGGAAAGGCAAATGCTGAAGAGAGAGTTTAATGCTGAAGCAAATTGCTGTAAGGAGCTCAGAGCCAGGTTTTATAGTGTGAAGAAAGTAACAGAAGATACCAGGAGGCAGAAACAGTAGAACACCTGAATGCAGAATACGTTTTTAGAGATGATAGATTGAATTTTTGTAATCTTTCAGTTGGAACCAACCTTAGGAAGAGAAAAATGCCTGGGAAACAAATTAATATTTTGGCAGTCTGTCCAACATTACTTTACTAGTGAAGTGGAGGAAATCAATATTAAAGACATTCAGGAGTACGTTATGCTGAGTTATGCTGACCTCTTTAAGTATATCAGTACAAATGGCTACAGTACAATCAGTAGCAGGATGAAATTTGAATACTCGTCTGCTGAAGCTTGCTTGCACGGCAAAGACATGAACTAGCTTCTTCAGGACAGGGTTGGGTGAGGTTTACCTGAGATTCTGAAGCTGCTTAGCCAGAAGATCAGGTCCTGTCATTTGAAGAAAGGGAAATAAACTAACTGAGATCTCAGCGCACCAGTAACCTAGTAAATGTTGGATTTCCCAAGCAGCCTTCAGAAATGTGCTAAAATGAGTCTGGTCACACACTTTAAAATGGTGGAGGGGAGACTCGGTGAAAAGTCTGAGACTCATCTGCCTTGTGCTTCAGGGTACGGGATGATCTAGTTCCAGCTGATGCTTGAGGACACTGGACACTGCAGCCAGCTTTATAGCTTTCCATAGAACTGAAGGCCGCCTTGCACTTTGCAGAGATGGCAGCCTTCTATGGCTTGGAGAAATACCATGGCTGTGTTTAAAAGGAGGAAAATGAGAAGAAAGGTGTAAGGGACTGGTATAACTAAAGAGTCCTAAATGAAATGAAAAAAGTTCTGTTTCAGATTCAGTACTCGATTCTTGTGTTTATTAATTTAAAACAGCACTAAGTGGATGTGAACAGACTTCAGAAATATGATAATAATACTACTGATACAGGAATGTAATGGTTCCCGATGCAATATGCCGGAAGAATCTGGGCTTAGGATAGAAGGAAATGCTTACTGATGCATTTAGATTCTGAAGAGAGGAGACTGAGAGCAGAAACTTCAGGAAAGGATATTTCCTTTCTTTAAGGAGAATTATGTTCAGCACCTGAGCGAGGTATGTTTAAGTCATGTGTCACCACTAGCTACCTTTTACCATTCCTTCTGCAGCAGCACCCAGCTGTAGGTGAGAGTCTTATTCATTTGACTGCAGTTAACTGAGCGTATGCTGCTTTCGTTATAGCAGCACTTTCACACAACTCCTAATAGCTTTTGGACCCATTGATTAATTTCAACCAAAGCTGCCAAAGGAGGTCAGTCTTTAAAGTACTCAATTTCTATGAGCTTCATGAAAACACAATCCATCTCTCCTACGCACTTATCTGTCAGTGATCTCATTAAGAAAAGGTGGTAGTGTCGGTTCAACCCTCATTAGTTATCAGATAATCTGTAGGTGGCAGCAGTGGCATGAATGCCCTGATTATTTCTGACAGACCAGTGCTTTTGTAGATGTGGGAGAATCCAGTCGTGAGTACTAAAGCTATAGCTAATCAGTCTTTTCTAATTCTGCAGTCCATATTTCAAATCAGTTTTACTTGAGGCACTGATATGAAGAAACCATAAAGGTGATTAATATTTTGTAATGAAGCTACTAGCACCTAATAAGCTGTTCATTTCTACAGTCTCCTTACTAAAAATATTTAAGAACTTAGAAATAAATGTGAAATTCAATTTTGAATACATACATTTGGATACTAGATTCTTTGTCTAAATGAATTCATTAGTATTGATTGATTGCCTTCCAAAGAGATAATCAAGGGGTAATCTTGTTAAAGACAAATTGACGGCATAGCATGACTCAAAATGTCAAAGGGCCAAAATTGTTTTTTATTTGAGAGTAGAGAATAACCTTGCAGTTACATTGGGACTGTTAAAGTGAGAAAGGCAAGAGGGACTTATTTCAAAAGGAAGTGAGTTTTTGGCAGATCCCTAAGCCAGAGGAGTCTGCAGCTGGCTGGTCCAGCAGCTTCGCTTGCACAGACAGTGCAGAAGGGAAGAGGAGGATCTGGTCTGGTTTGCTGTTCTGCAACAATGAAAGATAAGATCACCTGAGCTAAAGCTTATAATTTATTCCTGATTTTGTTAGTTTTTAAAATAAAAATGTTGTAACATTTTTTGGCAAATGTTGGAAAGAACTATATGGATAATTCCTAATAATAATGAGAGTGACCTGGGACCTCTCTCTAAATACAAAGGACTCAAAAATACCTGTTTAGCCCTGTTGGCAATAGAGAAGGTGCTTATCTGCAAGTGACTTTTGCAGACAGATACTGTTTGCTTACAGCTCACTTGGTGTTTTCTGTTGCTCACTTTATGTCGGGGTAGAATATAGACAAGAACTCATACATAAAACATATACAGCTAAATTGCTGACTGCCTGGGATTTTATTCTCTACAAACCTTAAAGTATTACTTCAGAACTAGAAAAACAGAATAAATAGCTTTTCAACTTACATACAGTATCAGCCGAAGCTGGCTAAGTTTCTCTCTTACTCCTAACCTTGTTCACCTTGAGCTGTGTAAAATCTGCTGACTGATTCATTTTATAGGGACAGACTGCAAACGCTTCTGCTAAAACAAAAATCTTACCCTAATTGATGAGAAAAAAAACTTTGTCTTTCGAGTTATAAAAACCTAAGATGCCTTATGGCACTTTTATTTCAAGCTGACCTGCAATTTTTTGGTATCATTTATACAAAATTTAGAAATTATTCTAACTTACGCATTTATCGAAGTATCATGTTTCTTGAACTCTTTGGACTGTGGCTTAATGGTACATAATTTTGGTTTTTTTTGAGTAAATGTCTGTAACAAATGAGCTGAGGTTCACAGATTCAGTCGTCAGTAAGTCATCCTGATTGGTGAAATGTCTGCATATGTTCTGATGCTACAGTTAAATTCCTCCACACCCTGATATTCCAGGTTTTGTTTTTGAGCCCATGCAACTCATTGTACACTGATCTGTGAGGATTTCCATGCACTGAGGCAGACTAAAGCACCTTATATTTCAAATTATTTTGTAATATACCTGCACATAAAAAAAAATGACATGATATAAAAGTACTGGAAGACACTTCAAAAACTGCATGTGCCTTTTGGAATACACAGATGGGCTTTTCTTGGTGAGCTGCTATTCATGAAGCTTTAATTTCTGTTGTCCAATTTCTGCATTTTAGTTTGTAACCTTTCAGCAAGCTGTACAAGATGTTTTCCTAGGAATGTGGAATGAAGCATTCAACTTGCTTTGTTTCTGAACCTCTGTTTTCATAGCAGCTTACTCAGGGAGCTCAAGATTGCTTGTCCATCATATGCTGTTACTTGGAGCACCAAAATTTTTTGTGGCTGAGGAACTGGTGTGAGTAGCCACAATTCACACAGACTGCAGCTTTGGTTATCCCTGCACAAGGGGTTGGCAGAAGATTAAGCTTTCTCCTTTGATGTGATTTGCAATGAGCACCAAGTCTGTACTGGAGCAAGAGGTTGTGTAGAAATACTGTAGAAATCTTGTGCTCTGGCTCAGGCCTCTGTTTAAAACACAATTTAAATGCATTTTAAGTGTCCCCTTTCTTGTGGTGTCCACGCTTGAGGGTTCCCTAATCGTGAATCTGTTGTTGTTCTTTGTGTCTTGATAAATAGTTAGGATGTGTGGCAACAGCAAGGACAGAAGACCAGAGTCCGAAGGTTCAGATCTTGGGCAAAGAAAGGTTTTGAGTATGTATGAATGTCTAAATTACTGAACTGTTGAGCAAAATGCTATTCTCCTGTTACTGTTCTTTTAACTTAATTCTTTCTTGCAAGGAAAGCTGTGTTTTGCTCTATAGTACTATTAATTTTTCATCCCAATCTTAATAAAGACCAAAAACACTTCTCATGGTTGAATTAAATCACACTCTTTTTCTGTTATTTTCAGAGGCTGGTAGGCTGTGCGGAAAACCATTTCTTCCACTGAATGCACCATGATTTAAAAGCAGAGCCTTGGTAACTGTTTAGGCTTAGTAGTTGGTGATTTGCAGCAGCCATCACTGCATTAAATGGAAGTGGTTTCCTAGAATCATAGAATAGTTTGGATTGGAAGGGACCTTCAAAGGTCATCTAGTCCAAGCTCCTGCAATGATCAGGAACATCTTCAACTAGATCAGGTTGCTCAGAGCCCCGTCCAGCCTGACCATAAATGTCTCTAGGGATGGGACTTCTACCACCTCTCTGAGCAACCTGTGCCAGTGTTTCACCACCCCCCTAGTAGGAAAATTCTTTATTATGTATAGCCTGAATCTCTCCTCCTTTAGTTTAAAATCATTACCCCTTGTCATATCACAACAGGCCTTACTAAAGTATCTGCCTCCATCTTTCTTATAGGCCCCTTTTAAGTACTGAAAGGCCACAGTAAGCTCTTGCTGGAGCCTTCTCTTCTCCAAGCTAAACAACCCCAACTTTCTCAGCCTGTCCTCATAGCAGAGGCTTGAGCTTGTCCAGGTCCCTTTGGATGGCATCCTGTCCCTCAGGTGTGTCAACCACACCACTCAGCTTGGTGTTGCCTGCAAACTTGCTAAGGGTGCACTCGATCCCAGTCTAGCACTCGATCCCAGTCTGGTCCCAGTAAGGACCCCTGAGGGACACAACTCATCACTGATCTCCCTTTGGACATTGAGCTGTTGACCACTACCCTCTTGGTTTGCACAAGCACTTCTGAAAATTGAACCATTTAAAGCAGAGGTGTCAAACTCATTTCCACTGGGGGCCACATCAGCCTTGTGGTTGCCTTCAAAGGGCCGAATGTCATTTTAGAACTGTAGAAATGTAACTACTCATACATTTATAAGTTTTACCAAAGTTTCTAGCTGGGGGTGCACATATTAGGGAGTTCCTTGGTCAGCAACGACTTTGGATCTCTTGTAAATCAAACTATTTAGTTAGACATTTATGTCCATATTTTGATGTCTAAGTGCAGGCTTAGGCACTACTTTTGAAATCTGAATGACAGTCACTCCTAAAAATAGTTACAGTGCAACCAGCATTTCAAGTTGATGCTTATGTCAACAATATATGCAACACTGCCTGGGATACTTTCTACATTAAAAACCAAACCAAACCCACCCAAACTCAGAATCTTGTTTATGTGTGTGAGTAAGGAAATTGATGATGATCTTTGTAAAATAAAGTAAAAAAAGTAGGTACTTCTTCACCACAACTCTGTCACAGACTGAATGATGTCTTGACAGAAGTCTTGAAGCAGAGAAAGAACTACAGTGCCCGCTATAGTACTAATGCCTCATCCCCGATAAGTCAAATGGTATCAAGGGCTTACCAAAGAATGGCTAATCACTGCTTCTGCTAGTGTTTTGGTCTTGAGGTAAAAGCATGGCCCCGGCGCTCTGTTGATGTAGATTTATGCCCAAGAATCCCAAGATTTAAGGATAACTTCACTATTCACCATTAAAAGCTTATTTGCAAAATCTTTGTGTACAGACTCTTGTTTGTGGGGGGGTTCTTGTTTTTTCATTGGTTTTGTTTTCCCTCTGAATGGCTGGGTGAATGTTACATTGTTCAGCCTGTGACTCTGTCATGATCTGCTTACCGTGATTTGTTCCAGGTGTTCAGGCTTTGGGATATCTGTGCAGTTGATGCTGGCTGCCAGCTGAAGACACAAGGACCGATTCTGAACCAATAAGGCTTTGGCTCCAGGTGGTGACTTTGAGGGAAAGGTCTAGGCTGTGTGAGCTATATCCTTCAGGCTCGGATTTCTCTGCTCTGAAACATAACTTTTGAATGTGTTCTTGTGAGCTGAATGATTGATTTGCACAGAACAAGCCGAAGACGTAGCTTTCAGGTTTCTAACATGGCCCATTTCTAATCATGCAGTTTTGTTGCTTTTTGTTGCGAAGACAACATATAGTTTCTGGTTCTTAGGCAAGTGGCTATAACATGGGGTGTGCCAAAGCATACTGAAGAATTGTTCAGTGATTCTTGTCATTGTTTGATTCGGTGGGTTCGAACTTGGAAGGTTTGATGTGAATGGCTTTGTAGCATCAGATAAATCTGTCACTAAATAATGCCTGGGGACGGACCTTTGTTTTTCTTTTATTACTGGATGTGAGTGATCATACTTGGCTTCCATCTTAGTGGTGTGATGACATGGCATAGAGAAGAATAGAATGCAGTGGCTTTAATTTATTTCTAGATACAATTTAAAATACTGGCTTGTTTACAGGCATGGTCTAACAAATCAAAGAATTGACAGGACTTCAAGCGATGGGAGTTTTATTACTGGCTTTTACAGCAGCAAGTCCAGTGGCCTCGGCAGGTGAATTAACCTTCTTTTGTAGGTTAAAAAGTTGAGACCCGAAGAAGCAAGTGTCAATGACATCCTTTGTGCAAGTCATAAAAATACTATGATCTACATAAATATTTATAAAATGCATTTATTGTTCATATTACTGTAGCTTTTCTATCTTAAATTATTCCAAAGAATAATTTTTCGGAAGTGACCTCTGCAGTGCATGAGATTTCTGGCAACGTGTACTTTCATTATGTATCAGTGTTACTATGCAAACTCACTGCATCTCTGTCAGAGGAAGAACAACTTCTCAGAACAAGCCTACAGTATTATCCTTGAACATATGTTCTCCATTAAGTCAGATGAGGAAAGACACTTAGTTTTCCTTCCATTTGGAGGTTAAAATGGAGGGCTTGTCTGAAAACAGATTGTAGTAAACTGGAGGTTTATTTGAACAGTATGTCAACGTTATTAACTTGAAAATATATGCTAAATTGATGGGTTTCCTTCAATTACCTCATCTAGAAAGCTGTTCTCAACAAACAGTCAAACAGTTCAAAAGTTCTCTAATTTGCCTGAAAATGAGAAAATCGGAGGAAAGCACATAGCAGTACTTTTCTAAATATGACTTTTGTTATAAATAGTGCTAGATAAACTGTGTAATGTATTTGGCCCATTCTACTTCTTCCTGTTCGGAAGTAATAACAAACCTAAAAAATTGTTTATGTCCAGATTCTAGGATTGTTCTGCAAATGTGCAAACTTTGGCCTCTATTTTGCGCATAGATCATATATTGTGTTGCGGGGGCAGTGGGGTGGAGCTTTTTACTACGACCAGTTTGAAACAAGTTATGTGACGGGGATCTTAGAACACACAGTGTCACTTGACTGTACTGACAGATGTTTAAGATGGCAATATGAATGTTTCATGTGTGAAATGCATTATACAAATATCTATGAGACTTCCTCGCTTTTAGACATTATTGTAAAGATTTAATGATGTTGTATATGCCAAGAAAGCCAATTTGCTTTAGCGTTTCAAATAATCATAGATATTTCAGCAACATTCACTCAGCACTACTTATGTCTGTGCTACCCTTTCAGACTGAAGAGCTGAAATTAGGGGCCTTCTAGATTACCCTGTTGCAAAGGATAAATTGGGGATTTCTAGGCAAACTGAGCTGCTTTAGTACAGTTAATGAGAAACATGTGCCAAGTCTGACTTTCTTCCATACAGCACATAAACAGAGACAGTTTCACAATTTGGAGCTTTAAAACTCTTTCAATAAATAACCCATTTTAACAATCCACTTGTTCTTGACCAAAATGGGTCAGTAATTCAGGCACAGTTTTCTTCTCAATGTGGCTTCCCAGCTCTTTCCTTCCAGGTTAAACTCTTTGGGGAGAGACTCACGTCCACCCCAAAACTCAATAGCAAAGCTCATCTGCCTTTGCTTTAGGAAGAAGTGCTGCTGTAGTAGGAATTGGTGATCTACCCAACATAGTGAAGAGTGGTTTTTAAGATCACCATTTCAGCTCCTGATAGAGGGTGAAAGAAATACGACATTTTTAGATCTTCCAGACTACTCATTGTCACCCTTCCAATAACTATATCCAGAAAGATGAGCATCTAGAAGTGGTGCTTTCTAAGAAAATGAACAGAGGTTGTTACACTAGCTGCAACCACTAGCTGTCTGGTAAAGGAACCATGGAAAATTACCATTCTTTGCCCTTTTACTTAGAAAAAAAGGTAAGAAATAGCAAATCTTGACCTACCTGAATATTTTGTTCTAAGTAGCTTTGGCAGTGGTTGATGAATCAGTTTTCTGTTATTTAAAATAGTATATTGAGTTTATTCTTCAATCTGCACCCAATTGCCAAAAAGACAGCTTTATTGTTGTGCAAATTAATTGGTATATGTTAGTTGTTTTAGCTGAAATTCCTAAGCGTTTATGCAAAGAAACTGAGTGTTGGTGCAGCATGTAATCCTAGTTTGTCACCTGAGGTACGGACACTTGCTTTAGTAGAAGAGATGGTATGGTGTTCACTTCTTAATTCATGACTGTGCAGAGTGCATGATATGAGCAGCCTGAATTCCAACAGATGAAGGTGTGCTGGTTCTGGGGTGTAATTTGGCTTTCTATATTGTTTAAATATCAGGTGGTCTGTTCTCTTGTCCTTGTGTCTCTGCACTCCCATACTAAAGTAACTCCAGGTGTTTCTGCCAAACTGACAAGTACTCACTCTCAGCAATCATCCTGGCTCCCTCCTCTCTGCCTTAAGTTTCTCTTCACCCTATCCTGAGTACTAAAGCAAAGCAGAATACCAGACTGCCACAGTAGCTGCATCCTTGTTTACTTCCCCATGAAATTTAATTTTCTACTTCCCATGGTTTCTACTGTGTTCGTTTGGACTTGCTCCTCTCCTCCTCTCCTCCTCTCCTCCTCTCCTCCTCTCCTCCTCTCCTCCTCTCCTCCTCTCCTCCTCTCCTCCTCTCCTCCTCTCCTCCTCTGTACATCCTTTAATCAAACAAGTACATCCTAGTTGGTGTTTTGCTATTTTGTTATGCATAATTTCCAAAATTAACCTCAGGAACATAATATTCTTAAATACAATGGAAAAAGGTTTTGCAATAGCAAGTTTTGCAATTTCTTCCTGTCCTTATAAAACTATGATTGACATTGGGGGATAGTAGTTTGTCACAGAGGGATTTGGGACACCATTATAAAACATAGCAGTTCTTTTTTTTAGGAAAAATAGCTTGATCAGTGCAAGGCTCGTCCTGTTCTCATTTAGTAGAATCACCAGCTCTGTGAATTTGGTCTGGTAATGTGCAGAATACATTAGGGTGCCTAGACTGCTGAATAGGGTCTTGTTTAGGGGTTATGGTTGTGTGAACATTTACAGAAGAAAATTCTTCAAAATGCATCTGGATTTTTTGTGGTACCATATTCAAGAAAGCAAGTATGCTTGGGAATCCTGAGAGTCTGTGATCCAAACGTCAGTGGAAAAGAATTTTCAGAAGTTGGTGCATCTTCCTTATGTTTAAAGGTGATGGCTTAAAAGTGTTTCAGGATCTAGAAGGTGCAAAATTTGGACTAGGCTTAGCATTAAACAACATGTGACACATGATACACAGTGATACAATACTGCTTATCAGGATGTTGTATTTCCAAGAGGAAGCCATAAAGCCAGGCAGTTGTACTCACCTCTCCTTCCCATATGCTTACAGTAGGTATGAATTTCTTGCCAATTATTTTTCTCACTAGTGGGTTGGCTACTCATCTTCAGTACTTCCTTGTTAGGGTAGGTGATACTTTAGTTTGTGTTGTCCTGTGTTTTATGTGGCAGCTTGTCATTAAAGGTCCCAGCAATTATCACTCTGTACAAGTCTCTGCTCTATGGCCGAACTGCAGTTGAGCAGTTGCAGTCTCCTTAACTGTGAAGCGTGAAGGAACTGGGTGGCATAAAGTTTTTGCTTTTATTTGTTCTATCAATATTTTGTAGTACTGTTTTATCTCCTTTAAATATTGCCACTTGGTATCCAAGTATTCTCTCTTCCTTTGGTAAAAGTATAGCAAGTAAAACTGTGATTGAATCAACTGCTATGTTTTTCCTATTTTCCTCTCTTAAGATATATTGTTGGTAGCTTCATGCTACGTATCACATGAAAGCTTAAAGAGCTGCTGATGCTCGTTTTGTAGACAGAATTCATTGGGAAATCCTTCTAGTCTCACTGAAGTTTTGCTGTCTATCTCTCTCTCTCTGTGTTCTGGAAGTTGGTAGGTAAATTTAGAAATTACCAGCACAAGTACGACATAAACTGTTGAAGCCTTTGTAACTTCACATGCATATTGCAGTGATGAATGCAATGGTATTGAGATGCAAAAAGAACACTCTTTTATGATACAGACTGTATCATGCCTTTATCAAAGACGTTTATGAATGTGTTTACTTCCCAGGCAACAAGGCTGTTGCTAGAGGCCATCTGATGAAAAGCCTTCATCCTGCAATTGCCACTATTAGGATAAATCATAGAGCATTGTTTACATGACTCCTTGTGTTTCATATCTTGTATCCTCATATACAGATGTTTTTCATCATTTACTGCTAATAGTGAGTATGTGTTAAGGTTTTCTATGCATTTTTGTGGCATTTTATATGTTTAAGCTCTACAGTTGTAAAATGGGAATGATTATGTATTTTGTCTGAGGGAAATGAAACTCATCCTTGGGATACTTTTTGGTTGTTTTCTCTGCTTATACAATGGCCTTTTGCTGCTTTTGAAAAAGGCAGAAACCTTTCCCCAGCTAAACTTTTTGCCTTGTGTTCCTGGATTAATAATGCAAACAGATGATCCATGTCAAGTCACATGAAGGATGACAAGATGACAGAAAATACTGACACAGTGCAGGGTAGAACTGGGTTTGCTGAAGCACCAAGACAAAAGGGAACTGATTTAGCAATAATTCTGTGCCTCAAGTTCTCTGTGGATTAAAAGGATTCCCTTATCAAGAATTTCAGAGGTAACAGGCATGGGGAGTCAGATTTTTCAGCTGTTTTAAGTGACTGTAGCTCCATTAGTGGTCGGATGCATGAAAAAATTAATGCATGTGGTTAACTAGTCTGAGTTATTTGAAGCTCTGGTTGAGAAGCTTTTTCTAAATGTGTAGTAGGAGAAGGATAGGGAAGATATTTTTGAAAGAGTATACAAAATTCTGATTTTTTTTTCTTCCTCCTCCCCTTATTTGGGCAAGAATTTAAGGCGACTGGTAAGAAGTGCGAGCTTGGTTTAAGCTTGATTTAAGAGAGGATTTTAAGAGTTGATTCCCTTCAGAGTAGGAAGCAAAACATAAAACTGCTAACTGCTCTTAAAGCAGGGGGAAAGACTGGTGATGGATTAATTTTTTTTTTAAACCTTCACTTACATTACTATATTAGTCAAAACAAAAATTGCTCTTCTTCGGGGTAACAGAAGGTTGAAGTGAATGCTCAACTCTTCTGTAAGTATCTGTAAGTGCCCTGTATCCCAATTATGCTTTCACTCTTCTTTCTTAAGTAGTCTTCTAGAAAAACTGACTCAATTTTGTGTAATAGTTTTATTTTTCTTTATCTTTTGACAGAAAATGGCTTTTTGGGGGTGTGTGTATGTGGGGTAATGGTGCTCCATTTTTTTTTTCCCTCATACCACAATCCAAGTTGAGTAGGAGCTGTTTCTGATTTTGGCCAAGAACTTCACAGCTGCTGCTCTTCTTCCTAGTGTGTTCAAAGTAATTTGTGAAGGGTTTTATCTTCACACGATGAAGGAAGAGCCTCTGAACTCTAGGGAAAGGTAAAAGAGAAGGTTCATTCAGACTGACAGTATCAGAACATGTGCTTGTGCTTCTCATTGAAATAAATCTGAGCCCTAAAACAAAATTTGTTGAAATTCCTGATTTCCAAAGAGAAGCTCTTACATGTTTTAGAAATAAGGGTTTGTTACAGAACAGCCAAACTGTCCTTCTGAACTGTTTCTAGCATTCTTGAGAATTTTATTCTAAATTGTGAGCTTTCTTTTCTCTAGGGTTTGAAAAATAAAACAAATCGTATATAAGCAAACCAGCAGCAGACCTAGGATAAATGCATGAAGAGTAGTAGGGCTAGAGTTAATGGCCCGCAATTCTTCCAAATATGTAGTACTCCCAATCTGAACTACATTTTGAAAACACAGTCTGATTTTTAGTAAATGCTGAATCACCATCTGTACCTGGAAAGCCTGTGTTATGCTGTGGGATTAGAATTTAGGATTCCCTTGTATTTTGATGTTCTCAAAGCTACTCAGTTGCCTTCATTAGAATTTCTTACAGTAGCCAATATACTATCTAAGATTCTGACTTTTCTTGTTAGTCCCTTCCTGGGCACAGAGAGGAGGTTGAGGAAGATGGGTTTAAGTGCACCTGCAGTCATGCAGCAGGATGTAAAATGCTGCCAGCTGCAACAGATGTGTCTTACACCTGCTAAACCCCAGCTAGCAAGCTGGCCTGGCACCCTCTGCTTGCAAAGCAGGCAGGAGTACAGTTTGATCACATTCTAACTTTGTTTTTAGACAATCTTATGTTTTCTGGGAGATATTTAGTAAGTGAATGTCCTGATCAAACTAAATGTCCTGTCTTCTTCGCAGAACAAAAGTCTCTGGTATCCAGGCTTGTGACATGGAAGACAAAAATCTTACCAGTGTAAATGCTTCACATACTCTATCTTTGGAAGCTATGTGGATTCTATATGTACAACTTCATATATGTTGTATGTGCCCAATCCTTTCTTCCCTCAAGAGCAAAGGGAGATGTGTTCTGCTATATAACTTTTTTCCTTGTTAGGTTTCAAAGTGTTTAATTGAAAAAGGGTTGTAAAAGTTGAGTAGAAAACACCATGATTTTGAGTGGAAAACACCATGGTTTTGAGTAGAACTGTAGAACTTATCATCACTAGATCACTCACTTGCTGGAAAGAGAGAGGAAAATGGATGAGACTTAAGTATGGATATGTCTGAGAGAATAATGTGGAAAGGTAGAGAGAAGCACTCACATGTGAAATGATCCGACTGGGTATCTTTGGATCATCTCACTTTGAAGAAAACATTTTTCATACAGTTTCACACTTCTGGCATTTTCCTCTGTCTCTCAAACTGTTCTTAATTCCTCATGCAAAAGTGAAGTTTCTTATTAGATGGAGTGACTTTTAATTAATGCTTATCTTTGTGAAAGCAGCCTGAGGTGTATTGCAAGAATGTACCAGGCTCATTTGATTCAGCAAACCTACAGTGTGATTAGCTGCAAAAAGTTTGGAGTCCAAGTGAAAGGCTTACAATCCATTTAGAAAAGTATATATCTGGGCAGAGAGAGCACCGGTTCAATTTTAAGTTTTAGATAGTTATTTGAAGGACATAGAGAAGATTTATGTGAAGGGAATTGATTTTACTTCCCCCTTCTAAACCTAAAGGAGCTGAGTTTAGCACTGTTGAAGGATTTTCTGTGAGATGTTCACGCAGCTCTGGTGGTGACAGTATCTTGGCTTCAATTCTAAATTTTGTTCTAAATTTAGGATTCCTCTTTGCCTGTCTCTTGGAAATGTAGTTGTTCCCTTCTCTGCTTGGTATCAGATACAGTCTACCTCCCTTTTAGCAGTATTTCTGTACTCAATACTTGTACAGTGTGTGAATCTCTTTATATCTTCTGTGACTATCACCATGTTCTGGACATACATGATTTTTATTTTGCTTTCACAGAAGCAGTTTGCAGTAGATGAATAGATGTTGACAGTTCTGGGCAGATAAAAGTTGTATCACAACAGACTTGGTTCTGAGTTAAAGAAATGTTGTCCTTACTGCCTCCTACCACATTTCCAAAACTGTTTTGAGTCATCCTCAAATGTTGTTGTTTCCTATATTTTCTTGGCAAAAAGTAAACAAAAGTCAAACAGAAACCTGTCAGGAGGTCATGCCTGAAGGACACATTATTATTACTTTTTAATTTGTCTCTTTATCAGGTCTCTCGTTAACGTGTTGCTACAGATTTATATGTAGTTTTATCAGCACTGATAGCAATCCTGTTGTGTGAAATGACTTGCCTGCCTTCAAAAATTATGAAGAGAGAGCAGGCAGCAAGACAATAGATCAGCCAAAGTGTCTACAGATGTTTTTAATCCGATCCTCTGTATTTATACAGTGTCATAGGTATGCATGTTGTTTTATAGATGTATAAAACATGAGAGTTTCCTCTCCTGGGGGACTGACAACATGCAAGATCGTAAATTAAATCCTGCAAGATTTCTGGTCATGATATTCAGTGCCCAGTGTGTATAGCTTCCAGCAAGTGCAAAATGGAATATACTCACTTCTTGTAACTGCATATCTAAGGAGGAGAAACCTGTTTAAATGATGTGCAGTTCAATAGTGAGTGAGAGAACTGACAATGGATCTTTGGGGCCTTTAACACCGATGTAAACCTACCTCAGGTCAGCAAGGCCAGGGCTCTTATTTAGGCCTGAACTGTATTTTGCTAAACAAGAAGACTTTCATTGGTCACAAGCTTGTGTAGTGCCCAGTGAAGATGTGTGTCTGTGTTAGTAAACTGTGTGCTGTAGAGTGGTGCAAAGGCAGCAGTCTCTGCTCACTTCACTGTGCTGTGCAAGAAATCATTCCTTAGAATCTTGATTGGGGTGAAGGAACACAGATCTAGGTAACACTCACTGGGAGGAGTTGGATGCATTTTCACTACAACCAGAACATCAGCATTTAAGAAAAACTGAGGACTTTTTAGGCTGACTCGTTCAGCTCAAAATGATATGGATAATGTCTCCATAAAAGCCCAAAATTTGGTATGACATTTTATAGATTAAATTCCTCTATGTCTGAAAGCACTTGAATGTTTCTTACTTAGCAATCTCCTCTTTAGCTTTGTAGCATGCTGTTTTCTTTCTGCGTATGACCAAATCATGTGTACCTTACTGTGTGTTTTTACAGACTTTTACAAATTGAATTTGGGTATTTTTTTCAGAGAATTCCCATATATGAACAGAGTTAGGTTTTCATTTTGTTAAGTTAGTTGCTGTAGCAGAGCTTGGAAACATGCTTAACTTTTCTATTTCAACTGTGTATGCAAATCTCTTCATGTTGGGCAGTGCAAGGTAAATATAAAAACTGTAGAAGGTAAATATAAAATGAAATAGTTTCCTTACTAATGAAATAAGATGACCGTTTTGTAAGTCTGTTTTAAGGTTGCAAAGTTATAAAACAAGTACATCCTTTTGCCAGCATTTTATAGCTACTGTTCTGGTAGAATCATTACCTTCAGCATATGTCTGATGAAAATTTGTGAACTTTGCACTGTTGTCTTCCCACTTTGTGCCACTGAACATTGACTGGAAAATTTGACTATGAAATTTATTCTTCTTTTAATATAAAGCAAGTTACATGTTAGGAGTGCAATCTGAGAAGCAATTCTATAGCCTCTAGTACTTGGTTTAGAAGTTCTTGACTCCCAGCAGATAAGTTTTCTAGTCCTGAATTCTGAACCTAGGAAATTATAGTATTGACCCTCATTAACTTACTTCAAGCACAATTCCCATTTTTCCATGCTACTTGGGAGTGATTTGTGTTCTTCAAAATGTCTCCATATGATATAGATTTTGAATTTTTTTTCAGTTAGTTTTGATAAGTGGGGTAATAAAACTGGTTGTTTTTAATTTTGTTTTTCTTCTCCCATGTTATTCCTAATTTTGGGGATTCAAAGACAACTTTAGGACAGATGGAAAAGCATTCCAAGAGGAAAAAATCTGGATGCTGGAAGCTCAAAAAAGAGTTAAGCGAGGGTTTTCCTTGCTATAAAATTATTGGGCAGAAGCCAGGTGCATGAGAGCTAGATAAGAGGAACTGCAGAAGTTGTTTCTCTGTGTGTTGCAGTCTGGGGGAGGAAAGACGAGTGGAGCTAAAACAGGGCACAGCTCCAGGGAGGGAGCCTTTCATGACAGCCTTCTGGGAGAGGGGAAACTAGGAGAAAAGATGGCCAGAAGAATGTGCATGAAACATGTTTGTTTTACTTAGCTCAGACTGCTGCTTAAAAATTTTAAACTAGGTTAATTAGCACTTGCAAAATGCTGCCCTAATATGCTGAATTGCTTCCTGTCTTTGGGCTAGTTCATTTAGAATTGCCAAGTCTTGACCGAGAACCAGAGTTAATAGGCTCAAACCCATTTAAAACCCTCTGTGCTGCCCCATCCAAAACTCTGCACTTCCAATTTTCACTTCCTCATTTCACATGACAACAGGTACAGTGAAAAGCAGCAAGGATGCTCAGAGATGTGGAATGACTTCCCCGCAACATCTGTCTGATTCACCTGGCCTTCCTGAGGCCAGGAAGAACATGATTCTGAAGAGAACATGGCAGAAAACACTAAAATGCTGGCTGGCATGGAAAAGGTGGCTAAGGAACAACTAACCACACTTTGTCATAACATTAGGATTGGGGGAGCCTCAAATGATACTGGTGAGGTGACAAGCTAGAGACAGAAAGGAGACAGTTGTGGGTACTCTTTGCCATGTGCCTTACAAATGCCTTTGGGTATGATTTACTTGAGTTCTTAAATGACGAGGCAAATGAAAACCCATGAGGGCCTTCTGAATACAAAGATGTCCTCTGTGGCTCAGAAAGTTCCTGAAAAACAGAGGAATATGCTGGTGTAGTATCACTTCATACTTGTCCTGCTTTTGTGCTCTTTCTCCACGTATCTACCACTGGCTATTGTTGCAGAAGTCTGGCCATTCATATGGAACCAGCACGTCACATGCAGTAAATGCAATATGGTATCATCACTTTGGAACAGTATAGATTTACTTTTGGAATCTCTTAAAGTGTGTAAATACTTCGGATGCTATTTGAATTCAGTTCAATAATGAAGTGGTTTTGCCTCTTTTTCTTGTAGCTTTCCTGCTTTTAAGCTAAAATATAAGGCTATTCAGACAAAATATCATTGCTGAAAAGAAGTTTGTGCATGAAAATCTGCATGGTACACGTCAGATTTGATGTCTAAATAAGTTTCAAATATGTATCCAAATGTTAAGATGCTGGCAGAAATTCAAACAAGCTATTATCAAACTTCAAGTGTTGCTTCAAAACACTGGATATGTATTTTGCCTAATTCACATTTAGTTTTAACAGTGGCAAGCTGTATTGCCGTGAAATGTAACTGTAGAGTAGTTGCAGGAAAAGCTGTAGCATTTTTGTTCTAGTGTCTCTCTCACAGCTGATTTTTGTTGCTCAAGAAAACAGCAGACGTAGTTGCTGTGAGGGTCCTGGGCTCCTTAGAAAGTTCAACAACCTCTTTTTCTTTTAAAAATCCTGCTCTTCGGCTTTACATCCGTAAGTTTTGAGCACAAAATAGGGCCACTGAGTATGTTTTTTACCCTTTGTGTTTTTCCCCCTTCTCACTGCAGGGTTGGCACAGAAAATTAATTCTGTGAGCAGCAGGAGGACTTACTCATGGCAATAGCATGCAGTGGTTAGGTCCTCTGCCAATCTGACAAGGTCTGAACTCTGTCTGAAGCTTCTTTTGGGATGGCACTATTCATAATGTGCCTCTCCTCTGTGGCTTCCCTCGTGTCCTATAATGGGCAAGTTCAGTTTCACCAAAATTGCCCAATGGCTACAGAAGTTATTTGGACTCCTACTATATACATGGACTTCTACAGGAATATTACAAAATTCTTATTTCCTTAAAAATTAAAGTAAAAATCCTAACTACTAAGAAGCTATAGGGTAATGGGACTTATTTGATGAAAATCTTACTACTGTGTAACTAGAAAATACACTGTTGTAGCTGATTGCAATTCTGCACCATAGTTCTGCTAACATGAGAATGTAATGCACAGAGTTGGAAATGTGTGTAATAGAAGTGTTTCTTGTTGTTCTTAATGGGACGAGAGGAAGAAAACATCCTAAGTAATTTCCTATTAGGTGCAATAATCTTAAGTTATCTGAATATAAAAAAAACCCTTCAGGCCAGAGGGAGGGGAGAGATAATATGAAAGGCACATGGAACAAAATCTGGAGCTCTAGGCAGTCAGAATGGTGGCGCATGGACGCGTCCATGCTGGATAAATGTCTGCAGATTTGTTTCACCTTCTGGAACTGCATAGGATGCCTTGGCTGAAGGCAATGACAGAGACAAATGGAGCTTCAGAAGGTGTGTAGTTCCACACCTACCGTGAGGAGGCTTGGTTTCAGCAGAGGAAAAATAGGTGTTTCAGTTGTGTTTTAGAACAGGACGTTCTGTTCCGTGATAGAGTGCGGTTCAGTGCACTGTGAGATCATGGTATCATGATAATCCAGGTTGGTGTTTTGGCTCCAGTCTGGTGTGGATTCCTCCCTATGCAAGATAGCTGAAGAATTCAAAGCAGGTATCTCCTATATTTTTTTGTGTATGTGTTTAAACAAATCAAGGAACACTTGCATTGTGGTTGGTTGCTATAAAGTAAGGAAAAATACGGAGAATGAATCCATGCAGACCCAGGGTTTGTGAAACATCTGCAGTGTTAAATGTTCAAATCTATTATGTTAATGCCCATGCCATTAGCAGCCATGGGAAATTCAGATAGACACTGAAGAGGAACATATGTCGTTTATTTTTTTGTCTGCCTTTTAAATGTCAAAGCAAAAGAGGAAGAACATGAAGGATTCCAAGAAACAAGAGTATGTGGATTTGTTGCATAGGACAATTTGTGGGTAGATCCATGTGTGTTCTGAGGGTGACCACTGTAGATCTGAAGACTGGAGTATAAACCGCAGTACACATGAGAGGGTGTTGGTTGAGGAGGGGGGGAAGAGAGTTGCAGCAGGTAAAAGTGCAGGAGCAATGAGAGAGATCCTCTGTGAAGTATGTGTCATTATACCACATCAGAGGAGTAAGGTGTAACCTGCTGTGGGTGTGTCTTCATTTTAACAGGATTTGAGGCAGGGATGGAAGTGGAGCTTGTGGCTGGTACACTTAGGCTTCTGCCTTCCCTATGTTTTCCCAGCACTTTAGAGTGACTTCTAGATAGCAGGTGTTTCCTGCAATTCAATTAATGTGTATTTCATTTTCCTCCACATTGCAGTCAGATTAATTCTGAGGTGATTGCTATCTGCAATTGCTTAGTCTGGCACAATGGAAGTGCTATAGTAGGAGGCAGAAAAAGAGAAGAAAAACTTTAATAAATTTACAAGGTAAATGCAGTCTTCTATTAGTTGAAACTATGAGAGCCATTAAATGCCAACTTCTTAGCCAGTGTAGAGTCTTGTCTGTCTTTTCAGTTTTTCCCTTTGGAAATATCAAAATTTATACTGGAATTTGTCAATTAATGTCTTTCTAGTAAGCATGACACTTAAAATCATTATTTCAAGGGGGAATGTCTCATAACTATACATTGTTAATTTTCCTATCCCAAATGACCTCTCAAAGGGAACTCAGAGTTGCAGGTGCACGTCCATGATTAGAGGACAAACATTCTTAAGAATGTTATTTTTAAAAAAGAAACACATGAGAAATTCATAAGACATGGCTTTCAGGTTGCTTATTGAGGCAATAGTGTTTCCCAAAGTCTCAGTAAAAACACTTTCATTGTTTAGTATGTCTGCTAGCACAGATAGGGTTGCAGTATTAAGTGCTTGAAAGTTAAAAAGTGACCAGCTGACCTTAAAATGTAATCACTGTTTGTGTTCTTTTTACAAATTTTGATAAATTGTACATCTGAACTTTGCCTACAGGTATTGTACACTTCAGGTATACAATAGGCTAAAGTTTCCTCCCTTTCAAATCTGGTAGGGCAGCTTTAATACCTACCCTAATTTTAAGGTAAACTTTCTCAAAAATAAACATAAATCTAAGGAATAACCACCAAGAGTGGGCTAATTCTGCAGCATGATTGTAGCCGTAATTAAGTAGTAAATCACAGGAAAACCTTTTTGGGTGTTTGATACAAGAGGTGACACTTAGCAGACTGATTATTTTACTGTATTGCTGTTTGCTAATACAATGTTCAATTTTTAGTTCAGCAAAGCTGGCTGAGAGACTTTGTGATGCTAATTTGAGCTGAATATTACCTGAATCATCAAAGCTGTTCTAAAGCCAAACCAAGCTCAACAAATGGCTTACTCTTGCTCATATTGTGGAGGTGGTGTAAGAAAAAAAATTATTCCCCTAATTACAAATTCATTGTTCTCTCGCACAACTACACATCAGGATTGAAAGCTTTAATTCATTTGCTAAACTGTTCTCTCAGTTATGGGGGAAAATGGTCTGCACACAATTCCATTAAAGCAGTATGCAGTGCGAATTATTTACTGGAAGAATAACTCTGGTTCTACACTGCGCACATGGACAAAATTCCCTGTGCTGGGTAAGGTATGTCACCTTAGCCACTTCAGGCTTCCACTGTGTGGAATCACACAGTCTTGTGCAGGGGCTTGTGGGTTTTTTTTGCCCAGCTCTACTGTTAAACTTTGTTCTCAAACAGGACAATAAATAATTTCTTAGACAGCTTATTCTCTGATTGCCATAACTAGAACTGCGTGGTTGACAAGCAGATACTTTGGCTATTGTAAATTTTTCTTTCCACTCTAAAGTGTTTCACATTTGTTTAGTTCTTACCAAGATAAGTAACAAAATAACAGAGCGAGGAAAATAAAGGACTCTGACTACTGAATGTACTTATAAGAATTTTGCATTTTGAGTGCTTTTACCACTCAAATCTGCTAGCTGAGACATCTGGCAGAAGATAACCTGAAGGGAGACATCTGTGTCACCTTATGCACTCTATCATAATTGCACGTGCTTAAATTACATGGCTTTTTTTTTTCCATAAATGTTTATGTTATGATGCTTGGATGGTTTTGAGAAATGTTTCATAAGTTGTTCCTGTCCCAGTTGTCTTGCAGATGTGATGAATGCTGCCTATGTCTTCAAAGCACAGATAAATGCTGCAGTAGGGAAAGATGAGGAATAAAAGGAATTTAGATTAACTAAATCAGATGATTAGAGCAGCTAATCAGGTTCGTAAGTTAATTGAACTGCCTGTATAAAAACTGGAAGCAGTTCTCAATCAAGTCACTCCATGAGCAGCAGAACAAATAAGCCCTGGTTTCTTACAGGTTTGCATGAGTTTTTGCTGTCTGGGAAGACAGAAGATTCAGCTAAAGCTTTTTTGCAGATGGGATGATTTCAATGCCTCTGCTATACCTGCATTTTATGCTGTCTAGTAAGGCTGGAACACAAGTTACAGCCTTTCTCTGTGTTGAGGTGTTGATACTCTCCATCCTCAGCTTAACTACCTCATGTTATAACATTTGATGAAAATCCCTATCTTTGAGGAAGGTAGGCTATTGATTCAGAAATTACTGGGATGAGAGAGAGCATGGAAAGATTATTTCTTTGAGAAATCTTGCCATAAAAGCTTCTAAGGCAGTGAAAATCAGTCTCAAGTTAATTATTTTTAGTGCAGTCTTGCATGAGAATTCTGTTTTAATTCATTCCTTTATAATGTAACGAAGTCCAAAATAATTAAGGCTGTTTTGGGCTTACTTTTTTTGTACTAGGTTTCTGTTCTCGTCTTTTTCTTTGTAAATTGCCTTTAAAATACATTGCTTTGCATACACTGGAAGCAGAAGATACATTGGGATGTGGTTATAGTGTGAAACTTGTGTCCTTAGTTTCTTTTCATAAGGTTCAGCTGTACAGGTGAGGCTCAGGCCTGCACAGCCTCTGCTGGTTGTTTCAATGAGCACACATTGTTCTGAGAGACAGAGAATACAGGATGGAGATGTACATCTACATATAAACAGAAAATTAATACATAGAAGAGGAAGGAAGCAAAACTAGACAAAAAAATGAGCTCCTAAAATGAAGGAAAAAAGTTATAGCCATATAGCAATCTCTGAAGGGTAGAGAAAAGACAGGAGGTACACCAAATAATTGTGGTATTCAGATCACAGAAGAAGTTCCATGTTAAGGCATCCATGCTATTCTGTGTTTGCAGTGTAGCATTCCCTCCATTATGTTTAAAAAAAAGTTTGCCAAAAAGCACAATTAAAAGACTGTTTCACCTTTGTGGGCTGAGGAACTATGAAACCTAAAATAGCTTTCCTTTTTTTTTGAATGCAACGTGTGCAATTCTCCTTGCCTGTTGCTTTGGAGAGCTTTTTCCTTATCCCTCATGGGCATTTTCCACTTTTTTAGTAATTATTCAAAGAATCATAATTGAAGTGTGATACTGAATCAGTCCCAAATCACAACAAAAACCTCCTAAATCTCTACCACTAAGCCAAATCATACCTTCCCTTCCAAATGTTTCCCAGAGCATGCAGCTTTGAATTAAAATCTGTGCAAGGAAATGTCCAAGGAGAGGAAAGGCTGGAGAAACACTATCTCCCACTTCGTTGAAACTAAATTAATTAGCATAATATATAAGATAAGAAAGGAAGGCACGTTCTTCCTTTTTACACTAGAAACTCAGAATAGAAACCACCTAAGGAGGAACTTCATTTCCATTCATGCTGATAATTAACACTCACATTTTCCTGTTTGTTAGAAACTTATCTCCTCCACAGTTGCTTTAATCTTTGACTGAATTTTTTCTTTAGTGAGGCCTTTAAGAAGAGAGAATAGAAAACATTTCTTTTTTTAGTTAAAATGTATCTGGAACAGAAACAATTATGCCACAAAACCCCCTTCAATCTCAATAATATAAATAACTGAATGAAGGCATTCTTAACACTGCTAAAGTTAATTGTCATTTAAGAGCCTAATGTTAGCCAATTCCGATTTCTCCATCAAGCAAAAAGAAAATACGCAGATTTGTGTGGGAAGAGTATATCAAAACAGCCTAATTTATCTTGCAGTAGAAAAACCTGACTAAATGTTGATTATGCCAGTCAATGCTAATGTTTCTGCTTCTGAAGACTAACTATGAGCAAAAAATGAACCTTATTCAAAATCTAGTTTCCCTTTGTTCTCCCTTTATTTCTAGCAAGGGATGCTGTGCTGCTGACGTATACTAACTTTACTTCAACAGTTGGAACCAGTGATTCATGTTAGATGAGTTTGGAACTTTGAGGTTTGTACTAATTAAGACTCTGGCTTTTTGAGTACAAGTCTTAACCTCATTACAGTATTGGAATGGAGAATTGGAGAATTCACTTGGGTTGGGTTTTTTTTGTTAAGAAAATTCTCCTTTTCTTAAAGTTTTGTTTGGAGGAGAAAGAGTGGTGAAGTTACTTTTGTATTTTGTTTCCATGAAGATAAGGAATGTAGATGACTCTTCAGATATAAAAGTGTTCATGAACCAATAATCCAAGGAAGGTCTGCTTATTTAAATAACAACAGGACAGCTCTCTTTTTGGTTTCTTGGCTACTTAATGCTACAAAGGTTTGTAAGGCTTGTGTGGTCAGGATAGCTTGGACCATAATCTCCATTTCAGTAAACAGAAACTCCTTGGTCTGACTTGCAATAACCCTTTTTCAAACCTTCTTACCTATTCCTGTGTGTATGTTTTTCCCGCTTCTGAGACTGAGCAAACATAGAATCTAATCAAGACTCTAGATGAGTTAAGTATCTTGCGGATTATGCTGTGTGTGATTCATATATATGGCACTCATTGATGTAACCTGTTGGAAAAAAGAACAGAATATCCAAAGGATTAATCCAGATGCAGAGATTCTTTATCTGCTTAAAATACCCTTATACATATGCACACACAGGTCATACAAATATACATTTTAAGTATGGGCCACATATCCAGTCAAAAATCCTACTTACCCTTTGAAGATACCTTATCAGGATTCAGGTAAAGCCAGTGTTCCTCCACATATTTGTTGAGGACGTCTCACTGTCAAAGCCTTTTTCTGAGCCTTCAGACTCTTTTTTTTTTTTAATTGTGGTTCTAGTGACTTCTGTCCTTGTGGGCAACAACTGTGGTAGTCAGTATTGGACGTTGCTCTGCTTTAGTGAAAAGATTAATATCTCCCTAAGGGTATGGTTTTTCTTCAACAGCTAACATTACCAGGATTCGATATTATCAGCCTTCACCTTTCTCAAGCGTGTCTTTCAGTGATATGGAGCTACAAATGAACAGACTAATAGGCAACAGGCTCCCGTATTTTTATCCATAGCTCCAGTATTTTTATCTCTACATGATTCATAGGATTATATCTCTTCTGGCTTCTTGATAGCATGTGACATAGGGGGAGCACCCCTGTGAAATTCTCCTTACAATTGCTGCAGAGTAGCATGAACTTCTTTTTCCAGCCAGTTCCACTTCTTGACTGTCAGCTCTTCATTCCTTTCATCTCTAAAACCCATTTTTTTTGCAGCTTCTCTGAAGTGCTGAGTGCCTTCAAAAGAAAGTTTCTTTAGGTGAGGATTCTAGTGATAATTTGTAGTTAAGCCTTGTTAACCCTTTACCCATTCTTTGATTGGAAGGATTTGGGAGGAATAACAGTCTAACTGTGTTTTTCAGTTTCAAATCTTAGCAAGGAAATTTTGAAGATGGCATGCAATGGATCAATATTTTATGTAGACCTAAGCCACATGCTGTTTGGTGTACATTAATATAATTATACAAGATATAACATGTTTTCACAACATTGAAATAGATAAGTAGGCAGTCTTGCTCACTTCCTGACAGGATACAAAATCAATAAAGGTACATGAGAATTAGAACTCTAATTACATATACCGCCATTATGATAGCGTAAAATATTTTTACATCACAAAACCTAAGGTGTCAGGTTTCATATGTTTACTTGGTATCAGAAAGTAATTTTTAGGTCGCCGTATTTATGTATATTGTCCATGTTGTCATAATCCTATTAATATCACATTACAGATGTGAACATCTTGGATCAATATAAACTGTATTTTGTGCAGTCAAACTATCCATGCCAAATGAAAATCAGGAGGCTGAAAATAAAAGCACTGGGGAATTGTTGACAGACAAATAAAAGAAAGCATTTATCGTTGATCCAGTTTGTACCATAAGAGGCCAAAACTTGGCGTGCAATGAGATACAACGTATTATCCCATTATTTTTTTTTCTCACTGAAGAAATGGCCTACTCTAAAAGGTGACACACTCATGCCTCACAATTAAAATAACCTACTTTCATCCTCAGATAATTTTGTCTTGGATACTAGTCATGTTTCTAATGTAATTTAGTAGAATACTCAGTTTTGATAGCTTTCAAAACCTTTTAAAATAGTATGAAAGCAGCTGACTGTTTCTGGCAGTAGGTAACCGAGTAGTTGGCTTATAGTATCCTTACTGTACTCTTTGCATTTAAAATGCTGATTTTCATTTCGTTGTTGAAGAACTCCAGATGCAGAGCTTTGATATGGTGTATGTCTTTAAAGAAGGAATTTCTGTAAGTTCAGGGTTTGGTTCTTTCTTCCATCTAAATAAAGCAGGCAAGACTTCCTTGCAGATTCTCATATAATTGTTTTTCAGGCATGCATCAACTACTTTCTACAACTGAGTAGAGCTGAGTGAATTCTGCATTGGAATTACTTTGAATCAAAATGCCTAATTTCAGGTCAATAGAACTGTTTCATAAATTCGTATCTGGCACATTGAGATGTTTCAGAGTGGAGAGAAACACTTGAAAAAAATGTTAAAAACCCCACTGTTTCATCTAGAAGATTTTTTTTATTATTATTTTTATTTTTTTCCTTAAAGGGACTCAATTCTGACAAACGAAACCAACGTATTAATTTTGACTCTTCCCACCTCCCGTCACTCCAAGTCACCCTGTGGAAGAAAATAAAGGTGTTTTTACAGCTTTTCTAATGACTCCATGTGGACTTGGATGGTCCTGTAGAGATGCCCATTTCTGTCTGATGATGCAACCAGACAGGGCAGCTTAGTGGATCTGCAACGCTCAGATGCTACAAAAAGGAGTGACACCATTTCCACTCCACTCTATAGGCTTCTGCATTCTTTTGCATTTAATTATTCCTGCAGTAATCATGTCACATCAGTTTCTTCATAGAAGAATCTCAGATTTTTTTTCTTGAGGGAGGAAAAGTGGAGAATTTCTCCACAGGGTATTCAAAATAGAGATTTTCATATAAGCAAAACTCATTGTCTCAGGTATAATCATGGGACAAAGCAAGAAAACTTGGCAAACTCCTCTGAAGTTGCCTTGTTGTGACAAGTGTTTGTTCTCAGTCTTGAAATATTGTAAAGCAAAGAGATAACATGGTATATTGTTCAGCTTGTATTAGTTGAAGCTGTTATAGATGTGGGCTTGAGTGAGACCTTAAGAATACAAAGGACAATGGGGGATCTTCTGATACACTGCTTTTTTTCCCAGAACACCTGCTGCTGGCACCATCGAGTTCATTCATGAGTAAAATGTGGTATGTTGTGGCAGAGGCAGTCTTTAGCAAGCATGTTTTTAGCAGGATCCTGGCAGCTTAGGCTGTCTTGGCAAAAAAAAATCCAGCTGTGGGTGAGATGACTCAGAAATAAGGTGGTTAGATGGCTAAGCGCTATGCAGTGTGTTTGGAGCAGTTTGCAATACAAAATAGGAAGAAAATGGAGTTGAAATCCTTGTCTAAAAATTCTGTGTGTTTTTTAAACTTCCTTTCAGATGTTTTTTAGTTGAATCTCGCACTTGCTGACATATATGGGAATCTTAAGGTATATTTATACATAAAGTCACAATTCTGTTATTACTAGAGAGAAGGTTGCTGCAAAGAGCGTCGGGAAGAACAGGGAACATAAAGGGAGAAGTTTGCTTTTCAGCTGTCTAACCAAAATGAAGTAAAGCTGAACAAATCTAATGAGGAGAACTTTTCACAAGACTTGTTGAATTTTTGTAGGATTCCTCAGAATTATCTTAGTGGGAGAGCAATCATAGAAAGCTCTAGAACAATCTAAGGTATTCTTTACTTTCTTTGCAACTCGTCACCGCTAAAGCTTTGCTAAAGAAATTATTTTAAAGTACTTCTAATTTAAGGAACAGACAAAATTCGGACCCTTTTAAAAACATGGAATGCTTGACACACCACATTGAGTATACACTTGCTTGTGGATTACAGTTTTTAGTTTGTCCATATAGCAGATTATATTTTTTTGTGAATCTGTCACCCTAGTGAAGATGTACGTCATTGCACACATAGGTTCAATGTGTGGCTGATAGCATTGCTTTGTTGTAGAGGTCATGATGCTTATTCCATAGTCAAAGTATGTGTTTCATCAGCACTGGATATGTAAAGGTGTTGTGGTTTTTTGTTTGTTTGTTTGTTTGTTTGTTTTAATTGTGGAAACTCACCTTTTATATCGCTTAGTTCATCTCTGTCTGAATTTCATCATCTTCAGCTTCATATCCTGACTCCTATTGTATCAAATTAGTATTTATTTTATAAGGCCCTGAACAATTCTATCCTTTTCTGGTTTACTGCTGGTCTCTTTTACTACATAAGCCCTTTCTGCATTAATCACTTGAATATCTTAATATAGTGTGTAAATATACAGCTATTATGATCTTTCACTGTCCTTCCCCCAGGCAGGGGTGCCTTGTTTGGCACGTAGTTGCATTTAAGCCCTATTGCAGTTCGTGGCTTTTAGGTCTCGGGACTTGCCATAGGCTCTGATACCCAGGAAAAGCTATTTCCACAGACTTGGCTCTTGCGTATTTCTGTCTTCTGCACACATGAACTGCTTTGGGGAACGAAGTTCTTTTGCTTCATAGTCTTCAGTGCGTCACTCATTTGTATGCACTGGGTTTAAATCATTGATTGCTCTGAGGACTGAGACTTTGAATTTGGTTTGCAATACTATGGAAAGCCAGCACGCATGGGGGGGGGACACACATTCACCTCTGGTGTTTCGAAGATGAACAGCAGCATTTGTTTGTATCTATTGTTTCTTAAGAGCTTTGCATTCAGTTACACAGTGCTGTTGTAATCTCAGTCACACCTTGGTTCCTCCTGGGTTTACTAGGTAAATAATTGTAAGAATGGGGTATATAGTGGATGAGAAGTCTAGTCTTCCAAGTAGTTAATCTTGAAAATGAGTTCAAGATGAACAACATAAAATCCACCATAATTCTGAATTAGAGTACCCACACAAGGATTTAATGGCTTAAGTATTCTGTTAGATTAATTTGGATTTCTGGGTGTACTTAGGTAATCAAGCCTTCCAACATATGCTCTGAAACAACTTCCTACAGACTTCAGTACTGCAGAGGATTGTAACTTGAACACGTTTATGTTTCTGCTGCTGCTTAACTGTGCTAGCAAGTACATTCTGATACTGCTGGTACTTCTCTGCTCACTCCCATGTGCTCCATCTTAGCAGCTGTATTTTACATGGCCAGAGATATAGTAAGCTCCAGCAGCTTTGGTGACCTCAAACTTAATGCTCCAGGTTTCTCTGAAGCTTATGTTACTTTATGAGAATACTACTCGTTTGCCACTGCAACAAGTCAGCTGTGGCATAAATGCTTTGGCTGTACCAAAAAGTTATCTTTATGAAACGTCTCTCTCTTCACATGCTGTCATCTAATGCATAGCACCTTGGGTTGTTTGTTGAACAGATATGCTGCCCTGTTTGTGGTAGCTGTTTTCAGTTGATGTGGACAGGGACACAAAGGCTGATGCGACATGAAGAAAGATCTTTTTTTGTGCTTCTAGATGGCAATGCCCAAGGTCCTGTGATCTGTAGGTTTCTAGGGTTTTAGCCAATTGTTTGGCTGTGATTCAAGGACTTCAGCTATGTGTTTTGGAAACACAGTTCTGTAGCAAGAATGTGATAAAAACACTCTTTTCTCCAGTGCTGGTATTGGGAAATGGTTGACAGTGGCTTATTCTACGTAACAGATTTACACGTAAGTTCTACCATACTATTTCATATATAGAACTATTCACAGAGGCATCTTTTGGTTTCTTTTTAAAAACCAACATGATTTCCCAAAGAATAGGACTGTTTTGTTTATTTGTGCCCTGAAGCGCTTGTATATGCTTATGAAGGACCAATGTACATGTTCTATTTCCTGACAGGCAAGGAAAGTTCTCCCCAAAGAGGCAAACAGCTGAGCTAAAGATTGTAGCTGGCATGGGAGAGTCGCTGATGTGACAGTACTGTGGCTATTAATGACAGGTTTACTGCTGTTTTTTCTACCCTGAAGGATTTTTTGCTGAAGGTAGGAATGTAGCGCCGGCAGTGAGAACTAAAGGGCTGCTGGTTCAGATTGCTGGCTTTGCTTGTAATGCTGCTTGGCATAGCTTGTAAGGAGATCCTTTGTATAACCTGAAGTTTGTCACTGTCAGCTCAGCTGCAGGCAACTCCCTTGTAAGTGATTGCAGTTCTTTATTTGGTATATGAAGAGCATAGATTTGCATTATGGAGCAGGGAAGGGGGGAATGTGGGGTTTGGGGCAGGTGGAGAGAACTCACTGTGCCAGCAGCAAGGAATTATCATCTAGGCTTAATAATCTGAAACAGCAGATAAATGTTCGCTGCATCATGTTGCTCTCTAGAAAGAAAAAAGATTTAAGACATTTTTAAGCCACCAGAGATATATTCAAAGTGCTTTTAAAATGTTGACTGCAATGCTCATCTTCTCCAGAATGTGTGTGGAGGGAGGCGTGGGTGAGGGTGCTGGTTCGACTCACAGAAATAAATGTTTATCTGTAAACAGTGCTTTTTTGTGAGCTATAATTTTTGAAAATTAATCCCTGAGGGACTGCCAGTGGCACATTTGTTCAAAAACCTAGAGTGAGAGCTTTAAATTTATTGCAAAAGGAGGAAGCCTTTTGATGCTGAAAGAAGTTTGTCAATGTACAGTCAGTGTGTCAGGATGTGTGCCTCTTCCCCTCACCCTGCCTTTTGTTGAATGTCCTGTTGCTTGATCTTGTGAAATAAAGCTGGACTGCCCCTAGGAATGAGAATAAACTTGTTCCTTCCTCAACCCTTTCCTTTTACATCTTGGGGAAAAGACATGTCTACAGAAAAACAAAGAAGAAAACCTAAAAAAATTGCTGCAAACCTCTAAAAACTGATGCTAAGCTTTGGGTAGCAACATTGTATAAGAAAAGATGTTGTGTAAGAAAAGTGGTTAAAGGAATAATAATGAATAAACTCTTTTTGTTGAGCATGGTGAGCAGAGTCAACAGGAAGCTGGAGCTGAGAGGTGCTTGATGTTGAGCAGGTGAAGGGAGGAATGTGTATAAAACTCATTTTATGTTTCTGTCAAGTTAAAACACCCTTAATACTGAATACAACTCATAAATTTAAATGTTGTAACAGACCAAACATCAAAGCTACACTTGGGAACAAGTATACAAAATGACCTTTGCAAGCACAGTCACTTTAGCTCCCAAGTTTTAGACTTTCATACACAGTTATCCAAGTGTGTCAGTATGGGCTGCATGTTCTTAAGGAAGCATTTAAGTCCCTTTTCATGCTCTTTTTTCCTGTGTTCTGTTGGTAGTGTCACCTGATAAAGCCCCTCGCCCTGCAGTGATCCCTTCTGACAGGCTTTGCCTGCAGCCTGGTACCAATGCTTCTCGTAAAAGGGGCCAGACCCTTCCATCTCATAGACTAGAACCAGCTCCTGATGCTTTTGGTAGAGTCGGTCCCTACTCATATTAATCCTTGGGCTTTTCTGAACTGTGGCATCTAAGTTTGTTACTCACTAGTGTTTCTTCCATAATTCTCCTTATCCTTTCTTGTAAGACTGCAGGTTTCTTTGTGTTGAGGGAGACTGAATATACACACACGTACATTTTCCGCTTTGCACATAAGTGCTGTTTTGTTGGTGTCGATCACTCCCGTAGCCCTATTTCTCATTCCCTGCTGCTTCTCAAAATGGCCACGAGCCGCACATTCAGGGGCATTATGGACTGAAAAACTATTGTTACCAGAATGTTAAAATCTATTTATAAAAGAATTAAGGGGAGTCGGGTGCCCAAAACATTTGAAGCTCAACTGGAAATATCCAGCCTTGTTAACAGAACGTATTATTTTGCCAGCTTGCTTTTAAATGACATCATGATAAAAGAACTCAACCTGTTTTCAAATGGCTGCACGTTAATAGTTTCTAGCAGGTGCTCCAGAAATCAAGGCAGTCTATGAAATTTCAGAATGCCCCCTCCTCCTAAAGAAAGCTTGTTTCTAAAAAGTGCATGTGTTTATGGTCTGGTTTATCGAATGTGTGAGACTATGATCTGTTTGTATTTCTGCTGTTTTGAGATTGGTATTTTTGTAAGGATTCCAAGTGTATCTGTCTTAAATGGCAATTCCACACAAGCTTAGCGATGTTGATGTCAAGGCACCACTAAGGCATATAATTTTAGGGTCCCAAAAGTACAAAAACCCGTTCACATAAAGCTTCAAGGGAAAAAAGCAAAACCACAACCAAACAACAAAAAAAGTCCTAAACTCCCTGAAATGTCTTTTGTCACCCGAACTGCAATTGCTCCAAGAAGTGGGCACAGAAGACTACAAAACTGCATTTCATCTGCAGTCCCAGAGTGATAGATATGCTTTGTAGCTGACAGTAGGCAGTGAGGCGTAATTCCTTTTGTTCCTTTTGTTGTTTAGCGCAGTAAGTAAATTTAGGTCAAACTCTCAATCATTTGATCACATGCCTGGAGATGTAATCCATTTTGTCTAATAGCCAGGGGAAACAGTCATTTAACTGAGTAACTGTTTCATTTCTTTAAGTGCCTAATTTGACAGACAAGGCACAGTTCATAGGAAAACAATGGATCCTACAATGGGATGTTCTCAGCCTGACCTTTGTGCCCAGCTGGATACTGGTGGGGCCTGCTAACATGGAGACGTTTGCCAGACTGAGATGAGTGTAGCAATATCATTCATATAATACAGCTTAAGTTAAATCATGCAGCGTGTTGCATCACGGATCTACTACAAATAATTTGCCTTTCTTTTTCTGCCCCAAGGTTTCTGAAATAGGGTAGGAAGTAAGAGTGTTTAGTTTAAAGAAAAGCAAGCAGCTTGTTTAACCTTTAATTTCAGCATAGTGGGGGCTTGTGTATTTTTCACCCTTCTTTATCCTGAAGACCCAGTTCAGCACTTTATTGCACATTGGCTATCACACTAGACACAGCTAAAACAGCAGGTGGATTTAAAATGAAGGGGCAGCTGTACCGATGAGCTGCTGTATAAGCAGATTATAAAATATGCAGTTTGGAGAGGTAGAACTTATCTACCCTCAGTAAGGAACTCTGCTTGTCGTTACTTAATAAGTTCAGCCATCATCTCCTGAAGATAAATTTGGATATTGTCATTGTAGTTGAGTTATTCCACGTTGGCCTCTTATGATCATGCGGTCATGGGTTTGACTCTCTGGAAAGGTTTACTTTATAATGCAAATCTATTTTGCTGGTCTACTTTAATAATTAAAAAAACTCCATACTTGCAGTTTAGTGCTGTCAACTGAGCATTTGTAATTATTCAGTATATCATGTTCCTCTCCAATGATACAGTTGCTTTCTGTTTGGTAATGACCCAGGAGAGATAATCTGCATTCATATCTAAACAGAAAACCACTAGAGGAACACTATTGTAAAATGAAATATTTTCATATTCTGATTTCACTGAAAAAGGACTTTCTACTGCAATTTTTAATTTAAATGTACAAAATAAGGCTGTATGAGAGCTTTGCAAATTTTCCCAGCTGTTTCTTCAGGCAGCACAAATGTCTGTCTTTGCTATCTTACTACCACACCTTTTATCCCAGGCTCTTATTGATGTGGCTCCTTGAGGGAAAGTCTTTATTGTACCTTCATCCATGATGAAAGTTTTCAGCAATTACAACTCATTCTCTTCTTTCTCTAGAGCATGAGTTTTTTTCAACTACACACCAGCTAATAAGCATATTGAGAATAATGAGTCCCAAGGACTGTAGAAAAGAAGAAAATAATGTATACAGTTTAGCTTCTGAAAATCTTTATTTTCAAACCCCAAATTTATTTCGCTCTTAATCATATTCCTGTTTTTCATTGCACTTTCTTTCCCTGCAAGTTCCTTCCTCAATGTGGTTGCTTTAAAAAAATTATTTTATGTTTATCTTTTTAACTTCATGAAGGTGTAGCAATCTTGTGTGTTAATTTGCCCATGATTCCAAGTTACATGGTAGATTGACTGTCATAATACCTCTTGCTGAACTCATTGTACTCTGTTGGTCACTACCTGATTTTCGTGTACTCCATCAGTAATGATATGGTTACTGATTCTTTGCATTCCACTTTTGTTTCTCACCAAAATTGTTAAGGTTCTCCCACTTATGGCTGAAACATTAGCAAGAGTTTTCATTGACTGGATACAGCAGTCAAAATTTCTCATGTTCAGGTAGATATGCAGAGAAATACGATGCTTTGCCTCATTGTCTCCCTCCCGCATTAGAGTTAATTTAATCCAAGTCAAGCTCATAGTGGAGAAAAGATCTCTAATTTGACTGAAATAATGAAACTAAGTCACGTTGCCACATTTAAAACCTCATGTGGCTGAAGGAGTGTACCAGGTGGGAGAAAGGCTGGGGCACTGGAAAACTTTGTGTAGGCAAATGCAGACCTATGGTACTCTTAAATCAGACACCCCTACTAAATTAGTGTGATGATTGGTATCGTTTTATCTTCCTGCCTGGTAAAATCCAAAAAACAGAGCAAAATGTGTGTTCCATACTAATGATTGCAGGGCTAACATGATTCTCTATGTGCTATGCACCTCTGAAAAGAACTTTTTTATTTAGGCACCAACATGGATATCTTTCTTCATAACTAAATGTTTAGAAATTGTCTGGCTTTGTTTCTGACACAGGAATAATTTTACACACAGAGTTCTCCAGAGACTCCTCTCCTTCAGTTTTCCCATTATTAACATACAAATCACTACTGTTGTAAGAATGGAGCCAATTTTATGACCTCTCACCAGGGTCCTCCTAGCCTTCCTGCAGCTAGGGAAAACAAATGGGCCTTTTAGTATGCCTTCAAAGTCAATAAACTAGAACTCGTTTGTTGAAGGTGGGAGCACAAGTTTTTTTAGATGTAGTAATTTATTAAATTTATATGTATAAATTTTCAAAGATTAAAGAGAAAAGGAGATAAATTTCCAAAGCCTACTGTATGGCTGTTACTGGACAGGAGTGAAGGAAAAGGGAAAAAGGAGTTGTTTTGATTTTTGGCTTTGTTTAGTCTTTCTCCCACCTTTCCCAGCAGAAGCTTTCCCACAGTGTGAAAATAAAGCATTGTTGTTATATCGTTAAAAAGGAAAGGAGAGAGAGAGTCACTAAAGTAGTTTGACAGTAAAGCCCATGTCTAAAGCAAATGTATTTCCTTTTAACAGTTGAGATTGATTAGGCAAGAGTAAGATACTTTATTGCTTTACAAGCAAACAATGATAAGAACATATATCTATTTTCAAATGGCCTGATTTCCAGTACTGAGCAAGAGTTGCTTTGGGCTCCGGCAGTTCTCAGGTCTGGCCTTGAGGATGTTGCTGGCCTGGGTTACACTGAGAGCAGGAGATTTGTTGATTTGGTTTTTGTGGTGGTTGGTTTTGGTTGGTGTATTTCTTGTTGTGTGTATGGTGGTTTTTTTGGGTTTGGTTTGGTTTTATTTTGCTGGTTGGGTTTTTTTCTTTCTTTTTAGAGAGCGTTTTCTTCTATGCTTGCTTTCTAATAATAAAAGGAGTGACAAAATTACAAGTTCTGGGGTTTGAGGCTCTTCTGTTTGCTTTAAAGTTGAGTATTGAAGATGGTGCACCCATACCACATACAAAAAGATATTTGCATCATGTTTTATATTAGCATATAGTTTTAGATGCCTGCTTCTTGAGAGCTAAGACAAAAGCCCTTGGTTGCATCACATGTTTTTATGCTGAAGCATGTATGCATTAGATTATCCTTTTCCTTCTATATAGGATCTATATTTTTTTCCAGAAAATTCATTAGAAATTACAAGTTCTCAAGTGCTGGGCTTTGCCTTTGTAGAAAAATATAATAAAGGAAAACCCAATTGCAACACCAGCAATAATGTGATTTCTGGCTTTGCCTACCTGTGGTAGATGAACTACCTGCTGTGCAATCCCAAGAAAAGTGGGCTGTTTCTGGGGGGTGTTTAAGGACAGGGGTCACTGTACTCATTTGCTCATGGCTAACTATCTGGTTTGTTTTGTAATAAGACTAAAGACTCCCCGTAGACTAGAAACTGTGTCTACTAGTGAATAAACAAAAGAAACCCATTTCTGGCAGACAAGGCAGAGCCATAATGCTCCAGATGGCTCACAGAATTTAAGTCACTCTAATATTAAATAGATAAGAGTGTTTCAGAAGCTGGAAGTGCTGTGTAGGGGTTTTCTTCTTCCTCCTTTTTTTTAATTTTAATTTTTATTTTATTTCGAGGTTAACTGACAAAGCCCATTGCTGAAGCAAAAGAAAGAATTGCAAAACATGTGGCACCTCACACGAGAAGTCTGGAAGGCAGCAAAATAAGCCGGACTTTGTATTTAAGTCGTGCTCCTGTGATAAACTCTTTGCAGGAAAAAAACCTCCCAATTCTGATGTTTGTAAATGATACGGGCTTGTCTTAGTGTGTATTTATGTGGTATCTCTTAAAATATCATATCTTTTCCTATGTGGTGAGCTAAACATTTTTACAGAGGGAGCTTAACAGAAGTGCAGTATCTTAAGATACAAACTGCATTCTGCAGACTAGATAGAGTCTTCATAAGTATCAACAGCAAATCTGAACTTTCCCGTTACAGGAGTTATTCAATAAGAAAGGCAAACAGATTAGGAGCATGATGCAGATGAATGAGCAAGTACAATAGTAATAGCAGTGTCCCAAGCAGTGCTGGAAGCAACGTATTTGCAAAGATGTGTATAGATCCTAAGTTGGAAGTAGGAGTGGGTAAGCAGATGGAGATCCAGGAGGTTAATTTCATCAGTTCTTTAATCTTCCTTCAAGATTCCTGCAACTTGTTTAGATCAATGGAGAAGATGTATTTAGAGAGAGCTATTGAGAAAAGTTATTAGAACTACGGTCAATGTCTCCTTGTCTTTCAACAAAACTTTGAAAATACTGGTTTGAATATAATTGTAGCTAAAGTAGATTCTATCATAAATGAACTTACTGGATTTCAGTGAACATGTGCCTAAATCCTGGACAAAATATTTAGGCAAGACTCACTTGGCATGTTTTGGTCTAATCTCTGTTGGTTACCTAAAATGTATTTAGATCCCAGTATGATGATGAGACTGGGCTACCAGGACACAGCTAATTCTGGTTGACTGCATGAATACCATGATTTATTGAGCTAAAAAATAGGAATGACTACAGCCTAGTGAAGAGTAGTTAAAGAAATTCCCTGTGGGACCAACATCAGTTGGAAATGACCTCAAGGGCAGTTACCGTATCCCAAGGAGGCTGAAATGTATGTGGGTTTTTCGGCTCTATTCAGAGAAAGGATCCTTGTGTAGTCTTATTAGCTGCTAAACTGCAGATTCCTGATTTTGTTTTCCAGAAGCTCCTAAATCCATAAGATGAGTAATGCTTTGCAACTTGAGGCTTTCTTAGCTCAGCCATGCACGAGAGCTGTGGCCAATAACGTGGTTTTGGGAGTATTTGTACTTGGGAGGGAAATTCTTTGGGCATACTCCCTCTTTGCTCTTTTTCTAGAACCCTGTGCCCTTGAAGAGCTTTGGAGCACTTATGTAAATGCATGTGTGGTGTGACTGTGGTGGTCAGACATTGCACATGACCCTTCCTAGTTTAACACCACAAAACTGAGGATGTAGGTTAGACTTCACAGTCCTTAGGAATTTACAGTGACAGATTTTTATTTCTTGTAATGAAACTTGAATACGCTTTTTTTTTTTTTCCCAAAAGGTGGACTAGTCTCAGTTTGTGTCTAAAATATGTGGATTCTACAAGCTTTCTTACACCACCTAATATGTATCCTTCAACCTTGACCCTAAGAGTGAGAAGGTGAAAAACTAACATACTCCACCCAACTCTCTCAAACAATTCAAGTGCCATGATCCAAACCCCTGCAATTTTTGCAGGCTTTTTTTAATTCTGAAAGCATGGCAACTTGACGGACTGGGTA
This sequence comes from Streptopelia decaocto, assembly GCF_964273445.1. NCBI lineage: Eukaryota > Metazoa > Chordata > Aves > Columbiformes > Columbidae > Streptopelia > Streptopelia decaocto. The sequence continues at coordinate 15,054,860 of NC_138658.1, forward strand.
CCATATTTATCCAGTGACCAGTAGTTTAATCACTGTTTTTAGTTTTTAGGTGCTTGTCAACAGAAACCATAATTTGACATCAGATCCTGTAGCTATTTAATCCTTAAACTATGAGGTTAAACTGATGCTTGGAGACCTGTGTTAATGAGGAAGAGGGATGTTTGTTAGCTAGGCAATGGGTGCATCTCATTTAGAGTGGCGTACAAGAATGTTTGTAAATGTCAAATACCAAGTTCTCCAGATATAAGTACAAGAAAATAATTACCAGTTTGTACCTAAAAAAAAAAAAGATAAAAAATACCTGGCTAAGGTTTAGAGCAATAATGGGAAGACTAAGGCTGTGTCTATATTGGCAACTGGATTTTAAATAAGAGTATGCTTTTGAAGTGAATCCCTTGATTGTCGCAATTTACTGCATATTGATTCAGTTCTCAAAGTGGTCTAGGATCAACTAGATTCCTCCAGGAGAAAACAAAACTGGAAGCTTGAGTCCAAGTATACTTCAGTGTTTGCTGGAGTTTGTTGGGCTCTGTTCTCCAGTTTGGGTTATGCCACCATCAGGTCATGTGGGACCTAACACACAAGGGTCAGGGAAAGGATTGCAAATGCTGACAGCTCTCACAGCACCCTGAATTAGTTCTGGCCCTATAAAAGGAGGTAAATGGCATGAACAGTTTCCTGTTTGCTGCCAACTGCCAGTCCTCTGGTCCTTCTTGCAGTTCTGGTGCTCCTTCCTCATTCATCCACATCTATTAAGATTTGAAATAATTTTCTTCCTGTAACTGCCCATCTTTCTCGTGCCATCTTCCCTTGCTGAGTTCCTATTTATTTTTGTTTCCATTTGCTATAATGCCTTTTCTATAATACTTTGTTCATCACCTCCTGCTATGTTTATAGTTACCTGTTGTAACTCAGAAAATTCAGAGTCCTGCAACTCAGGGCCCCGAGGAACTGATAGTCTTTGAGCATGTTCTGCAAGAGCTGGAATTTTAGTGCCATCAAATAATCCTGCTGCTTACCTGGAAGTCATTAATCTCATGACAGCTGCTGATAGAGGAGACTGTTGAGCAATGAGGAATTCTACCAGATAAAAAAATTGAAGGTAGAGTCCTTGAAGGTTAGGAATAATATCCATGCTTGAGAACATCTACCACAGCAGATGTTCACTCTTTCTGAGGAGTTTGAAAACATCTTTCTTTGGGGGCATGCCAGCAAGCTGGTGTCATGTCTGGACTCCAGTACCCCCCATACAGAAAGACCACATAGGAGAATCCAGAGGAGAGCACCTCTTCTACCATTTGCTCCAGGATCCATGTTCCATGCAGAACGTTCCTGCAGGAGAAGGCCAAGAAATACCTCTGTCTGTGTGTCCCGCCAGCCCTGGCATCAGGAGCAGGCCAAGAAATACCTCTGTCTGTGTGTCCAGCCAGCCCTGGCATCAGCAGCCCCTTGTGCCAGTGCTCTGGATTCCAGCCCCACCAAGTGTGCTGCTTTTTCTGTGCGTCGCTTTGGGGCAGGGGGAGTCAGTGCTGAGCTTTCTGGTAGACTTACAGCATCGGGCTCAGAGCCACAGTGAAACTGCACGCTCCTGGTCTGACTACACCCATTATACCCTTCAAACTTCCTCCAGAGCCATCAGCTGTGGAAAAATTCCTCAATGGAACAACTATCTCAGATATCACCTATCCAGTCCCAACTCTGTGTGAGTGCCTAGCTCAGCCCCAGTGCGAAAGCACAGCTCTCCTAGGCTTCTAGCCTATTTGGGTCACCTGTCCTGGCTGTGGCCCCTCCCAATTTCTTGCCCACCCCCAGCCTGATTTCCTAGAGAATGGGGCCAGGAGTGCAGAGTAAGGAAAGAAAGGCAGCCCTGAAACTCTGGAAGCACTATACAGCCACAGCTAAAACATTGCTGTGTTAGCAACACTCTTTTTGTCACAAATCTGAAACACAGCACCATATGTGCTGCTATGAAGAAAGTTAACTCCATCCCAGACAGACCCAATGCAAGAGTCCAGTGTCACAGTGGGTCTGCACCATGGCCCACGGTGTAAATGGGCACCCATATGCTGCAGATGATCCGCTCTTTGTGTCTCACTGCATTTGTAAGTGATGTTAATGTTGTGCTGAAATACTTGTAAGAAATGAGAAGACTGTGCAGTGCTTCTTGGAGAGACCTGTAGCTTAGGCTTGAAGCCCTGGAGGAGTATTTTGCTTCAGAAAGTTTTGAATAGTTTTGTGAAGGTGATTTGGCCGTAGGCCAGGCTCTGATCCAAAGGAACCTTCCTAAACCAAATATGATGGAGATATGAGGAGTTTCAGCACCAGCTTCATAGATCTTACTGAAGCAATCGCTTTGATCTGAGTTCCTTGGTGATGTGAAATAACCTAGAAGGTAAGGTGCTTGCCCTTAGTCCTTTTAGCCACGTAATCTTCAAATTATTTTGTTTGCAAAGTGCATCACCCTGTTTCTGTAGTCAAATACTCATAAAGGGATCTGTTACAACTTGTGAAAACTATGCCAGTTTTTATTAAAAACCTCTGTTACACTTCATGGCCATTCTTAATGAAGCAAGTGCACAGATGTTGGGATACCATTTATACTGACGTACATTATTTAAGGGTGGAGACCAGTCTTATCTTCCATTCTCAGGTTTGCTGTGGCAGGTGCTGCTATAGTGTATTGTGTCCATCCTGATGCACCTGATTCAGTATTGGCCATCAGCCATGCTCCCTGGGGCTGTGATCTTGTTAATGCTTCTAAGGCAACAGAATTTGGGCAGAGTAACTATTTGCATGTGAAATTCCCTTGGAAAAAATGAAAGTGCTTACAGAAGGTTGTCTGAATTGCTAGATAGTGATTTTTCCTTGCTAGTCAGTAGTTCATCAGTGGTATAGTTGGAGGTGATTTCTAAGTTGGTATCTTTCAAATGTCAGACTTTTTTAAACTAGTTGGGGTAATGCGATAGCATGGTGACATTTACCATCAGCAAGAAGCATTAGTCTGGGGATCCCAGCCTTATCCAGCAGGCCAGAGGTGAACTTTGAAAACTCGCCTCTTCAGGAGGTGCCAGTGACACCACACATGCTGATACTCCGGTTGCAACACCGATCCATATTAGGATAACATGAGCAAGCAGTATCTTTCAAAGCTATCAGTTTTCCTTTAGTTGCATAAGCAAATTTAAACCCAAAATCGAAAGTTGACAAAATATTGAAAATGAGAAACAATGCCAGTAAATCCAACTGTCTTTCCATGTGGCGCTGTAGCTTCCTAGGCAGCTCTGTGGGAGTGTGTGTGTCTCGCCCTGCTGGCTTTGGAGGTATGTGTGTGGGACTGAGAAAGGATGTTTGCAACTGAAAGTCAAAAAGCTGGTATGGCTGTCTGTGGTGTCAGCCTTTAGAAACAAAACTGAGGGCAGGTCAGAGACCCAGTACCATAGAGAGACATCTAAATAGAACTAGTAACTCTGCAAAACCTGAAAGAGGGCTGAAACAGCTATCTGGAGAGGCGCTTAAGGAAAACTTACCTGTTTTAAAGAGAACTGACTTCCAAGAAAACCAAATACATTTGAGCAATATGCAAGTACTCATAATTCCTGGAAATAAGGAAATAATAAGACTATTATGTTCTTGTCCTCTGCCTAATACCTGCCATTTACAAATGACCCCTGCATCTGGGCCTGGGTTTTTGCACATTCTCACTAACACTTGCAATGCAGGATTTTGCACACCTGACTGCGATAGCAAAATAGCAGTAAAATATCTTATGTGATAATATGCTTTTTCTTCAATATTCTGCTCTAGAAGGTATGGCAGAAGTGAATAAGCTACATACCCAATACTACTACCTATAACCTATAAACCAAAACCTCATATGGCTCTTGGGCCAGAATGTAAACATCCATATGAACTGATGCCTTTTAATATGCCCCAGTATTGAAATTGATTGGTATTGATAGGTATAAAAATAAATAAATAGATATCGATGCTTATGAATTGATACTGGTGTCTATTGTTGATCACCATAAGTATCTATGTCTATTGAAAGATATAGGTATTGATAGGTATCAGTGCTTATCTAAATCAGCCTATCAATACCAATCAATACCTACCTATCAATAGGTATTAAAAATTATAGGTACTAAGGACTATTGCTATAGATAGGTTTCAATATCAATAGGTATAGATGCCTGTTGATACTGAAATCAGTATCAAAATCAATAGGTATAGATTACTATTGAAATCAGTAGGTTTTGAAATCAATAGATATTGATGCCTATCTGTGTCTACTGATGCCTATTGATTTCAAAGTCAGTATAGAAATTGATAGGGTATCAATGCCCGCCTTTTGATACCTATTAATTTCTGTATCAATGCCTAATGATATCAAAATCAATATTGAAATTGATATGTGTAGATGCCTGTTGATACTGAAAGCTCTTGATGCCTACTGATTTTGAGACTGGTATTGACAGGCATTGGTATTAATAAGTATTCCTTTCAATAGGTTCCATGCTCTTTCAGTGCCTATTGCTATCAAAATTGCTATTGAAATAGGTTTTGAGGCATACCAGTATTGAAATTGTTTTCAAAATCAAGAGGTACTGATAACTTATCAGTAGGTATCAATGTTTTTTGATAGATATTGCAATCAGTATTAAAAATGATAGGTATTGATGCCTACCAGTATTGGAAGGTGTTGATACAGGTATCAATGCTGGTTGGTAGGTATTGATGCATGTTGATGCCTATTGTTATCAAAAGGTAATGATGCAGAGAGGTATCAGTGCCTGTCAGTATCAAAGTTTGAAAATCGATAGGCATCAGTGGGTAGAAATGCCAGTGGATATTGAAATCAATAAGTAGGAATGCCTATTGGTAACAAAACAGGTATCAAAGTTGACAGTATTGATATCTTTACTATGCATAGAGACTTGCAAGTGGGAGTATATACAACCACTGTGTTCCCAATAATTACTGTTGGCTAGCACATTGGTAGGAACAACATTCTATTAGGCCAACCAGAAATATTTGCACTGTCCCTAATGCAAACATTTGATGAGTTTCTGCTGGTCAGTCAGGTGGAGAAGTACTGGCTTCTGCTGCTTCTTGGAACAAGCTGTTCCTGATTTTGCTGACTTTTCATCACTATTATTTCTGCAGGGTTTTATACCTTTTCATGGCAGTATTTGTCTCTGAAGTCCTTGACTGCCAACTCAAAAATTTCACAGATTTCACTTTAGTAATTTTTTTTTTAACTTCTTACTACTTTTACTTATCTTGCATTGTTTTAGCTTGCATGCTCTCAGCTCAACAATAATTTCTCTATAAAGCTAAGCCAAGGTCATAGCTCTGTGCTTTGCAGAACTTGGCCTTATACCACAGAAATCTGAACGCCTGGGCCATGGGTCTGGGTTCAAGTCACAGAGAAGAGATGGCAATGGCTCACTGTGTCAGAATTCCTGTTTGATTAGACTGACTTCTATATCCTTTAAGTTTAATGGGGATGAATGTTGAACGGTCAGACTCACCAGGAGATGTCTCACTCTTAGACAGAATGATGAATGAATTCACAACTTGGAGAATACCTTGGTGTTTTAGTGATGTTGCACACATTAAATGAAGAGCAGAATCTGATTCTGATTCTTCTTGAGACAATCTGGACTCATATACAGATATGAAATTCAGTCAGTCCCAGCATCTGTATTTTATTTATGTATCTGAAAACATGTGTCCATATTGCTACAGACAATTGCTTTTCTTTCAAAGAAAAATGCCTGAACAGTGCAACTTTCTCTTCTAACTTTACTATTTCTACCACAGTCCCATTTAAATTTCCTTAAGGTACTTTAATACTAAACAGGTATCTTGCTTGTAATCTTTTTGCCAGTCCTAAAAGGTTATTCCAAAGTTAGTAGGCTTTGTAAGATTCCTGAAGAGGTACTGGGTTATTAAATCAGGGAAAGCTTTTATGAACAGAACCCTCATGGAAAACATGCTGTTCCTTTATCTTTTTCTTAATATTAAATGGTTTCTGCATCAAATATTTCTGCTGATTTCAGGGCGCATATATGTTAATCTGTTAGTTTGGAGAGGGACTGTCCTGGTGACATGAATCTTTCGATCTTCCTTCGTTGCCTCCCTTTCGTTTGTGTTGGAGAACACAAATTGAGTTCCTTTTAAATTAAACGAAAGCAAAATGGTACAGGACCATATTTAAAGTGCTTTAACTGCCAACAGTCATTCCGTGCAGGAGACAGGAGCAGACTGAGTACAAAGCATTTCCCCTTCCATCCAGAAATACCTTTAGCATGGGGTTTTGGTTTCCAGCAACACCTATTTTGCTCTTCAGACTTGCTCTGATTATGTTGCACAACTTGCTGATGAATGCATAGCCACAATTATGCTGTCTTATCATCAACCTCAAAAAAAAAAAGTATTTAAAGTAAGGTATGAGTCGTAAAAATAGGCTTAAATAGTAGTAGCATTTTGGTACTGTTTTCAAAAGAATACCATTTTAGTAAATGACAGCCTACAAGCTCAGTTTAGACCTTGCCATCATTAATATAGCCTATTGGAAAAAACAGGTTATCAGCACAGTTTGGTGTCTTAGTCTTTAAAGCACATGTTTAATATTTAACATCTATTTAATCCTGATGCTATCAGATGTGTGTGACAGAAGTTTAGTAGGAAATTCTACTGATGGTTACCAGAGTGAAATAGAATTCGGTTCTTTCATAGCTATTCTTTGCTGAGTTAAGAGAGTAGTAGATCCCATTTTAATCGCTAAAATAAACACAAAGGACTCGTATTGAGTGAATACATTTCTGAAATGCAAGAGCGCTGTTTCTTAATGATGGTGACTTCAGTGGAGCTGTATTTGCAGACCTGAATTTCACTCATTGGCATAGCAGCACTCCAGAAAACAACTTTCCTGTTTAAAATGTTGGACTGTTTGTTTTCCCATGGTGGCTTTCCTTCTAAACTGCAAGAGTACAGACAATGTAACTCCTGCCACAGCTCACACCATGGCGTGGAGATTTGTTTTTTAAATTGCCACAGCCATTTTTCTCTGAATATTTATTACTAAAGCAAATCATATTAAACAAAAATGATTCCTACTGCAGACTGTCTCACTCTGAAGGTTGCCTTTACTATGGAGGTAGCCCAAAAATATTAACCTCATTATTTACGAATAAAATAGCAAACTCCATGTACTTTCTGAATTCTCTTTAATTATTACAAAGTGTGCAATAATTGAGAAAATGCATTCAGAGAAACATCAGCTCTACGATGCAAAGAATGAGGCCACTTCTGCATTATTTCTATGAAATGTTCCACAACTCTTATGTGACAGTTTTTTTCTGTGTACCTTTGTTAATTAAGATCAGCACATGGCCTTCCCTACAGAAATGGTTCCGGGGAGCGGAAGAAGAAAATATGCATTGACTGCTATGTATTAGGTGCCTGGACTATCATAACTCAATGAAATTGGAATAGGAGTAGTCTTTAACCAACATGGTAGAAATAGTGGTCAGAAAATAAACCCTAGCCATTCTGCTGGGTAAGCAAGTAATGGCTCACCTGGCAGAAGATAGAACTTTTAAGCTTATCTGTGTAATACCATGAAAAGAAATCTGGATTTACAGGTCTTTTGCTACCCACATTTGGAATGGGGAAAACAAGTACTCCAGCTGAGAAGTGAGGAGAAGTTAATGTTTGGTGGGTCTTCTGTTTCAGAGAAGCAGCTCTGTGTAGAATAGGGAGAATTGTATACTTCTTGCAGGACTTTACTCTTGGACACTTTTTGGACTATTTAGAGAATCAGGTATGTATGTACATGGGTGTATTTAGTATACAAGACATTTTTAAAAGCTAAATCTGCAAACTGCTTGTGCTTCCTGAAGTGGAGATTTGCAGCTATTAAGTTGCACAGAGAGTTAAGGATCAGTTTGCTTCAGTAGCCATGTGTCCTGAAGAAATGAGCTGAGAATCAGCGTGTCCTGAAACAGAGATGTAGAAAAGGGCCTATTTTAAGAAAGGTGAGTATTGGTTGATTCAGGACAGCAGTTGGACTAGGAAGTCTCATGAAAGGGTGACTGATATAGAGCTAGTGAGTGCTCTGGAAATGTACCAAAGATGCCAAAGAAAGAATACTTAAGCCTGTTCAAACCAAGCGAGCCTAGAGACACGGAGACTAAATATGGAGGGCTGAAACCAGCAGCTTGATGAATGTCTAGACAGCTGTTTCAGACCGTGACATGTTTGTAACACCGAGCTGGATGGAGAAATCCAAATCTCATTCAGTCACAGGGTACTCACCCACTGTGAAAACCAGCAAGGCTCCCTGGCACAAAAATTGCTTCAGAAAGAGGGTGCTCTTGCTCAAGGAACCGCGCGGCCTTTAGTAACTAGGGGACCACCAGTGTGATGCTTCTGCGTGGCCACCAGCTTCCAAGTGACTCCTGTCTCTTGCTGCTGTTGCAGCTGCTGAGAGGAACAGCTGCCAGGAAGGGAAACAACATAAACAAACATCCATGAGGATCAGGAGAAGAAGAAATAAGAAGCATTAAAATGAAAGAAAAGACGCAAGGCAGGTTTTCCTCAATTAATGTAAGAATTTTGATGAGGAAACTTTATATTGACTAAGCAGAGTGACCTTTGAGGGAATGTATGATTTGTGTTTTGGCAGCTGGATCTAGCTTGTGATTTCTGGTGCAGAATTACTCTGAAAAGTTCTATTTACTTTGTGTATGTAGATTATACATATATTAGTAAAATGCTGTTGTGCTTTAGTTACCTATTCGTAGGAAGGGATGGCTCATCAGATTTTGGGTTCAAGCTAGTGCATTTTCCAGGAAAATCTGTACAGCAAGCTCCTGCTTCGAAGTAAGAAAATAAATTGCAGATTGTTTTCTTAGATAGTTGAAGTTTGATATATCTAATGAGCAATTTTCTCCTGAAAATGTTAGTGCTGTGGTCTGTATAAATGAAATTATTTAGTTCACCTACTATTTTTGCTGTTTACCAGAGGGCTTTTTGCTCATTCCAGAAAGGTTTAGTATAATCACGGCATAGATTTGGATATTACAGTAAAAACACTACAATGGTATGGAGGACCTGGAGTGAAGTAGTTCAAATGTTCTGTTGTTTTGGTTATCAATTACTGTTCTGTTTTCATTTTAGTTGCATGGGATGTAAGTGGTTTGATTCATTTGACCTTTAATTCCAAGTATGAAGGCTGGCATCAACAGGCACAAAAGAAGGGCTTTGACCTTGTATCTTGTGGCAAATTTAACATTTCACAGAGTATTCCAAGAAGATTCTAAAAATTGTGTCCCAAAATTGGGGTAAAAGAGATCAACTTTTATATTTGATGTCTTTTTCCTTCCAGAACTGCTACTGTAACACTAGAACAGAAAAATTAGTCATTCCTCAGTCTGGCACCTAAAACGGTGAAAAATAAGGCTGCCTCTCCCTATGAAATGCAGCAATCAGCAGTTCTTACATAGATGAAAAAAGGGAAAAACATCAGGAAATGAGGGCATTCCAAACTCCGGATCATACATTCTGCACATTCACTAAGGGACACGCTGTGGTTTGTCATTTACCACAAAATAGCTGTGGAATTGCCCTTTATGTATGATCCCTTCTCTTTGTGTGTGTGTGTGTTTGGGTTTGGTTTTTTTGTTTGGTTTTTGTTTGTTTGTGTTTTGTTGTTGTTGTTTGAGGTTTTTTTTGGGGGGGTGCAGTGTTTTGGTGGTGCATTTTGGTTTTCGTTTTTTTGTATGCGAGAGGAAGACGTCGTGCTCCAATGTCCTGTACTCTTATAGTACATGAAAAATGAACGCAAATAATCTTTTTTTCAAAATCCAAATAGAGCTCCAAATATATAAGAGAATATTTTTATAAGATTATTTTGGATTATCAGGAAATATGTGTATTTTCTAAATTAACAAAAATGGATATACATTTTAAATACACTGACTGTGGTGAGAATTCCTGTATATGTCCTCTTGTCTTTGTGAATATAAAAATATATCAGCACACAGAACATGGTACAAGGACTGATTAGGGAACATCAAAAGGGATGTGATGTAGTGGTGAACTTGGCAGTGTTGGGTATGATGATCTTGATGATCTTGAAGGTCTTTTGCAACCTAACTGATTCTATGAAAAGGAGAACTATAATATTTCCTAAACATTTAAATTCAAATCATTTGTACATAGTTTTCTTTTTTTTTTTTTTTTTAAACAATAATTAATTGCCTGGGGCACATGGCTTATGAAGTTGCCTAATTTTATGTATGATAATAGTCTAGTTGATGCCTTTGGACCTAAATGTGTGTAAACCAGTGTTTGTGGAGGTACTGGGTCTGCCTGGCAGGCAGTTAACTTTCTTCATAGCAGCCTCTATGGTAGTGAAAATACTGCACCGAAAAACTGTTGGTTTTGCTTTGTTTTCAAGCAAAATAACATTCTAATTTTTTAACCACTTGGGATCTGAGCTTTGATTTTTTTTCTTTTGCATTATTTTATACAAGAAAAGAGAAAAATGAATTAGCAGAGCAGCTTTATCCCAAAAGTTATTATGAGCTTACAATTCCCTCTAACAAGATTTTATAGAAAGATAACAAATCAGTACATATTACAGTTATTAGTGTTAATGTGATACATTAAAACAATTAAACTATTTAAATGTTAGTTTTTATAAATCATACTTTTCTAGAAGACTCCACATATGAAGTTCAGATTGAATTTGCAAATATCTATGTGCTTTATTGTTGCTTTCTGTGGGCTGCTTCTGGTTTTATCATAATGCAAAGCTGCACTGGGATGTTCTGATTGCCCTCTGAAGGTTCCCCAAAGCTCGGGCTGCTTGTTCATTCATGCACATGTCTATGAAGTTCTTCTCTTGGACTTATCTCACTAATCTCAATGCAATAGAAATATCTCTTGATTTCCACTGTGCTAGTGAGATCACAACTTTTGTCCTTTTATGATCCTCTTTGTCACTAGAAAAAAAACAATATTGGGAGGGCTTCTCTGAATGGAAAAGCAGCAAATTGCTGGTGACATAGCCATTGGTTGCCCCAGGAGTACGTGCTGCATCCTTCAGTTTAATTTTCTTAATATATGTAATTAATTAAGCAACTACAAAGTGATAGAAATGTATTTGTGGATTCAGTCTCTGTAAATTACTGATAAGCAGTTTGATACTGCAGGATGTTAGTGCTTTCTCTGTGGGAATGATGATTTCTAATGCCTCAGCAGTCATTTGTGAAGCTCATCATGTTTACCTATTAAAATGAAGTCATTACATTTTGCTGCAGAAATGTTAGAATGCTCTTGGTATTACCTGTATTTAGTTGTGAACTTCTGATCGTAATAGGAGCTGAATGTTTAGCTGAATCTTGGTGGACAGGACCCTGTGTTACAGGTAGATACTCTTTTAACTTTAGAGGGTGTCTGCAGAGACATGGAGGATTCAGCTGAAGTATCAGCAGTTAATTAAGCGGTGCGTGGTGCATGGCATTCTACAAACTGGAATTTAACAGAATTACTTCTTTTTTCCTTTCTTTTAAAGCCTCACATACTTGATCTTTCTCAAGTTGCAGTCTTCTGCACAGCAGCCCTATGAGGCAATTTTTAAGAGTGATGCATTTTATGGAAGACAAGGCATTAAGGTTTCTTCTTAGTAACTTGCTTTGTAAACATTTGGTATGGACGCTTCTGTGTAATGTCACTGGAGAGCAGAGCGCTACTCATGAGGATCAGTGACTTCAGGGTTAAAATAAGTATTTTCAACAAAGGTGAAGAGTGGTCTCCTAAAGGGTGGAAATAATTTAAAATACCTGAGCTGAATACCTAGAACTTGTCTAGAAACAGCTTTAGTACGTGCAGGTGCTAGGCCTATGTTGTGTGCCCACACTGGAGGCAGCTTCAATAGCTACATGTGCAGCTACTGAGTCTGCATGCACAAATGATAAATTTTTGAATATGAAAACCCATAGAACAAAATTCAGAGGCTAAAGAATTTTCATGAGTAGACTCAAGACTGAGCCTTCCTCCTTTCCTATGCAGCATTCTTGCTGTTTTTCTTCCCTCAAACTGTTTCAAGGAAACTGATAATTTAGCTCGAGCCCAGGCACATGGTTCTTAGTGTCATCTGTACCCAAGAGATAACAGTGACGTAACCTTCATGCGAAGAAAAAAAAATTGCAAATTTACTTGTTCTTTTTCTTGAGGAAATTCATGTGGTTTGATGCCATTGTTAAGCAGTGTAACATACAAACCTCACCTCTTAGAACACATATTATTTAGTTATTTATTGCAAGCTATGGCCTATACATACAGGAGTTTTTCCTGTATGTGGAACAAAATGATTTCTCAATAGGGAAGGGTAAGCTGAACATAGTGATGTTACAAATAGAGGTTAAAAATACAAAAAAGTGAAGACATTTTAGTTAGTGTTCTAAGTCTGTAGCATGTCCAGCATAAGTCTTATGCAAGCCTCAGACCTAAAATATTAGTGTTCTTTTAAAAAATGAGCATTAAGAGTTTTTTTTCTTGCAGTTTTTGAAAAGTGGTATAGTCAGAACAAAATGATGAAGTACAAAAATATGAGATATAATGATTTAGCCAAAAACTTGAGCTGAGCTGTGTGTTCTCCATCTCTTTTATTGAAGTTGAGGCATTGTGCAAGAGGACAAAAAGTCATGAAGCGGGATGAGAACAAGCAGGCCCTTTGGCTCTGCAGCACTGTTGCGAAATTCAGCTTGGATTAAGTGGAAGCATCTAACTAAACGGTAGCCCTAGACAATCGCATCTGGCTTCATTCTAAATAAGTTTAGATTCTTCCAGAGCCAGAATTTGCTGAACTACAGTTTTAGTGTTAGACATCAAAGTCCTTTGAGAACCTAGTCTCAGTAACCTAGCATATTTTTGGCTTTACTTGTGTTTAATTCTCTCAGACCAGGCCTAAATTTTCACAGGGTTAAATGTATCTATATTTGTGCTATGACGTGTCAAAAGGATTAGTGTCACAAACACCTTGCTAAATATTTTTTCATTTGGTGCATATGCTGGAAATGACATGCAGCTTTTAAACCCTCTGTTAACTACTACATCATTTGATGTTCAGGTTGAGATGGTGGTCTTCAGTTGGGGTAAAATGTATTGTTTGATACATCAGTGTATTTTAAAATATCACACAGTTTGAATGACAATGACTATATGGAATTATCTGTAATTATAAAACGTGGACCCAGGAAATATCCTTGTTCCACAGAAGTTAATGGCATAAACACTCATCCCCAGTTAAAAGAGAAATTTAACTCATGCTTTTGGTTTCAATGGTTGCTTACAAACTGTATGTATGTTAAAGGAGTTTTTAAAATAAAACAAATATCAATGACTTCTTCCCTTAACTGGGCTTAGAGATTTCCTGACTGTGAGACACTTGCAAAAGCGAAGTGTTCATGTGTGCATGTTGTAGAAAAGGATTTTGTGTGTATTTTGTAGCTTGATTTTCTGGACTGCAATTTTTTTCATGGAAAAATATAGAATTGAGGGTATTGGTGATCTTTGGCAACTTTAAAAGAATTTGAAACATTTAACCAGCCAATATTAATTATATTCTGAAGGGTAACCAGCTTATGGTTAATGGGGCTCCCTCACTGGGGCAGTATGTGACAGAAGTACTCATTTTCAAGAGCTATTCAATCTGTTCACATGAAAAGATGGGGCTTATGAAGTTGGTGATCTTGATCTCTTATTCCATTGACCAAGGTTTGGGACCTTTTTGCTGCCACTGGTTTCCTTCACTGAAATGGAACTCCAGCAGACAAGCTAACTGGAATGTCCGAGACGTGTGGCAGGCACTGCTGAGTGCACAATACTTGCAACACTTTGTTAAGGCAGTCATGAAAGATGCTTAATTTCCTTAAAAAGGGGGGGGGACCCCAAAGAACACACATGAGCAGCTTTTTGAAAAGCACAAAATAAACATGTAAAGGTAGAGCTATTGCTCTGAGATCCAGCGTCAGCTTGTTGGGAAAAGAAAAATGTCTGTGCTCCCTCTGTGCATCTCTGCCCATCAGTCAATATGTGCATTATTACAGATGTTACTGATCCAAAGCACTCCACCGGAGAGCCAGCACAAGTTGTACTCTGGCATGGGACTGTCTACTACAGAGCTGGCACTCTTTCAGGCTTGCCTGAACTTACCATCTGTAACCTTTTTTTTAAATCTCCCTTTGTGTGCTGTGGCTCAAGACTCTGCCTGGCTCTCTTAAGTAGTTGGGGCCATTTCCAGAAGAGATCTGAGACATTGGGGGTTCACCTTTAGCTTTGGCTGAGGTCAGAGATGCTGCTGTGGTTGGCTGAATATTTGAGAAGCCAAGTAGGCTGGAACTGTGGTTTTGGCAGTTACATAAGGGTACGTGTGCTCACTGCAGGATGTGCCCGTTCCTCCTCTACAGATACTAGATTACAGGCGGTTGGCACGTTTACTTTGCCCCAGTACTGGTGCTTCTACGTGAAGAAAGCAACCTGCCTCAGATTGTCAAAGAAACATAAATGCGCAATAGTTTAAAAGCATGCCCTGGATAAAAGAGATTCTTTCCTGCCTTGTGCAATTTGAGGAGCAAACATAGATGTTTACCCTGTGCCAAAATCTGCCCACATAAGCACATCAGACTTTTTTTTTTATGCTGTTCTGGAAGGTCAGAGACTATTTTGTTTGCTGCAGGGTTGTTTTTTTTTTTTGCTTAGTGAAGCAAGGTTCACAGGAGCCAGAGTAATGATTTGATTTCCAAGTTTTCTTCATTCTTCACTGTGGGCTTAGTTAAATACATCTGTGGCAGTCTTGGTTTTGAGCAGCAGCAAAAAACGGTAACTTCTAAATAAGCAATAAACTCCTTTGTATCATTTAAAAAATGTAACTTCAGAATTACTCTTATGAGTGGTATGAAATGACTCAAGGGCTGTTTATATCCTGAGTGCTTGCATTATGTGCACTGAAAATCCACTGTGCAGCTGTTTGAGGTTTTGCCTCTGAACATCTTGATGTACAAAGACTCTGCCACCTCCTGTAACTCTCACAGCTCTTCTAGAGTCTGAAGCAGAAATTTGGGGTCAGACACATCCGGTGTACAAATGCACTGTTAAGGATACTTGACCCTTTACATTGTGTTTGTTTCAAACAGCCCTGAAGGATCACACAGCTGTAATGTGTTCAGACTGAATCATGAGATTGAGTCTCCTCACTTTGCCAGGGGCAGTTTTCATTTGTATCTCTTTACTATTTTGTCTCAATGTCTTATTTGCCAAATAGATAATAATTTTCTACCTGATAAGGGTGCTGTGGCTTTTCTTGTGTTTGTGAATTTTTTGCGGGGTGTGTATTTCTGATAAGCTCCTAGCAACGCGGAAGCACAGCCGTGTGAATTGTGGTGTTTTGGCTATGTATTAATGCCGGCCAGTTACAGAGGCAGTCAGCGAGGGCCATTTGCTGTGAGGTTATGTGGCCCATTGATAATGTGGGATAAACTGCCTTGTTTATCCTGATACGTCCCTGTCTTTTTTGGGCGATGAGAGATGGAGGGAGACAGGTTAGCAAAGGAGTCAGCTTCCCATGCTGTGTACATCTTTTATCCTGGATATCCTGACCCTCTTGTTCCTAGTCCTTTTTGGTAGTGTTGAACCTCTGAATATATATAATACTGAAATGGAAGTACATGAGACAGCTTTTATTGCATTTATGCTGATTAAAACTTTCTAAACTGTTTCTTTGTGTGTGCTCATGCAGTGAAACTTGTAGAAAAGCTCAGCAATCAATATTGCCACAAGAAAAAAAGACATTTATTTTAGTTTTCTCAATCATTTTTCCTCTCTGTTAAACACCTAATAACTTAATTTCTAAAACATAGAATTGGCAAAGGAAAATAGCTCAAGTAAACAACAGTTACCTGTTTGTTTGGCTAGCATTTTATTTAGAAGTAATGGCTTCTTTACACCTTTGTTGCCTTATATGTGTGTACTATTGAGGTAAAATTTAATATTTGAGGTAGGTTTCAGGACAACTGCATCTGAAATCAGTGGATCCCTAATTATTTATGGAGAAAATTTACCCTTTGTCAGAATTATGATTGACACATCCCCTAAAGTGGATTTCAAGCATGGAAACTGATAAGTGGGTAAACTGGGGAAAGTGAGCTATACCTGTTGGGGATAAGCAGAATTATCTCCTCTGCATTGCAACTTATAGATAATTGTCCTAGGTACATTTTCTGCCATGGAGGGTGTATGATTTCTTGGCCTTTGTGGCAGACCTCAGTTTCATGGTCTGGAAACAGCTTTGAATTCAAGGAACTGTGAGTCATTGCATTTGGAAGAGGCTGAGGAGGGACCACAAAGAGAAGCAACTCTGGGGCGATTCCATAAAGTACCAAGTGGAACCCCAAAGGGCCACATGGGAAACTACAAAGCTACTTCCAAGGTTTCTGCACTTTCCAGAGATGTTACCACAAGCTGCTCTGAGTAATTTCAACAGCTGATTTTTTAATCTTTTTAATTTTTTTTTTCTGACTCTTCAGGGATCCAAAGTTGAAGTTGGCTTTTTTTTTTTTAAAGTCATTTTGGCACTAGGCTGTTACTGAAAAAAGAAATTGATTTTTGTTGTGCTTCCGCAATAAACTGGTACCACTATTCCGCTTTTAGCAACCGGTTATCAAGACACACTCTGTAATCAAAAAATCTGTGATCAGATTCTTCTGAACTTTTCTGGGACTCTTGTCACAGCATTTCATACATGATTTCTACCTGCACAAAGACAATTTAATATTGAAGTTCATTTAATTAGCCAGTGTAATGTTGCTTGATGAGCTGCCATATAGGCACATGTATATACTTCAACTGAGATTTGATCTGCAGCTACTGAACTCTCACTTGCCTGAGGTTTCCACAATCCATTCTTCTTGTACTATAGGGCATTACCTTGGCTGCTAATTACTTCTCTCATAATGTATAAAACTGTGTTGTTTACCTAAAAGGTGATGCAGCAGCTTCGCCCTGCTTAAGTCACAGGCCTGCAAGTTAACTGCCTGCTTGTAGTTGTTCCCCTGAGGTTCTTGTTCTACTGGTTTGCTGGCAGCTTCTGTTTCTCAATTAGAATAATTTGGAAACACAATTTCAGTAGCTATACTTTTAGATTTTGGAATTTATTAAGTTTTACCTATTAGGCATGTCTGTTCCCACTTCACTTTTAGATGAATATACCACGTCAGCAGTTGCATATCCATGCAATGACTGTGTCTGACTTGCAAAAATATTTTAAGATATCTGTGTGCAAAATGTCATGGAGTTATACTTTGTACTGTGTTATGTGCTACAGATCAGGCCAAAGGAGAGAATATCGTTTAATCATTAGAAACCTTGGATTGAGAGGCATGACTTTTGGTTTCTATTCTTGGTTTTAATGCTGACTTAACATGTGACTTGTGCAAGTGATTTAACCTTTGTATGCCTCTGCCTACCCACATATAAAATTAATATTATAATCTCTACTTCTCAAGTTTTGTCAGTAAAAAGACTACACTAGTCTGTCTGTTGCAAGCACCGTGTTTCATAACATGTTAAATATAACATCTGCACCTCTCTTCAGCCTCATCTCTTAATGGCACAGTTTCTACTCATTAGGGTACTGGCTCATGCACCCAGTTAGTGACCTCTCACAACAACTGCACTTCAATAAAACAAAGGAACTATTAACCAAAAGAATGAGGCTTGTAAGCATAGGAGAACGCGCATCTTTGGAGTATGGCCTGTGAATCTGCATATCACTCCCACAAGCAATCCTGGTAGCTGTAAACCTCAGCTTCAGATTAAAAAGGCAAAATATACTACCTGAGTTCAGTCTTTTTGACCCCTAATCCAGACACACCAAAATTCAGTGCTTGTAGATAAGAAGGAAGAAAAAGCCAGAACACCAGTTATTTTTTTATGCATAATCTTGTGGTCAGGTGATGTGTTGCTGTAAATGATATACGTGGATTAGACAAAACTGTGACAACTGTGTTCCTCTATGGTCCATACATTTTTTTTTTCTGCAGGAGCTAAAAATATTACACATATGCAATCTATAAGTGGTATAGATTTACGTATGCACGAGTAAAAATATTTTTCCCCTTACTCTCAAGTGAGTAGACCAGCTAGAGACAAAATGGACCTCAAGAGAACTCTGTCCTACTCTGCATCTGACTTATCTCTCTGCAATGCACACATCTCTCACAGGAGATGTGAAAGCTCTCTGGAAGTTCTTACTCTGGAAGATTAAGTACAAGCCAAAATCTTGACAGTGCTGGTTTGGCTCCACACTGTGTTCTTCCCATCACGTTCTTAGCCTTCAAAATAAAGAAGGAGAAAATGGAAGTAGAAGTTCTTTGGCTCTTTTGGATCCAGTTTCTAAGAACTGCTTTGAGTTTTAAGTGATATGTGGGCTAAGTTTAACAGTGGGGAAACTCAACTTCATTAGCTCTGTCTTCATGTGCAGAGACTCTGCAAGGACCAGTGGAAAAGATTCCAAGTGTAAAAAATGAGTATTATCACCTAAACCAAACAAACAAACACTATTTTATCAGACACTGCTGCAGCAACAGACTTCCACTAAAGGCTGGAAAAAAGTGCTGAAAAGCCACATATTCTTTCCTTGGCTTTGTGCATCTGCTCAGAAATAAGAGTCAAGAGGGAGACGTTAAGAAACTGTATAAACAAAAATTTAAATAAAATGTAATATGGAGTCACTGTACCTGATTAAACACAAGTTCTGTGTGTTAGTACAAAGCCTAACTCCAAGCCTGATACATGTCTTCCGAGTGCTTCTGGAGTTAGTGTTAATGCTGATACAAAGATGACTCGGTGACGCAGAGAGTCTAATTAATGTAAGACATTTTATTATAACAAAATGCCTGCTTTGCTGAGGGGCTAAATATCTGTTAGAGATGAGGGCTGAAATTCTGGCCCCACTGATGTCCATGGCAAAACTTTTACTGATTCTACCTACAGCAGAATTTGATGCATCACCTTGAAATTTAGCCAGTGGAGGTAGCAGAAAAGTACTGTGAGGTATTCTCTGACTGTTTGGTTCCTAATCCTTAGAGTCAAACTGTGGTCAGGTGTTTAATGCAGAATTAAGGTTTCTTTCTTTGCCTCGTTTGTCTTGCTTTTACCATCCTCCTCTGTTTCCTCCTGGGCAGCCTTCCTGCTCTGGCAGGTTTAGCCGGGCACTGAGGTGGGAGAGGAGCAAGTGAGAATCCCTCACACAGTCCATGCCGGTGTCTGCTGCTGCTGTTCTCAGGCAGGAGTCGTAACGGTGTCTTAAGCTGCTAAAGCTGTTTCTGCAGATCTTTTTTATTTTTTTTTAGTACTCTTGTATTAATGATGCTAGTGGCCTACTCTGGTATGCTCTGTTATATTCTTTCCTGTTTGACCATAGCTATATTAGTGTACAACTTCGTATCTGTAGTGCTTTAGCAGTACAGGATGTAACATCTCCTTTGTAAAGTGTTTTCTGATAATTTCCAAAATTATTCTTCTAACTACAACACTTCAGTTTTTCAGTATTTACTTTTAAATGTATGAGTACATTATTCCAGAACAGTCTCAGTGATACACTGCTGGCAGAGACAAAATAGCATCTTTGTTCCAGTTGCGTTACCTTCCTTGTAAAGACTGGACTAACTGCTTTTACACTGCAGAGAGCTCATGTTTGGTGAGTTTTCTACAGTAATGTAGAATAGCATTTTTAGCCACTACTTTCTAAAACACAGCCCACCACTCTGCAAACATTCATGTTCTGTTCCTACTTGGATGGCCTTGCATGGCTTCCAAGAGAAATGTTCCTGAAATGCAGATGTAACTTAAACTTGGCTGTATATGCAAAGGAAAACTAATTAAAGAAAAACAAAAATATTGCCTCAAATCCAACAAGTTTGAGAACGTTTCTCTCATTCCTCTTTAGAAATCAGAGTGCATTCACATTTAAGGTTTTCTCAGAAGCTGGTTCTGAACTTTCTTGGAAAGCATTTGGAAAAGTGGGACAAACAGCATTTCCAGTAATTCTTCAGTCTTTCACAATGGTCAATATTAAAAATCATATTTATCTAGTAGAGGTGCATACCTCTGTATAGGAAATGCCAGCTGACAATAGCTTGGCTAATCTTAATTTTTAGGGACATATGAGAAGTAGTCCACGAGCTCCCAAGGGGCTTGCAGACCACTGAGTGAAAAAACTCTGACCTAATCTATGGTTTATACCATAGCACAGCAGTGGGCACCTGCTGTTCAGATAATACAGATCCACAAAGTCCCCAGTCACTGATTCCTTTGGCTGTATTCAAAATTAGTGCTTGGGGTAGGTTCCGGGAAGCTCAGGGGTAAAATGATTGGTGTATGAATGTAATTCTGGCAGTAAGCGGATTATTTATCAGATAATATGACCTGGTGTGTCACACAGATGATCACAGGTGCCCAATACCTCTACTGTGAATGGCAAAAATCCAAGGTCCCAATCCTGCAAATATGAATGACATTAGTACAGCTACTTGTAATTAGACTGCTGATGTGTGCAAAGCTTCTCCATTAGGTATCTTGACAAGTCTGAATGCCAAGGTAAGTGTGAGAGAATGTAGAGAATGTGGGGTTTTAAATTTTGTTATTGTTTTCCTGTAGATGAAAATGAGGGGAGTCAAAAGTGTTAGTTTAGCCTCTAAAATTTCAAGATGCTTCAGGCTGTTTTATGAATAAAAACATGACTGTCTTCTCTTCACAGTGAAAAAATATCTTGGGGGGGGAAATGATATTTTTGTAGTAAACTACAACTTTTTAGGATGTGTCGCAATGTGATTTAGTTACTGGGTAGGTAGGTGGGTGAGACAGTAGGATAAATGACTTGGTTTGCATGGATGAGTAACAAACCAATTCCTCTGTTGAGCTAAGGTGTGATTCTTTGGCAGACTAATATTGCTGTGGAGGCTGCATTAACTTGTGTTTGTAGACTATGGGGATTACTTTCCACAGATCACCTTAATTCTGTGTCTGAGATTATGCTGAATCTTCTCCATGGTGTTTATTACCTCATAGTGTATTTGCTCAGGAATTCTGCTCAAAAGGGGGAGTTCTCCTTCACCCAGGGAGTACAGGTGCATGGACTGCAGTAAAGCATTTTATGTGGAAAATAAAGAAATCTGCATTCAAACGTACTTTTTTGATAATGGGAAGTTTAGTATGTAATTTGGTGCCAATTTAAGATAATTTTGCTCCCTGCTAGAAAGATGTGAACTGAACCGCAGTATGAATCGCTCTTTCTAGTCTTTGAGATGTATCAGAGTTAGGGAGCTGGAGGGATAACACTGGGGGCTGAGAATAGGGAGCCTGCAGTTTTATTCTTGCCCTGGCAATTATGCGCTATGTATGTGGCCACAGCGTTTAACTCTTACGTGCCTCAGTTTCTCTGCCCGAATAATAGTGAATTACGTGTTATGCATAGGGAGCCTGTGCAGCATTACGATTCCTGGTTGTGAAATCGGCTTAATTTTTTTGGAGAGAGGAGTTAATTGTTGCAGGGTAACGCCAACAGTGCCCCAGGCGGGATCTCGGTGCAGACACGTATAATTTCCCAGCTGCCAGCCTTGCAACGTTGCCTCTTCCTTTTCTAGCCTGCTCGAACACCAGCAAGGACGCGGCAGCACCCGGGCGGCCGCGCACCCTCGGGCTCCGGCCAAGTCGGCGCAGTTGGCAGCGAGTGGCTCCGCGGGGAGCCGCCCGGCCCTGGCCGCTGCGGAGGGAGAGGGGGGGACGGCGACGAGACCCAGCGCTGCCGGCGGGAACCCCGCGCTGCTGCGCGGCCCCGGCCAGGCCCGCCAAGAGTTAACGGCGGCTACCTCGGGGCAGCCGCCGCCACCCCACCCCGGCGCTCCATTATGATTATTTCCCCCCTTCCCTCGCCTGCCAGTTTTGGCAGGGGATTAAAGCAGCTCCCCCCTGTGGCAGCAGTGACCCAGAAACGAGTTTTATTCACGGAGTCCTTCCTCCATAACAAGTACAAACGTCAGTCAGAGGGAGTCTCTGTGTGTGTGAGAGTGAGCGCGGGTGTGTGTGTGTGTGGTGCAGGGAGCCGCTCTCCGCGCCCGCTCCCCGGCGCCGCGCCGAACTCATGAGGCGGCCCCGAGCCCTCCGCACAGGGGGAGCCCGGCCGCGCCGCCCGCCCTCGCCGCCTTCGCCGCCGCCGCCAGCAGGTAACCGTGCCCGCCGCCGCCCCGCCGCCGCCGCCGCAGCGCCAGCCGGGGGAGCTGCCAGCACAGCCATATTTGATGGGTTTTTTTTGTCGCTCCGGAGGCGGCGAGAGAGCAGTTTCGTGCCGAAGGTCGCTGCCTAGTGGAAATAAGATAGTACGTCATTAACATGGCGCCAAGAGCCGTGCGGCTCGGTCCGGGGCGAGGGGAGGCGGCCGAGTTGCGGCTCCGCTATCCCACAATCAACTTGTGCCGGGCTGGGGCGGGCGGGAGGGACGGGGCGGTGGGAGGAGGGAGCGGAGGTTCTGCTGCCGCCCGGCGCGGCGGGCCGGTGCCGGGAGCGGCCGCCGGCTTTTTGTTTCGCCACGGGCACCGGCGCGGCAAATAAGGACCGCGCAGCTTGGGCGTCGGGCGTCGCTGCAGGCTGCGCTGCGGGGGCATCGCCGTGCATCACCCTCCGCGGAAAGTAGGAAGCGTTGGAGCAACTTGGTAGAGAGATGGCAATGGCAGAGCGCAGGTCCTTCGCAGATATTGACGTGTAGGAAGGTGCCGGGGGGAGCCATGGCCAGTGTCTGTCACCGTGTCACCCCACATCTTCACCTCACCCGTCGCTTCTAACCGTGGGCGGGGAGCGTGTGCGTGGGGGAGGAGGTGTTTATGTGCAGCAGCAGCTTTGTAGTTACACTGACACCCCCCCCCCCCATCCACCCATTCGCACTTGGCTTTCGCTTGTAGGAAAAAAAAATGCTTAGAAAGCATGAAAACTGCTCATCGGTGAAATTAAGCAGAAGTTGCTTTTCGGAGCGGTAGAGCCGCAGTCTTGTGTTCGATGCGCGCAGGAGGGTGCGCTCAGGGGCACCGGTGGGTGTTCGCTGGCGGTGGAGAGCGGCGGGCTGTCATAGGTGCTTCGCCTCTCTCCCCTGCTCCGTTGCGAGCGCACGGTGTCTCCGGCTGGAGAACAAGTTGCGAGAGCCCCCAAATGCACGTGTTTGACAGCGTGTGCGCGGGGGGAGGCGTGCGGCGCTGCCCGGACCGCCGGGAGCGGGGCTGCATCCCCTGCCGCCTGGCCGGCCAGGCGGGGCAGCGGCGAGCAGGTGCACGGCGGTCCCGCAGCGGCCAGCGCGGCGCGCCCGACCCTCGCCCCGGGCCGGGGAGTTTAAAGTGCGAAGCGGGGCCCGCGGCCGGGCGCACACGTGTGGGGAGGGGGGGGCGCGGTGCAAACTTGGGGCTGGGGGAGGTGGGGCACCCCTCCCGCAGCCCCGCGGGTGGCTCGGGCGGGACGTTGGTCTGCGGGGCGCCGGTGAATCCGCGTGGCCGTGCCGGAGTTTGTTGACGGGGGAGCGGAACGTGGAACGGGCGATGTTGGAACGCCAACAACAACCGCGAGGTAGCGGTGGCAAGAGCCTGAAGTTGCTCGGGCGCGAGGCGGGGCAGCTCCGAGGTTTCTCTCTTTTGCCAGTGTCCCCCGGGGCCTGGCAAGCCAGGTCAGGGCTGCGGTGTTTCAGATAACCGCGTTATTTTCGTGTAACGGTCAGTCCCCGGCGTCCCGGAGGAGGCGGGGAGGAGTGTGCGGCTCCAGCGATTATTCCACTTGCTGAAATTAGACAAAGCCGCCCTGATGCTGCGGCCGCTGCCACCCTGCCTGTCTGCGGGCTCGGGTGGTTGCCTGCTCAGAGGATGATTTTTTCCTTTTCCATTCCCGTGGGCTCCCGCCAGTTCATTAGCGGCAGGCGGTGGGGTTGCCATTATTTTGGGGAGGGTGGAGGCAAAGGGTGTTTGTTTGTTTGCACCGCCTGCTGGTTGGTTTCCTGTGACAAGAGGTGATACACAGTTTCCAGAACTGTCTGGGAGTGGGAGGAGAGACAGACACAGAAAATGAGCTCAAGTCTCCCCCGTGCTGCTGCCGTTGCTCAATCCACTAAACCGCCGTCCTCGTCCCACCCCCAGCAGCGTGGAGACGCGGGGGAGGGCGGGGAAGGTGCTTTGGCCGTTTTCGGCAGTGACAGGGGTGCGGAGCGTAGGGAGCGGAGCCGAGGGAACCAAGTTTGATTTTCAGCCGGGGCCGAGCGGATTGGTGCGGCCGGCGGCGGGGAGGAGCGGGAGGGGGAGGCGAGCCGGGCCGTTTCAAATGGAAGCCGGGGGCCGTAGGGCTGGGGGTGGTGCCGCCGCTCAGGAAGGTGCCACCCCGCGGGGAGGTGTAGCCCGGCGGCCGGGCAGGGAGGCGGCTCCGTCTCCTCCCCGCTGGCGCTGGCTTGGAGCCGCCCGCGGTGCGGGCGTTAACGGCCGGCGGGCAGGCGGCGGCTGCGGTGCGATCGCTGCGTGGGGAGCAGCAGGAGCAGCAGGGTAACCGCCCCGAGCGGCACCCGGCCGGCCCAGAGCTGCCGGGCGTCAGGCGCCGCTTTTGAATTTCCTCTTCGAGCAGCGTCTCCTGCCCCCGGGAAAGGCGGCGCTGAGCCGGCAGCCGGTCGTTGACTCGGCGGGTGGCGGTCGCTCGTTAAGCTCGTTGGAGGCACCGCTCACCTGTGAGGCGATTTCAGAAAGCCACGCGTGCCGGGGTGCGTGCTTCTGCCTGACTCCTTGGCTCCCTTTTCCTTCCGATGACAGCTTTTTTCTAATAAAGTTCATTAGGTCACCCATGGGTGAAGTCTGTGAGATCTTGAGACCTGTCAGTCACCCAGTAAGAACTGACCATGTGTGACATACAAATGAGTGGTTTGTGTGGCTGCACAGAGGCGTTAAAAATAGCTTACTTCTCCTTAGATAGCTGTTAGGTAGTATTAGAAGTTATGACAGCATTTAGCAACATGCTTTGGTTGACATTTTAATGTTGAAGCAGGAAGATGCTTTTATGCTAGCTTCATGTTTTCTTTTTAGAGAAAGATTTAGCTGTCATTTGGAATAATTTCTTTTTTAAGCAGGCACAGTGTTTTAAGTAAGTCAAAAGCTGCCCACACTTGCAAACCTAAAACCTTTGTAAGAGTTATGCCAGAAATATGCTTGTTATGGTTCTGTTTCTAGAGATTTCTCACACTCAGTGGGATATTGTTGAAACAGCAAGGGTTGTACGTTTTAGTATCAGGATTTTCCCTCTGGCTTCAGATACCACTTGCTCCCTGCTTTTGAGCTATGTTTAATACATGTGTTTAAAATAATAATAATAAAACCCCTTTTCCCCTCACAGCTGCAGATTACCCTTCCAGCTTCTCTGGTTTCATTCCCAATTCACAGAATGTAATAAAAAAAGCTTCCCGTATTTCCTCAAATGCTTTCTCCATGTGGTTAGTACTGCTGCTTTGCGCTGCTGTTTTCAGCTGGAGCTGACCAAGCTGACAGCTTTTTCCTACGTGGAAGAGATGAACAGCAGTGGGTGCAGAGTGGGTTGAATTAATTCTTAGAGCGCAATTTATCATTGCTCGAGATTCTAGGCAGTGGGTTCTGCCAGCACAGTTTGGGAATAATTTGCTACCAATGCCCAGATTGTAAGCTAACATGAGCTGACTCGCACAGGTGCATAAATGAACATGTGGATTGCTGAGAAGTGTTGGGCTGATATGTCCAAATGGTGCTTTTGCTTTCCCTTGTGAAATTTCGAAGAGCTGTGCTAAAGTCAGTAGAAATATTCCTTTCGGGGAACACTCTTGGCCTTAGAACATACTTCTTTGTTTAATGAGACTTTGAAGACTTTTTCTCCAAATTTAAGGTCTAACTTTTTGTACCGTGTACTGTGCTACGTAGTACTGTAGTATTTTGAGAACTCCTTTATCTTTGTGACTATAAAATGTCACCGTAGAAGCTTTCATAGATGATAAAGAGGAGTTTTAGGTGGATTTTAATAGTATAACTTATTTCAAACGCAGTTCTGTGTTTTGTGTTTTTTTTTGTTTGCTTGGTTGTGTTTTTTTGTTTTTGTTTTTGTTTTTGTTTTTGTTTTGTTGTTTTGGGGTTTTTTTGGTTTGGGAATATAAGGAAAAAAACAGATTATTTTCTTGCTATTTCAGGTGTTGGTTGGTAAAGACCAGGGGGGTGTCATAAACAGGCTATTTCAGAAGTACTGTAGTAGAAGCCAAGTGTCTTCATCTACCATCCATTTCATTAAGACTATGTTACGGTGTACTTCCATTTGTACAGTAAGTGTTTTGAAGCAATCTCTTGTGTACTAGAGATAATTAGGTCTTAGTTTTATTGCAGTTACTGGGTTACTTTCAGGAAAAGCCAGTTTTTCAGTTTGTCTTCAGGGTGTACATGTGTCAAAGTTCCACTTTCTTCCAACTCTGTCTCTGCGGCTGTTCTGTGCATTTTATTATAGTGACACCCATTAACATGGTTACAGTTAATTGTCTGTCAGAGTTGGAATTATACACGCTTTTTACCCAAAGGTTTATACAGCCCTTAAAAATACTGCAGTAAAAATTGCGCTACGTAAAACCTTTGACCCGAGGATGTAGAATTTTTTCGTCTATAATTATTTTTTAAAAATCTAGTTCTGTTTAGCTATTTGCATAACAAAGACTGACACACTTTACAACTTTCTCTTTGATCATCTTTCTACTTGGGGTCAAACTGAGTGAAAAAGTGTACTGGGTTCTTAACTGCACAGTAGTAGCATAATAAGTGCTGTGGTGTGTTCATGGGTGTATTTGAGTGCACACTGCTGTGCCATTTATGGGCTAATGTCTGGAATTCTGCTCTGAGGAAACTAGGAAAAAGGATTCTGTTTTTTTTCACTTGTATCTGTGCAATGCCTGGAACTTCAGTGTGGGAGAAAAAGCGTAAAAGGGAAGACACTGACATTGCTGTCCAGTGTCGTTTTTGGGTTTTGTTGGTTCTTTTAAATTAATCTCTCGTAGCGTTAAAAGTGGAGGAACATGATAATGCATACTGGTAAAAAGAGTGGATTTGCTGTACTGTGTCACATTGCTGATTCTAACCCATTGCCTTGCATCTGCCAGCAAATTCTGGGAAGTAGACAGAAATGTCAGTGTTCCTAACTGTGTCAAGTTATTTGTGTAGAGTTAGATATTTGTTGCTCACCTCCGCAAGGATATGTAAATCCAAATGTAATTTTGTGGCCTGACATTGATTATATTGGATTATCATCTAGTCATTTCACTCGCATAGCATTTTACAAGTATTTTGAAAGAGGCTTAGTGCTCTCTCCAAAACACAGTAGCCAGAAGAAATGCTTCAGGCATTGTAATCTTGCCTTTAAAAACAATCTGAGCAATTGTACCATGTAAGTCCAGAGTCAGGTTTTGTATGTTTGAAGTTTGTACCTAATCAATGAGTAACCCCCAAACTTCGCTTTCAGAGCTAGCATGATGCAAAAGGATGGAAAAGCCCTTGCTCATGTGTCTCTGTAAGCGCAATGTCTGCAGGCTCTGGAGCAGCAGCAGAGCATGTGTCAAGCTGTGCCATCCTCCCCAGGGCTGCCCTGGCTCATCTCTGGGTGCTTGGTGGCCTTTGCCCCATCTGTGCCATTTATTGCAGTGGTGTGATTGCACAAGGTGCTCTTAGATGCTTTGTCCACCCTTGGACATGGCATAACATTGCCAGTGGAGTAAATCTTGTGTTTCATTGAAGGCTGGCATTTGCCCGAGTCCACTTTTTTTCCCCCGTCCAATAAATGGGTAAATGTAATGCAGTCCTCAGGAGAAATAACTATCAGCACACTGTGTGTTGGTCTGTCTGATTTCTAAAAGGCTAGTTTTAACATGAAGAAACAGTCATCTTCCAAGGAAATGAAACTGAAATGATGTATAAAAGTTGCTGGGTTATTAGGAATTTACATGTGTCACTGAAAATGCAAGGAATGTTTCTCTCAGTCATGCAGTGGCCTCTGTTACATTAGGGCTACCGGGCTCTTTAGTAGCTTCTCAGGTGTTGGGCTGATGGTGCAGGTGGACATTATGTGGGCAAATGTCCTTTTGGGGCTGGTGTAGGAATTTGGGAAAAACAGCTGTAGCAGTGTTTGTGATAGAAGATACAGTGCTCAAGGGCACTACTTGATTGGCTGTGCCTTGCTTCAGAGAAGCATTCGTTTTGCGAAGGGGACTGGGACGTTGTTTTGTGGCATGTGTGGGTGCAGTGAATGTTTTGTGGAAACTTCTTGACTAAACAGCGATTATGTGGTTTTGTGCAGTTGTTGGGAATTGAGCTCAGTAACCTGGGTGGTCTCTTCCTGTCCTGCAAGTGTTGCACGCTGAGTTCCATAGCTTTTACTTATTATTGGTATGAATCTTAAAGCTTGGCTTAAATGTTTTAGCTTTTCTATGCTTGCATATATATTCTCTTTGCTTACAGGCATAATAATCATAGCCAGTTTGTACCATTAAACTAGCTGTGGTACAGTGAGTCTTGATGAATCTGCCTTTACTTCTGACCTGTTGGAATTGACAGATCCACTTCAGTTTCAGAATATGTTTTAATGAGATCAGTGTCAGATCAGATGCATTATATATAAACCTGAGTATATTAAGTGTATGTCAAAATGAAGTCAAGTGAAAAATACCAACACTTCTATGACTGTGAAGAGTGAGAATTTCAAAGAGTAGTAGTATTGCTGGCACTTAAATCCCAGGTTAGGAAAGGGAAAAAAACATGAGATAAGTGATTTTACTGAAAAAATTCATAGTTCTTCCATTCTGCCTTTTTCAGTGTAAAGATACCTCTGTATTTTTATTGAAAGATGTCCCATGAGAATGAGTTATTATAATTTCTGGTTGTGTTTTGGTTGTTGTGTTGTTTCTTTTTTTTTTTTTTTTCTTCCCTGAAGGTTAAAAAAGTTACTTGACTTCCCAGTATCCTCTAAACATGCTGGGAAAATGTGCATGTTGGTGGCTGAGCAGGGAAAGCCTGCACCTTGAGTCAGCACCTAACCATCACTATCCAGAATCTGTGTTTATTTTTTATGTACTTTTTAGGTGACTTTGAGGTCACCGTCACCTGCCAGAAACCCATTGTCTTTGAGACAGAGGCACAGTGAGACCCTGAAGAGCAGCAGTATTTCAGTCTGTGTGGTTGTAACTCTTGTTAGCTGTTGTAGTGTTGCCTCTAGAATGTATGTTCTGAACTGTAGATATGACCATCTGGTGAGAGCAGCTCAAAATTATTTTAGAAGTTGAAAAAAGCTGCTTTATTACTTCTAATGACAAAAAAAAAGGGGGGAGGGCGTTAATCTTACGAGGTTTGAGACTTGTTTTGAGAAGCCAAATACTGCTTTTCCATCTGTCACCTAGCTCCCTGCAAACTTGGGTTAGGTTCAGAGATGGGAAAATGAGATCTCTGGATTTTGACTACTTTTTTTTTCCCCACATGGGTCTATAAAGGGACCTCATATGAACTTCATCAAATTGGGTATTTCTTTTAGTGTTACTCATGAGAGCACAGGCTTTTCAATGTGGCCAGCTTCAGAAACGTGACTAGAGTGGACAAGGAAATCAACTGCCTTGTCTAATACTCTGTACTTCAGGGAAGTGGCCTTTGTTCTGCTTCTTGTTTCCTGAAGAACTGTGGAGAGTGCTGGAATTGGGAGTTGTAAACACTACTCTCTTCCTTAAACAGCAATACATTTTGTTTTTTAAAATGTGTGGTAGGAAGTAGAAGCTTCTGAGCTTTTCCTTATTTTGTGACTTTGCAGAAATATGGCTAGGAGAAGGTGAACTCAAAATACACTTACCAAAAGGATGTGGAGGAGCAGAATTTCAAGTTCGCTTGTTCATTACAAGCTCCTGAGTGTGTCCTTATGTATAGGCTATGTTATTTTGCTCTGTGGTGCATAATGCTTTTCAGACTCTGTGGGAATGAACCAAGAAGTGAGGATTTTAACCATAAATACGCAAGTTATATTTCTGAGATAACTTAATTTTTCTTTTCTTTCCTTTTCTTTTTTTTTTTTTTTCCATATCTTCTTTCCTTATGGGAGATATTCCCATTCTAAGTGAGTATGTGCTTTTACATTGCTATGGCTAATATATCTTTCAAATACAGAAAAAGTATGTGAACTACTAGGGAAAGGTACCTTACAGAATAGGTATTTATTCCCGTGTTTTTTGCCATGTAGCAGCTAATTGATTGTTCAGTTCTGTCTTAGCGTGTTTTGGATCCGAATGTTGGCTTTCTGTCTTCACAAGTGACCATATCAGAACTTGGCTCTGGATCTACTACATTTATACCAGACCTGTGTTCAGATGATTTTAATTGTCCAGGCTGGTCTGTGTATTTATTCATTGGCACCATTTCTGTCTGCCATATAGACAGAGTTCTGTACTGCCGCAAAGCAATTCTTCTGGAGAGAATTCTTCTAGCACTATAAGAGGTTGTCATTTATGATTCTTTATTCCCTGGCATCAGACATTATGTCTGAACTTTGACTCTGTAAAATGGTGACGAAAGATCTTGGTGAAGTGAAGCATTCAGTTTACCTTTATTGAGCAAAATCAGCAGCTCAAGACTGTTCCCTGTTTCAAAGACAGCTGTATTAAATCCCACTCTGGAAAGTCACTCTGTGGGAGTGAAACTTCCCCACCACACACACTTTGCATGTTTAATATATATAAAAAAGGACTAAATCTTGCAGTGCTTGGGCTCTTACAACTACAGGATGTTTCAGAAAGATGGACCAAATTACTTACTGCTTTGAAATCGGGTCCGTCATTTTGAAACACCCTGTGTATTAAGTTCATTGGAAGTGTAAAATAGAGTCTCAGGTTCAGTTGCTTGTGATCTGCTCTTGATGATAAAATTCAAAAATGCTTATTTGTTTTCGTTTGAATAACTTTTGGAAGAGAAGATATTTTTGTGCTTTTGTGGAAGTAGTGTCAGTCTTTGGGTAGGCTTTTTAGATTTCCTCATTTTGTGAATTAGTTGTAGTCTTAGGGGAAGACATTACTGAGTTTACTACAATGAGACATGTTCTCAGTGAACAAAGTTGTAGGTAACTGTATATGAAGGGTCAGTGTCAAGAGTTTTGCTGAAAGGTTTTTAGAAGATCCCAGCTCACATGAAAATGAGGAGGTTAGATTTTCTGCACCTACCTAGAAACAGAAAAGTACTTTGACATCTGATTTCCAGATCTATGCCCCAAAAGTATGTATGAGGGCTTTGCTGCTAGCCGAACACCCAGACCTTGTTCATATCATGATTGATATGTGGTAAGCAGAGACTTAGGGGATTTGATGTGCATCTAGAGTCCTTGTCAGCTTAACTTATGGTGGATATGCCTTTCTGCTATTGTCTTGTCATATTTTTTCTGCTTTTCAACTTACACTTTTTAATAGCTTTTTACATGTAAATTCTGACTAGCTATTTACAGCTTCTTTAATGTTTCTGAGTTTAGTTTTTTCCATAGAGAATACATGTGAAAATACTAATGCCCTGCGAATAGCTGCTGAAACGATTTGGAACTTTTTGCCTGTACATCAATGATTCATGTGCAGTTGAACTCAGTATTGCTAGAAGTTGGGCATTTCAAAGGAGTTTCTATGTAATCAAATTGTGGTTTGTTTCATGGAAAATGGTGTTAGACATAGAGCTAGAAACATACCTGCAGAAGAAAGTAACTTTTACCTTAGAGGTAGTGCCTTCCAGGGTATAGGTGTTGCATGTTTAGTTAATCTGGAAAAATGGCTTGCTGCTGCTGATGTTTCTTTATATATATACACATACATATATATATACACACACATAAGTGAACAACTTAAGTATTTGATTTAATAAATCTGGCACTTTAAACAGGAATAAAACAGTTCCAAAAATGTATTAGCCAAAGTAAATATTTACATAAGTAGTAAAAATGTTATTGTATAGCAAATCTAGTGTTAGAATGGGCAGGGAAAGTTAAGCACATTGACTGCAGATATTCAGTGATTTTAAGACCTCTCAGAACAAAATGTGCTTTTGTTTCGGGGTGAAGGTGTTGGTGGGGTTGTCATTGATACTCTCCAGTCTTGTTCACCTGCTCGTATGATGACTGCCTAATTAATGATCCTTGAGACTTTCGCTGTTCATATTTCAGATGCTCTTTAAAGTTGTTTGTTTTCCTTTGTGTGCTTGTAAATCCTTGAATGCCATCAGAAACACAACTTGATGACTGTGTGTTATTCTCTTGGGTGAAGTGCTGTCTCATTGCTTTGCAGGCTGCCTGCTGCTTCCCGTGGAGATCATGAAACGACGTCGGCTTCCTAGCAGCAGTGAGGATTCTGACGACAATGGCAGTAAGTGCTCCTTTGTTGTAGAGTGCAGTAGATTATGAGTTTGAAAACACATTTTAATGCAGTGTTTTATGTGACAGAGCGATTTTGCATATTGGTTGGAGTGGTAGAAATGTGTATTATAGGAATCCAGTTTTGAACTCAGTCATTGTGAGTACAGGTGGATGGTAGAGCTGGGCCCCCCCTCTGCCTCCAGCCACTGTATTGACTATACAGTGTTAGTTAACAAGGCAAAATAAGTTGGTCATCTTCAAAAATCTTTGCAAGCAGCATAAATTATTACTACAAAACCAGAAATTGCATGGAGACACCTGCTAATGTTGTCCACAGCTTAGTATTTAACAGAAGTTTGCATTAGGATTTTAAATATGCTTCAGTGTTCCTGTACTCTCTTATGGAATGGAAAGATATATTGCTTCAAACTTGAGCAGAAAAGATTGATGATGCATAAAAGTTGTTCCTTACTTCGTTTGAAGATCATCTTACTTGAGGAATAATTTACAAGAATTTGAATTCAGTAAATCAGTAATTTTGATACAGGTTTATTTAACTGTTTCTGTACTGACATAACTAACACTGAGCTCTGTATTGTTTATCTCTTGTGTTTGGATTCCAGGGATTGATAGTTGTCATTTAAGAAGAAATAAAAACAGAAGGGGGGGGGGGGGGGGCGTGGAAGATGGCAGTTTGGGAAATGTGCCCAGGTATTTTATTTGCTCAAACAAGCAAGCTGATTGTACTTGACAATAGTGCACATTAGCCAGTTGTTAGAGAGGTTTTCCTGGTTTTAATTTGATCTGAGTGCACATCTTCAAATTCTGAAGTCTTTTGTGAGACTTCAGTCTGAAATGTAATAGGAAATGATCAAGGAAGCTTTCCAGGTGCTCATGAAAGCTCTAATCTCAGAACATAACTCTGTGCTGCACTGTGGCCCTGCACATGTGACTGCTGCACCTGCATGCGTTTCTTAGGAGTGTCTGTGCTGCGTGAGAAGTCTGTTCCACTATCTCTTATGGCCAAATCTGCACCTTAAAACAACCTTGGGCCAACTAGTGCTGAAATGAAGGAGTGGTAAAAGGATTGGAGGAGGTGAGAACTAGCAAGCTGATTAGGAGTCAGTCCAAATAAGGATTGAGTAAAATCTATTAAAGATGTGTGAGATTTGGCTTGTTTTGGAGAACTTCCTACAGATAGTGATTTTGGAAGGAAAAAATGACAAACCTGACCTATTTTTTCTTGGTTAGAATATTTACTTGGGGTTATAAACATTGAAACTGGTGTATTTCATCAAAGGTGACCTGGACTTCCCAAAAACAAAGATATGTTTTTACTTGTAAAATAGACAAGTAGCAGCAAATCTCATATCTTTCCTTAGAATTTTACTTTACCCTTTTCTCATTCCCTAGCAGCTTTATATAGTAGTGTTTAATTTTGAGAAGTGTTTATTTTAACTCTCTTACCTCTTCTTTACTCTTTGATCCTTTCATGTGGCAGTGTTACAGGCTTTACCAAATAAAATATGAAGCAGATAGTCTTGGAATTGAAGTTCTGCAATA
The DNA here is from genome assembly GCF_964273445.1 of Streptopelia decaocto. Taxonomy (NCBI): domain Eukaryota; kingdom Metazoa; phylum Chordata; class Aves; order Columbiformes; family Columbidae; genus Streptopelia; species Streptopelia decaocto. Next base: position 15,088,916 of record NC_138658.1, read on the forward strand.
GATATAGTTGACTGATCTGTTGCTGCTTATAATGCTTGTTTGTAATGTCATTTGGTATATAACTATCTGGAATAGAGCTGTGTGAATTATGTTTTCCAAAAAAACATATTTTCATCTGTTCCATAGGTCAAGATCTAAGAAAATAAGTTAGGGAAAAAATAGCCAACACCTTCCCCTTTTATAATGGCTCTGATTTAAAGCCTAATTAATATGAATAACTATTTCTCGAATAAATTATGTGGCAAAAGCCAGTGAAATTTTAAGTGTATTTTCAAGTATTGTTTGAAATACATACCACTTCTCTTTTATTACAGTTTTTTTTTTCTTGATTTGATTCTGTTTTTTTCCTATTGTGAAATTAGTGGGCAAATTCAGATACAGGTTCCTGCATATTCATTTTATTACTATGCACATGTTCAGAAAGATTAAGGGTTAATAGTCAGAAGCTGAGATAACATTTAATGTAGGGTCAGCATCTCCAAGGCTTTTTGTCATTCACATTTCCATGAGAACAATGTTGGACACTCAGGCCCTTTCCCTCCACTTTTCCTGTTATAGGAAATACCAGTAGTTCCTTGTAACTGTGTTTGAATGTCAAGGGTCTCCCCTTACAGGTTTCACCTTCATTAAATCTTTTCTTGTCTTTGGTAGAATTATTCATTACTTTCACTGTGTTAATTTCTGTATAGAGATTCATAATTACTTTGTCAGTAGTATGTCTGATTCACTATCTTGATGCTAGAGTTAGGAGGGTAAGCAAATTTTGTTGCCTAAAAAAATAAAACGTAAAAATTTATGTGAATTTCTGGGCTCTGTGTTGAAGCCTTGAAGCTTTTCAGTAGCTATTTTTCCTTCTCAGAGATTTGAGAGGCAGAAAACAATTAAATAGACTATTCTGAGCACTTCAAACAGCCATCTTCTAATTGAAAAGTTGAAATTTTAATCAACACTTAGTTGGAATCCTGTTGCCAAACATCTGCTTCCCTTCAGTCAGTGGCACCTCTTGACCCTCTGGCGCGCCTCTTGCATTCCCATCATACTGAACTCGATAGTCCTTCAGCTTAGAGAGCACTGCTCTCCCTCAGCTTGCAACATGGGGATTTGGCCTCCAACTGTTGGGTTTCTTCAGTTCTGAAATTGAGTTTTCATGCTGTGTCTCAGTAGTTTGTGTGATCAGGCGTCTGAGATTCATCATGAGTGTCACTGGATAAATGTTGTTGAAGTAACCTGAATGATGATGCTTGTCTGGGGTAGACTCCAGTGTGTATACTAGTGCCACCTGGAAAATATTTTGACATGAAGAAACACATATTTTATTTTATTGAAGTCATGAATCTGCATATTTATAAGGTAGTAATAATGAATGGATAATGGAATTTATCTAAAAAAAATTAATGAACCTTTATTGTTTTCCATTAGGTTACCAAACTGAATCAGTTTCCCCGATAGTCACAAGGTGATAGAAAACCAAACCTCATACCCCAAGCACTAAAGAAGTGTTACACTGAATATAGAAGGATACCTGTAGTTCTTCTGAGGATGAAAAAGGTGCTCTCCTTTTGTGAGATGAAAGAAGGGAGAACCATTTTCATTTGGTGTGAAATACAGAACTGAAGAAAGCTTAACAACATGGTTGCAGTCCCAGAGTACATACATGTATTCATTGACATAAGATATTTTAGTGTGGGTGGTTATACGCTATTTGTAGTATTTTAAAGCCTTGCAGCTTAAAGACAGAACCCTTGCTTTTCTCATCACTAGCTTTTTTTGCCCTCTGACTTGATCCTTTCCCAAAATCCAAGTGCAGGCTTCAGGCCACGAAAGTGTTTATTTTATGTCCTTCAGCCTAACTACTGAAAATTGTCGAGCTGTGTCCCCTTAAAATCAGACTTCTAAATCCTCATTTAGACATGAGGCCAAAATAGCGTATTTGAAGCACTGTGCAAGAGGCATCAGCGAAAGTTGTGCGCAGCAGTTCTGCAGTTAGTCCCTGGGTATCTGTGTGTGTTCTCAGAGATTTCGTCTTCTGAAATTAATAGGTCACTTTTGAACATTTTATCCATGAAATATAATTGAATGAAAAATGGCTGTAGGCATAGTTCTGGATTTTGAACTTTTATCTAAATACAGAGGAATGGTATTGGGAGAGGCTTGGGGAAGAGTTTAAGATTATTGGCACCTCAAAGTAACCCTTTTTTGTCAGCTGGCAGCTTGTTAGTTTCTGTCCCTTTCCAGATAATGTATTAGAGCAACTATAATAGATGTTAGTATTAGCCAGGCCCATCATAAAAGGCTTGTGATGTACATGTCATCTTCTTCCAAACCTGTATGAAGTAAATTAGTAATGTTTACCTCAGACCCAATTATGTCCTTGTTGTCCGCACAGCTGGCTAGGGCTTTGATATTTTTATGCAATTTTTGTTACCTTGTATTTCAGCGTGTTCCCCCATTGCAAAAGCTCCTTATCCTTACCATTCCAGGTCTCGCTCTAATTAAATGTTAGATACTGAAACCATTTTATCTTTCATGCTCTGTGTTTGACCTGACTTTTTAGCCTTGTTGGTCTGTAAATCTGTGAAGGTGCTTTGTGCTGAGTATTCCCTGTGCTTTGTTTCCTGGTGAGATAAAGCCGTGCAGTGGAGTAGTCTCCATTTATAGCTTCAGGGTATCCCTTTTGCACAAATTGCTTGGACGCATGGACAAGCGTTTGAGACAAGATCTGAAGCTCAGATAGTTGTAGGGAGCTTGGGTGAAATCCAGGCCCTCCCTGATGTCAGAGTCCTTGTTTTTTCACAGAATCACAGAATGTTAGGGATTGGAAGGGACCTCAAAAGATCATCCAGTCCAATCCCCCTGCTGGAGCAGGAACACCTAGGTGAGGTTACACAGAAAGGCGTCCAGGCAGGTTTTGAATGTCTCCAGAGAAGGAGACTCCACAACCTCCCTGGGCAGGGAGCGAGGAATTCAGAACATGATTTTCTTCACATTTTACTTGGTCCCATGATGCCTCTTCATTTATTCTTGGAGGGGTTATCAGTTCATCATACTCGTACGTGCAAAGTATCTGAAAGAAGTGCTGAAGATACTTGCAAATGAAAAATACTTCTAAGATTTACAAGGTTTCACATCAGTTCTGAGAAATTAAAGATTTAATACTTACAGATTATGGAGTGTAGTTCTGTAATTAAGATGGGCCCTCCTCTATCATTGCTAAACAGATGTTATTTTAAAGTTAAACATATTTTGCCAATATCCGTTGCTCTGGCTGAATGATGGGCATCGTAGATTTAGAAAGGGCTTTTCATCTCAGTGGACTGCTGTTGTGTTTGAGATGGATCCCAGAGTGCCTTCACAGAGGTTGCTGAGTACATAACCTTAGGTGTGTGTGTCATTTACCACAGAATTGCAGCCACTGCTGGTCTGAAGTGTGGTAATTACTTAGCAGTGTGCCTAATGCTGTGCAGCATTGCATGAAAGGGAAGTGAAGAACAGTTTTCAGTTGAACTGGCTGGTATGTGAGTAATGCTCTTTAAACAACAGAAGGTAACATAGTACAGTGCTAGAATTCAGGCAAAGCAACAAGTTTAGTGATCCCTGCTGTGCTTTTGGAAAAGGGTTGTGGCATTTGAAGTCATGACAGACGGTCAGAACCATCTTACCTGAAGGTTAAGCTCACTGGGGCTTTTGAGCAATCTGGAAGAGTGATTTGAAAGATTTACCTGGACTAATAGGATATCCTGTCTGAGGAAGGGACATCACGGGATCATCGCTGTCGCTTTTACAGAGGCACATTTCTCTTTACAAGACTGAGTATACCTGCCTAACTGCACTTGAATTGTAAGGCCTGACAACATCATGTTACCAGCCTCTGAATGCTAGCTTGGGAGTTGCTCAGACTGACTTTTATAACCTGTAGTAAAACTTGTGCTAAAACTTTGTTTACTGTGGTGGTAAAACAGTGCTACAGTGGGAAGCCTTGGGCTAGGGAGCTAGAGTGGCACTGTTAGGAGAGTGTCACTCTAGAGAGTTCCTGGAGTGTAGAGTTCCTCACTGTTAGGAGAGTGACATGTGCCTATGCGTATTTACATGTGTCTTCTTTGAGATTATAAAACTAAAATGTGTGCTACTGAGAAAAGCAATGATAGGAGGGAACTTGTATTGAACTGCTGTAGCAGGGAGCTGCAAGGACTGTTCATTATTTGTGTCAGATACTGAGCAATTGTGCCATGTTGTGGCAAAGCACTGCAGAGATCATATGGATCCATGCATTGTTCAGCAGCTGCCATTGGGTAGTTCTCAAATGACGCTAAATTCTGAGTAGCATCAGTGTTGATAAGAGATAAAAGGCCTTTGCTTTTTCTATCTTGATCTTGAATGAGATTATTTTGTAATAATATACTACTATATAAAGATAAGGAAGGTAGATGTACAAATCCTCCAGCGACAGAAACATGAGAAGGGGAATTTGGCTATGTGAAATGATCTCATAGGTTGTGTTTGCATACCTGTGGCTTTCTCTGTGATAAGGCCTGAAGACTTCTGCACAAACAGCTCTTTCTATACCTGACATAATGGAAAACTGCCATTGGAGTAGTCCGATTCTGTTTTATTTGTGCTGGAATTTGGGTCTGGACATGTGGAGTTACATCTAAGTGGCATGAAACCTTGCTGCAAAGAGTTCTGGGCCAAGCACTAAACTGGGAGACTCTTGAGCATCTTTGTTTCCTCTTCAGGCTGCAGTTCTTCCTGACAGTGTTGGCAGCAGCACCTCGTTGGTCTCAGCGTGAGTTGAGGAAGAATATAGGCATCTGGAAATGCCAGTGTTAAGCAGAAGCGACAGCCAGACATAAATCCATGTCAAGGATGTTTTGCTCTGTTGTGCTGCCTGGTGTAATGGTATAGCGGGAGTGTATTTATGAAGGGAGAAGTGCTTTCAGACACCCAGTGATCTGAGGCTTTGAAGTGTTCAGAGGCTGCAGCAGCAGGTAGTTCTCCAGGGACACAGCTGGGTGCCTTGCAGGTGGCTTTACAACAGCCTTGTGTGTGATACTTAATAGCTGAGCCTTTTCTGCTCATGCTGAGGAGTATAGTAGTTGTGGGGTAGAATTCCCAGAGGACCTCAATCGTTTTATTGGTCCTGAGGAGTTTCTGTTTTGATGGGCTTTTTTTTGAATGAAAACATATTCTTGGCAGATCATTTAATAAATAGATAGTTAGAATTGATTAAGTTTTTCCTTTTGGGAAGCATATGTTCTTCACAAATATGGAAAAAGAATTCACACTCCTTGATTGCTTTCTTTATTGTCAGGGTGTGTATATGTTACGGACACCTTGTAGGAGTGTTATAAAAACAGTGTTTACAGTGTAAGGTGTATATAATAGCCTAAGGGAACAGAAGGTTTCCCTACTTGAGTCTTAGAAGTCTTCCTCCAGCACCAGTAGTATGTTATAACTTTGCCTCTCTTGCTGTGAATTATACTTCATTAGTTGTTTGAGATTTGTTTAATAAGACACCTTTTATCTCTGGTTGCTAATGATGATAGTGATGAATATTTTGGATATGTTTATTTAGCTCTGTGCTTTGAAGTTGTGTATTTTTCTGATTCACATACCTTTTGGTAGTATGGGCTCTCTTAACATCTCGTTGATTTTCCATCTGCTGTAGAACTCATTTCTCTCATGAGGTTTATAATGTTATTATACAAAGGTTTTACGTCTTCCAAATCTCAGTGATTCAGACTTCCCTTATATTTTTTTTTTTGTTATTTTACCAAAGCTGGGTTTAACTCTGCCTTGTTCTTCTAGTATTTTTTCTAGTCTTCATGATCGTAACCCAGTCTGGGTGCAAGGGTAATAATCAGAAAACTGTTGATCAGTATAGCCATTTTTGATGTTTAATATGAGAGGATAATTTTGGTGAAAGGTGTCTGGAATCTTTCTAAAATTAATTAATGAGGTTAATGTGCTTTTATAATACAGAAGAGCTGGTTTGATTCCTGTGTTTGTTTTGTCCACAGTAGATTGTTCCTTCCGTATAATCCAGGAATGGTTCTTACTTCACATATTTAGATTTAAAGATTAGATCATTAATCACTGAAGTATTATAGCTATAATTGCCTGTGAACTTTTTCTTTCAGTGCAGTCCCTCTTCTGGATTAGATATGAAAATTATACTTAAAAGGCAAATAACATCCTTCATTTTCCTCCTGCCCTTTTGTTGGTATACTCCAAGTGGGCGGATTGCTTATGAAAGCAGCTTTGGGTGATTCAGTGACCTGGTCTTGGCACTGTTGACGGCAGCGAGATTTTGCCGTTAACTTTAATGGAAGCAAAGTTGAAACTCTTCTTTGAGTCTTCAAAAGCAGTTAAATTTAATGCTGTCATGGGCTGGATATTTTACTGTCATTTGATTGGCTTCTTTAATTTCTTGCATTTCTGTGGCTAGGTGGTGGTGGCTGGTTGAGTCTGTGAATGCATGCCTTATAGTTGGGTTTTGTTTATTCAGTGAGTAAATGTTTTCTCTATTGAGTGAAGCCCTTGCCAAAGGTCATCTGTTAGCTACAGTTACAGATCTTAGTAGGTAGTAAAATCTCAGTCTCATGAGAAATCAGTCCACCTTTTTCTCATAGTACTGTGTATAGACAGTATACACTACTCAGAAAAATACAATAGTCTCTTCAGTAACTTACTAAAAACGTTATGTTTTCGCTATGCGTACAACAATTTTATGTGCAAGGAAACAGCTATTAGAGAACTATGTAAGAAACTCTTTCTTCCCTTGTTGTAGGAAGTTGGCATGGAAAAAATACTCATTATAATGTATCCTGAGGAAGGCTGACTGTGTTTGAGTTGTCCCTTGTGCATAGAAATTTTACATAGTGTGCTTTCATCTAGTGCTTTAAAAAAGCAATTTAAAATGAAAATTCTGTAGTTTTGGTGCTAAGAGTTGACTCTTCATGTTGCATGAAATAGTCAATCAATCCAGTGTCCTAACTTTTGTGTACATGGACTGTGTCTAAAATCAGAAGTACACATTTAAGGCACTGTTTTGACATGTAGCATCTGCAGATGACACAATAAAGAAATGGGGATGGAAGATATGCTAGGGATTAGTTTACTCCTCACCTTTATATAATAGCTTCTCTGTGGCATGAAAGAGACCTGGAAATCCATCTTTTAATACCCACATTTAAAAAACAAAACCAAACACCACCACAACAAACAACAACAAAGAAAACCCCCACAAAAAACAACACAGGAGAATCCCCCAACAACACAAACCACAACACACACCAGAAGATCGGGTAAATGCGTGCTTGTATTCAGTTTATGGTAACTTGTCATCAGAGCTGAGTTGAAACACACAGATAGAGATCCAAAAATACATGATACTGCTACTGCTCTAATTTTGCCAGATGCACACGTTACTTGGGAACAACTGTGTTAAAGCCTCCGTAATCACCAGTTCTTCTTCCCAGAAACTTCAGACTCAAACATCACTTTACCAGTGCAGCTTGTTGTTCTTAATTCCTTGTTCTATATTCTGGCTCACTTCCCCAAGGCCAGCAGTGTACAAAACACTCAGATCCAGAATGAATTAGGAATTTCAAAGTGTCTGACTTGCTGGTACAGTGGTCTAACTAGCTGAATACCTTGCTGGCAGATAGTTGGTCAGATAGTCATGTCCTGCCAGTGGAAAATATCAGAACACAGGAAAAATGAATACTGGTCTATGTGGAGATATATATATGTGAGGTCTGTGTTTTCTAGTGAGTCTGTTGATTAAAGAAATCACATCTGTCTGAATGCTAAACCACTAACATATTGCTTTGTGTCAGGAAAAATCTGTTTTTCTGTTACGAATTTTAGCTGTATCTGACACGTTTTGAGTGATTTCACTTATTCCCCTCTGATTTTATTTAGATTGAGTTTGTGTATGGGCTGATAGGATCCTCAGATGGAGTTTATCTGTATTGCCGCTTGTGTTTTTTTCTTTAGTTTTCAAGAGAATATTTTAATAGCATGGTAGATAAATTATCTTGGGAGTCTGGCTTTCCACAGATGAGTAAATGGCAGTCGGTCACTTTTCTCTTTTTTTTTCCCTTCATAGAAATACAAAGTTGTAAAGTAGAGGGGCTTAGGAAAAGGGCCCATTACTTTTAAAAGCCTTTCAAATCACCAGCTTTTACATTAAAACACTAACATTTGCTTAAAAGAATCTTTTCTGTATTCTTACTTCAGAAGGGAATATTTTCAGCTGTTTGCTGCGTACCTTCCTTCAATTTTGACCATTATGCATGTTCTGTGTAACGTGTTATTCAGTGCTGTGTTACAGAGTGGTGTTTGTTGGGTTGTAACTACAACATAATGAATTCTTCTGATGACTAGTTACTCAGTCATATCTTTCCAATGAAAGTCTTGGAGAGTTGCTTTACTTTGAAAATGATTTATAGTTTTGATAGAGAACTTATCCCATCCTGTGCAATCTTTTTGAACAGTACTTTCTGATCTCCAAGAGGTTTCTGCTGGATGATGTGAAACGATGCTGCTTTTATGGACTGTAGCCTGATTTTTTTATTCCTAGCATCTGTGTGCCCAGGCAGTGAAGAAATAAGCAGTGTAGGAAGGCCTGTGCATCGAATCTCTTTTGTCTACCATTAATGCCCAGAGTAGCAAAATCTGTGTTCAGCCTGCAGAGTTCACCATGTAGGTCCTAGCGTCTCTGTCATATAGACTTGTTATAAGTCCTTCATCTCTCCAACCCGTAAGGGTTTATTTGCTTTTCTTTTAATTACTACTGTTTAGTTGGCAGTAGAAAATACCTGCCATATCTGTAAATCTTACTGAATTAAAATTAGTTCATTTGCACAGGTATAATATACGCTGCTGTTCAAAGCACCACCTTGTCAATGGAGTGTAGTTTCCTTCTCTTTTTCTTTCCTCCTGTTACAAAATTTGAGACTTTGTCAAAAGGTTTCAAGCCAAAAAGGTATAATTTGTTTTGAATGTAATCAATAACCATGCAGACAAACATCATACAACCACGCCGGGAGACTTGCTCGGGAGAAGAGACAACGGCGTGTTTTGTGGTCGCTACTGTGTCCATGGCAGTGCGTTTCATTTTGAAAAGGCTTACTCAAGTGAAAATTGGGTAGCCAGTATAGCTATTTAGGACATCAATACATGAGCTTCAAAGAGTACATCTCAGGCTATTGGCAGACCTCCTGCTCAGTTATTAATCTGTAGAAAGTGGTTTATTGATGCTCAGAGGGAAGCATGTTATGAGGCAGCTTTCTTCAAATGCTGAGTGAAAGGCTGATAAGTGCCGTGCAGCCAGTACATGAATTTATCAGTAGAAAATTATAAACAAAACCAAACCAGAAGAGTGATCACACAAGTTTATGACTGAGTAATTTTTATTTCATGGTTCATCTTGAAAGAGTCTTCTGGGGGTTTCTCATAGAAGCCTGATTCTGGCTTGCCTTATGTAGTCCCACTAAAGTCAATTGGCTGCCTCGAGAGTGTGGAGAGAGCAAAGGCTTTTATTGATGGCAACACTGTCTGCAAATGATAATTTCTGTGTCCTAGGTTTGTCCACCTGGTCCCAGCATTCCAGATCTCGACATCAGAGGACTTCGTGTTCCAGACATGAAGATCGTAAACCTTCTGAGGTATTTCTGGTATTCGATTTGCATTTCGTTACATCTGTCAAATACAAAGCTGTATACATGTAATGAATCCATTTCTTCTGATTTACACTTTCTTTTCTCTTTTGCTACATTTTAGCTGGCACCTGCCCCCTCCCCGCCCCCCTTTTTTTTTGGCAAAAGAAGAGGGAGTTCAGCTGTTCGCACAGCCACTGCCAGCACCAGTTTCTATCTGTGAATTTTGCTATAGTCTGACACCCATTCAACATAGCTGCAGAGTCTTTCTACTAGTATTTTAGGCATCAGGGTTTATTTATAGTTTGATTTGTGAACAGTGAAAATTTATATTAGGTGCATTTATTTCATGGTTGGTATTTGGTATTGGGTTTTGGTATGTGATCTTTGTTAATGTGCTTGTCAAACTAGAAATCTGCTTCCTGACAGTTCTGTCTTGTGTAATGCTTTGAGGAAATCCTATCAAGGGAGATATAAATCACTTTGAACTTTCCAGGATGGATCAGCTGTTAGTAACACATAAATGCGATCCAGTTCTTTGGAAATATTCTTGCTGAATCTCTGTGTCTTCAGGCATATACTACACTGCAGACTTTGCAGAGGCTGCGAAAAAAGCATTAGCTTTGGGTGGTGGAATTTCTTCATTTAACTTACTTCCCTAATACCTGTATTTCTGGTGCATTAGTGAGTGATGAGTGTTGAGAAAGAACATGCTTTATTAATATCCCCAGTGACAGTGTACCTGAGTCCCAGGGAACAGTTGTGACAAGAAGAATCCCATTCATTACTCAGTGTGAACTACACCTAATACTACTGGTGGTTTCTGATCTTCTTTTTTGATTGTTGGCTCTTAAAGACCTTTTTAAAAAAATATTTTTAACATGGAGACCTCTGATGAATTTATTCTTGCTGGTGATAGACTTGCTATCCTTAGTTATCTTTTGTACATCGCTTTGAAGTAAGCCCTTGGGCCCAGTTTTGAGAACTACCTTTTGAAAGGCTATCCAGAAATAATCCAAGATAATTATGAATCTTGCAGTTGGCTTGGTTTGTTTTTGTTTTTTTCTGCTTCTGTTTTCTTCTGTCCCTTTTCTTGTGTTTATTGTCAGAATCTTTGCAGTTTTGTGCTGTTCCTTCTTGTTTTCTCAGCCTGGATGGACTACTCATATACTTCCATTCAGCTCTGTTTCAGTCTTCTCCTCTCTCCCTCCCTGCCTATGTGTTGTCTCTGCTTGCCACAGCACGCTATTCTAATAAGTGTGCTGGCAGAAAAGTGACACTTGCTAAACTCCCTGGGTGGAATCCTGGTCTCATTGAAAAGGATGGCAAAATTCCCGTTGACTTCATCATGGCCAAGGTTTCACCCTTTAGCTTTGAAGCATTCAGTGCTTCTGAGAGCCAGCACTTCTGTAAGCTCTGCTTTGCTCCAGGCAGTCTGATTGCATCAGAAATTAGAGCAGAAAGAATGGTGTCACAGGGCCAATGGCCTGGGAGGGAGTTTCTTGGCTGTCAGGTGCTGCGTTAGTTAGCTTTTGAGAGAGTTTTGTGACAAATTTATCTGAGAGCCTGAGTTACTCTGGCTCTCAGATTGAGCAAGTTTTGCATCCCATTTTATATTTTTGGTCTTGTTTTCATTTGACATTTGATTGCTTTAATTCAAATCACTTGGAAGGGCAGGATCCCCTGGCCAGCTGTGCGTATTTGTTTTGTGAGCCAGTTTACTTTGTGGCTTATTTTTCATTTCTTGATTGGAGCCTCACAGGACTTGTAATTGGATTGCGTAAAACATTTTTTGTATTTCATTACCTGCATTCACCCTTTCCTTCCTATGGTAATATTATTCTTTATTTTTTAAGGCTGGCAGTTTTTCTGAACATGTCAAGACAAGTGTTAAGAAAAATGTCAAGATTTTATGCTTTTTTATGACAAAACCACAGCGGAAACAGAAACATACTGAGACAGAAGTAGGATAGTATGTGTGTGTTGGGAGGGAGGTGGGTTTCAAGAGGTTTCAAGATGTGCGGTGTGATAAGGCAAATCACACTTAGAAATATTCTCAGAAGTACAAATAACCACCATCTTCAGTCTTTCCCTTCCTAAGAATTGTAGGGAATCTGTTAAGATTTCAGGTGTGTGAATAGCGTATGACAGAAATGGCTATCCTGAGGAGACCTGCCTAATTTGTCCTCTGTATGGATTTGGTTCTTCCTCAGCCATATGCAACAGCTGGCTAACGTAAAACAGACAGTGTGAGCATTGCTTTGGGGCTGGGTAGGAGACTGGGGGATGGTGCCACTTTGTCCCATTAGGAGCACTACCACGATAATGTCTTTTCCTTTGGCACTGTGCCATGTGGGGCTGCATGGATGCTGACTCTCCCCACCACAAACCGAGAGGTCTGCAGGGAACTTTTGTTAAAATGTTACCTACTTTCTTCTTGTGCTGGTGGTGCTTACTTTTTTGTCACCTCGTTGCTTTTTAATAGTTTCCTTTGAATGTGGCATTTAGTAGTTAAAATTTGGGGTTGTGGAGGTGGGGAGTGCTGAGTGCAGTCACTGTAGCCTGCAGCAGCCTTGCCTTACAGGAAGAGTGGGGTGAGGAGAGCTGGGAGACATGTAGACAAGTGCAGGCTTGTAGTTTGGTGCCTGTGATAGCACCCTTTGCTTTCTGTGGTGCTGACAGGCAGTGGCAAACCAGGCTGAAGCTGCCGCAACAGTACTATAGCATGCCTGCTACCAGATTGAATCCCCTTTTATTTCATTCTGTGGCTTGTTGAAGACAGCACCACCGCTTATCTAATGCTGCTAACCCAAAAGCTGCCGCACATCCCGCTCTTTATAGAGGTGGATACCTTTGCAAAGGCAAAGTGAAATTAGAGTTATGATTCACAGGTGTTTGTAGATGTCTGAATAACAAGCACTTGTGCTGAACGTGGAGCTGCTACCAGAATTCCAGTTTGGGTCTTAGTTTATTTGATCTTTTGGGTTATTATTTTAAGTACTTGCACAAAGAATCATCGCCTTAGAATTTCCTCTTGCAGCTGGTCATTGCAGAGTCACGCCTTGATTTCTACCACAGGGAATTTCTGGAATGTCTTTGGATTAGTCAGAGCTCCAATAATTAAAAACCAAAACAAAACAGAAGAAACACCAACCGAAATTGTTGGAGCAAAGATGGAGGTAAAAGTGGTAGTACCTTTCAGCATCGTGTCTCCGGTGCAGGGGAGCATCAGGGCTTGTAGTGGAGTTAGCTGGAAGTCATTTTATCAGTATTTGCACCTTCTGCCACCCCTTTCCCTGCGATGAAGCTAAACTTCTGTCCTGCAGTGGGCTGGGTTAGTTCACTGTTGATACAGTGATGTTGTTACGCACTGTGCTCCATGGTTACCCTGAAGCTGTGAATCATAGAGTGTAAATATCAAATGTCAGTGTCTCTATTTTTCTCTCTTGGTCACTCTCTTTGCAGGTGTTCAGAACGGACCTGATCACTGCCATGAAGTTACATGACTCCTTCCAGCTGAACCCTGATGAATACTATGTGCTGGCAGACCCCTGGAGGCAGGAGTGGGAAAAGGGAGTTCAGGTGCCAGTTAGCCCAGGGACCATCCCAGAACCAGTAGCCAGGTATAGTGTGGAGGAATGTACACAAATACACGTACCTTTATGCTGGCAGCTTATGTCTACATTGCCTTGGCTTGTTGAGCTTTATTCCAGTGTCTAGCTAGAAAGGGCTCAGTTCTTGGAGACAAAGAGCAATCTGTGTCAGCTTTTTGAATGGTTGGAGAGGTCAAGAGTCAGGCCTGTTCTGCCTGTGTGTTGAAATATGAATGTTAGAGAATCATTTTTGGCATGACATTAGGATGGAGTATGGTGACAGAGCCTTAAAAAATAACTTCCCTTTTTAAGCCCAGACTTGACCTCACTCAGCATTGCTGGGAGAGCCCTTGTCTGATGCTTCTTGTGCTTAGTTCCAAGCCATCGGTTCCTTTCAAGGAACAGCTAGATGAGCTGGATTTAAGGGGCAGAGAAAACACAGTATTTATTTTGGTTTCACATTATTTTTTTGTTGTTTCATTTACTATCTTAGGAAATTTTTTGTTTTGCAACATTTCAGCTGTTTTAAGAACCATCCAGATGTGCATGTCATTAAATACACTAATGTGAGATTTTGTAGCTCTTATCCAAGAAACCCTTATTTTCCTTACCTTGTTTGGGACACTTAGATATTATTTTCTGTTTCAAATTAAACAACACAGTTGTAAGGGCAGGAACATGCTGCAGCCCATCTATCTATTTGATGCTTAGTTGGGATTGGAGTTGGAGAAAGTGATAAAAACAAGGATTATTGCTGTTTAATCATATTAGATTTCTTTGAGTAAGTCCACGCTGGCCCATAACACATTGCCAAGTGACTCACCAGTGCTGGTGGGGCCAGAACAGTCCAATTGCTGATACAGAGCAAAAAATTCTGGGTGGCACTATACTTCTTCTGTTAGATTTGCATCTGCCAGCTTTAACCTTGCAGTAGGGGGACTACAGGAATGTTTGTTAGGGCTTTTTGTGTTCTGTGCAGCAGCCTGCAGACAGCTGCACAGCCCCACTAGATCTGTACACACATCAGGTAAACCCTTTCCTTCCTTCTCCTGAAGGACTGAACCTGGAGAACTCAGCATTTTCCCCTCTACTGTGCAGTTTGGAAGACAGGAAAATACCATTTTCCTGCAGGCTTGAAGCCTTATGCACACTGGTCTCACGCAGTCCCTGCATAAATACACATTGTTCGTGTGTACTCACGTAGTCTCCTCACTGCTTTCTCTTTTAAGCATCTCCCAAGGCTGCGGGATGGCCAGGAGACCTGTGGACTTCACCAGAGGGAGACCTTCCAGGGGTTCCCCACTCCCATGTGTTTCAGGAAGGTGGTTTAGTGGCTATATCAGGTCCCAGTACTTGCTTAGGGGAGAGCTTTTCTTTGACAAGGTGCAACAGAGACGTTGCTCCAAATTTAAGCTGTTAAAGGAGAAAGAGAAAGAAGGCATCCACAGGCGTAGGTGTCAGCACAGGAGGTACCGCTCTTTTTTAGTTGCTGAGCTGAGTTGTTGTATGGTCGTACTGGTGAACACCTGCTGGTCAGAGTCACCCTCTGTTCCCTGATTGTTATGCTGTTTGCTCCCTCACTAAACACCCGGAGAGCCCTGCTATGGTGGTGCTGGAGTGCTGGAACTGTTCTGTGCCTCGATTTGAGAGGGGAGGGAGATGTTATTGTAAATTGAATTGTCAGTAGTCATACAGTAGCTGGTGTGGAACAGAAGGAAAATACAGTACAGATAGCTGATGATAATAAGGTATATAATAGAGAATAAAAGGTTTTTGCCTTGCAGCAACTAGTCAGGGCAGCAAGAGTAGGTCTGGGGGGTGGGGAAAGGAGTGAATCTGTGTGGTGGTTCAGTGTTTGTTGTCAGATTGATAATTCAGTTGAGGTTGTTGGTTTTTTTGTTATGTAGTAAGTGTTGTTTTTTTTCTTCTTTCTATCACAAAAAATGAAGAAATGAAGATGTTTTGAAGCCAAACTATTTGTGCTTATTTATTCTGTGCACTATAGTGGTATTTAGACAGCATGTGCAGAGTGCTGCTCCAGAGGCCGTGATTTCCACATGGAGAGGTACTCAGGGAAGAATTTACAGTACAGAAGATTCAGAGACCAGTGCTCAGTTTAAAATAAATTCTCTGTGAGATGTAGTAGTCTGTAATATTTTAATACTGTGCAGTATGACCAGGAACAGTTTGGGGAGTGTAGTTAGCCAGCAAGGGCATTCAGGTTCTTATTCTTCCACAGTCCTCTTCTGCACCTCAGAAAGCCCCAAATTCAGCATTTGGCCCTCCCCCATCGTGTCACAGATTGTTGTAGATGAGGGGCAGGAGACTGAAATTGGTAGAGGATACTGAGATCTGTGTGTGCAGATACAGCAGCAGCAGATCAGGCTCTTCTGATGGGAGGAGGAGTTAACATGTTGGACCTCAGGGGGATGCAAAATAGAGTAGGGGTTGTCCTGCTTGTTGTGGAGCTTAGGCTGTTCCCAGCAGATAGTTGTGTCTACATGCAGTGGTGCCATCTCCTCCCTTGTAGCACAAGAACACAAAAAGAATCACTGACTGGTGCTGCAGGAGGCAGTGATTTGGCATTGTGGCCTGTCACTTCTGGTGGTACCAGCATTACCTTGTGAAGTGGGTTTCATCCAGACTGACTGAATTTCAGAGTGTGCAGTTAACTAAGAGAAGGTGCAGTGTCCTCAACTGTGCTGCAGGTGAACTGACAGAATTATCTTGCTGTTTAGAGGCGAGTCATCAGCTTGCTGATAGAATAACTGCTGTCCTTTGTGAATTGGGCAGCTTTGCAAAGTTGTGGCATCACAGGCATCTGACCTGGAACAAGTTATGTGCTGTAGGTACTTTACTGTTTTCTGGACCAATGCCTGTGGCTGAACAAAATTTCAGTTGGCTTGCACCTAAAATACGCTCTCATGGTTGGTTCTTGGCCAACTGGAGCATAAAACCTGAGAGGAGGTAGTTTCAGCACCAGCTGATTAATATTTGCACTTGGTCCAGCATGACCTTAGTGATTGTGAAAGAGGAAATGCAGACCCAGAATGCCAAGAGCTTGGATCTGCTTGGGTAAGTGAACATGAAGCCAGCGCAGATTACGGAGTCTCTCTGGAAAGGTCTTTGGAATTTCACGAAGATGGCAGTGCTGTAGACACACTTGCAGGTGCGCACAGACACACACTCTCTACTGTAAGAAAGAAAACTTCAAATGGAGCAGCAAATACTATTTTTTTCCTTGAATTTTCTTGATCTTGGTATTGTAGTTAAACTGATGGATTTTTAAAAACAAGTCTTAAAACAGATTTAAACATCTGTGTGGACAGCAGCCATCACTACATAAATAAAGTGTTCCTGCTCTAGCTTTAAATAAGTGTGGATTTCAGGTAAGAGTAACGACAGTTCTATCCTCTGACATTTTCATTTCATTTAGAATTCTGGTAATTAATTTGGTTTCTAGACAGCTCCAATTTATTTCTTATAATGCTGCCAATCTGTTATGGAAGTGCACTGTATTGTTTTCTGTTCCCATCTCAGTGGTGCAAGATGATTGCTTAGATTATTGCTGATGGTTGTTAGTCACTTAGAAGGAAGCATTTTGAATTCTGTAGAAATAAGCCTCTCAGCAACCCTGCATACCTGATGTCTGCTTGTCTGTTTGTTTTAGGATTGTGTCTGAGACGAAAGCTGTCACGTTTATGCGTCCCAGGAAGTACATTGTGTCATCCGGTTCGGAACCTCCAGAACTGGGCTATGTTGACATCCGAACCTTAGCAGACAGCGTGTGTCGCTATGATCTCAATGATGTGGATGTAGCATGGTTGCAACTTGCCAATGAAGAATTCAAAGAAATGGGTGAGCAATGAGTGCTTGTGGTTTTGTTGCTTTTTTTTTTTTTAAAGTTAGCAATCTTAAGAATAGTTTTAGGGAGGGCAGCAGTGGGAAGAGATGGTAGTGATATCGAGAGATAATAATCATAGGAGTTGGGATAGTCATGGGAAACCAGGCCTGATGTGATTGAGCCCTAAGACACGTGCTTTCGTAACTGCTGAGTTGCATCTGCTTAGACCAGGTCAAAATCTGGCCACATGGGGTTTTTTTCTCTGCTGCTTTCCATTTCACAAGGAAATTCTCACAAAGTTCCCCTTTTGCCATCACGGTCCTTGAAGAAAATATCAGATAGACTATCCAGGTAGTTTTTCCAGTTAGTCCCTTTATTTAATTATTTATTTGTTTGTTTTTGTCTGTGTCATGTATCCGTATCATCTTTTTAGCTAGTGGTGTTCAGTGTGAAGAAGGGGCAGAGTCTTGGGAGGTCTGGAAAACCTACGCCAGCTGAATTGCACAGGGAATGAGACAGTAAGGAATTCCTGCTGTGATTTATTTGAGGAGCCTCCCAAACTTTACTGTGACCATGTGCTCCAGTTTTGAAGCAGGAAAAGATGCTGCCACAAGAGGAACAACTGTTCCCTTTTCTGTAGGATGGCTTGTGTGTGGGAAGGGGCAGGGGAGCAGGGAAAGAACAGAAGCATTCTTTCGGTAAGGTGTGCGCTTCAGGAAAGGATTTAACTGGAATTGAAGATGATGTAGATCAGCACAGAACTTTTACCACATAGATAAGGGGATAGATGTTGTGTCAGATGGAAGAGGTTTGGACATGTTAGTGAATACTGATTTTTGTTTTAGCATTGTGGCAGTTCCCTGCTTTGGGTTATAGTTAGTCATACGGGTTTTACCTAGCTGTAGCCCATACATGGCATGGTTCAAGACCTCTAAATCACAAACTGACAATTTATAACTCTTTAAAAAAAAAAAAAATTCTCCTACCTATGAAAGAAACTGATGATGCAGCCCCCAAGCCTTTTTTCCAGATCTCGAGACAGGCCTGCTCAGGTTTAGTGGTGGGCTTAGACATTTTGAAAATAGTACATGATTCAAGAGTGTAGGTTACCTTTCCAGTTATCTTCAGGAAAACAGCAGCAGCAAGCCCCCTTAGATTTTTTCAAATAAAAAGTTAAAACACTTTTTATGATTTGTAATTGATACTGATCCAACATAGATAATCCGCTCTGTTTTTTGCCAGAACCAGAGGAGGGCTACCACAGTGTTACACTGGGGGTATGAGTAGCATTAGTGATAGAGTGCATAAGAGGAGCAGATTGTGCAGATTCGTACCTGTGCTTGAAGGCCTGTGGTAGCCATTCTGCTACACCAACATGACCTTCAAAAGTGTGCATTGCACATGAACCACTGAACAGCTAGAATTTGACAGATCTGATCCTCAGTGTTGTGTTTTGGTGCAGTTTCTTGTAGTTTGCTTGCTCTGAATCTTTATCCACTTGGTTTTGCTGTACACAGAGGGAAATAAATGCTCCTGTCAGTACGAGGCAGTACATTATGGGTCTTGAAACGTGCCCGTGTGCTCCGTCAGATACTGCACTCTACAAATATTAATGGGCATTTGAAAAGCGAACTATATCCTGGTCTCCAGTTATAGCACTTGCTTTATGGTGTCCCTGCATCTATGAACTCCCTGTGTTTTGGGTACCTGTCGGAGTGCTTCAGGTACTGAAAATGTATATTCTGTCTATAAAAGAATGACTGTAAACATTTTAACTGAAGCTGCAGCCACTTGATTCTTTTTTTAACCCTTATAAATGCACAGTCAGTGGCTTATCTCTGAAGGGCTTTTTGTAAAGTGATAGCAATTGTGAGGTTAGAATTTAGTTTCAAACTGGTCTAAAACCTGCCATCATCTGCTTTGCTGGTGCAGTGTTCGGGGCTGCTGGGCATAATTCGCTCCTTGATCAGCAGGATTTTGTATGTTCCCTCTTGCTACCTGTCAGCTGCTCAGTTTGGGTAGCAAGGGATGCGCTGATCTCTTTTGCAAGGATTTACCTGTCAGTAAGGGAAGCTGGAAGTACTTTTGGAGAGTGATTGTCTTCTGATTTGGGTGAGCTAGAGACATTTTTTTGGTTGTTGTTTTGTGGAGTTGGTGGCTCAGTTATTCACAGAGAGCCACAGGGAGGATTATCTTGTTAAAACACTTGTTGCCGTCTTCTGTATGTCACAGTAAATGTTAAGTATTGGGAATCAGACCAAAAGCAGGATATCCTAAGCTTACACTTCATTGTACTGATTTAAGTATATGGAAATTATTTTGCTAAACTGATTTTGCAAGAGAAAAATGATGGTTTGCAGTAATGTAGCTTTCTTTGTTTTGTGTGCGCGTGGCATGACTTTGTACCGAAGGTTAGTGTAGTACCAACTTGGAAGCACTACAGCCAGCTCATTCTTGCACCAAGTGAGAGATGGAAGCCAGAGGGCGAAGCACTGTGCTCTCTTTTGATATTTCTCTTGCTGCTTCTATGATAGATATTGTTTTCACATCTATAATAGTAATTTAATTTAAATTTTGAATTATAAAATACTGTAATGTAATCAGTCTGTAGCTGTGGTGTCCTGAAAAATTTTCTGATGGATGCTGTTTGAAAAGACCGAATCCCACATTAGATGTTGCATTTGTTTTTTGTCCTGCAGTTGATGTTGCATTTATTACAACTGTGGCTTTGACTTTTTAAAACAAACTAATTTATTAGTGTAGCAGGGTCTGATGGAGACCTCGGTTGAGATTGCAGTCTGTTGGGCTGGATCTTGTAAAAGCACAACTATTTCTAGACAGTGCAAGTTTGCTACAAAGCAGTTTTTGTCATTGGTTCCCCACCTCTGCCTCCATCACTTTTGGTTCAAAACACACTCAAATCTTTCACCAGAAGAGTCAACGTCTGGGTTGTAAAATCAAAGCAAAATCCATAGACAGTGCTGTTTCAGAAGGAAAAACGAGAACAAGACCAGGAAGCCAAAACAAGTTTGTGAAAGTTTTTCTCAGGCTTTTGAAACATTGGTTTGGATACTCTGCTTCTATTAGTTTAATGCAGTTATAAGACTTAGTTGACTTTTTTTTTTTCCCACAGTTTTTCTAGTTTATGCTGGAATAGGAACAGCTGTCTAGGAATTAAATGTGTTAATGTGCAGGCCAGCTCTATCTACTCAGCTGCTAAAAAAAGAAGCTGAAGTTGCGTGTGGCAGTGGTTGTGACTATTTCCTTTAACTATTTGCCAGGGATGCCTGAGCTGGATGA
The DNA here is from genome assembly GCF_964273445.1 of Streptopelia decaocto. Taxonomy (NCBI): domain Eukaryota; kingdom Metazoa; phylum Chordata; class Aves; order Columbiformes; family Columbidae; genus Streptopelia; species Streptopelia decaocto. The sequence continues at coordinate 15,109,315 of NC_138658.1, forward strand.
GTACACAATGGAAAGAGTCATTGAGGAATTTGAACAACGATGCTATGATAACATGAATCACGCTATCGAGACGGAAGAAGGACTTGGGATTGAGTATGATGAAGATGTTGTCTGTGACGTCTGTCAGTCTCCAGATGGAGAAGATGGCAATGAAATGGTGTTTTGTGACAAATGCAATATTTGTGTGCACCAGGTATGGTGGCCAGGGCAGAGTCGGGGGGAGTGCAGGGGTGATGACAAACTTTTCCAAACCATTAAAGATTACAGGTTGGATTTTTTCCAGTGACAGATGTTGATCCATTAAGTTGTTGCGGAGTTCACCATTGAGTGGTGGGATGAATTAAGAAATTATATAATTGAGAAAGAGAATTGTTAAATGTAATTCTACAAATGTTCTGCTAAGTGAGTTAAAAGTGGTATTGTGTATGTATGAAGGAAGTTACTAGATGAGAAATAGCCTCCCCATAACATACACATGTGGTGTTGTACATTCTCACCTAGACGCTTCTCTTGGTATATTCTGTTCCTCCCTGTACACTTGTTATATTAACATACCTTTAGTATCAGCAACTTAGGCTCAGCAGGGAGGGGGAAAAAGAACTTTCAGGCAATCAGTGGGGACACTGGTAGGATTTATCATATTTTAATGGAGAACCTCCTGAGCTGAGCCAAGCTAACAAAGCACTATTATGTGGCACCTTTTTGTGGCAGTTAAGAAGTCATTTTAGCATGGAAGAACAGATACAATTTTAGCATATCTGTTTCCGTGGGTGCTTCTTGCTGTGTAAGGTGCCTTCTTATCAGCCTGTCCTTCCTTTCCACTTTAAGAAGTTTGCTTTTGTCATTCAGTGTTTGGAAAGCCGTGTTGCCCAATGAGGAAGAATAGCATTTTCTTCCATGTGTTACTTAAATGTGTTTGTACTAATGGTAAAGAAATATGTCTATGATGGCTGTAAGGTACAAGTGGATATCCTGCAAGATACTCAAAACTGACTTTTTTAGACCTGTAGAAGTTCTCCGATCCTTAGTTGCTGGTCACATAAGATCTGAAACTTAAGAGGGTTAACGTTGACAGTAATTTGAACAGAGGTCTCCAGAAAGATGCAGTCTTCTGGAAAAAAGTGATCTTAATCAGTTGCTGTTCTGTACTTTTCTCTTTGAAGAAGAAGTAAAACCCAGTGCTTTGGAATAACATCGAATATTGCACAGCAGAGCTCTTGTATTTAGGAAAAAATTCTTCACGTAAAAGGTTGTCAGACATTGGAACAGGCTGCCCAGGGCAGTGGAGGAGTCACCATCACTGGAGGGGTTTAAAAGGCGTTTAGACGAAGTTCTTAGGGACATGGTTTAATGCTAGAGTTAGGTTATGGTTGGACTCGATGATCCTGAGTGTCTCTTCCAACTGAAATGATTCTGTGATTTGTGGTTTTTGCCTTCTGAATTAGATACAGCCCAGTTCCTGTTACTTGTAGACTTTGTGACACTGAACTTCATCGTAGCGCACTGCTGTCAGGGTTGTCTGTCGGGATTCCCCTTGCTTTTGGGGCTGGTGAGCATGTTCTTCATTTTCCCAGTTGAAGTAGGCCGGGTTTTTTTGCATAACAGCTGATCATGGCTTCACCTCCTTTCACTGAGATATAATTTTGGGGAATGAATGGATAATGTCATTGGCTAAGTATATAAAGGTGCCCTGAGATCCTCAACAAGCTAATGTTTCTATAGTTTCAGAAATTCCATCAAGAACATTTTGAGAGTTGCAATAGGCTACATGTAAACAGCTAAAATGTTACAGAAATCCATGTTGTTTCCTGTGTTTTCTTCCCCTTTTCTGTAAATGGGAATACAGGCATGTTATGGGATCCTGAAGGTGCCAGAAGGCAGCTGGCTGTGCAGGACCTGTGCACTTGGTGTTCGGCCCAAGTGTTTGCTCTGTCCCAAGAAAGGCGGTGCCATGAAGCCAACCCGGAGCGGCACCAAGTGGGTCCACGTTAGCTGTGCTCTGTGGATTCCAGAGGTAGGTGCTGACCCTCTGCGAGCTCAGGGCTGCAGTGATTTTGAGGGAGAGAAAATCTGTTAAGAATGTTATTCAGCCTAGTCTGTGTTGCTACAATGAGTGTAGCATATATATATATATGACACTTAAGACAGAATAAAAGATTTTCAGTTTGATGTAAAGTCTGGCAGGATGCTGCATCATCTATAAAGAAAGTAGTTATGTTACCTTTGTCAACTAAAATTAGACCTCCAAAATTAGGTCTTTGCTGCTGGAAAAGCTCATTTAACAAGCACAAAACGTACCAGTTTATCTTGTAAATGGAACATTAAAGGTGAGTCAGGAAGGTTTGGATGTGACAGTGAGAATTCCTGCGCATTCTCATAATCAAAATATTCATCCTGTATGATAATTTTAAATTAGTGGCTTCACCTTGAAACTGTTTTGTTCATGCAGTGAGGAACTGATTTTTTTAAAAAAAGGAATTTTGATTTTTTTTAAGTTCCTTAAAAACTGAGAAACTTGGAACATGCTAATTTTGTACAGGCACGCAATGAATTTGATTTCTTTGGTAAAACTGATTCCCTTTTCAGTTAACGGTATAATAATCACTCTGCAATTTTTAACCTTTTTTATCTTAGGTGAGTATCGGAAGCCCAGAAAAAATGGAGCCCATTACAAAGGTTTCTCACATTCCCAGCAGTAGATGGGCACTGGTATGCAGCCTTTGTAATGAAAAAGTTGGAGCTTCTATACAGGTAAGTTAGTAGCACAAATGTCTCTGTGGTTTTTTTTTTTGTCACTTCTAAGTAGACACATAAAATATATATCTGCAGTAAATTTCCTGTTTGTTACTATGGTCTTAATTGCACACAAAGTGCTTTTGAAGGTTAGTGTGCTCTTACTTTCTCACTGAAGTCAGTGGAACTGAACACCTTCATTTTGATGATTAAGTTAGTTGTAGCTTTGAATTGCTAATTTTAGATACTGCTTAACATTGAACTGTTTTGGCCATAACTATTTTTTCTGTAACTATTTTATTGTTGGTCCAGCTTTTAAGTTGCTGAGGAGAATATCTGTTCATTTAATAGTAAACTTGTTGAGCAGTAGGAAAGAAACAGGTGATTCGACTGGCCTGCCTGAGATTCAAACAAGCCACAAGCTTGAGGAAATGAGCTCCATTTCTTCCATTGGTTGTGCGTAGATTCCAGAGCTCTTGGTGTTTCTTACACCCTCCTGGGTGTGAGTTTCCCAGGTCCCATTGCTATAGAAGCAGCGCCACGTTATCATTCTGACTTCTGATGACTGCCTGAAACAGCAAGACTGGGCAGAATAAAAAAAAGTCTAGTCTTCATAGTTCCAGAAAGAATGATTTCCGTTTGCAATAAATAAACTATAAACCCAGCACTATAAATGCATTTGTGGCATACCAACAACTCACATTCCTGGGCCAGTGCCAGATTGTTTCATTGCGTACTTCTGAAATTCTTTCTGCAGTTCTAATTGGATATGGATGCAGCCTTTGTGGCTTGCAGCCTGCGAATTGTTACTGTTAAATAACTGAATCAGTCTGCACCAGAGCATTTCAGACTGGGCAGTGTGGTTTCACGTGCATGTTCATATTGGGTTGTTAGCTGTAAAGCACTTGCAGATCCTTCACAGTGAAGATCACTCAAATGTTAAATAAGAATTTTGAGAAAAATTTTTCAATGTAGAGAGATTGAAAAAACACCTTACCAAGCTCCTGAGTTTTGAAAGAGGAGATACTTTGTTTCATGAGACACAAGACAGAAGTTTGATCCATCTTACTCGAGAACAAATCCTGAGAAAGAGTAAGAATGGGTGATCCCCTTGGGGCAATGTTGTGATTGTGTAGAAAGAGACAGTAAAATGTAGCTTAGTATCTTCACCTTCAAAGTGCTTGAAATACTTCAGCAAAATGACCTCAGAAAACTCCCTGAGACAGATAGGAAGATACTATTGTCTCGTAAGGAGTCTGAAGAAGGAGAGCGCTATTTTGTGGCTAGCCTAATATTACAGGATCCACGATGGTAAGACCAGCAGTAAGACACGAGAATTACTGAAGTCCTATACTTCTTAAAAAGTAGGTTTTATCCATTTCCTTTCTTCCTCTGCATTGACTCATTTGATGAGGTTGCCAGAAAAAGTTGTAAACCAGCAATGCAGTAATAGTTCCAGTGAAATCTATCAGTCCATTTCCATTTAAGGAATGTATAGTAACTGTTAAGTAGCAAAAATAAATCTGTTCACAGCATATAAATTTGCAATCCTAATACCTCCATATAGAGCTGTCCTCTGCTTCTTGGCCGCTGTTAGGTAGTTGAGAGAAACTGTTTTGTCCATTTTCCAGCCCTGTTCAGAGGGGTAGCTTAGAGTAGTTTAAGTTGAACACTTGGAGTATTTGTGTATGTTAGTGTGCAGGGGAGGGAGGGGTGTCCTTCCATATTTCTTCTGATACCACCTCTCCCCTTCTAGTGATGACACAGGATGATGTGCAGGCACGATGGCTGCCACTTCAGACAGTTCTGTATTTGAAACTGTGAGAGAAAGACAAAAAAAAATACAGCTTTGCCTGTATTTATAGGAGTTGTGTAAACCTTGATATCATTAAAACTAGCAGTGAGAAATATTCAGGTCTGTGCTGTGAAATTTTATACTGCAGAGAAGCACATTACACAAAGCCACTGCAATAGAAAGGAAGTAGCATTAACTGGATGAACTGAGAGAGAGAGACCCTCCAGAGATGATATGAGATGTGCACAACAATTAGAAAAGCCTGCAGCTGGAAGTATGCGTCAGGCTGGGCAGAGAGCAACTGCAATAAGCTGGGAAAATGAGGCTGCACATTCTCCCAAGTTCAGCAGATCTCCTTCCAATGAGACAGGCTTTCCTCTCTTCTCCCAGTAAAACATTAGCCACACTAAGAGCTCATTATTCTAAACTACAGCAACTTGGAAACCACGGCTAAAGTACTTTTCTGTACTGTTGGGTGTTCCTGTTGGGCTGCTTTTGCCCCGTTTGCTAGTAAGAGACAAAAGGGCAAAGGATGCTTTGGTATTTTTTCATTCCTTTTATATGTTGATTTTATTAAGGAGTGTTCATTCAAAACTTCTGCAGTTTAAACCCTGGTGTACCTTTATTTGCCATCTGGCTGCTGAGCAGGAAAACCCAGAGGAGAAAGATACTTGGCTTCTTTTTAAAATAATGTATAAACATCCTAGTGCAATGCATTTCTCTTTCAGGTTAGATGACTTGGGTTAAGCATAGTTTTGTTTCCTCCTAGTTAATAAATCTAATGTTCCTTTCCACTTCAAATTCTTTTCACTGGAGGCAGAGGTGTGAGTTGATACAAATACATATGTATGTGTGCATGTATATACATATGTTTAAACCTTTCAGTTTGTGTCTGGCAATAGCTGTGACAGCGTTTTGCAAGAGAAGGTTGCATATAATTGAAATGAAGTGCTAAATCAGCTGAACTTGTGCCCATCACACCATGATGGCTGGGTTCACTGGGAGGGAAGAAAAATGGCAAACAATTGAATTTCCTGTTCTCCTCATCCTGGAGGTGAAGTGAAAGGCTGTAGTCAGTGAAGCAGTGATTGACAGTGATTTAATATTTGGCATTATAAATTTGGGATAACAGGAATTAAAAAAATCCTCTCAGTTGAGGCCTTTTGGGTAGCATGGGTCCAGGTGCTGGGAAAGACTTAATTAAAAGTATCAGGCTGGCCTGGAGTCATGGAGATGTTTTTCCCTCTTTCTCATGCTGGCACAGTCAAAGGGGAAACGTTTTCCTTTGTGTAACACTGCCTCAAGTGAGCGGCTCCAGTGATGGCAAGAATGGTTCTCTTGTGGATTTGCTGGTTATTGAATTGTGTGAGTGGGCTAGGGAGGGGTTAACCACTCCTGTCCCACTGGGACACTTCATCATTGCCTGGCCTGAAAGCACTAAATCATAAACCTAATTAAAAGAGAGCAAGAAACTACATGCAGCTTAGAAGCCGAGCGTGGTGACAGGCTTGTTCTTCCAAAGCAGTCCTGGCTGCTCAAATAATTTTAGGCAGTGTGGCTTCTTTAATTTATATTTGATTAATTTTAATTTAATTTCTGTAGTGTTCAGTGAAGAACTGCAGAACGGCCTTTCATGTCACCTGTGCATTTGACCGTGGCTTAGAGATGAAGACCATACTGGCGGAGAACGATGAGGTGAAATTTAAGTCGTACTGTCCCAAGCACAGCTCTACCAAGAAGGCAGATGACGAGACTTTCAATGAAATCCCAGGCCAGGAGAACGGGAACGGGATTCAGGACGGCTCTCTTCCTGCCCACATCGACCCTTTCCACGGCATGAATCAAAACCAGGAGGAGGCCCACAGAGTCAGCCTCCGCAAGCAAAAGCTCCAGCAGCTGGAGGATGAGTTCTATACATTTGTTGACTCCTTGGAAGTGGCTAAAGCGCTGCGGCTGCCTGAGGAGCCAGTGGGATTCCTTTACCAGTACTGGAAGCTGAAGAGAAAAGCCAACTTCAATAAACCTTTGATTACCCCAAAGAAGGATGAAGAGGACAATCTGGCTAAACGGGAGCAGGATGTTCTATTCAGAAGATTGCAGCTCTTCACGCACCTCCGGCAGGATCTCGAGCGGGTAAGCTACTGGAGTGCCTGTGCTTGTGAGAAGTGTGCTGGCCTTCGTTAGCTGAGTTTCCAAACTACCCACTCAGTTCTTGCCCTTGGATGCAGGCACTCCCTGCTGTGTCTTAACTCAAAGTTGTATTGTCAGAAAAGACTGTTAACACTACATTTCTACAGAGCACAGTGGTTACACCAATTACCCTTTTCAAATAGAGGGCTGGTTCCCAGGGACAGCAGGTCTGGGCTTATAGCGTCCACTCTCCTTACAACTGGATTTTGTTGTGTTTCCGCTCATGCTTTTTTACTGATTGATGGCTGTGGACTGTACCGCAACTCCCAGATGGAGCTTTTTTAGCCTTTAAGGGCTTGCTTTGCTGCTTTCATCTGGTGCACAAGGAGGAGAAGATTATGAAACATACCTGGATTTGGAGCAGATCTGTTCTTCACTGACCCAGCATAGTGGGATGACATTTCATTGGACTATCTGTGTATTAGGTTTGGGAGGCACATGATTCCGCTTAATTAGGTTTTGATTGTTTAAAGAACAGTTTAATAGGATCAGTTTGGTGTTTTCATCTTAAGTATATTTGATCCTGTAACAACCTGAATTCCTTCCTTTTTCTTTTTTTTGGGAGAGGGCGGGGGTTAACTAGTAGAGAGTTTAAGATATGCTAGAGCCAGAAAGAGTACTGGTTATTTTAGTTTTTCACGTATATACAGCATAAGGCTCGGGTAGGCCACATATGGAACCTGGCCCAGGAGGTCGTCACCCTCAATAACGTGGGTGAACTAGAGCCTCTCTTCCAGAATAGTGTGTAGCCTTTCATTCAGGACAGCAGGTGCTCATGCATTTACTACATCCTTTGTAAAGGATCCTGATGGCTAATTATTTTTCTAATTAATTGCTGCAGTTTTTCTTTTAAAGTTTTTTTTCTAGTTTCAGCTTCCAGCCAGTGAGCTTTCTCTATCTCGGTGAGATAGCTCTTACCTAGTGTCTTTTGTTTCTTCTCAGTGTGCTCAGGGTTTCTTTTAATCTTCTCTCTGATCAGCTAAATAAGTTGAGTTTGTCAGTATGTTCTCTGGATTTTAAATTATTCTGTATGCATACTTTCCATTTTTAAGTGTGATGTCAAAACAGGATACATCACTCTAGTAATATTTTTAATATTTTACTACTGTGTTGTTCCCACCGATCATACATCCAAGATAACTTGGATAAAAAATAAATAAAATATGGGGCCTAGGGTTTTTTTTCTCCTTTTCAAGATAAAGTTGGGTAGACTAGATTATGAATGACATTCGTGACAGTGTCATCTATCTGGAAACAGATTTTGAAGTCACATCATTCAGTTCACTTAATGATTAACAGGTAATTCTGTGGGCATGATCCATCTGTTGTGCTGCTCAGATCAGACAAGGCAAAGAACAAAAGGCCGTGGACTGTATCAGGAATGGTACTGGGCCAGACTAATCCCTTCTGATTCAAATCCACAGAGTAATGACAGTTACTTAAAGTACTGTCTGTCCCGGGACTGGCAGCCTTGAATAGAGCAGGACCTTAGCAACAACAGTCACACTTGTTACATGTCTCCTTAACAATAGCAAGATGAGCCTACAAGGCTGTAATCCACAGAGCATCACACTGGATGCAGCTACACTGAACTGAGAGCAGCTTTGGAAACACCCACATCTACCTCTCAGCGATTCCCTCATCTGGGGAGGAGACAACTTTTAAGCTCTAGGAGAGCTGTGGTTGTGAACTTGAACAGTTGTCTAGATTGGACAGTCACATTTTAATGGCAGAAATGTAGTTTTCTTCTAAAACAACCTGAGATAGTCCAAATAATGAGTTCATTACCGTTTCCAGTCCCTGTTACCTCCATTGTTCTATGGCATGAATAGACTGGCCTGCCTTCATTTTGATTGATCACACTGCAATGGCAGGGTCATCAAGAAGACTGCTACTGTTGAGTAGTTCTCCACATTTTCCTACTATTAATTACGTATAATTTTCTGTTGTGTCTTAAGAATAAGAAGCAAATGGTGCTAGGCCATTTAATACTGAGTATATTTAAGCATTCCCATTGTCCAAGTTTTCTGTGTGTATATATATGATTCAGTTGTTCATAAAGCTACTTCTCTGCTGTGGGGCCTCCTGAATCTGATGAAATGATGTCGGTTAAATAGTATTTAAGACTCTTTTCTAAGAAGCATGTTAAAGAAGGTTAAATTTAAAGACACTACTAACTTATTTAAATAGTGTGTAGTCCTTAAACTGAATTAATTCAAAACACAGATCTATAACATAATAGAAACACGTCTCGTAAAACTCATCAACTTGATGTCTTCTAGGTGCGTAATCTTACTTACATGGTGACCCGAAGGGAAAAAATCAAAAGATCTGTTTGCAAAGTTCAAGAACAGATATTTAATATCTACGCAAAGCAGTTGGAACAAGAAAGAGTTTCAGGTATGCTTCAGTGTTATGTTTGTCACCTAAGACCACAGGCACCAGCATTGAAAGGTTTGGTTACAGCCTAATGAATGATTTTGAAGGACAAACAGGACCTCATTTATTCTCATTAAAATCCTGTGTAGTCCACCATGCAGCAACAGATTGGAAGCAAAAATGAGAAATCTGTGTAGCTCTAAAGGTGGGCACATTGCTGTAGAAACTGGTAAGTCTGTGTTCTTATCCATGGGGCACTGAACGGCTCACTGCTTCACATCCTTTCTGGTGTGATTCTGTAATGACTCCTTACGACAGAGAGACCGTGACTTACATTCCGGTGCCGTATGGTACCTAGTAAGTCTGTGGTTTATTACTGCCACTGCACTAATAATGGCGTTTTAAAGAAATGAATTTTGAAAAGGTAGCACTCTGGTTTTAAAATAACATGTTTTTTTCTGCCTGATCTCATTGACAGTATTATTTTCTCAGAAAGATAATGCAGTAACTTTGATGTTTTTAATCTATATTATTTGGTAGCTAATAAGCTATATTTTAGACAGAATCAATCAGATCCACTTGCTGGTTGCCTTTCTCCCCTTCTTTCAGAAGTGTCTCTGCTTTAGTGGATGTAGCAGTGCTAGGATTTATCTTTGCTGCAGGTGCAGCACAGCTACAGGAAAGTAAACTACACCAGCAGTATGTTATGAAACCACAACATAGCCACATAATAGTGATGTGAAGGTGCTGTACAGGCAAATAAATACCTATTTATGCTGAAGAATGTCAGGCATGAGGAACAGAGATAAAATAGGTACACTGAAAAGTGGTATTTACCCAGACATGGAATTGCTTGACTTTAACTTAATTTCTTTACATTTAAGGTGTGCCTTCCTCATTCTCCTCAATGGAAAACACAGTGTTGTTCAACAGTCCATCTTTGGGCCCTAATGCCCCTAAGATAGAAGATTTGAAATGGCATTCTGCATTCTTCAGGAAACAAATGGGCACATCTCTAACCCACTCTTTGAAAAAATCACACAAGAGAGACAGAGTAAGAAACAGCTCTGGGAATGACAGCAAATCCATGCTGAGGCAGCCCAGCCAAAGGGAAGGCGGTGCAGCTCCAGGTAGCTTTTTAAATTTTGACAAGACCTTTGCAGAAACACGGATTGTACCAGCACAGCAGAAAAATGGCATCGTTATACCAGACCACAGAAAAAGAAGAGACAATCGTCCACAGTGTGAGGTGATCAAGGCAGAGTTAAAGGAAAAGACTTCTAAACACAACCACAAACCGCTGAGACCCACAGAACTCTCTCAGAGGCAATCAGAAAATAAAAGGGCTGTGAACCACTCCAGTGGTAGGTCCGCACCTGGCACGCGGAGGGATATAGTGCCTAAATGCAACGGGGGTCTTGTCAAAGTAAACTCTAATCAGACAGTAGTTAAAGTGCCTATGACGCCCACGAGCCCAGTGAAAAACTGGGGTGGATTCCGAATTCCAAAGAAGGGGGAGAGGCAACAGCAGGGTGAGAGCCCAGAGGAGACCTGTCACCAGAACTCCAGCTACCCCTACCTGGGCATGGGCAGAGCTTCACCGAAGGACAGGGCAAAAAGGAAGCTAAAGCCTGACAGCGAGAATGATGGGTACATCCCCGATGCCGAAATGAGTGACTCAGAGACCGAAGTGGCTGAAAAAAAGTGCAGGCAGCAGAGGCTCAGCCCAAACAGCGCTATCAGCGGAAGGACGGACATTATTAGGAGAAGCATCCTGGCATCCTGACTGGATGCAGGGACACAGCACCGTGGTCAGCAGAGTCACTGCCTACAAGCCAACTCCACATGATTTATTGGTGTGAGAGGGGAGAGTTCTTAGACATGGCTACAGACTGACAAATTGATAACCCATTATTCCTGAGCTGTATAAACATGTTTACATGCACTTAAAGCGGTATTTTCTTTTCCCCCTGCCCCCCCAGTCAATTCTGCGAGAAGTTTGATTTTCCTTTACTTGCAACTTTCCTGAGTAAGCAGAGAAATGACATCACTACTAAAATAGGATTTGCGATGAACACTGAAGTAACTCAAAAAACACTTTTAGAAGGGGCCAGGGTAGGAAGAGGGAAGTAGGCTGCATTCACCCCTTTTAGCTAAAAAAAAGCACTGATAAAATTTTGCTCCCTTCCCCTGCCTTCTGGAAAAGCACAAGGTCTTAATTTAAGTAGTATGTATTGAATTGAAGATGGTTGTTCAACCATAGTGCACTGCTAAACCCCATTACAAATGGGCACTCTCCTTGGATGGTAGTAGATCTTCTCTGTTTGCAGAATGTTTTCTGTCACATTCAGTTTGAGCACAGATGGCAGCTCAAAACCCCCCATAAACCCCAGAGTGTACATGTAAATACATCTACACGATGACCAGATTTGACCATGACGTTATACTGGAGAAAAGGAAGGGACAGATAGGGGCTGCAGCTGCCTTGCAGCGCAACGGCTTGAGAAGAGTTAGACTGAGCACAGAGGAAGCTCTCAAATGGCTCATTTCTGAGAAAGGGGACAGGCTTGGGGGTTACTGCACCCTGTGGGATAGCCCATCACTGCTTAGTCAGTCACCTGCCTCCTGGAGTATGATGACAATTCAAGAAAAAAATTCTAAGGCACTAGTCTGTAGGATTTCCCAAAGCCCACCACAGATGCACTAATGGTATGTATTGGGAAAGCCAGGCTTATGACACTAAAGGGTTGCTTTAAAATGGATATGAATATATATTTTTAAATAGACTAAAATGGAAAGGCAATAAATTGTGATTAGCTCTTTACAGTCAAATGAAGAAAAAATATTTCATTCTATTCTGGACTAGATTTGATGGAAGAGGGAACTCATATTCTGATTGTGTACTTTTTTAATAATTGCAAATGGCAATAACTAGTAAGCTATGAGCAATAATATTAACAGAAAATTAAGATACTGTTTTGTACCGAGTGCACATATAACAGTGGATTGTTAGGAGCCTGTAAATTTTGAAATTCTGCATAGACTGAAGTCAGGTATGTACTCATGAAAAATTTTAAGCAGCAATGTGTTACAGAAAAAAAAACAGGCATAAAGAACACCCATGTGTTCCCCCCCCCCCACTTCTACTCCTAGCCTGCCATTATCACATCCACTTAGTTTTTAATGTTAAACCCTTGCCTCCTGAGCAGAGAACACTTTAAAATACAGAACTCTGCCATAACCAAGTCTTCCAGAGGATCCAATTAAAAAAAGGAAAAAAAAAAATGCTTATTAACACCCTATCTTGCTATGCAAGTTATCACTTAAATATTTCAACAGAATGCATCCCTGCCATTCGTTACAATACTCAGAAGTTTTATCCTTTTGATACCTTTTGGGGTGATGTTGAGGAAGGGTAAGTTTGTGTAAGATTAGTGTACTTTTAAAATACCGCTGCTGGTCCCAAGAAGTTAGATTAACCTCCTGACTTACAGAGGTAAAAGTCAAACAGGGCTCTGAAGAATCTGAAATGATGTAGTCACTCGGGATGTGTTAAAAGTTCTTATTTGATCAAATAGCAGACAAAAGGTAAATGCAGACAAGTTCTACTTGACATACAGCAACTTTTTGCAGACAGGCACTGTTATTTTCTGTAAGAAAGAACTCATGAACATATAGGGAAATGTTTGATAAGCCATAGGTGGAATAATCTAAATTTCAATTCTAAGTAAACATTTAACCTCACACCAGTTTGAAAGAGGTACCTTGTTAATTTGCACTATTATGAATGCTAATGTTGTGCAGAATTAATGCCTTACCTGTTTTGCTCCCCAGCGTTTAGGTTAATAAGCTTTCTAATGTTTCAAGTTAAGCTGAACCAAAACCAAAAAGCTGTAAGAAGACTGCAGTATGACCAGCTCTGTAGGTTAGTTTTGTCTCCCATGCTTAGCGCTCAGCAGAAGTGTCGTAAGTACAAAAGTGACAATACAAACCCTCCCCTGTATTTTACTGAGATAGAACCATTTGCTGAATTTGTTTTTAAGCGTTACCTTTCCTTGTGCAGACTGACCAAGAGATCTTTGATTATGATTGGTGTTTTTATCAAACTGTAGGCTAGTTGAACTTCTGTAAAGTTTCCTGGAATGCCATTTGTTAGGTTATAAACTCACACAAATCTAAATGAAGGGTTATAGGTGTTGTGTATAAATCTTAATTTCAGAAATCTGCGACAATTGTCATTACATTTGTAAAACCTTGTACAGAAGATTTTTCACTATGTGCCTAGCTTTGGTGTCCATTCAGCTGAAATTAATTGAAAAAGGTGCATGAAGAGAAACAGATAGAAATAAAAAGTATATGTAGAGATGACTATTTTATATTACATGGCCCAATCCTGTATTTATTTTCTCCCTTTTTTGAAGTATTTATAAAGACCTAGTTGAAGACAGCTGTATTTTTTTGTTAAAATATTCAGTAGAATTGTGCCTTTTTGTCTGTATGTGAATAAATGCTGTACATTTTTGCAGTATCCTTGCCAGCAGTGTTTTAGAGTTTGCAGTAGTTGTTTTGTTTGGGTTTTTAGATAAACACCTCACTGCAACAATACAAACAACTTCCATGGTTAAGGAAAGCATTTAATTTGGATTATTACAGGTATCAACATGCACACTGTAGTTGCAAGATTTCTTTTTTGTTTTTCCAAGGAATACGATGGGGTCTTTTTACTTGCTGCTGTGCCAGTGCAATCAACAGAAAATGGTATGTTTTTACCTTGAGATCCTCAAAGGGATGTTACATACCTCCAGTAGTTTACATTTGTTGATACACGATGCCCTTCCACAGTCGATAGTCTTCATACATGTTCCACTGGAAGAGGAACATGAGGTTTACCTGTAGCTCTTTGAGATAAGTATGCTGGGTGTACATTCACAGCGTGACCTGCCTGTAGTGAAGCGATGCTGACAGAGACCATTGGCTGTTCCAGCAGGATCTCTAGGAGACAAGGTGTGAGGGCACAATAGGTCCTTTCCTCTTGTTTCCTCTGAACTTGAGATGCAGAAACACAGAACAGACTTGGAGCGGAGCAAGAAAAGGAAGATGTGGTAAAGGCATACGTCCAGCAATACATCTTGAAAAACAGCTATGGTCCAAAATCTGTACTTGTATTGTGTGCATTCACATTGTGGGCAATTGTGAGTGGCACTCCTCAAAAATTTATTTCCAAGATGAAAGGATGGCACTCCTAAGACTACAAGCTCTTCAAGGCATGAATGACCTTCTTGCAGCTGCTTTACAGATCTTGGCTGACAGCAGCTTTTCTGAAAGGCACTGCACTGCTGAGGTCACCTGAGTAAGCTGGGTCAGAGCTGAGGGCAGCTTGCCAACCACTTAAAAAGACTGCATACAGTTTCCTGTATGCAGTGATAGATCTTTCAAGATGTGGCCTAGAGCAGAAAGGATAGGGCTCTTGGGAAGACCCAAAACGAAAGTCATGCTGCCTTCATAGTCAGTTTCTCTCACCTGTTGAGTGGAAACTCTTTTCCTAAATAAACAGTCAAGAACAATGTTTTACACAATGGGAAGCATTAATATTACTCTAGGGAATCTTTTAAATAAGCAAAAACTAGTGTTAGGGTGGGAGAGGAAAGTAGGGGAGACAAAAACTTTTCATTGGAAGAGTGACAGTACATATACATCAATAGAAACAAACGTAAAACCACCAAAACAGATGGTTGAAAGCCTTCTGCTGAATTCCATGAAACAATCTCATATCATGAGGGAAAAAGCAAAACTTAACTAACCAGCAAGCTTCAAGCTTTATTTGCCTCCACAAGTGCCTTTGCTCTGAAAGTACAACTTGTGAGGAACAGGCCAGCAGCCTCCTCTATAAGCCAAACAGAAAAGAAGAAGGTGCTCATAGGGTGATGAGCTTAACTTGACCACATTCTCTTTTCTGGTTCAGACAGATACATTTGATCAATTTTTAGCTGCTCAGAGGATTAGACAGACAGATGAAAGGGGGAAATCTTTTTCTTTCCTGTTTCATCTGCGGTAACTGCTTTGCTGCCCCTTAACTATTAGGTGCTTGTGTCATCAGCACAACTCATTCTGGCAAATAATGGTTACACAACAACTACACCACAAGTTGAAATGAATATTCCTATAATTAGAAGAGAACCAAGCAGGTGCCCTTCTGTGCCTCAAGAAACAAATACACAAACACCATTGCTCCAAAACATATGGTTACCTGGTATTTTCAGGTGGCTTTCACTTCACAAGCTAGAGCATCTGTTTAAGGAGTGAATGGGATTAATAGCTCACTCAAAATCTTCCAGGTGGTCTGTCATAATCTCAGATGTGCATTATGCTAATGAAAATAAGGTGCTAGTTAACTCCTTGTATATCATAGACACAGTTGATGGATGAAAATTGCACTACAACAGACGTTTGGAGCTTCCAGACAATGTGTCCATGTTGCTTTGAAAAATCTTTGAAGTCTTTTAGCAGAACAATAGATTACAAAGGATACAGATACATATCAAACTGAAAGCACTAGTAAAGGAGTGCACAACTGTAGGAAATAGTAATGAACTTCCTCTGCAGTAAGCAGAATTTTTTTCTTGAGGTTGCACGCATGTTGCCGGCTCTACTTCAAGACCAGCCAGGTTTTCGGGAGGTGGCACAATCTCCTACTTCCATGTGGTGATCAACCCAGGTTTGTCCTCTAAAATGCAAATATGGTGAAGATCCACTGCAACAGATGTGTTTTTAGTCCAACACTATTCATCAAGCATTGGGTAAGCCTTATCCATCAACTGAATCAGAAGTTGCAAACCAGAATTATACTCTTCATATTTAAAAGGAAGGACAAGAAATTATATCACTTTAAGTCCCAGATAGGAACACTTCAAAATCAGTTACACCTATCAAAGGTTTATAATGTATTCTGAAAGAGAAAACAGAGTTCACCTCCAATGTTAAGAGTAATCTATATAAAGTTGCTTAGCTATCAAAGAAAACCATGTACGCCAGAGGATACCCACATCTGGCATCTCTAGACTTCAAACACACTACTTCAAAATGCAAAAGCTGGATGACTTCACCGGCTTTGTGCAAGCTAAACTAATAGAGAACTGGAGATCCCAGACATACAAATCAAGAAAGCAGATCAACAGAAAAGAACAATTATAACGTACTAATTAGGAACAAGCAGCACAACTGAAGAAAATTACGGTCCTTAGAAACCAGCTGTATGAACAGCTGTAGTGGCACTTTGTTAACTGTTTCCTAGAGCAAACCAATCTGAATTCTTAAAAATAGAAGGCAATGGAAGCATTTCACAATTGTAACGCCTACCATAAAAACAACAACTATTCGACATTCATGATGTAATTAGTGTCTGAGTGCATCTCAGAAAAGTTCCCAAGTCACTGCACTACAAAGAAAAGTTAAAGGTATCGACTGTATGGGAGCAAAGCTGTTCATGAATTTCAATATAATGGTATCTGATCCCAGTGCACAATCCTGTCATAGCTGGAGCTGCTGATTTTTAGACCAAAAAAAAGACTTACTATGCCACAGCACTGTATCAGATTTTTTCATTTTCTACATTAAAGAACTTTATTAACATTTTGCAGTTGTCTTACAATCTTACTATGCATACAGATACCCCCCTTCTTACCTGAATAAAACAGAAAATATTTTATCTAAGCTATGCATTTAATTTTAATGCTCCAATATGAAGCTTCTCCAGAAATCTTCTTAACCCCAACAAGGTATGAATGAACAGTACATGTGTTCAAATATTTTCCAGATCCCTCAGGAGAGCAGCTTTTTTCTTCTGTGTCGTTATCAGGGTGAGCTGTAATTAAAACCAGATAGTTTCTTATAAAATGTTTTGTAAGATCAAAATATCATTAGAACTTCAATATGGAAGGTGTCACGAAGGAGAGGGAACAAGCACAGGTAAGTGGGAATCTGGGGTAAACAGGAGCATTTACAATACACTCTGTAGATGACTACTGCTTTTGTCTTGTTTCAGATGCCAAAGAATTCAAGATGATGAAAGATTAAGTAGCAGGAGTGCACTTTAAAGACATTAACATAGCATACACACATTTTAAATCCCTACAATCATTATCCTGTATTTTTTGTTTCTTACTGAATTACTATTATTTAATAATAAGCTAAAATTTATAGTCATTGAACAAAAAAGGTAATTTCTAGACTCCCTAATAGTCTAGCTCTAGCCTTTATTGGATTTAATTTTACAAGTAAGCTGGATAAAGTAATGAGGCTAGCCAAGTCACAAAGTAGCCCTCAACCTACAGATTCAGAATACAGGGAAGAGCTACCATGCTGAATGTGAGGAAGCACACCTGAACATTCAGTCTCCTGAGACCTAGAAGAGAATAAACACATTTCTTCAGATCCAGAAGAGTGGACAGTCTTGTAGCAGTACTGCTGGAGGCTCCTTTTTCCAGGCTTTAGTGGGAACAGTGCACCAGCACGTTGTGGGGGGAATGAGGGAAGTGTGGGGAAGGGGCTTAGCACAGAAGTCCTTATGTGCCTACGCAGAAGCCATGCCCAACAGCCGGCAGCAGTGACATCTGCCAGGCTGGAGAGGGCAAGGCAGTTGTAAAGTGGCAATAAGACCTGGACAACTATTCAGCTGCTAAACATTAGATCTCTGTTACCCTTCAGAGAGAGACTAGTGAGGAACAGTTGATTATCCCTGTTCTCAGGAACAGCAAGACCTCTTCCTATATGGGCAATGAGGCTAGGAATTTACTCCCTTGAAAAGTGACGTGACCACATTTTTTAAAGGAAGATACCACCTCAGAAGCATTAGAGCTCAACAGATCCACATAACAAACAGGAGGTAAAAAAAAATAATAATAAAAATAAAAATAAAATCACTCTTTCAGAGCAAATCTTCACCAGCTGGGTAGACCTTGTCATGATACAGCATTTAGAGCCAGGAAACACAGCTTATGCTATGGTAGCTTGGCAGCTATGCCCATTTATCCACTGCTGTTGGAAAAAAAATGCCAATGGTCCTAATTGGACAATTCAGATCAACCAAACATTTCCTCTCGGCAACTCACATGGGATCACTCACATTAAAAAGCTATCATTTGCAGCTGGGCTTCCTAAATCACTGTAAAAAATCAGGAGGCAGAAAGACCACCTTTACATAATAGGAGACCAACCTGAGTATCAAATTGCTTGGCAAATAAGTGAACCCAATGTATAAGCCCCCCATACTGGACACCCTACTGTCCAGCAGAGAAAATACAGAATTACAGGTAGCACAAGGTTTAGACAATTAAAGCCTAAATTTTCTCTCTCTGAAGAGAAGGAAACCCTAATATCCCTAATGTCTAGAAATATTGAAGAATACTGCTCAAAGTTGGAACTGAGTAGTAAGAGAACTGGAAAAAAGAAGGCAGCAGCAATTTGGCTCATCAAGTGATCACAATGGTGCACAAGGAGGTTGTAGGCATATAATGGCTCTAATAGACGCAGCCTGTCTGAAGGCCTCAAAATCACTGAAATGTGTACTAGACATGTTCACTATGGTAGTGAGATATGTCCACCATCTCTTCCTTCCCCCTTCCCATGGCCAGGAAAAAAACAAGTATTTCCTCTTCTGTCTGCACAGTTTTCAGTATTTTTGACATTACAGAACTTTCTGTGTCTGTTACAAGTAACTGGTGCTACCCGCAGCGGGGAGTACTTCTCCAACAGTCTTTGGTGACACAGCTACTGGAGGCTACTAACAAAATGCAGGTGGATAGACAAGGAATTAGCAACTTTGGGAGTTCACATGACATGGGAGAAGGGACTCAAGGTTGCAATTTGATGAACACTATACAGGTCCATGCAATCAGTTCTGTCCTGCAACCGCTGCACACCATCTCCCCACACTCTGTGCAGCCACACAATGAACTGGACCAGGCAATGAACTTGGCTGAAAAAACTACAAACAGAATTGCCACCAAACAGCTGTGCTGCCTAATCATTTGGATACATGCGGGTCTCTAGCCATCAACTCACCATGTGCTCTGTTGTAAATAAGATGCCCCATGACAGAGGCTTAGGAATTAGCACTTTTGCTCTTTATCCCATGAATCCATTGTTTGTGAGTGCTGCAGTAGGTTACACCAAGCTAAAAAGGTCTGTTTTCATGTAAAAGGAGCCACAGTTATTTAGGGAGGTTTTTTTCCTCTTTGTTAACTTGCTGCCATTTCTGAGTACGGAAATGATCATACACCTTCATTTTGAACCACACAAGTTTAATTCGCAACAAGTTTTTCCATAAGCAAGTCTGTACAGTCACTTAAACATCCTGTCAGAACGCCACATTTAACTGAATATGCATCAGTCTTGTGACGACGCATCCAAAATACAAGCTTGTTGTTTATATTAGTAATACTGCACATAAATTATCACCTCTGCCTCAGGAATGATACAAAGTGAATATTTTTGTAAAAATGCACTTAGTTAACACTTTGTTTTGTTAGTTTTGTACCTTTTGAGATGCTGTAGCTGCCCTCTGTTCGGCCTGGCTTAGTTGCCTTTGAAGCCTACTGATGCATTGTCGATATTCCATCATTAATTTTTCATCCTGTGTAAATGAAATACTCATTAGAAATGCAAAGTTCTTTGTACTGGATGCACACATACTGTAGCAAAAACTTTCAAAACAAGATGAACTTAAGAAGCAGAACAGTTTACCACTTAAAATAAGACTGAAGACTTACTGCTGACACATTTATAGAGAATTTCCAGCTCAACTATGGCACTATATGCATTTTCCAACCAGAGTAATCTGCAGAGGAAGTTTTACTCATTTCACCATCTTAAAGATGCACAAAAGCTCACATATAATATAATTTACACAATCTTACAATGTAAATGTTTTAGCTATACTCAAAAGGAAAGAATTATACTAGATAATACAAATGACATGATACTCTTGCTACAGGTTTATTCTGTTCTCTTCAAAGGGTATGTGTAAAGTCTTTCTTTACTTACAGAAATCTATTCTCACATCAGCACCATTTTTCTCCTCTAAATAATAGAGCATGACAAAAAACAACACAAAAGGATGTATCCTGAAGTGGATATTATCCCAGATTTATGAGGCTGACAGGACAGCTTCTAAAGAAGCCATTAATTATTGGACAATGCACATTCCAAAACAGCCCTGCCCTTACTCTTTAATGGATAATGCTTTTATCTATATGCATATATGCACATACAGTCTAAGTATGTATAGTATGCAGAGACTTTCATCTCTCTGCATGTGCTACAGTTATCCATAATGCAATGCCTCCTCCTTTTTAGAGGTACACATGCTTACACAGGCATAAATGACTCCAGAAACATTTCCTGAATCGTCTAAAATTGGTAGATTAGTAACTCTGAAAGCTGATCTGTCTTTTACCTGTTTGTGTAATTTGAGAGTAAAGTTAATTTGTCTTCCTGTCATTTGAACATGTCAGTCAGCAGAAACAGTGGGGTTTTCTAGCTATGACTACTTCTGTCAAACATGCTTAATTTTTTCTAAATCACCAACATAACTCATCTAAATAGGTTTCTGTTAAGATCTTAGCGTTCATGCATCAGGTGGTAACTGAAAGTAGTCGTCAGTCATTATCTTACCTCAGTTGCCTTTTCATTTGCCATTTCCAGCTGACAAAAAAGCTCCTGACTGCGAAGTTTTTGTTGACTCAGCTCTCCTCTATTAATCAGAAGAAAAAAATGCTGATTAACACACAGTGGTACATCAGTTGGTGGAATATAATTTCATAGATACTTTCTTGCATTGTAGGGGCTTATGGTGTAGTTTTAATTGCAGTGCTGCTCTTAAAACAGTAAAAGCACTACACAGCACTTCTTCATGATGTGTATTCAAAGCTATAATGGCAGAGAAATGAGATGTATTTGTTTGAATCCAGAGAACTTTGTCAAGAGCATTTGACATTTTGCAGGTTATTTCTGTTTATTGAATCTCATTTTATAGGCATGTTATCAAATATCCTACAAACATAAGCTGCATTTGCATAGTGCATTCAGCTTTTTGATTAACATTCTAACTAGTGTCCCATAGCCAGATTTCCATGTGGACATTTTTGAAGGTGCTTTGAAGTAACTAGAACTAAACCATTCTATACTTGTGAGACAGAACAGTGTAGCGCATCATGAGGAAAAGGAAAGTGTCACCTTCTTTGAAGTGTTCTTTTATATTGAATGAGTTTTAGTGATCCTAAATTTGTATAGTATTGAAAAACAAAATATCTGGGCTATGGTAGACATCTTTTGAGTTGGTACTCAAAGGAAACAGCTCTTGCCTTCTGTAATCACAAGCAGTGAAGAAGAGGAATGACCAAAGATCAAAAAAACCTCTGAACTTCAGTAATTCTAGTCAGAAGCAGATGCAAAACTGAACTAGCTGCTCTAAACTTTGACCAGTGTCTGTTCCACTAGCAACAGCTGTCACAAAAAAATGGTGTGATGAGGTTCAAACATCTTTGTGAAGAAAAATTCCCAAATTTATTCTCACTTCCTTTTCCTTTCCCAATTTGCAAGTATGCTGAAATGCAATCACCTTCATGAATATGTAGCTCATTGCAATGCCCAGAATGGTGATACTTACCCCGTAGTGCTCAGCCTAGGGCTGAAATGACACGCACTGTAAAGGAAGCTAAAGCCTTTGTCAGCTCCGGGGGAATGGAGGTAACGTGGGAGATACTGTAACCTCACATTTCCATCTCCAAAAAGCCTCTGCTGTTTTTAATGATTGCATTTAGTTCTCAACAATTATCTACTTTTAAAAACTTTTAAATAGTATTTCATAAAAGTTTGACTAAAAATGGCTGTATGGCACATGAAAGAAAAGGTTGCAATAGATGAGCTAATAGAAGGTTGCAAGTATACCTGCCTGGTAGTTTTCATTCCCTTGTTCTCAACCAACCCCTTTAACCAATCCCAGGTAGATATCATAAAAACAGTTCAGCATCTTTTGACTAGCTGCTGTATAAATAAGACTACATAGGCAGAGACTTAAACAATGTTAAACAGTTAAAATTATATATAGATTATACCTGTGTTACAACATGTGAACATTTTATATAAAATAAGAATTAAAGATGGATTAAAATTGCAGGATCAATATAGTATGTTAATACTTACAACTGCTATTGCAATTTGCCTTCTGTAATCAATATCGAGCATCAAGATGAAGAATTTTCAATATGGGAGTCCAAAGGAACAGCTGTTTTGTGAAAGTTCAGCTTTTATAGACCAAATGAGAAATTTTATGCAATTCCTGTTGTATCTATTCATAGATACCTTTTCAAAATAAACTCCCTAGAAAACTATTCAAACACTACTCCTTACAGTGTCTAGGCAGCTTATGTTCAAGTGTAACTATGCTAGTAAAAAGGCTTTGAAAATAAGGAAATTCTTATATCATGACAAACCATCTTTACTGTTACATCATCCTAGAAGACTATCCAAATAGTTTAATTTTCTAAATTAAAAATTCTTAAGTTAGTGAAAACAATCTGTCTCCTATAATTGACCTGAGGTGTGGCATTGGCATTCTTAGCAGCACAGGCCATAAACAGAGTTTACAGGCTCATGTACAGCTGTGTATCAAGAAGTTATTTTTATAATTACATCACACTGAATATGTATTTAAAGAAAACAGTTTAACCTTGTAAGCATAAGGAAAAATGATGGCTATTGAGCTAGACAAGTGATTCACTCTGGTTGTTAACCCCCCCCCGAGACACACATTAAGAGATTTTAATGTTAAACTGAGCAGTAACCTCAACTGCTGAATAATCAGATCAGTCCCTACTCCATATTGTCCTTGTTAAGTGAGGAGGAAACAAAAGGTGAGCTTTCGGTATTTTGGCAGACGGGTGATAAATCCGCCAGCTGTAGCAAGTACATTCTGCAAAGCTCTCATATGACAAATATAGCACGTGCCAGCTGTTTTTGCAGTTGAATTATACTATAATATGCTTCAGTTACTCTTAGTAATTATGAATTTTGTATACTGCTGGTACCTGCAGCTGTCTCTCATCCTGTTAATTTTTTTCTTTAATGAACATCTTAAAATAAGCAGCTACGGCTGCCAAACACTACAGAAGTGCAGCCAAGAATAATGTTTTAGAAACTAAGGAAACTTGGTCTCAAGATGCTGTGTGATTCCTGCAATGCCCTGTACAGGACGCAGGGAGGAGAAGGCAGTCCTGGCCAACGCTTCACACACATGCACCCGCAAAGGTCATTCTTCAGAGGCAGATTCTTTTCCATTATAGAAAAGACAAAATTGAGAACTCCCCAAATCAGACGTGGCTACCCATGAGTCAGGGACTCCAGCTATGACACAGAAATGTTTCAGAAGCAGAAATTGGAACAGCCACCTGAAATAGCTGCAATCAGGTGAGAACAACGTTATGACTTAAGCAAATTATATAAATTTAAAATCAATATGGCAAGGATTCCCTTTTAATAAGTACTGACAATTATAATTCAAGTGAACATTAAAGAAATGAAGCCACTCAATATAAGTTGTTCAAATCTATTTGGTTTATGTTACAAAAAATGTATTGGACTTTTTTTCCCCAAAAGTGACACCGTACTACTAGGCAATAGTGGCTGATGGTGAAGATTATTCATTTACAGATTTGTTAATACATGTATTAGTATTAAATTTTATTACATTTTAAAATTAGTTTTTTAAAGGTACTCTAATGCATTGTTACATGAAAGTAATTTCTAAAGTACTTATCCTCTTTTTCATTTAAGCCAACATTTATAAATTGTTTCATATACTGTCTCTTTTGTAGATTCAGTTTATATTTCTAAAAAGAGGACAGACTTACGTATACCTGTTACTACTCCTACTCAGGCTTAAGTGTACCTTAACTGAGCAATCATCCACATGTCTAACAGACCCAAGTAATATTCATAGCAAAGCTAAAAGAATTGTCAAATTCCTGTAAAGTCCTGTACTTTTTTCTCATCTGCAGTTTCCAAGATCTGCTCCATTGAACAGCATTCTACGGATAATTCAGTCATTTGATTGAATACGACACTTCTCGTATCCATGTGAATCTTGTTCCAATCCCTGGTCCAACCAGAATCATGGTCAACAAAATCGTGCTCTTTGTGTTGGCCACTGGTGAGGAGTCTGATAAGTGCTTATGTATATCTGCCAAATTCCTTCTTGATTTACCCCAATTCTTTTATTAGTTCTCAAGATTAGAACATGAAAATCTATGAAAAATAATAATATGCTAATTGGAAGAGATTAACCATCTATTGCTATTTGTATTATGACCTCTTTTTTACTTGTTTGACCTAGTTAATATAAGTACAACCAGTCAAGGTGGACTTTACAGAATGAACTACCTGCCTTAATTTTTTAAACCTGCATACAGTCTTTCACTTACTTTTTATTTTAGTAAATACTGGTAGATCTGATTATCCTGGTTTTGCTTACATTCTGTTGCCAGAACTTTCTCTCTCTCCCCTTCTCAACATATCCTGTATTCTCTTGTTCCTGAAGTTTCTTTCCTTCCAATTTATAAATTTCCTAACTACTCCTTTGGTATTTCTGATCTCTATTTCTATCTCTGCTGTCATTTATTTTTCTCAGCTTAAGTCTGAAGAACTATAGAGCTTTATATACAATGCTGTAAGGTACTAAGAACAGTTCCAGTCTCTTCCCCCACACTATGGCTATAGAAACCGCTTTTCTAGATTATACTACTTCAGTGAAAGCAAGAGCCTCAAGTATGTGTATATATTCCTCACTTTTGAAAGTAAATTTTTTCAAATGAAGACAAGAAATGAAAAAGAAGCTGGAAGCACTTGATACTGTTACTTTGCTACAGCTGTCAGGGGCAGATCACGTAAATCCCTTGCAGTTTTGGGGCATTCAAACTGACAGTGATCTTAGAGCTTACAAGTTTACAATTGGAAGCTCTACACCCTGCAGATCAGCAACAACAACATGGTTTGCTTCTATTTCTTATCAAATTCCACACATATCTGTGGAGAAGTGATACTGAAGATCAAAATACCTTTTAAAACATATACCTAATTTTGATTTGGTTATTTAGATTAGAGTTCCAGATATAGGGGGATGAAAATACCAAATAGAAACTCATGTCAGTTACTGAATTACTGAACATATAATAGTGAAATTAGTCATCAAGATTTAAAAGATCTTTTTGTGTTATGAAAAAAACCTACCTTTAGAAATAAGTTTGCTAGTTTTATAGAATTTCTATACTTCTCTCCTTACTATTTTCCATTTAAGCCCCTTTCACACTAGTAGTAACGAGTTGTTAGTCATGCTGCCAAGAGCAAGGTTTTTATTTGGAACACTGACCTATGTTGCAAGAAGCACTGACCTTCTTAGTTACCTTCAAGATTGACATTTGGCACAAGTGCACTGAAGCAAAACCGGTTCTTTGCCCTCTTGCAATGTGAAGGTGAGGTCTACTACCAATAAATCATTCTAAAAGCGCAGAGCATCTTAAGATGCTTCAAAGGATGCTGCAACTTTTTTCAAGTGAAGACTAATGCATTTTTATGAAGAAAATGGTGGGATTTAGCCTACAAGTATTCAATGCATTACCTACTGTTTCAACACTGGTTTTTAATTTCAAGTTCAGTTTTATAGGCAGCGATTACATGTTTAACTTGAGCTGAGACCCAAATGTCCAAGAAAGCACAGAATAATTTCCAGTGAAGTCTGAAAGTATGTCGAGGGTTTTGATTACAGGGTGACAATATAACCGTGGCAGATGTATTGTTAGCCCCCTTTTCCCTCCCTTCTCCCTTCAGTCCCTCCCTCTCCCCCCTTCCCACTCAGGACAGGCAATCGGGAGGGAAAGAGGGACAGAGAGAAGAGAGTTGGAAAAATTAAAAATGTTTTACTAATGCTATGAATAAAATAGAGAAAATAATACAAAATATACAACACCAATCTTGGAAGTCCCAGCAACTGCAGAGCTGGCACCCGAAATCCTGGATTGGACCCTGCAGCCAAATGGAGCTGGATTCAATCTCTCACTAGGCCTCAGTTCGCAGGGATGACTAGCAAGGTCCTCTCCTAATGTCGGACATAAGGAAAAGGGCCAAGATCCTCGTGATCTCCCACTTTTATATAGAGTATTCACGTGAATGGGATGTTATACTGAGTTGGTCAGTTCCTTGGTCACCTGTTTCTCGTTGCCCCTCTCGCGAGATGTGCATCAATTGTTATCATAATTTCGCATTCCATTGCTATGTTTACCAAAACCTGTATCTGATTTTCCAGGAAAATGCAGCTAATATGAAAGCTTTAGCTGAGAGGCAAATTCACTAAAAGAGAAACTTGTTTTTAAACAAAACCAGGACAAAGTATCAAATTATTTATCAACATTTTTACCTACAAGTTTGTCACTGATCTACCAGATTCTTGTATGATTTAAAAAAAAAAAAAAAAAAAAATCTTCACTCTGCTCTACTGTTAGATGTTGCAAAATTTACTTTTCCTTCTTTATTTTTCTAAAATTACAAATCACCCAATAAAAATGTTTGCTGATGTCGCTTTAATTCTTTGAAGTATTTATGTAATGCTGCCTTCATGCCCATGTATTACACTTCACAAACAAAACACTGCAGACTGAGAAGATGACAAACGAGCAGCACAGAATATGGAAAAGTTAACAGCTGCTGCTGGGAAGTTAGTCAGGAAGCCAAGATGTTTCAGACACCTTCACATGGAAAATGAAAGTAATGAGGAGAGAACTGAAAACCAGCAACAGATCATGAATCTAAGACCGAGCAATGGGAAACACCTACACTAACAAATGGGACACTGACTCAATGAGAGCTGCACTAACAGTAAACTTCTGGTGAAATGCAATATAAACTACCTCCCCCGAATACATGCATATGATTTCCTAAGAAAGTTTATAACTTCCTGAAAAACATTCACCTGTAAAGCACATTACTATGCTGCAGAAGTAATAACTCTTAATAAAAAAGAAATTCTGCTATATGTCACCAACGCAATCTCTGTATTTGCTCATATATTTACATGAATACGATATATCAAACAGTAACTTCATGAAGTGTAAAGGAATGTCTCAGACTTTCCTCAAAATACACTAAATAACCACAATATGCTGCTAAACTTGGAAAACTCTCAATTTAAATCTGAAAAGGGTATGTTGCTATCTGCATCTAAGTTCATAGCCCTGCTGCCCAGTCAAGACAAGATGATGTTTCTAATGAAGATACTAATTTTTCCTTACAAGCTCACAGCTTAACTAATCTTCTCAAAATGATATAAACTTTAAAATGCATTTATCTAGGAAAGTTGGGTCAACATCGGCCTTTCACTTGGACCCTGCTATAAGGCTTGGCAATACGATTTTCTGCATTAGCCTCAAGAGGGCTTTCAAACAGAACCTTTTATTCAATAGATCCTCTTTACCTAGTATCAGTCTATTATTTAGTGGCCTTGCTGGTATTTCTATGATAGATGCATTTGCGGAAAATTATTTTGCTTTTTAAATAAATCAGCGGCTTTATTTTCTATGACAACAAAATAAGAACTGATTTGCCATTCTATACTTGCACGCAAACCAGTTACTCAAAATGTTATTGTGATAGGATTAAAATATGATAATTATCAATTTATAATATGAGCAAGGACTCTAAATAACTACTACTGCTTAACAGTTAATTTTCACACCAACTGTGTTCTGCACTATATAGCTGGTAATACATAGAACATGAAAAATAAACTGGTTTTAAATTTTCTAGGTAATACTTATAGGTTCTGTTACAGCTATTTGTCACCGTAATATCAGAGCATCGCTGCACAGATGTAATTATGAAACTCCTTACGTCAGTTTAAAGTACAACCTTCTAGCAGAGAACAAACTTGCTTTTATTGCCAGTCTGCTTGTTTATGTGGCAAGTATTACCCCATAAAAACTTCTGCTTCTAGCTTATACAGTACGAAAAAGCATCGCCTGTTAAATCCTCTTTAGAAGTAACTGACTTTGCTTTTATACTTGCACCAAAATGTCTACTGAAGTGACAGAAAATCATGGACTTAGTGTAGACTTACAGTTTCGAATATGCGATTAATGCTTTTGTCTCTTCTGCTCATCAGGCAGTATTCTGTGATGCAGGATGTTGGAGTGTTGCAGGAGTTTTCCAGATGATGCCACATAGGCAGTCTCTCACATCAACAGGGACTTTTTCAAAATTTACTACCTATTTTTTCACACAGATTCACAAAACAGACTTCCTCTGACATCTGATATCTTTTCTATGTCAGCATTTTGCTGCAGATAAAGAAGGTCTAAAGCTTTTGGTCCACTACAACAACATTTTAACACCGAACATTAAAGCTTTACAAACGAAAGCAGATGTTTCACAGCTAATTCTAATTGTTTTGGAAGTCTGCAATTCTTCCCTTTTAATTGGAAGGTGCTGAACCAAATTCAGGATCTAGTTATGAACCCAGATACTCAGCTGTGAGAGGTTTTGTAGTTTCATTTACAGAAAATAAACTACAAGTTTAACAGCTTAAGTTTATCTCGGCATGAAACATTATATATTTTTTCTTTAGTTACTGCATTTATAAAAGATGTCAAAAAAGAATTAGTGAAGCGATAGCACTAGAACTGTCAGTGAACAAGCACAGCTCCCAGTGTCTCACGGACATGCTGAACAATCTGACGACTTCTGAAAGAGACTTTTTGCCTTTTTAAAGAACTCTTTAGTAATTTCTGAGAAATTACTCAGTATATAAAATATACTCCACAGTATATTTTAAGGCAAAATAAGCCAGCCCATATCTGGACAGATAAGGTAAAAAGGCTAAAACTCTTTGGTTAGGAGATGTGACAATGACCAGAGTGATTATATAGTACTTGATTTTCTAGAAAAATGGGCAAAAATATTATCTCAATTTGCATCTGAAAAATTTAAACTGAACTTGTTATCATAGGTAACAATTCACTACTACTACAGAGTGTTCTAAACACATAGAAAAGGAACACTTGAAAAAAAATGAAAGCCTTTCTAGGCTGATCACTGAAGCTGCTAGTAAAACAGAAAGGTCATCAATAAATGTTGTATCATTCTTGTATTTGAATCAGGATGAAACTCATAAGCGTTCCTCTATTTGGACAGTCTGTAAAATTAGTCATAATAGACACTGTCACTTTAAAGAGGAATGAAATTAGTTTCAAAGGGAAGAACTCCTCCATATGAGACTGCTACTTCTGAAGTTCACTGGAGGTAGGGTAGGGTAGATTTGTCATACTTGGGTTCTAATTCCAGTCACACCATAGGCATTGAACAACTAAGAAATGTCAAGCTATGCCTAAAAAGTTGTGATGCAAAAAATTGCACAGAATACTGGAAACGTTACGGTTGGAGCTGAGAATACATAAGCCATTATAGGAAAACCTGAAAAATTCAAAGATCACTCCAAAGGAAAGAAAAGCTAGAATTCACAGGTTTCCAATTTTAACAGGGCAAAAACTTTGCTTCCTTGTTAAATGATGGCAAGCAACTTGTAAAAATCAGCCCAAGTACTATACTTGAGTGCATGCTGCACATTAAGTGACTAAAGGGTCATTTCAAATTTCTCAAATTAACAGAGCTGCATACTCCAAATTTTTCTTCTAAAAACCACTGAACGCACTTCCTAAAAGACAATGATACGTGCAACATTATTATATTCTCCTCTAACCATTTTTATTTTAAAGAAATGAGATGCATGAAATCAGGCTTCCTAGTTTAGAGGCTGCTGTGTACCTGTCTGACAGTCTCCTCCGATTTTCAACCGGTTTGGGAGAGAAAGAGATCTTGAGGACATAAATTTCTTAGAAGTTCCATAAAAATATCAGGCTAATTTAATCTCTAATTTATAGGCTATTTGATCTGACAGAGATTCCTGAGCTTCGAAATCAAATAAAGCAGAGGCAAACACATATCTCTACCTCTGTTAAGAGAAAGTCTGTTTAAAATTTTGCATGCTGTAAGCACCAACTCTCTGGCCAACCAGAGTGAACGAGTGAGTGAGTGTAGCCACAGTTTGGCTGCTACTTGCCAGCCAAAGACCTGTGTGGAAGCTGAGTTGGAGGAATTAAAAATACCCATTTTTAATGGATATTAACATAGAAGTAGAAGGAAACACTACCTGTAGCAGTGTGCATTTAAAACAAAGATAAGTTTGTAGAATTTATTTCAAACATAACTTGCAAATGGCTAATTTCTTATTGGGAGGCTGCCTTCTCATTCCCTCATTTCCAGTAACTCCACTGTCCTCTCTAAACCAGCTGATGTCTCTCTGAACATAGGCTCACAGGCTCCATCCCAGCATCTAGGAATGGTGTGTAATCTCTATCTGTTTGGTGATATGCCCTTATTGTTATGCCCTTTCAAAACTGAAAATTTTCCTCTGTTCTGTGCTGGGAATAAGTTACCAGGCAACCAGTAGGAATTAAGAGAAAAATAGAGTTTATATCATATTTTTGCTTAAGGCAATCACACAACTCATTTGTATCCTCATTTATGACAGCAACTGCTCAGAAAAGAGCATTAGATGCATGTCCCAATAGGTTTTTGCAGCTTGTTTTCGAAGTCTGGAGATTCACTCCACTACTGATTTTATGGTGACTGTTCTGAACAGCTACAAATATAGGAGTTTTCATAATCCAAAGCTAAAATTCTCTACATTGAGCATGCTATATCTTGCAAGAGAAAATTAAAACGAATACCTTCAATTTATTTTTTGTCATTACAAAATTCACACACGTTAACAAGATGCAAAATTTTTACTTCAGTGCTTAGCTGCTAACTTTATAAAGAGCATCACACGTTCTTTTAGAACATTCTTTCCTGTTTTGCTGCAAGCACGTCATCTAGTCTGGGTGGTTTGCTCTTCATGGTTTTCACCACAGGTCTCCTGCCATACACCAAACTAACTACAACTGTTCACAACTTCCAGAAGAGGAACTAAATTGCACTTACTTTAGCTTAGTGATCCTGGCTTCTGTAGTTTCAGTAAGACTTTTTGTTTCTTCTTTCCACCGAATTGTTGCTTTTTGCTGAGCTAGTAACAGACGTCTAAGTTCAGCAGTAGACTTGTGACTGGTGTCTTCCATTTCCTTAAGTTGAGCTTCATATCCACTTTCTTTCAGAGCATACTCATGCTCCATTGTGCTTATCTAGAAAAAGTACAAAGAGGGTACAATCGAGTTTCTCATTTGTTACTACTTCTTCTTTACAACATCTGAGTTAAATTTATAATCATTTGTTGAAAGCATGTAACATACAATAATTAAACTTGTAATTATATGCTCAAATAGATACATGTTCCCAGAGCCAATTTAAGCAAATAGTCCAACTGACAATAAAGGATAATGAGCTGTGTATGCTTATTTTAGTAAATAATCTTTATCCTTCTCCCTTGTGTTTTCTCCACAGAAACACGTTCTTTCTTTTTCATCTAGTTAAATGCATTAGGAATTTCTTAACTGCATCTAAAATCCTTTGTACATCAGAGGAAAATGAAAGCAACCAATACATATTATCTGTGACTACAATAGAAGCCTGTCTGATTAAAAATGAGATAGACAAAAGATCTGGTATCTATATTTTTCAAGACTCTGATCCTTTGCTGTTAAATTACGTTTGACCAAAGGGTTCTGGAGTTGGAACTAGATTTCCTGTTTTATTTCACTGCTTCCTTTATCTTGTGGTGCAAAGCGGTAAGTGGATTTGAGATGGTTCCCATTCAGAATTTGTAAAATTGTTCACTGAAGTCACCTGCATTGCTGTGGATTCTTAGATCCCTTTTCAATATGTTTATATGCCTGGGGTTAAGAGCAAAACAGAAAGTACCAGTTTTCTTTGTTTAGAAAGCACATCAAGGATCAAAGTTGTTACTTCCTTCAGAAGCCAAAGGTACCATGAATCTGCTGAGGTTACTGTTAAGTCATTATCCCACCTGCAGTCTGTTCAGTTGCATTTAACAGAACACATTCAAAAAGAACATCCATCTTTCAGCTAATTATCTTGGTTGCAACTACTTGTATAGAAATATATTCTCTGTAGAGAAAATACAGAACCAGTGTTCGATAACCATACTATTAAATTATGTATTATTTACACACTGCTCTGACAACGTGGTGGACTAACAAGTAGACGAACACTCTGGGCTGAAAGTCACACAGGGATTCTTAACACATTAAAGACAGCAGATAAATGAAGACCTGGAATTGGAGTAGGTGAAGCTTGAAAGGAAGCTTGAAGGAAAATACGTTATTATTTGATCTTTTTATCTTATAAAAAGCAAAGAACGTTTGGGATCTTCTTAGTGAGCTTAAATTAAGAAATTATAATACAATTTAATTAGCAGAGATTGAGGTACTCAAGAAATTCTGAGGACACACAATGCTACAACAACATTATTTTTAAGCAGAAACCATGAAGCATAATTGAAACTCATCCTTATTTTAAACTTCTGATTATTTTCTCTTAGAAATGCTGCCTTACTAAGCAAATGTCAGTCTTACATTAAAAAAAATAACATATAAACCATACCTTTACTTTAGCATTTCGTTGAGCCTCTGACGCCAGTTTTCTCAAGCCATCCATTTCTCTTTGCAGTTGCTCATTCTCTTGCTGGAGTTTTAGCCTGTCTTCACTGATGAAGACACTCTTTTCTCTTTCTGAGGCCAGAGTGCTTTCCAATCTAGAGACAACTTCCTGGGAACGAGATTTCTCTTCCTCAAGGCTGAAAGAGAAGAAAAGTCTTGTTGGAACTCAAGAGTTGAACAACTCCAGAAAAAACATATATTGGGTCAGATTTTGGGGCTGACACCGTACAGCTGTTCCCCTGTTTCTTCCTCAAAGTTTGTATCAGCTCAGCACATTTTATGGGCTTGACAGCTAAAACTATAACCAAGTCAGCAAAGAATTTTATCAAGATGAGGGAATTCATAAAGACAATCTAACATTGCAGCAAGCTCAGGAAAATGACCACGTGAAACAGGAGATTTTTATTTTAATAACTTTTCCAGATTGCCAGCTGAGGATTGTTCTAGTGAAGTGACAGGATTTATGATCAGCAGAGTACAGAAATGACTGAAGCTTTCAGAGAATCCTACACTTTTCATGCTGAAAAAAACAACCTGATCTAAAAATGTGTACCATATTGTAGTTTTTACCATTGTATAATATTATTTGAACTGCAATAACATCTCTTAGCTCTGGACACAGACCTGAAATTCAGTATGCTATGTAAACATAAAGTGTTCTGCACATACTAGGAGATACCACACTGTAGGTGAATTTATACATTCTGCCCGAATATTTCAGAGTAACTTTACGTACAAACAGTATTGAAAAATGCAGTAAGATTCAAAATAATATACACCTCTTTCCATTTTTTTTGTTAAACAACTGCTTGCAGTTCTCATCTTTTAAAGAAAACCTTTCATTCTTTAGTGTGTTATCCCCTTTAATACTTTTATAGTGACTCATAATTGCCCTTGCTTCAGAATTATGGTAACTTGATACTATTCTGGCTGCTGGTTAAAACCACGTTACAAAAACCTAACACATAACCAACAATTTGTCAGAAATAATTTTCATTATTTTCCATTCCAATTTCTGTAACATCTATTCCTTACTTCATTTCCAGCTGTTTCAGTTTATTTTGTGTTGTCTGCAGAGTTAGCTGAAGGTCACATTTGGTAGCTTCTGCAAGTAAATATTTCTGATGCATTTGCTCTAGTTTTCTCGTGTCAGACTCATATCCTCTGTCTTGCCTGTAAACCTGAAGAATAAACTTACATGTGAGATCATCTTTACCTTGCACTGGAGATCAACAGTGTAGTACTGACAAGGAGGCTGCTCCTCATTGCGTCCTATTTTCCAGTGATTTAAAACAAAACTTAATTCTATCATTGTTGGTGCTACTTGGAAAAGAGTTTTCAAAGATCTGGCATTTATGTAGTTTTCTGTCTACTGAGTTGAAGTTTAACTGGAACATGTACCAACATTCTTTTGGATTATGTCAAACATCTCTCCTGTTACTTTTTAAACTTTTCAAAGAACCCTCTTTTTCAGTTTAGTATTAATGCTTTAAAATGCTTTCCGGATTTAAAAAAAAACAAAAAAAAACTTGAAATAATGACATGAATTTACAATTAAGAAAAACTACCCAAAAAATAATAAAATTAAAGGAACAAAAAAATCCATGAGAAATGGGAAAAATCAACATCACTTTTCCTTCTGAAAAGAGATCTTAAGCATAATGTCAAAATGCATGCAATTGCCTTACCTTTTCAAGCTCTTCTTCTACTGCTCTCTTTTCTCTAATGGCTCGTTCAATCTGACCCTGTTTTTCTGCACATTCCTAGTTTTAAAAGTCATATTAAAATAAATCTAATTTTAAAAAATCTCAAAAATTCAAGAAACGCCAAACCCCAAAACCAGCCATTGTAAATATAATTCTAGTCACTGGTGTGTAGGCATTTGATTATATTTACCTCCTTGTTATTTTCTCTATAGGATGAGTCTCATTCACTATACAGACCAAGACACACATAAATTTAACCCATAAATAGGTGCATATGCACCAAGCTCTTTTGGTCTCCCCATTTAATTTGTTACAAGTTCCTTCCTCATTGATTCAATAATATGATGATTGTGATGCACAGACTTTCTCTTAGCATACTTCATTTCATATACTTCATTTCTACATTCTCAACCATATATATGCAATACTGAACTTTCTGTGCTTTATGAATCTCTGTCCTGACTGTTAAAGACACCACACACGGTCACTTTTGTCAAGTAACACAAAGACACCGTATGTTCCATTAATGTCTAGAGATGTGCAGGATGTAAAGTGCTGTACAGTAGTAAAGCACAGTCCTAAATGATTAACCATTAATTGACTTTTACCTGAATTTAGCATCTTACTTGAACTCTCAAACATTTTGCTATCAAAACCATTTTCATCAGTCAGCACCATACCATCTGAAGAGCTGAAAGTTCTTCTGTTAGTCGAGAAATCTGCACATTATATGGCTTCTTTACCATGTCTACCTGTGATCAAAAACAAAGTGCAACCAGAAAAATCAATCTTGTGAACTATTTTTCCATCCTCTTTTTATATATATTGCCTATATGGGGCGCAGGTATATAAATATGAAAATATATGGGACTGCAATAACTGACAAATCTTACTGTATAAATGTTAGAAGAATGTTTATTATCAATACATACTACTTTAACTGAGGGTGTTTAGGAAAAAAAGCAGAAAAGACGACATCACAATAAGGCCTTTGAAAAAGAACAATAAGACTATCAGGAAAGCTGCTGCCCATTAGGTGCAAGATATTTGCAATTTGTGTAACATTCTTT
The DNA here is from genome assembly GCF_964273445.1 of Streptopelia decaocto. Taxonomy (NCBI): domain Eukaryota; kingdom Metazoa; phylum Chordata; class Aves; order Columbiformes; family Columbidae; genus Streptopelia; species Streptopelia decaocto. The sequence goes on from NC_138658.1 coordinate 15,144,899, forward strand.
TTAGATCACATAACAAAAGAACTATTTGTTAATAGTGTAGCTGGAGAAGCATGACAACACTTTTAAAAATGCTTTTGATATATGCACTTTTACTGAGATAATTTCAAAATAAGAAATAGGGCATTTCTAATTTCTAACTTCTGATTAGTAAATCATTGTCACAACTAGACTGAGTGGTTATCCCAGTTACTCCTGCACCTTCTCCAAACCATGTATGACATTAAATATTGCAGTTTTAAGTAATTCACACAATTTTTGTGATTCTTTCAAGTAACCACCAAATAGAAGGCACAAACCATCTTTATCCTCATTTTAAGGGCTCTTAAAATTTAGGCAGTATCTTCCTGAAACTTCTCGAAATGAAAGGACTGGAAAGAAAAGTAATCATTTCAACCCTATACAGTCCATATGCACATCATGTCATAGCGAAGAAAGTGAAAGGAAGAAAAAAACAGTTACACCACCAGAAATTTGCATATGAGACAACTGATATACATTGTTGTCCACTTGCAACAGAAAGAAGGTATTGGCAACACATGCCTGTAACAAGCCTTTATTTCCTCTGGAGTTTGCCATAAAATAAAGCAAGTCTCTTTGACCTGCAGATAATTATTGTGGACCTCTAGGTACATTAGTCTGCAGATGGGATAACATGGAATAAATTAATTTTGTGAATAGTCTTTTATCAGAAGATCTTCATTATTTCAGCTGCTCATAAAGACAATAACAAAAATCATAAACAGACTATCACATTTTTAATTTCTCTGGGTTTCTAAGTGTACTGTGATACTGAGCCTCTTGATTGTTAGCTGTACTTGGTAGAAGAGTCTTACTTGCCTAAATAAGGAATATTTTTAAATACTGAGATGCCAAAAGAAAGTGTAACTTTCAACAGGTCCCATCACCTGAACATATATGAGCTTCCATCAGCAACTTCCAAGATAAGCCCATGTATCAGAAATTAAATTCCTTGATCTCAATACAACACAGTCTGTTGATGTGCTACTGAACAGAATCTCTGAAATCAAAGTGCCATTCCTCATGTCTTCACAGTGTCTGCACAGACATCAACACTTGTGCTTCTTGAGAGATTTAAGAATTGCATTTAGTTCGGAAGAATATACGGCTAGATAACAACGCTGAAGAGTACTGCCAGTATGCTGCCTTGCAACCTATATCATCAAAACACTCTAAGATATGACCATGATGACCATGCACCATCAATAGTTTTTCACGCTGAGGAAAACCAAAATATTTTCCCAACTGTTTATCATAGCGTCACTGTACTGTGAACTACTGTCATAGGATAAAATTTATTAATGAATTGATGTCAGCTTTTAGTTTGCAAATTTACTAGCATTATTAAATCATTTAACTCTAAAATTTCTCACAATGTTAACAACGTTCTGCAAAAAATAAAGCAATTAGAATTCTGCATATCGTTCATATAACTTCCAGAAGAGGCTTCATATTAAATCGGTCAAAGATTTCAATTCCTTTTTGAAACATTTGACACTCTCCATGCAGTTCCTTTACCTTATATAAATTATGCAAACAGCTAAGCTAGGAGGAAAAAAACCCCAAACCTTCATCTGGGAAACTTGGGTACTCACTCATGCCTGGTTTGGGACTGACTTACAGTAGTTTCTATTCAACTGCAAGTCAGCTGTTTAATTCCTTAAAAACCGATACACCAAACCAAAAAGTGTCACTTTGCCGGCATTCACTGTGGGTTTTTGTAGAACAAATTTCATGGGCAGAGATGTACTTCATGCAAGTAAAATGAAATTTTGGTTCAAGTTTTCAACAGCAATGTCAACTGTTACTCCTTCTTATACACTCAGTATTTCCCCAGCTCCCAAATAAAGTCAAGAAGGCTCACGAGCCCTCATCTTACCATTTGTCCCTCATTAGCCTCCAAGGCACTTGTGCAGCTCACACAACATACTCTTTGCAGGGCTAACCATTCAAGGAACATTTGCAAAGTTAAGCTCTATTCAGGGAAGTAGTTCAGGCAACAGAAATCATTCACAACAGCAGCCACAGATGAGGCCAGCTGCCATTGCTGTGACTATTCTAAGGCTCAATGAATCTAATCTGAACTGCTATATAGACACAAGAGGCCAATGCATGACCCACACGGGCACTACCATCCTAACCATTAAAATGTGTATGAGCCCACTCTGACACATTCTTGGAAAACAACAACAAAAACTTTGCTATAAATATTTAAACTTTTCTTTCAGACTTAACCCAAAGTCATTCCTTCTAAACATCACAACTTACTTCCTTTCTAATTCTTGCAGCAGTATCTTCCGCAAGTTGAGCCATTTCATCTTTCATTTTTTTAATATCCTCTTCTTTTTGTTTCTCTGCAATTAGTGCCTAAAAAAAAATAACAACTTGAAATACTACTGATAACATTTCAGTTGTGACATCATATCTCGTACTGAGAGAAGAAACCACACCTAGCCACGGTTCAGAAAACCTTTTTTCCTTTTTCCTTTGGAGTAACTGACATCGAGACCCAACAGGAAAACTAGAACAGCGAGAACATTTTGCACTAAATGTACACTACTGCAAACCAGAACCACACAAAAAGTTAGTGTCGGTAGATGCCTTTTTCTACTGGGACTTATGGGTACTTTCAGATTTTGGCTGGACATGGAATTACACAGAAGCAAGCACAGGAACTTGGAGCAAAAGGCAAGGCTACTCCCCAGTGTTCTCATCTGGGGCTGGCACCTGTAATAGAAACCAATGCCAACGCTACCACCTAGAAAGTTCTCTGTTAGGAAACTAAATACCTGTACACACACACGCGGTCCTATGTATAGCTATGCATTTTTTAATGGCTGCTGTACTAAATCACTTACCTTCCAGAAAACTTAAAAGTAAAAAAATAAAAAAATATAAGCAATTAACGAATGTGTATGCAATGCCTTTCATGGTGATAACAATGAACCAAGGAGCTCTTTAGCATAAAATAATGGTGAGAATTACAGAAAAAGGTGTCATAAGGAACCCTTCCTGAGGAGGATGCAAGAAAGCTACTGATGTTAATATATAATAGGAGATACTGGTCTGAAAAGATGACAGAAGGTAATATAGAATTCTTGACGGGAGAGATGAAAAGTCCTAGGTGGCACTTGGAGAAAATGTAGATGCATAAAGGGAGAAAGACGTAAAAATGTCCCTAATGGATGACATAAATTCAGCCTATAGAAGGTTACTGACTTCAGGCAATAAAATGCCACTTCATTGGTCATATTCTCTTTTACTGCTGACATTCAATTTTATTTCTCAAACTACTCTTTTAAAATTCTTCTGATGTCTCTTGGTAAGCTCAACTTTGTGTGCTTTACAAGGTTAACATAAAAGAAGCAACATTATCATGACAGCCCGCTACTGCTACTCCCCCTCCCCACCAATCTGTTACAGAGCAGGGAGAAACCTCTGTGGCCACAGTTCACGACACAGAATTAACTCATATATATATATATATATATATATATATATATATACACACATATATATGCTGCATTTTTTTTAATCCTTTTCATTAATAAACTTCCCAGTTTGAAAAATTCAGGATGTTTTTAGCCAGAGCAATAAATCAACAAGTGTCTGCAAATTCCAGTTAATTCTTACTACAGCATTATACTAAACTGTTACTTATAAAAAGCCACTTATTTATCTGTGATTGTTCAGTTACTGTCTCACAGATAAAATTTACATGACAATAATTTTACTGGGCCACTTCTTTCTGTCAGCTTCATGTGAGTTCATAGCAAGCAGCATCCAATGATCTGCTGAACTACTTTTGGATGAGAAACGGTGTTCTAACACCACTCTGACGTACTAATACTTAGCAACTGGAAATGTGAATTATACTCTTTACCAGTAATTTTCAAATGAGAGTGTTTCTTGGTTTTTAAACTCTGAAAAAAAATGATTTATTTTTATCTTTGAGATTCTCCCTGCCACCAGGCTGTAGTGGAATGCTGCTAAGGATCAAAATTTCTTGCTGAGAAAAAGGAACTGACAAGTCCAAAGTTGGCCATCAAGAGCTGGAGGATGGAAAACTTATTTTTTCATCCCTTTCCGAACCAGGGCCTGACAGGTAAAGGGAATTGTGGAAGATCAATTCATAAAGCAAATGAGATGCAGAAAGTTATGAGGAAATTATAAAAAGGAAAAGATGTCACCAAAGGTTTTCCTAAATGACTATAAATACATGGGAAGAAAGACTATATATCACAAGATGATAATCCTCTTTTGTATAACAAGAATCACAGAAGTTGAACTGCAGGAACGACCAGAACCTCTAAGCTTTGTCAATATCTTAATCTATTTGGGAAGCAAGCCAGAAGCTAGAAGGATGTCCTTAGAGAGGTTAGTTCCTTTTTCTGCCAGAAAAAAGGAGGCAGGTGTGCCTCCTTCGTCACTGAGCTGAAATCAGCAAGTGCAAAAGAGACAGCAGTAACTTTAATATTCCAAAAGTTAAAAGCAAAAAGCTAGTTTAGATACTCAGGAGACTCCCCAAATTTGAAAAGTAACTTCAGACTGGAAGAGAACATTGACCTCTTTAATTGCTCAACAGTTCAACATGCTAGCCCAAATAGGATCAATTCTAAGATTCTCCATTTATTCCCACAGACTTTAACTAATCTGGGTTTCATTTACTGATGTCTAGAGTCATCAGTTCTGTCTTGCCAGTAAACACAATTCATTTGATTTCTAAAAGCCTGACTCAAACTGAAGCTTGGTATTAAAACACCGAAGCATCCATATTAGACAAAAGTTTACCACACCCTGTATCATATCTCCTAAAGGGGTAAACAGCCGATACTTCAGGAAGGTTAATATCTGGGAAAACAGGAGGACTTTTTTTTTTTGATCAGTAGATGCATGGATTAGATCCTGTACTTTAGGTAGTTTTAGTGGATTGTTCTGTCATGAATTCGACTGTTTTCCTACCTATACTTTTGGTATATACATCATCTTACGACAGTTTACTCACATATTGTACAGAAAAATTTGTTTTAGGGCCTCTCCACTTGTCTAGTTTTCCTTGTTGACTCCTCCTGCACTTGCCTAATTCTGCTATGTCTTACCTGAAATGGGCTGATCAAAACTGCACATGGAGGGGCACTATATTTAAAAGCATCTTTAATTCTGATTCTGAACATTCTGTTCATTGTATCAAGTACCACTGAGGACTGTGTGAATGCATTCTTAAGGGACACTCATACCATCTCCTAAACAGTTGTTTGACTGGTAAGACTAAATTCAGCACCCAATATAACATATTTGAATTTCTTCTGCGATTTTATCACACACTAACAAATGCTTTAGCAATTTTTTCCTAGCTGCAGACTTTACCAACTCATTACTCAGTCATTTTTCCAGATTTCTTCTGAACTCACTCATGCAGAACTCACTGTCTTGGTGACCTATGTGCATCACATAAGAAAAATGTCCCTTCAGTTTTAGCTATTCTTTCCTAACCATTAGTAAGTTATAAATTCGTAATAGGCCTTTCTTTTTATTCTGACAGACCAATTTCTTTATAAGCATCTGATAAAAAACCCTGTCAGAAATTTCTGAAAATTCAAGTTCAGGTACAGTACTATCACTTAGATTGCCTTTATCCAGGGACTCAACATATTCTTTGAAATTTATACTGTGTGACAAGTCTAAGTAACATATGGTCATATCACAGTTTTCTATCTTACCGCTGCTAATTTTAGTATAACAGAGATAACAGAAGCTTGTCTGTGTATGCATGTATGCCTAGAAGAATGGATAACCAGGCACTTCACAACTGTAAGTGATGGAAGTATTTGAATACTTAAGAAATACCTTCATCCATTGCCTTACCTGACTTCTTTGTAGGTTAGCATCTTCTAAGAGCTGTATGCAATCTTGGACTTTTCCAACAGCATCATACTTCTCCCTTTCTACATCAGCATACCTTGTCTGAAGCTCTTGGATTTGTTTCTCCAGGGCTGTTCTTTCTCTTGTCAGCTGTTCAGCATCTTCAAGAGCAACACATAATCTACAAGACAGCAATAATTTTATTCATTCAACAATAAGATGCTTAACTAAGACACTAATTCTTTCAAACTAAACTAATATAAAGTATGTATTCATAAGTTGCCGAAACTGCATTACTAGCTTTCTGCTTGTTCTTAGGGTCTTTGAATTGAATATTAAAGGAGTTAACTCTGATATCTAATCTCAGAAGATCCTTAGAAGAATGTGGCTATCTTGGGATACATCACTGAAAACATTCTATATTAAAACAGAACAGAACAGCCCCAGAAGGTATAAAGTTTTCCTCTGTGAAGGAAATGGAATAATTGGATGTGGGCAATGAAGTTGCAGCTGTACCATTAGAACATGAAAACCACAGGTAATTTTACAACAGCTCAGAAATTCTTATTGTTTAATTATGATTGTCAGTATTGGCAGGAACAAGAAAGAGCAAGAGAGTCTCAGAGGTATCCTCAAAAAATCTCAGAAAGCTCCACAAGTGCTGCTGGTTCAATAAAGTTCACGGTTCTAAATATCCATAGTGAACACTTTGGCAACAAAGGATCTGCCTTTTCAAGCAGCCATGTTTTTTTACTTTCTAACATGTTTGTAATGAAACATACAAGGACAACCAATCACTCTATTTTTGTGGGATCAAACACCATTTTTGTAGAACCAATACCCTACAGAAAGTAATAAAACTAGCTCATTTCTTAAGACATTCTGAAGTAAACTTAAGAGCTTCCACAATGCTTAGGCCAGTAAAATTCATCAAGTAGAGGCCACTTATAGTCCCAAAGTTGGCTCCCTGGTAATTGTTTGGTTTCTAGCATTACCAAAGAGCCTGCTAGTTACGCTCACAGGGCTGGGACCAAGAAGGAAAGATGAATTCAATTATTTTAATAAGAAATTTGTGAATTCTTCTTAGCTATTTGGTCATTTGATTTATGTTAGCAATTCGACAACTGTGATCCTTCAATCAAAATCACTTTGCATGGCTAAGTGTGGTATCCTTGGAAAGTGAAGGGGGAAAAAACTCCCATCATATTTCTTCTGTATCTAAGACTCACTCAGATACAAAAGAACCTGACCGAATCTTCAATCTTCCAGTAGATAGTGTGGAGTTAAAGTTCTACTCATTATCAGGTATTCAAAGTACCTTTGTAGCTACCATTTATTGTTAAGATGTATGCTTTAACTGTTTTATTAAATAATTTTTTTAATAAAGATTGCTGAACTAAGACCAGAAACCAAATCTTATTTAACACGGGAAGAAAAACCTGTGTTCACCTCAAAAACAGCTACTTTACATGAACATTTCAAATTTCAGTATTAATATTTTTCTTTAGAACTCCACCTAAGTCCACTGAGAGTTGAGTAACTAGAATTTACACACTAGAATGAAAAATACATGACTCATTTTTTCTCCATTACAGTCAATAAAATCAGGTGGTCTGTTTTATGTTTTTTAATACATTGAAGTCAGAAGCTGTTCCGAAAGGTTCTAGAATAGAACAAATAAGATAGAGAGCAGCCAAGCATAAGATATCTGTATTTTAAGACGACAGAACTGCTCAGAAACACAAAACCCAAAGGCTGAAAAAGGGTAATATTTTCTCTCCCTTCCTCGTATCCTGTTATTAAGACCCAATGAGCTATCTTTACCTTGTTTCTAATTGTATTATACTAGACTGCATTTCACGCAAGCGTTTGTCAGATGCTCTTTCTCTTTGCTGGGCAGATGTCACATCTTCTTCCTAGAGAGAATATATGTATTATCTAGACATCATCTGAGCTTTCCTGAACAAAATCAAGATATACCAATATAAAACAAGTTAGAGAACAACTTGTGATTAATTTTCACGTCAGCACAGAAATAACTGACAAGCCATTCAATTGCAATGGAAAATTATTTCTTTCTCTAGAATACCCTTCTCTCCAATTCGCCTTGAAGCTTCTCTGTCAATTTGGTCGTTTCATCAAGCCGAGCATTTGCTGTCTGCACATCTGTTATGGCTTGCCTGTGTAAAGAAAAAAAAGTCTGTGAATTACATTTCAATTATTTATAGTGGAAAAATATTACTCCATTACAATTTTGTTGAAACAGCTGTGAGGGGCAGTCACACTTCTTAACACTGTTCCTACAGGGCAGAAAAAAATCCCCCTATCTTCTGACTTTGTGGCAGTGAGAGAAGAAAACCAAATTCATTAAGCATTTGTCCTGTAAAAATTACTTATTAAAGACATCTTAACAGGAACATGTATATGTTTGGGTGGACTAGGCAATCAAAGAGTTTAAGTGCTTCAATAACTTAAATATAATTGGCCACAGATGCTTGATAGAGAAATCTTTTTCAGGATTAGATTTCACTTGATTCATCAGACTCCCTCCGCAGCAGAAAAACTTATTGAAGTGAGCAACCGTCCTACTCCTCTGACTTGGGAATAGAGCGACATACAAAGTCCTTCACCTGGGGCGTAACCCAATTATTCAGGCTGCATATCAGGCCAAATTTTAAAACCAATAATTGAACGTATTATAAAGTTTAAAAAGAACAAATGTATTAGATTAGATAAGCTAATTGGAACTAGAGCACTAATAGTCACGAAAAAAGCTAGAAAACATTTAGTACTTTTAAGAATCAACATCAAGCAAAAATTCCTTATAGAAATAGTAAGTTTGATAAAATTACATAAAAGGCAAGAACATATTATAGCTATATAAAAATCTTAGGCAAAGTGCAGATAACATCAATTCTACAGCAAATACTTAATTTCAGCTTAATTCATCAGAAGGGCTGACTTCATTAACATTTCTTTAAAAAACAAAAACAAAGATGAAAAACATTAATCCCAGACACATGGCCCTCATTACAGGTCCAAATGTTTGATCTTAATTCATCTGAATCATGCACATTTCTCCTACAAAAAGTACTGTTAAATTTGTGAGGACATTCATTTGTTTCCCACCCAAAATTGAAAATGTGCTGTAAAACAAAACAAAATCTCAAAACCTAATATAACAAGGAAAAAAAATTAAAAAAATAGAAAGAGGTCATAAAACTCAAAACAGCTTAAGTAATAAAAATGCATTTTTAGGACCAAATTCAGATCAGAGGTGTGTGTTAAACAAGGAACAAATTGATTCTAAAGATGCACCTTTTATTCTCCACTGTGCATCATATATTTAATGTAATCTTGGCAAGTTATCTATATTTAAAAGCTTCAAGATTCTGAAATGCAGATACCTGCTCTAGCAATGCATGTTCAAAATGTTTTGTGGCTATGTATATCAGATTGTATACTATATATTATTTTTAAAATACCTATACTATATATTAAAATACCTAAACCAGACTTTTTAGCAGGGTCTGTTATGACAGGACAAGGAGCAATGGTTTTAAACTAAAAGAGGGTTTTCCATACGTTGCTACAAATTTCTCTGTCAATAAATGCCTTTAATCAAAATCTAGGGATGTGCACCACCCTTTCATTACTGTATCTGTTGCAGCGTGAAGTGCTTATCACTCTAAATATTGGACATTATACAAATTTCAGCATTTCTAAGTACTATTCATAGATACTAAAGTTACTGTGTCACAATCCCCACAATAAAAGATACAGGTTTACATTGAATGACTAGATTTGTTAGTGCTGACTACTAATCATCATTGAATATTTATTAACCAATTTCTTTAAGATTGGTTGTATCCAAAATTTTTTGCTGTTACAGCAATAAAAAATAGCTGCTTCTAATACTAAACTTTCACTCCCTGATTGGTGAAGTAAGTCACAGTTTACTTACTAGAAGAATTTTGTCTTTATTTTTAAATTTTGTTTGTACAATAAATTTAGGACCAGAACCTGCTTACAAATTCAAGTTACATTAACCACTGAAGACATGTTTTTCAGAGGGACTTGTTAGCACCTCTCATGTTTTATTTGCCCAGATTTTTCCACTGAAAAACTATTTTCAAATATAGTGTTCTTTGGAGAAGGAAAATGGTGCGACAAGCAGTCAAAGATTGAGGTAGCATTCAAGGTATTTGCTAAAATAAAGTCTTTCCAAACTTGGTCATCACTTGCAATTTATTTGTGCATGTGTCAAGGTTTTGATTGCAGGATGACAATTAACCCTCTCTCGTCCCTATCCTCTCCTTGAGCCCCCTCACTCCCCACTAAGTACAGGTGATAAGAAGGCAAAGAAAGAGAAAAAGAGTTGGAAAAGATAAAAAATGTTTTACTAATGCTACTAATAAAATAGAAAATACAAAATATACAAAACCAATCTTAAAAGTCCCAGCAAAGATCAGCACTGTTCCAGCAGCAGCACAGCCTGCACCCAGAAATCCTGGACCAGACATTGCAGACAACCAGAACTGGATTCAGCCTGTCACTAAGGCCTCAGTTTGCAGAGACGACTCGCAAGGTCCTCTCCTAATGTCAGCCATAGGGAAAAGGGACGAGATCCTCATGATCTCCCACTTTCATATGATGTATCACATGAATGGGATGGAATACTTAATTGGTCAGTTTTAGTCACCTGTTTCAGTTCTCTACTCCTTCCCCTCTCGCGAGACATGTATCCTTAACAGCAACCTTGCATTCCATTGCAATGTCTACCAAAATATGTATCCTACTTTAGAAAAGTGCAGTTACTAAGAAGACTTCAGCTGAAAGGAAAATTCACTAAAAGAGAAACTTGTCTTGTTTTTAACAAAACCAGAATAGCATACTACTATCTAATTCTTAAAAGACAAAGAAGAACATTTTCATATCCTCACATTTTTGGAATTTCTTTCCTTGCAGAGGATACTGGTATTGCGTTACTGTTTGGGGTATCTCATTCATCTATAAATCTTCAGTCCTGCATTGACATGATTACATTTATTCATATAATAAGTGGGTATGAGAGCAATTAGCATTAACTGAACCTATTTTTGACATTCAATAAATAACATCAACATTTGGTTTACTATTGCAATTGTAACATTTCCAATCCCCTGATGTTTTTAATTAAAATAAAACAAATTACAGGAGTTGCGATTTCCTTCAGTCCCAGCTTTTTTTTTTAAAAGGAAACTCCTTTTTTAGGCTTGTTTCTATCATTTTTTAAATGATACCACTTTGATAAAATAATTTAGAATATGGCATGCCAGCTGAAAGGCCAAAGTCTTTCATTTGTAGCCCTGTATGCACACAGGGACCTGTATAACTGTCCACATGGCAATGAGCCTGCATAGTAGAAGTGTGTGTTTTCTGCTTTAACTGCTGCTTCAGGAAGAAAATATATTAACAGGTAGAAGTCCCTGGGGACTGACTGAAAGCTAATAGATCATCTCGTTCTGATGAGATGTCCACGTGCCCAAATATATGTGCATATTTTTGATTAGTTGCTGGTTTTTAAGTAGAGAAACTGTGAGTAGATTTTTATTTACATATATTCCTTATGCATGCAAGTATCCACAGGGTTGGAGCAGCCTAGTCATCTTTATTCTTGTTTCAGAACACTACCTTTATGATTTAATAGGTTCTAGCTGGGCAAAACTGCTCAATGTATGTGGCCTAAGTCAATCAAAGCAGTTAATTGCATACCACTAATAAACAGACAATTGGTGGTCTACGTTTTAATGATCAATATTAATAATGTAACAAGTAAACCATGAAACTAGGCATTTGTGTTGTATTACTGAACACACACAAATCTGTGAACAGTCTTCTATAATTGAGTACTGATCTCACATACTTCCTTGCTTGCTTTTCTATAGGGACACCCAACATCTATAACAGGAAGCACGGATGAAGTGCATGCACACATGTGCACATATTCTCCCTTTTTGGGAGGTACATGTCCCCATCTGCACATCCTTCCTGCTGGAGGTGCAGGTGTCCAGCTTGTGCTGCTTCCCAGAGTCTGCTAAGTGTGCACTGCTAAGAGAGCACCCCTTGAGTTCCCAAACACACGCCTGATATGTTGGTCTCCATTTACTTCACCCTGCGCTGTCAGTCTGCCAGCTGAGTGCAGGCTGCTCACACTATCTGGTGGGGCAGCTGCTCTCAGACATGGGAAAAGGTGGCAATGCCCATGGAGTGACGCCTGGCAGGGTCCAACACACCTTCACTGCTGGGCTGTCACTCTAAGGTCTGTCACCCACAAACACAAGTTTTCATGCTTCCTTTCAAGCTGTCTTCTCAGAACTCTGTTCATAAATGTTTAATCTGGCTGATAATGATCATGAGCAACCTTTGCCATTGTTACTCTACCCATAGCATTCTTGGTTTTGGACAAACAGGTCTCAGAGGAATCTTGTATCTCTATTTAAGGGCACTAATTACACTCACATTCCTCTCAGATTAGCTAGAAGTTCTTGCAGCCCTAAAACTGGTACAATGTTATCTTCACAAAGCTAATGACAGCAGCTCTACATAGCTCTAAAGTAACTCCTGCAGTGATGCTCAGAGAAATCTGGAATATTTTTACCAGTTGTTTCTTCAACATGAAGTTACACAGAGTAGTTTGCATGGATTTTATAGCGTACATTGTAGACAATTCTAATACTTTTGGATGTTTTTAATAGATTTACATTGATTTATAGTTATAGAGTAACAAGTCTGGATTTTTACAAATTGTATTCTAATGAAAGCCTATCTTCAGAGTCAATTTTGCTGTGATACTGACACTCTGTTCAAATGTTAAATATTTCAGGAAACAGCTGGATCAAACAACACTAACTGGAAATATGCTACCCTAACAATAATGATGCACACTTTTGTAATGAACTTAAGAGGCATTAACTGAAACTATTGTAACTATCACCATCAAATCAGTTTGCAGTACAAACAATGCCCGTGATACAGCAACAGGTTAGAAAAACTATAGAAAAGATCTTTAATAATTTTAAAAATTGCCTGGCTTATACCTCAGCTGTTTTCGTAGCTCTTCTAGTTCCACATTCTGTTCTGTTACAGTTTCCTGCAACTGTCGATTGCTCTGCAAAATAAGGAGATATTTGTAACATTCTCTATATTGGATTGAAAATGTTTATATTTAGATATATATACATATATATAATTGTTATAGGGCATTTTTACAGTACATAATACCATAAAAATAGCTGATAAGGGCTATTTAACACTGTGGCTGGTCTCCAAGTGCCCAGGTTTAGGTAGAATACTGTAGAAAGGCAAACACAGAGTAATGTTACCTAATTTTCCCCTTCTTTAGGGAGTGTAAAAACTTTCCAAGTTGAGAACTGTAATAGCTCAGACCTACCACCTACATTCCCATCCACTTTAGATATCTAGAATAGCTTGTGGCAATGAGTATCACAGCAGACCACATGTTGCTGGAAATAATTCTTTTGTTTTAAATCGGCTGTTTATTGACATGCTTAACGCTCTCCAGCCCTGAGGCAAGAAACGAGGAGCACGTGTTTCTCCTTCACTTTTTCCATGCCAGCCATAGTGCTGGAGGTGTCATTCTCCTTCAGCTCCCTTCTCATGTGAAAATCCTTCCATATTTTCATTACCCTACTGGCCTTTTCTAGATCTTGCATCCCCTTTTGAGATATCAGAGATGACTACAACTGCAGGCATCATTCAAGATGCCACTGTACCATGGACTTAAGCACAATAGTCCATCCCTGTCCCCCCTCTAATAATTGCCAACTTCCTATTTTTTTGACTGTTGCTTCCTACCTCTAAAATACCTATTCTGAGTGATAATTTCAAGACCATCACAGAGTACCCAAAGTGAAAGCTCCCTCTTGCCCACATGCATTATTTGGCTTTAATACCAATGAAATGTCAGCTAAAACTCATTCAGATATTCAACATCATGAGACCTCCCTGCAGATTTCTGCAGTTCACTTCAGTTCTCATTACCCTAAATAGTATAACATCACTAGTGAACACTCAATACTGAACCTCATTTCCAGAATATTTGTAAATATGCTTAATAGCTTCAATCCGAGCACATCTAGGAAACTCAGCTGTTTTACCACAATAAAAACCTGACTAGTTACTCTGGCTCTTCACTGCCCATTTCTAAATTCACTAGTTCAAGAGAGAGCATGCTTCTTTATCCTGTGACATCTTGAGGCCTTTGGTAACAGACCTTGCCAAACAGATAATGCAAACAAATTGATTACCTTTATCTTAACATTATGTCTTTCAAAGAGTTCACATATTTCACTCTTTCCTCTCCACATCATTTCTTTCCAATTTTATTATTTTAAGCATTGATTCTATTTTGTTCAGATACCTACTACTGATTTGCTTGCAATAGCCGATCAAATTGCTTTAAAAGCTCATCATTTTATTTGCTTGAAATTGTTATTGGACAGCAACACCTCCAGCAACTCTAAAGTATCTATCTTTAGAGAACAGTTAATTTTGACACCATCTCTGACTACATAACATCAAATTTCCTCTGAGTGCGTTATTTTGCTTTTACGAATACTAACAAAATGGCTTGGAAAGAGGGCAACTGCTTTGCAAGATACAATTCTGTAGTAATCTGCATTATACTACTCAACATTACTAAGTGCTCAATTGGATTATTGTACTGTTTCCAGCACCACAGATCAAGAATGATGACACAGATTGAAAGAATTTAAAGGTGAGCAAGAAGAATTATTAGATATCTTAAAAACATAGTCAAAGAACAAAGACTTGACTTGCTTTGAACAAAATAGAAAAGGCGGAGAAAGGGAAAAGATGGCAATATAGAAGTTTTCAATAGCAGAGGCACCATGACAAATACAGAGTCATCTTTCCTTCATACCTACGATATTTCACACCATAAAGACAGAAGAGAGCAAATTGCCTAGAGCAGGTTAGGAGTCTTTCTGCACTGCCAGTATCCAAGACAAACACTGATCAAAAACTGATCAAAGGAATCAGATCTTGCAGAGAAGCAGCTGCTCAGCTAAAAGCTTCACCATGTCTTTCACTTCACTTTTCCTATGACATTAACATTGTTTGTCACTCCTGGAAGTCCTAGGATAAAGCTTGGAGATGAAGTCTCACAGTCTAGGGAAGTGGATGATGCGCTAGAAGATTAGGCCTCAGAAAAATTCCTAAAAAAAATTTGGCATGTAAACTTACCACTGACTTCTTGAACAACGAGCTCACAAAATATTAAGAGCTAATCTCTCAGCCACCCTGATTTGGTGTTTGGAGTTCAGGAAAAAAAAGCCATTGCTACTCAATTTTTGAATACTGACTAGAGAAGTTTGCAAATCTGAATGGCACAAGCTCTTTTCCTGTGTGTGACTTTGTTTTTCTTTTGTACTTTGAGGCTCTAGTAGGAAAAAACCAAAATTTATTAGGTCACTGTTTAGAAGGTTTTACTTACCAACTCTATTTTCTCATTGGCTGTATGCAGTTTCTCAATCAACTGTTGAAGGCTAGTCAGTTCATTCTAGAACAAGAATTCAGAGTTTCTTATAATCATCATAAAAAGTGTGTAATTAAAGAGTTCCATGGTCAATTTAAAACATTTTCAAAAAAAGTATACATGTTACAGAAAATTCAATATGCCTGTGTAGATTTTTGTTAGATTACTTTTAGCTGTTAACCTAGTAATCTGGCAAATTAAGTTTAGTATTGAAAAGCATATCTGAATTTCACTCAGTTACATATTGCCTCCTTCCAAAACTCATACACTATTACTATCAAAATATGAAAGCATACATGAATAGTGCCTTTAAAGAGCCACACAGACTACAATGCTACTTGGAGGAATTTGCTAAGCAGATCAGCAGACATGTACCCCTTCATAATTAAAAATGATGCCTGTATGGACACACTTAATTTGCTCTTTGCCATATAGAATGTCTTGTGTCTATACAAAAACCTGTTAGATTAAACTCTTGAGTCCCTGAACTTGAATGCTATTTTCCTAGGAAAACCAGCATAACAAACAAAAAAAGAATTATCTGCAGCATGCCAAGTGATTTCAGAGCAGAGAAGATACTCCTGAGCTGGAATATGTACTGTGCTGTGTTTTTTTAACAGCCTCAAGGACAAGTATATGCCAGAAACCTATTCCAACAACTCCCTAATTTACGTCCAACCCTTACAATGGTCTCCTCTCTCATCTTTGCTTTCTGTCACTTCTAATTCTAGTTGGTCTCACCCATTTACATCTGGTAGCTATTTTCTGCTCCACCATTAAAAGCAAAACCTAAAATAACATGTATTTAAGTGAGAAGTTTTTTCCTATGGGAGACCAGTAGCATTTAAGAATAAAAGGCAGCTCAACCTCACTCTTGTTACAATGGCATTACAATCCACCAAGAATTTAGTTACCAATGAGAAGTGAAATCTGCCAACCCTAAATTCTGCAACAGCTACCAATGACTCTGTGTGCTCTACCATAAGGCTGCTGTTAGAGGATGTAGGAAGGCAGCTAGGATAGCCAAGGCCTCCTTAGAATTACAGCTGGCGAGAGGGGTCAAGGACAGCAAAAAGAACTTTTTCAAATACATAGCAGATAAAACTAATACCAGAGGCAATGTAGGCCCACTGATGAATGGGGTGGGTGCCCTGGTGACAGAAGATACAGAGAAGGCAGAATTACTGAATGCCTTCTTTGTCTCTGTCTACTCTGCCGGAGGCTGTCCTGGGGAGCCCCGTACCCCTGAGACCCCGGATGAAGCCAGGTCAATGGAGTAGTTTGCTTTAGTTGATGAGGACTGGGTTAGGGAGCAATTAAATAGTCTGGACATTCATAAATCCATAGGTCCAGATGGGATGCATCCGCGGGTGCTGAGGGAGCTGGCTGAAGTCATTGCTGGACCGCTCTCCATCATCTTTGCTAAGTCTTGGGAAACAGGAGAGGTGCCCGAGGATTGGAGGAAAGCAAATGTCACTCCAGTCTTCAAAAAGGGCAAGAAGGAGGACCCGGGTAATTATAGACCGGTCAGCCTCACCTCTGTCCCTGGGAAAGTAATGGAACAGCTTGTCCTTGGTGCCATCTCAAGGCATATCAAGGATAAGAGGGTTATTAGGGGCAGTCAGCATGGCTTTACCAAGGGTATGTCATGCTTGACCAACCTCATAGCCTTTTATGAGAATGTAACAAGGTGGATGGATGATGGCAGAGCGGTGGATGTGGTCTACCTTGACTTCAGTAAAGCCTTTGACACAGTCTCCCACAGCATCCTCACAGCTAAGTTGAGGAGGTGTGGTCTAGACAATAGAGTAGTGAGGTGGGTTGCAAACTGGCTTAGGGAGAGAAGCCAGAGAGTGGTAGTCAATGGTGTGGAGTCTAGTTGGAGGCCAGTATCTAGTGGAGTGCCTCAGGGGTCAGTGCTGGGGCCAATATTATTCAATATATTCATTAACGATTTGGACGAGGGAATTGAGTGTACTATCAGCAAGTTTGCTGATGACACCAAGCTGGGAGGAGTGGCTGACACGCCGGAGGGCTGTGCTGCCATCCAGCGGGACCTGGACAGGCTGGAGAGTTGGGCGGGGAATAACCTAATGAAATTTAACAAGGGCAAGTGTAGAGTCCTGCACCTGGGCAGGAACAACCCCAGGTTCCAGTATAGGTTGGGAGATTACATATTAGAGAGCAGTGTAGGGGAAAGGGACCTGGGGGTCCTGGTGGACAGCAGGATGACCATGAGCCAGCACTGTGCCCTTATGGCCAGGAAGGCCAATGGCATCCTGGGGTGTATTAGAAGGGGGGTGGTTAGTAGATCGAGAGAGGTCCTCCTTCCCCTCTACTCCGCCCTGGTGAGACCACATCTGGAATATTGTGTCCAGTTCTGGGCCCCTCAGTTCAAGAAGGACAGGGAACTGCTGGAGAGGGTCCAGCGTAGGGCAACCAAGATGATTAAGGGAGTGGAGCACCTCCCTTATGAAGAAAGGCTGAGGGAGCTGGGTCTCTTTAGTTTGGAGAAGAGGAGACTAAGGGGGGACCTTATTAATGTTTATAAATATATAAAGGGTGAGTGCCATGGGGATGGAGCCAGGCTCTTCTCGGTGGCAAACAATGATAGGACAAGGGATAATGGGATCAAGCTGGAACACAAGAGGTTCCACTTAAATTTGAGAAGAAACTTCTTCTCAGTAAGGGTGACAGAGCACTGGAACAGGCTGCCCAGGGAAGTGGTGGAGTCTCCTTCTCTGGAGACATTCAAAACCTGCCTGGACATGTTCCTGTGCGACCTCACCTAGGTGTTCCTGCTCCAGCAGGGGGATTGGACTAGATGATCTTTTGAGGTCCCTTCCAATCCCAAACATACTGTGATACTGTGATACTGTGATGTGTACGTTACCAGTAACTGACAATGCAACAAAAAAATAACAGAAAGAATAGGAGCAATAAGTTGGAACTACACACAGGTAAAACAGTCCTCACAACTATTACTTGGAATAGTTACGAAACTTGCCAGAGCACAATAGCTGTACAGATATTTTACCTGATTCCTGGAAAATAACATATTGCTGAGGCAGACTTAATAACACAAAAGAACAACAACAACAAAATCCTTAAAAAATAAATTTGTTACATAGGTGAATTGTAACAGTGCCCACAAGTCTAGTGTACTTGAAAACAGAAAGCAAATTCTAAAACTCTGTATTATCTTTTTATAGACCTAGAAATATCAATAGTGAGATGGACACATGCATGAAGTTTCTATTAGTTCTTCACAGGCTGAGCATCTTCACAGAGCTTGTCAGAGCAAACCAGCTTCTTTTCTGAACTAAGATTTACTGAAAGCCCTCCCCCAGAAACAGCAGCAGAGAAACCAGCTGCTCAACACAAGCTAGTGTTAGAAGAATACTGGTGAACTTTATTCTTCATCTGTTTCCACATGCTTCTTTACTGAATGACAACAGGAAACAGAGACTACTTTTTCCCACTATCCCACTGTGATCTTAGAAACAAAATTCAGGATTCAAACATATGAGAACAACATGAAAGACTTCCACCTTAGAATTCAGAAATCTTTAGCAGCTTTTTCAGATGTTGAACTCTACTGAAGATTTCCAACCATCCAATTCAAATTTATTATTTATATGCAAATGCATATCTTGTGCACATACACATTCATCCTCAGTGAACTCCCCTAGTTCCTGTCCATACATTTGAAATAAAGAACCTTTCCAGTCCTAACAGTGCATTAATCTGATTAATCAGTGGCCACATCTGACCACTCAACTTCAGATGACTATTACAGAAAATAATTAACAGTACTGGTAGAACACCACCCCCCACCCCCCACCCAATTCACTTTAATTACACAGACCCAGAGTCCCTACATTCTAGAAAGACATACCAAAATTAATACAAATAGAACTGAAAATTACTTTCAGATTTTGCCTTTCAGCCATGTGAATCTGTGTTTCAGTTGTACCTTCCTGGCACTGCTCCTGGAATTGCTTAAGCTCCTGTAATACTTTCTGCCAGACAAAACAATGGTTTATATAAAATACTCAATTAGATCACATTTTCCTTCATGTATTATTCTCTAAAAAGAGAAGTCTTAAGTTTTATTTTGAAGAAATGCCGTTTTCTGTACTTATGTCTGCATATATTAAAACTACACAGACAAAAGGCCAAATTCAGATGCAAAAAAGCAGGTTCTTACAAGTTCAAATCCCACCTACAAGTGAATTGCAAGTTTTATGGACTTTTTATAGCTCAAACTTACAGGTATTTACTGTAGGTCTACAGTATATATAATATTCAAATACAATTCAGCTGTCAATTTAACTTCAACTTAATCATATGCAGCAGGACTGATACATTATAATAAACTCAAAATTTTTGCTTATCTTCTCAGATTTAATTACTACTTTCTGTATCTCATATATACTTGTCTTCTCACATCACATTACAATGTTTTAATCAAAATGACAAACTACTCCGAACATTTTAACTGAACAAAATATTTCATTAATTTTCTGGTCAGGGATTCAATCTAAAGATCAAGTCAACTAGGTAAAATTACAAGCACAAATTAATATTAAAAACTTCCTATATGAATCCAGGATAGGAGGAAATAAAACTGTAAAAATGTTTCATCTCACGCACTTGTTTCATCACTTGTAGTTGTTCTTGATAGTTTCTCACTGTTTGTTCATCTCCAGGAATATCAGTTCCTGGTGGCATGATAGGAAGAGACTCCAGGTGGTCCTCAACAGCATCTTTCAATTCCATATACAGCCTGAAATTCAAAAAACTAAGTTCAGCAAAGTATTTAACAGGGATTTTTTTAACAACTGAAGTACACCATACCTTCCATCCGTACATAATGTTTACTTACAACTCATATTTAAATCGATTAATCAAGTTATGCTCTATGAACACAGAGAGTTTGAAACAGCTTAACAGCTAGTTAAGAGACACAGTTAAATCTGCTAAACCTGGTGCTGTAATCTATAATAGGCACTTCAAGACTAACATTAAGCTCGTGAGTATAAAATCTTCAACTATTAAGTAGATTCAAAAGATTTCAAGGTCCTAAAAAAAGATTAAGGTTTAGAAATTAAAAAAAAAAAAAAAAAATCAGCAGCAGTAATAGGGCAGTGCAATTATTTACCGTTCATTTTCCTTGGTGACTTGTTCACATTTCAGTCTCATCTCACTCACTTGTTCCTAACACAAAAACATGCAAGAGTAAGCATTTGTTTCAGTGACACAAACTTCAGTAATTCATTCTTTCACTTTTTAATTCCAACTGATACTGTAAAAGATGGACAATTTAATTCAGTGTAATACAGTAAATGAAAGGAACTTTCTTTTGTAAGGAGAGTCACAGGATGCCCTTTAAATTTAACAGTTGCTAAGTCCTGTTATACCTGAGCATTCAGAAGTCATTATGAGCATTAAACTTGGCTTCTGAAATTCTCATAGCTGTTACAGATTGATTCTTAATTAACTCAAGTTCTTTTAGGGATACAGTAGATAACTCATCTTTTACGCACCAAAGATTTGAGATAACAGTTTAGGACTTAATTGAGTAGAAACTTCAGTTACATGAGTCAAATAGACTGTTTTGTTAACTAAACAGTGCAAAAAAGCATAGTGCTTCAATTGCCTTCCAAAATCGGCCAAGTTCAAAAATGGTAATTGCAGAATCTTTATGATGGAAAGATCGAACTAAGTGCACTAACCAAAACCAGAGTAAAACTTCTGCATGTAGATCACAAGTAAAAATTGCCTTCTGTATGCATCATGTTTTAATTATTAAACATATCACTTTGCTTTTCAGTGCTTATATGAAACATTAAAAAGTTCAATTTTTCTGTGGTTGAGGGGACAGTCCCACCACCTCCACCTCAGTCTCCATGATAACACACATTTAAAGAATTTTTTGAATATGAAAAACTATTAAGAATGAAAAAAGCTGGGTATATCGACACTAGCAAGACTGAGCTGGACTGCATGGCCAAGATCAAATGTTTAGAGCACTCAGTACACTGTGCAATTTGGACAGTTTTCCAGCCTCTTCATGGAAAGCTCTCCAGCCACTTGAGGCAGACCATAGGCCAGCAAGTTTGTGAAGCATGGTGCAGACATACTTTCCCCTATATATTCTGGGCCCCTCAGTTCAAGAAGGACAGGGAACTGCTGAGAGAGTCCAGCGTAGGGCAACAAAGATGATTAAGGGAGTGGAGCATCTCCCTTGTGAGGAAAGGCTGAGGGAGCTGGGTCTCTTTAGCTTGGAGAAGAGGAGACTGAGGGGTCACCTGATTAATCTTTACAAATATATAAAGGGTGAGTGTCAGGAGGATGAAGCCAGGCTCTTCTTGGTGACAACCAATAGTAAGACATGGGGTAATGGGTTCAAACTGGAACACAAGAGTTTCCACTGAAATTTGAGAAGAAACTCCTTCTCAGTGAGAGTAAAACAACACTGGAACAGACTGCCCAGGAGGGTTGTGGAATCCCCTTCTCTGGAGACATTCAAAACCCACCTGGACACCTTCCTATGTAACCTCATCTAGGTGTTCCTGCTCCAGCAGGTGAATTGGACTAGATGATCTTTTGAGGTCCCTTCCAATCCCTAACATTCTGTGATTCTGTGAAAAACTAAGGGCCTGACACTCACCCTTTACATATTTGTAAACATGAATGAGGTCACCCCTCAGTCTCATCTTCTCCAAGCTAAAAAGACCCAGCTCCCTCAGCCTTTCCTCATAAGGGAGATGCTCCACTCCCTTGATCATCTTTGTTGCCCTGTGCTGGACTCTCTCCAGCAGTTCCCTGTCCTTCTTGAACTGAGGGGCCCAGAACTGGACACAATATTCCACATGTGGTCTCACCAGGGCAGAGTAGAGGGGAAAGAGAACCTCTCTCAACCTACTAACCACCCCCCTTCTAATACACCCAAGGATGCTGTTGGCCTTCCTGGCCACAAGGGCACAGTGCTGGCTCATGGTCATCCTGCTGTCCACCAGGACCCCCAGGTCCCTTTCCCCTACACTGCTCTCCAACAGGTCATTCCCCAACTTAAACTGATACCTGGAGTTGTTCTTGCCCAGATGCAAGACTCTACACTTGTCCTTGTGTAATTCAATTTATCCCCGCCCAACTCTCCAGCCTGCCCAGGTCTCACTGGATGGCAGCACAGCCTTCTGAAGTGTCAGCCACCCCTCTCAGTTTGGTGTCATCAGCAAACTTGCTGACAGGGCACTCTATTCCCTCATCCAAGTTGTTGATGAATATATTGAATAGCACTGGTGCCAGTACTGATCCTTGAGGAACTCCACTAGATACAGGACTCCAACTAGACACAGGCCTCCAACTAGACTGCCCCACTGACCACGACTCTCTGGCTTCTTCCCTTCAGCCAGTTCACAGTTTCCTTCAGTCCACCTCACTACCCAATCATCCAGTCCACACTTCCTCAGTTTAGCTGCAAAGATGCTGTCGGAGACTGTGTCAAATGCTTTACTGAAATCAAGATCAACATGACTGCAGGTAGTTTTACAGTTTTATATGCAACCCAAAGCTGTCGTTCTGTCTGTACTGTTATCATATACAATATCCCACATGATCACTTTCAGGTTTATGTTCAAAAAACTTTGAGTGCTGGCCCAGTTTGATATAATTATCCTTTTTTTCCCTAGAGAGGCTCTGATAGAAAGCATAATTGCATCTGAGGTGGAATAATTTCATTTAAAAAAACAATCCTAAATCTGTGCAAGTTCTAAGTTAATTTCCATGTATCTCAGCATCAGCAAAGCGGTGATGCCCCATCTTCTGCACAGACTTTCAGAGAGCCATATGGTTCCCAGCTCAAAAAGTTACCTCCACATGAGACCAATCTCTTACAAAAGACAAGTCTAAAAAGTGAAAAAGTCTACTAAAGAAGAAATCAAGTATTCTTTCAGGGATGTATTCTCCTGAAGATTACCAAGTTTTAAAAATGCATTAAAAGTAACAGAATTCACTGCTAAGGCAGTTTTTTTCTGCTATTGCCTGGAAAAACAACAAGCAACTCCAGAGTTGTGTGATGGACCCAACACAAGGCCAGGCCACACTGCAGCAGGCTGTGCTCTATGTATGCAAATGTTTGTCTCCAGTTTCATAACAAAAATTCTTAATACTTCCATCCCTGGGTTCACATACCTGCTTAACAGTGGTTCTGAAAATATCATGTATTTCATACTGTCCAAGTGCCACACTGGGCCTCTGATCTGCAAAATACAATGTTCAAGAATCACATCTACAACATGGGCTGTTATCTAGATAAACCTGACAGCAATCAGAAATAAGTTTAATAGTGTAGCGCTTTGAATGCACATGTTTCATAAAATTCTTCCATTTAGTACAATTATTTTAATGAAAATGGGACCTGAAAAAGCCTACAAAGATGGTGTACTAACAATGAATTCTATTTCTTTAGCATTTGTTCTGCTTTCTTTTAGAAATTTTAAAAAATGGAGTTTCTGCCTAGAAACCCCACAAACACATACACGTTAATGATCCACAAGGCCTCAATATGACAAAACACATTGTGTGTCCAATTCAATTAGCTGGATGTGTGACAACTTCTTGTTGTGAACTCAACCCTGCAGTTCTCAACAAACGTTCAAAAAATATGGGTCAAAAGAGCTTCACTGATAAATGGATATAAGCATTCAAGTACATCCAGAACAAACCCAAACATGAATGAAGAAATTCAGTCAGGAGATGCTTTCTCTAAAAGAAGCAAAGCACAATGAATAATGAGATTTCATACTGCTGAGTTAGAACATCAGCTAAGGCATCACTCTTCCTTATTCATCTGAACTCTGGCTATTGGGATTTCAGAGACTACTTGCTGCACTACAAATGAAAGAACCAGCAGAAGGCTGCAAGGGAGAAATAACAGCTCTTTCTACTGTTCATGGAGTGTTCCTTGTTCTAACAAGTACATAAAAATCTGAGTGACACCTTTGTAACTGGAATGGGTAAAGAGGAAGAAAAAGGAAGTCAGGAAGGTAATGCAAAGATTTTGATTTAAAACAACTTTTTGCCTATTTTTCTTTATATACATCCAAGTGGTTCTTTTTGTGGTTCTAATCTCCTAAATGAGACAACAGAAAAATTATAGAGGGGATAAAAAGAAGTAAAAGGATATCGAAGGACATGAAAGGCAAAAGTAGCCGACCTCCTCAGGCACAGCAGTCTGCAAACATCAGAGGCCACAGGTGCAAAAGGGGTCAAACCTTCAACACCACTTACAGGTGTACTCACCTGCAACAGTGAATCCCTAAAAACATTCTGATAAAATAATTTATGTATTTAGTAGCTTATCACAAAAAATATGTAATTCCTCTATTTCATTATATGTTTTTGTGATAAGCTACTAAATACAGCTAAAACTCAATTCATAACTGATCATTTCATTCTGAGAATCTCCTTTACAGCTACATATTTAACACAACAAGTATTTATGATACAAAGCAATATTTAGTAGTGCTTAGAGAGCATCTTTATGCATATTACACACATTCAGCATTTTAGAACTTTGATTTCACACTCATAAAACAAGAGGAACATCAATCCATATATTGGACTCAGAGCAAGTCTCAACTTAAATCACTTGGTATGCAAGCCAACTTCAAATTTGTCATTTGGCAGCCTTCAAGATGCATGAAGTTTTTAAAAGAGAGAATTCAACTCCTTGATAGAACAGGCAACTCTTACCACTTTACCATGAATTTAGTCTGAGCTCTATTTAGAGCCTAATGATTTATAAATAAGAAGCTGC
This sequence comes from Streptopelia decaocto, assembly GCF_964273445.1. Taxonomy (NCBI): domain Eukaryota; kingdom Metazoa; phylum Chordata; class Aves; order Columbiformes; family Columbidae; genus Streptopelia; species Streptopelia decaocto. Next base: position 15,170,164 of record NC_138658.1, read on the forward strand.
GCCCAAACAAACTAAATCCATATTATAATGCAAAACCAGTATTAGAAAACACACCATTTGTTCAAATCATGGTATAATAAATACTCATGCAAAACTTCATAAAGATATGGGCTTATGAGCTGGTCTATCATCTTTGGCCACCCAAAGCTGTCATACAAAATCTAGTATCAGTTAAAATGTTGAGGTTCAAGTGATGCACAGGCATAGCACTTCATGCACTATGATCTTGTCCTACTTCCTACTGTGCTATCAAGTTTTCCCACAACACTCATTAGTGACAGTAACATACTCGGGACAACATATCAACTCATTGTCTATAAATTGTGCAGAGCAATTTTTCCCAGTATTTTGCTGATAAGTAATGAAACTGTACTCTGATTCAATCATATTAAGCTTAAAGTTATTAAAATGGTAACAAAGAACACACACTTAAAAATACTGATTTTAGTTCTTAAAGCAAATGTTATGCATAACTGGCAAGGCAGCTTTTTGCCTTTCAGGTGCAAGCCAAGCATAGGAGGTACAGTAGTTTCTTAACCAGAGAAAAGAGGTGTTATTTTTGGTTGTTACCCTCGTTAGCAGCTTTTAATTATTCGTCTTTTGATGTCGTTATTCGCTATAGCAAATACTAGAACACTACAGAATATAAATAAATCCTCATTGCTGCAACCACATGCAAAAGGGTTTCTATCTTGTGTAGAAACTGATGCTGACTCCCAAGAGGCAGCGGCCAGGCCCAGGCTCCTCCGCTCCGTCCTTTCAACAGCCCCGGGACAACGCCGGGTGTAACTCGCGCCGTGCCGGGAGCAGCCGGGCAGCCCAGAGAGCCGACCGCTCGCACAGACCTCACCTGGTTCTGCCGCACCAGCGAGCTCAGAGGCCATATTTCCAGCGCAGAGCTCCACCGCCGCTCAGAGTTCCGCTCAGGAAAGCCTGAAAAACCCCAGGAAAAGCCTGTGATTTCCAGGCTCGCCGGCGGACACGGAAGGCGAGAGCTACTCGAGAGAAAGAAGCAGGCAGTAACTTCCATGCGCCGGGGACGTCCTTCCCTCACCCACCGGCTCGAACCTCTTTCGGAAAACAAAGCCGCGGTTGCTGCTTTGGGGAGCTGGGGCAGCAATCACGGTTTCCCCTTCCGTACCTGCCGCTCAACCCGGCGCGGCGACCTCGCCGCCACCGCCGCCGCCCGACAGGGAAACGGCGCCCAACGGCAGGCAGTCCAACGGCACCCGCGCGCTCCGCTTCGCCACGCGCCCCGTAACGGCTAACAGGACAGACAGAAACCGCCGGCCGCTCGCCTCGCGGGCGCCTCAGCTCCTCCCTCCGCACCCAGCGCAGCCCGAAACGGCACGGGGGTCACGTGGCGGTGGGGCGTGTCGTTCTGAATGTCAATCTTCCGCCCGGCCCCTCCCACTCCCATATGAGTGCGCGCCAGCCTGTAGAAGGGACCCGGCGGGGCGGGCTGAGGGAGCTTGTGCGCGCACGCGCTGGAGCGCTGCCGCTGCAGGAGGGCGAAGCAGAGGCGCTCGGTTCGCCCGGGAGCCAGGTTTCATTGCAGGGATTGGCTGGAGGTGTAAGAACTCTGTTGTTAAACTTACCTAAGAAACGTATGGGTTAATGACAGGCGTTTACGCGTTGAAATTCTCTTCAGGAAATGCTGCTGCTGGAGTTAGCCCGGAGTAGCCGTGAGGCAGCCGGAACTGGGAGCAGTTTCAAGCCCTGTGGGGGCTCCTGTGTTTAGTAATGAACTCTGAAGTACAGCAAAAGCTGTTGTCTCTGACACGGTCTCCAAGTACTCCCCTGTCCTCTTGGAGCAGTTAAGAAAAACACCAATAGAATTACTTCCGCCTTGCTTTTGTCGGTGTTACTGAGGTTGATAGGGTTTGAGTGGAAGACATAAATCCCTTGGATGAGGAGAGACGTGAGGCGATCGGGGCGGCAGCAGCTCTGTCCTTGCTGTGCTGCACATGTGGCTGGGTCTGGCTGCAGCAGCTCCGTGCAGCCTGGGGCTGAGCAGTGCGGGGCATTTTAAACGGCTGAGAAAGTACTGCCTGCAAAGCTACTGCTTTTAGCGTTGGCATCTCTTTACAGGTCATTAACAACTGTCCGAGGTGTAGTGTTAAAAGGTAATTAAAGGTCTACTGTTGCGGTTTTAAATTACTTTTGCACCATTACTATGTGTTGTAATTTTTATTGTAATTGAAAAGCATTCTAGTAACCAGCTTACCTAAGTCTGTGCAATGTAATAAACTCAAGACTTGCATGGCCATTAATTTGGAAAAACCTGAGCTCTGCTGTTCATCAAGTCAAATAACTTGAGCACTGAGTAGACCTCTAATGAAAGCTAGTGGATATTTTGCAATTTTCCCTATTTTGTGGTTATCTTTAAAATTGCCTGTTCTTACAATTAAGAGTAGTATTTGTTTTCAAAAATACGTCAAAACTTCAATCCGGTTATTTCAGTACATGATAAGCTCTTCCTGCAGGAGTTAAGTTTTTCACCAAAAAAAGACGTCTGTCTCATATAGGTATAAATAGCGAACTGATAAGTATTTTATCTTCATTTTTACACATGACAGTTAGAGTAGTGTCTAAATTGGTTTAGCAGGTTCTGTTATTTCACTGTTGTGTCGTTTGGTGTTTTTTTTTTTTTTAACTTGGTATGTTGTGACTCTGTTCCTGAGACAACCTTTCAAATCTTGTGCACAAAGAGAAGCTTCGCATTCCTTACTTCAGTTGGAAATTATAATAGCTAGTTGTGCAGTTCTGCCTGGATTTTAAGATATTCCTGGGCTACTTTAATTAGAAGGCTATGTTTTCTTTAAACACTATTGAAATCTGTCGGTATTTTCTAATAGGTATTTCAGATATTTACCTTGACCAGTGAGTGCAAAGAGTTAAATATATTAGCACAAACTGGAAGTACAATAATAGAAGGAAATATCAACTTCTAGGTCTGTAATGTTATTTTAATAGGGCAGTATAAAATGGGTTCATAACACTTTATTAGCTTTCTTGGATATACCTGTCTGCTCTTAAACTTTACTCTTTGTGTAAGTGATCCTGCTTGTGTTACTCTGTCTTGTTTCCTTTCACAATAAGCGCGCGTACAGCATATAGAGGTCCGTTTACAGGAATTTTCCTGTTCATTTCAAAAACCACTAGGAAGGGTCTTACCATCTGTGGTTACTCCATGCTCATGCTGTTTGGTGTTTGCAGCTTAGAAAATTAAAAGCATGATACTTGTCTTCATTTCCTGTGGATTAAGATTTTCTAGATGACTTTAAGGTTAGATAGCCCATTGAATATGTTTTAGCAACTGTTTGTATTGTGCAAGGGGCTTGTTGTTTAATACATTTTTTGTGTTATTTAAAATATTTGAGGGTGTTGGTTGACAGCCATCTGAATATGAGCCACCAGTGTGCCCAGGTGGCCAAGAAGGCCAACAGCATCCTGGCTTGTATCCGGAATAGTGTGGCCAGCAGGACTAGAGAAGTGATGGTGCCACTGTACTCAGCACTGGTGAGACCCCACCTTAAATCCTATGTTCAGTTTTGGGCCCCTCATCATAAGAAAGACATTGAAGCACTGGAGGGAGTGAAGAGGAGGCAACGAAGCTGGTGAGGGGCTTGGAGCACAAGTCTGATGAGGAGCAGCTGGGGGAACTGGGGCTGTTTAGCCTGGAGAAAAGGAGGCTGAGGGGAGACATTATCGCTGTCTACAACTACCTGAAAGGAGGTTGTAGCATAGAGGGTGTTGGTCTCTTCTCCCAAGTAGAAAGTGATAGGATGAGAGGAAATGGCCTGAAGTTGTGCCGTGGAAGGTTTAGATTGGATATTAGGAAAAATTTCTTCATGGAAAGGGTTGTCAGACATTGGAACAGGCTGCCCAGGGAAGTGGTGGAGTCACTATCCCTGGAGGTCTTTAAAAGACGTGTAGATGAGGTTCGTAGGACGTGGTTTAGTGCTAGAGTTAGGTTATGGTTGGACTTGATGATCCTGATGGTCTCTTCCAATCAAAATGAGTCTATGTTTCTATTTAACAAAACATTATTTTGTAAAAACATAGTTTTGATTTCAAGAGATGTTTTTGACATTTTGTAGCAATCCCCCTAATTAATGATGTGAAATAGTCTGCTGGTGTTTGAATATCAAGAATACATTGTTAATGTTGTCAGAACTTTTGATAATGTTACTTTTTATATTTTTATAGGGTGGAATTAGTAATGCTTATTAAATGCCCCCAGAGTGTGACTGGATGAATGTTCTCTTACGACTAAATTAGAGTTTTATAGAAACATCGAACTTCTTCTAAATCTGCCTGGTACTATTGCAGAATGCCCAATTAAAACAATGTTTCCTAAATGCTCTGGGGATCTAGAGGCTGAGGAGCTATCAATCCTTGTCTTGAGGATAAGATGAAATACTTGGTCTATAATGTGGGGAAGAAAACAAAACACCAAACCAAAAATTCAAAAGTTACTTATGATTATAAGTCAAAATTATAATGGTTCTATTATTTATCATTGTAGCTAAATAGGTGATGGAGTTGTTGCCCTGGGGAATATAGAACCTTCTACATTTTGGCTTTGCCCATTTTTATCTAGCCTGTATTCCTGTTAAAATAAAGTACCTGTCTGAGCTTAAGGCTGTTCTTAAGGTTTGTGCAGTTATCTCTAAATAACAGTAGCTGTTGGAGTGCAGTGTGCCCTATTCTTGCTGCTCTGCAAACATCCAGTGTGTTTAACAAGATGTGCTTGCAGTTTTAAAATCCTTTAGTTTGGCTAGTTTGCAATGACTATCAAGAGAAGCTTCAGCTAATTATTTCATCATCTTGCATCTCACATTCATAGAAGGTTTTTCTCAATGTATTTTTGTTATGTTACGAAATCACCTAGGACCATTTAGTGGAGACTGTTTTATCTATTCTCTTGATAAATATTTCTGATAGTTTTGGAAGGTGTTTATTTAAGTACATAGTTGAAATGCCTTAAGCTTAGTAAGACTTCAGAGTGATTTGTAACCATACAGGTTTTAAAACCTATGAAAAGTATTCATGTAACTGTTTATTTAATTGCTTTATAAAGCTAAACTATTTCAGCTCTTCTGTTGCCATGACTGACTGTAAGAAAGTGTGCTTTTTTCCTGGCCAAGCAAATAGTGCAGTTGATGGTGGAATGGAATGAAATCTTCTTTGACAGAAACTTTTCTTGTTTATGTAGTACAGGAAGATGGAATTTAGAATTAAACACACATGGGATGGTTTACCTGTGAGCCATGAGCCAGTAACAATTGGGCTGAAGTCAGACAATGCAGGACTGCTAATGGAAGTTAATGCTCCATTCTTTAATGATCCTCCAGCACCACTTGGAGAGCCAGGGAAACCTTGTAGTAGACTGTGGGACTATGAGGGTAAGTATAACCATTCTGTTGCAAATATCTGATCTGTGTCAACACTGGTGTTCCTCTGTAGTTAATACGCCTGGTCTTTATTTAAGGGTCTATAATGTTTGGGGTTTTTTTTTTAAGTGATCTAGTGGTTGTGAGTGCATGATATCTAATTCAATTCAGTTTATTTAGTCACAGTACTGCTTTTAAAGATCAGATCTGAAATGTGAAAGTTTTCCTTTCTCTTATATCCTGAGGTCTTTGGGGAAGAATTTAGTTGCAATCACTGTAAACCCTTAAATGGCTCCTTGAGTAACTCTAAGCCTCATACTATATTCAGCTGTAAACTACCCCAAACTATATCAAGAGTGATGCTCTTTTTCTAGGTAGTTAATTGATTTTCATCACTAACACTCCTGGCTGTGAGGTGAGTGGTTGTTTTATGGTAGTGCAACAATACAAATGACTGTGAAAAGAAGCAAATATGTTTTGTCACTCAGTGGCCATAAAGAAATGGAGTACAATGAGCTGGATTAGTCTCAAGAAGGATGATGCTGACTCTTCCGGATCCTGTCAATAGTATGGGCACTCAAACTTAGTTTATGGCTTACTGATATAACTTGTGGAATAATAGAGGCTTGACATGTTAGAATAACAAAATAATTTTGTGGCATATGTGTAGAAATGCATTTGCACTAGGTAAATAGAAGTGAAATCCTAAAGATGGGTTCTACTTTTGCTTTAAGAAATGGAGAGCAATAGCTAGAACATGTTTACTTCAGTCGCTTTTCCAAAGTGTATTTGAGGAATACGAAGATATGAAACACAGAAAGAGCAAGTCATAAAATATGGCTCACAATTGTACCTAAATGGAATGGAGAATATCCTTATAGGAATGCTGTTTTCATTTTGCTTTCCTGTCAGTACTGTCACTTTTACCTCTTGCTTTGAATAATGCAAGAATTGAATGCTTCCAGCAGCAATCTACTTCCTGATTATTGAACTATTCTGATTAAAGCTATATTAGAACAACATTAACACCTCTTTGATTTTATTACCTAAAATGTAAAAATAAAGTTAGCAATCATATATAATTATTCTAACTAAAGCTTTCTAATAATGTTATTGCTGTGAGAAGCACCATTATAGTGCTACTTTGTATTCCGGAGACGTGATCCAGTAGTCACACCTGACTTTCAGTTACATGTGGAATACTGATCCCTTGTCCAAAGTACCAGCCATCTACAGGACAGGGAAAAGCCACTTGAGCTAAACACTTTCTTACTATTTCTGAGATTTAGCAGACTTGGTTATGGGCTGTGTGCTCTGCTGTGAGCGTATGTTCCTCTTTTCATCTTTTTTTTTCTGCTGCTCTGAACCCTCAGGCTACCAGCAAACATAAGACTTTTGCACTTAAGTGCTCTACCCATAGTGCCTACTGAGAGTATGACTGACAAGAATTGCTCTGTCTTGGTCAGCTTTGTTCACAGCAGGCATACTAGATGAAATCACTATGTGCTGATGCTTTTCTTACTGCATTGGCAGCTAGTGGTTGTTAATAAACCTGCCATTTTTCTGCTGCATCAAGATCAGTATTTCCAAAGCTAGAGTTGGTAAAGTAAATAAAATTAGTACAATGCTTTGTAAAGCTCTTTATGGCGATAGGTGTTAAAAAAAAGCTCTTGAAGTTACAATGATGGCACAGGATTTTAAATAGATAGGAAGCTGTCAGTAGCATGTACACAGCTAGACAAACTCTGGCATGGCACAGGCCAAAAATGAAAAGCAAGATTGTTTTAGAGGGATATGAAGGTGTCTAGGATATTTTAAAATAGTTATTATAAAATACTGATAGCCTGTGTTGTGGGTTTTTTTTTTTTTTTTTTTTTAGTTGTTGAAGCATTTTTCCTGAATGACAGAACTGAACAGTATTTAGAAGTTGAACTTTGTCCGTAAGTACAGCACTCTGGCAAAAGTCACAAATGTTGATTTGCATTTCCAGTTCTAATGTTTGTTAGATATATGTATGATGAAGACCGGGTACCAAAGTTGTTGCAATCTGAAGAATGTGAACGTTTGTTACAGAACAGTACGCTAATAATTTGGCATGATTTTAAGAAAATTGTGTACTGATTTCTTGACAGCCATGGACAACAGTTGTTGCTGCTGCTTTCTGGCAAAAGAAGAGTTTGGAAAGTAAGTGGTCAAGTACATTCATAAGGTACAGAAAAGATATTTGTTTTTAGGTACCTGTTGCCTGATTGGGAGATGATGTTAACTCTATTTTCCTTCTTTACCAGGAAGAACTTCCTTTAGAGTTTGAGGTGACCAAAATGAAAACCAAATGGGAGGGTAAAGCTCACCTTCCATGGCACTATTTTCCACCGTGCACTAACAAATTCAATGCATTTGCAATTCATGGCTCAGGAGAAGAGAGAAAGTATGAAGCGCTTCATCCTGTGCCTCGACATGAACTACAGGAAGGACAGAAACCAGATTTGTAAGCATGAAATTAGCTTTTTCGTAGAATAGTTGCACTATTCTTGGAATACTTAAAGCAAGCTAACCTGGTTTCCAGACTAAGTGCCAGTAGGATTTTAACTATACTGCTCAGCCCCAGCTCCACTGGCACTGTACTTTGTATAAGGCCCCATAGCAGATAGCTGTAACCAGTGCTTGATTGCTGGGTTATCCCCTAGCTGCACAGAGCAAGTGATACATTCAGCACCATTGGCATCTGTTTTATTACCTTCCTCAGCTAAATCATAGATAGGTTGTTCTATATTTTCCTTGCCTCCAGCACCTTCTGAAATGTTGTTTAGTGTTAATTTCACTAGGTACGTTTCCAGTAAATCTCTTTTGCTTCTCCTCTACTGTGATAAACGACCTCACCTATACAGATGGTTCCATATTATGGAAAAAAATTGAAAGGCAAACTAAACTGAAAAGTATATTAAAAAGATACCCAGTATGAATAGAAAAAACTAGAATATCTTGATTTTTAAATTATGCTTTGAGCCTCTTTATTTTCTTTGACTGTGAGGCTGAGATTATTTGATAAAACCTCTGGACACTTTGTATAAATGAACTAGCTCTAGAGCTCCACTGTAGTTCTTATACAAACTTGTTAATCAACATAAAATGATGGCCAGGTAAGGTAAATTTTAGATAAGTTACCCTTTTTTGCCTTTCTTTAAGAAAAACGTAACTTTTGGAAGTAAAAAATAAATTGTAAGCTATTGCTAATAAAGAATATTCTGTTTCGCTGTGTTCTGTAAGAAATAGATACTTTTTTTCCTGCGGTAAACTGGAGAATGCCGGTAATATTTTTCAGGAAGGGATTACTTATATGCTTTCTGTAGTACTTCTTCCAAAAAGAACCCTTGACTTTTTCAGACATTGGTAGCAGATGCAATTATGTGAAAGGTTGCTCCTTGCTATGTTCATTGCTCTTAGTTTGTCTTCGCTTTTACAAATTACTTTCTAATAAGAGAATTCTACTTACCTTTTTAAATGGGTAGTGCAGTGTCAGATGTTCTATCTACTGTTTGACAGTTATTTTATGTAAGAATTAGGAATTGGGCACAGTGTCTTCCTTCTGTTTCTGTATGGTAGCATAAAGGAGAAACTCTTAGCAAGAACTGATTTCATAATGTTTAAAGGAAATGAGCCTTCTAGCCTTCCAGAAAATATATATTTAGTAGCTTTGTTATCCTGTCCTGCCACCCTCCTTTCTGTAAGGAGAGGATATCACTGGGATACAATTTTTCAATTGCTCAAGAGCTGTAAATTATATTTACTTCATTGGAATGCAGGTAACTCATAAAGTAGAACAGTACTGTGCTCTTGCTCTGGCTGCAGTTCCAGGCAGCATAAGCTGAGGGAGTTTAAAAGGAGGGCACTCTGTTCACTTCACTTTGTGCTGTGTGATACTTGCTCATAGCTGAGGATTTTGCCCTGTTTTCTAGTACAAAATTTTCAGAAAGACAGTAGTGTTTTTATAAATAAACTCAGATTTTGGAAAAAGAACACATGGAATGATGGTTACATTCCTGCCCAAGAAAACATGAAAATAAAGATGAATTAAACCTCTTGAGGATACTGCCTTTAATTAAGACACATGCTGAGACTTGTAACATTTTTGTTTATTTCTTCTCTTTGCAGTCATCGCCTGGAATTTTTCAAAGAATTGAACCTGAAAGAACTAATGGGAGAAGACTGGAAGCAGCCTGAATCAGATATATGGAAGTCTCTCTCTAATTAAATGGGTTGAGACATACGTTTTTATACAATAGCATTACGGTTAGATGAAGGTGTGCGTAAAAAACTTGTACATTTTGAGCAGTGTTTGTAAATATCAGATTAGTAAGGCTTTCCTTGACAATGAAAGCATTGATCAGTCTTAAACTGTGAAGTATTTAGGCCACTTCATTCTAAATGTGTGAAGTAAGCAATGGCTTGTGTTTCAGTTCATCTGGGTATGGAGTTTTTCATCTGTATGACAGAGATGAATCTGCTTGTACCAATGAAGGGGGAAAAATGTGCCAAAGTTACACCTATGTTTTCATGAGAACTCTAAGCTTCACAAGGTCAACATCTGGCTTGGAATATTTCGGCTTCTTGTAGTTGCTGCATTTCTTAAGTATTTTCACTGCTGCTTGTTTGTTTCTTGGCTGTTGAATGAGATCATGTGCACTAAAGTCTTTAATTGCTATCAGGAGAAAGAATGCTTCCTCCAGGAACAGAAAATAATATAGCTGTTATGGCATTTTGTGGCACAGTACTTGCATTGCAAGATGCCGGAGGTATAACACTAGCCAGCCCCTTTCTGATACCTGAAGTTTTACTTTGTACAGTGCTGAAGGCGGAACTTAATTAGTTACTTTATTAGCAGACCTCTCTGCTTCACATTTAGTGTGGAACTTCTAGTGATATTTAGATAGAGGGTAGATTTACGAAAGACTTTATGCATTCCAGGAAAAGTTTCTCATAATGTTTAGTAAAACTTTTTGATATAGCTGTGTGCCTACAAAAGCTTGTTTGTTATCATAAAGTCATAGAATGGGTTGGATGGAGCCATAAAGATAATCTAGTTCCAACCCCCCTGCTATGGGCAGGGATACCTTCCACTAGACCAGGTTGCTCAAAGCCCCATTCAACCTAACCTTGAACACTTCCAGGGATGGGGCATCCACAGCTTCTCTGGGCAACCTGTTCCAGTGCCTCATGGTGAAGAATTTCTTCCATGATCTTGCTGGGCACAGAGGTGAGACTGGTCTGTAGTTCCCTGCGTCTTCCTTTTGGAAGGTCCTTTGGGGTTTTAAGGCCTTGTCACACCGCCTTAAGGATTCAGCTCAGACACATGAGGATTTTGTTTGCAGGCCACCTAACCTTGGGCATATTCTAATTGTATGTGCCCACATTTCTACATACAGGCATGAATATTTTTAACAGTACTGAATACTGTTAGCTGGTAACATCCAATATGTACACTCTTGCAGGTTTTACAAATGGGATTTTTTTTTTTTTTTTGCCTAGCATACTAAGTGCTGCTTGTTTGTGGCTGCTGACTTGATCCTTTTTAAATTAAATTAGAAAATGGGAATCTCACCCACTAAGCATATCCTACATCTGAGAAGTAGGTGACTTCAAAATCAAACTTTCGGTTTCGTTCAGAATGAGGATTCAGACCATGACATGATCTTCACTCCTGCATCCTGTTGAACTGTCATCACAGTGTAGAAGCTGGTTGTGTTCTCTAGTTTTGTGAGGAGGATTGTTTTGGGAGTCTGAGAGAATATCAACAAGTCAAAATTGAAGGAGTATATTTCAGAAGTTATGCCACGAAGATGTGGTTTTTTTTCCTCGTCCTTTTGTGCAGCACTTTCTACTGAACAGTTTAGAATCCCGTAAGATCCTAGAAGGGACTAGTGCTCTTGTATTCTAACATCCTGCTCAAAGCATGACTGTTGTTGAAACTAGATGAGTTTGCAGAGAGCCTTGTTGAGTTTCAAATAACTCCGAAGATAAAGTTTCAAATGCTCTGGGTAGCCTGTTTCAAAATTCAGTTACTTCTGTTACAAAAACTTACTTAATTTCCGTTTCCTGGTGCTGCGCCTTGTGCCCATTGCCTTTTGTCCTTTCTCTGAGCATCTCCAAGAAGAGTGACTGTTTTTCGCTGTAACTACCCATTAGGTGTTTGAAGATAACTGCTAGCTCCTCTCGGGTTTCTTGAAATGTTGTCATTCTCAGTTTGTCTTTTGTGACTCTCATTAGTAAGCACCTTCCCCTCAGACTGACAACATAAATGTGTAAGCTGGGTTGTAACTCAGAGCAGCAATGCTCCCAGGCCTTTCTTGTTTGTTTAGCTCATAAATGATTCTAAAAATCTTGTGTGTATCTGTAGTTGTCAAAATGCATGCAAAATTTTGCACAAGACTGCACTTCAAGTCACATTACTAAAAGGATTTTCTGTTATCTTAGCTTCTATGCAGTAATAACCATATTCTGGTCATGTTTTCTGTGCTATCTTTAACTTTACACGTAAATTCTGCTTGAGAGCAAAAGAAGATGGGAATATCTGCCTTTGTGAAGAATATCTTTGTGTGATTAATATCTGTGAAATAGAATGTTACTTCAGAGTTTTTGTTTGGCTTTAGAATTCCCTCTTTGTACTTCCAGTTTTATGTATACATACTTTCAAATTTAAGGATATTAGCCTCTTTCAGGTGCAGACTTTGGCATACCAATACACTGGGCCATCCAATTGTTTTTGCTCTCTTTTAATTAGACGCTATAGATTCCTTGCTATGAAGTGCCATCTGTTGAAAATTCTAAGTATTGTACTTTTAATTGTTTGGCTTTTCTACCTTCAATCTGTGTACAGTTTTCTAAAGAATGTCATCAGTCTGAAATATTGAATAATTCAATAAATGTTGATTAAAATGCTTTTTAGATACATCTAAAAGCTGCTTTTGAAATTTCAGTCAAAAGCAAAACAAAAATGAAAATTTCACTATGTTTTTAGACTTCATTTTAAATGGTTTGTCAACAAAATGCATGCAAATGTTCAGAATGAGTTTATTTTTTCCACAAAGGTTGTCTTCATGTGATGAATGATGTTTTGTATGTAAGGGACAGTAAATCAAATAATTTATTCAGAGGCTTCATCTCGTATTCATGTGCGCTTCAAACTGACTACTTCAGATTTGACTTTGGATGCAAATTATATTAACTTGGAGGGAAATAGATTACTTTCTCTAAATAAGTAATTTAACGTAAAATAATTGTCTCTGCAGTACAAAATGTAATGCTAGACGCTTCTGAAAATGGAAATTGCCATATAGACATCACTTGAGGCATGCTGTTCCACAGTGCTGTCAGGTAATTCACATGTGTGTTTCTGAGCTTTAACATTCTGTTTGAACTGTAAATGCTGCCCTTCATCAGAAGGTTTCCATATGGACTCCTGAAGTGCAGAGCTGAAACCTGTGCACTGACTTGTTTCTAAATATTTAAAGTTAAATTAATCCTGTGGTAGAAACTTACTGTAGGGAGGAGTCTTGACATAAGGTATGCATTAGATGAAAGCACAGTGTCTTGACTCACAGTAGTGAATTCATGGCTCATCACTGGACAGTACAATGCCTGCCAACGTCACAGCTCCCAGGACTTTGCAGGGATGGCATCGGTGTTTGTTGAGATGACAAGCTGGCTTGTAGCCTTCTTGCTCTGATTGGCTTTTTAACCAGGTTTCATTTTACACTGGAGTCCAGTTTTAGACTGTCTTTCCTCAATTGCCTTTTTTTCATGACATACAAACTTGAAGAAAAAACAAATTCTGTTCTGCATGAGTTCCATGTAAGTACATGTTCAGTGATTAATTTTGGCCTAGAAGGAACATGATTCGATCTAGTGTAGCTCAGTGTGTGTATACACATGCATGCACAGATAGAGAGGCATTCAGTATTGTGCTGGTTTTGTATGTCAAAGTTTTATCAAGAGTCTGATATGTACAGATAAATTTTCTAAATTGTCACACTAGGTATACTTTATGTAGGATATCAATTTGATAAAATGCAGAGCTGCATGATAGAAAGCATAGATCACGCAAGTACTCTAGCCACAAATCCATTTCTCCTTGAGCACTTCTTAGCCATTGCTCTCTTAAAAAAAAAAAAAAAAAAAAAAAACCAAAAAAAAAAAAAACAAAAAAACAAACACCAACAAAACAACAAACAAACAAAACCAAAAACCTACCACTCTGTCTTATAAGTGTTTTCTGTGGGTAGTATTTGGCTTTGTGCCAGTTATACCCTGTGACGTATTGGGTCTAAGATGCAGGGCTTTTATTACTTTAGAAATGGGGGAATATGCATTTGGGGTACAGAGTGGTTTTGTAGGTCTTCAAAGGCTTTAGATAACCTTAAGTATGAAAATGTCAGTGGTGTGGCAATTTTTAATTATTTTACCATATTTAGCCAGAATTCCCAAGAAAATGGAACTGTTGGGTTAGCTCTGCCTTCTTCACTTTCTGGCAATGTTGTCATCACCTTTTCCTTCACCATGACAACAATTTTAAAATTAATTAGCCAATTGCACCTGAACCAGACAGGGGAACAGACAGCCTAAAAAGACACTGGATTCTTGCCAAATGTGTGGATGTGAACAGCTGGAGGCAGTTCTTCACTATGGTACCCCAAGCTGAGGAAAAGGAGAGATCATCTCAGCCCCTATTCTGTTGCTTACATAGAACTCAATACTAATAGGCTTGTTTTTCTATTGTGGCCAGATAATTTGTCATAAACTTTTAATTAGTTCTTAGATACTCCTACAACTTTCCTTCCTATAGCACAATAGAATTCTCTGTCTTAAATAGCTTATACTATTGTGGTATTTGATTTACTGAGTTTAATGAAACACTGAGCAGTTTTACTGTGATTCTTTCCCCATCCCCCCTGCCAGTCTTTTCAGTAAATACTTGAGCAGTTGAGGCAGAATGCAGATTTGGGTATTTCCAACCACTTACTTAAAAGATGATCAGACTGAATAGCCTGGAAGACAAAAATACTGAGCTTCAAAAATGAATAATATACCTGTAAAGAGAACTTTGGCTTGTTTCAACAGTTTTGTCATGTAAGTGCATTTCTAAGCTCCTTGTGATAGTATGTTTATTACTTGTGAACTTCAACATTAAAACTAGAATTCTACAGGATGCAGCCCTCCTTATAACAACAGTGAATCTTTGTAGAGTTGGTTGAAAATATCTTATGACTGCACTCCTGAAGACCACCTTGTTTTTTATGTGTCTTGCCACTAGGTGGAAGAAGAACGTTATCAAAACTATGCCTTGGTGCTAACAGCCTAGTTATCCTCAACTGTATCATTGATTTCAGAAAAAAAAAAAAAAAAGTTTCATTCAAGCAGTTGATAGCTTATTTTTATTTCTTGGGACATCTTTATCAAAAGAAACAGTATTCTGTGTTGTGTAGCTAGAGCTCTTATGTCTAATTTCGTACAGTAGCATATTGATGAATAATTCTGAAGCAAAACAGGAAGATAAATTCCATGATGTGTGAGTCTGTAATAGAAAAGATAGTGTTGTGATACACAAATGACTTGAATATTCTATTGGGTTTTTTTATAAATGCCTTGGATAGTCTCTTGCAAACTTTCAAAAAAGACTGTATTTAATTCTGAAATAATATTTTCTTTTTAAATATAGCAGAATTTGTGTCCTTCAAGAGCGAGGCTTGAGTGGTGCGAACACTTTGGAGTGAAAAACGGTAGCCTGAGAGGAATAGAGAATTGCTGTTCTTCAATACAAAAATGCAAAAAGAAAGTTTTCTTTAAGGAAAACTTAAGTGTCCACTGGTAGAAGTGTCTTAAATACAGAGATGGAGCAACTTAGCCTGTCAGGTGTGAAAGGTGATAAAATCTAATGCTGCATGTACTGACCCTGCAGAGTTTGGTTTTTTTTTTTAATGCAAAAGCTCTGAATGGGAATAAAATTTTCCTCATGTGTTTGTATACTTTTAAATACTTTTCTTTAATATGCCAGGTCAGATGCTATCTAATAAACTGTAACTTCATGATGGATTATAATGTTTTGTTTGCCATGGCTGCCATCGCTGCTGTATCATCTGTTCTAGTTAACTCATTAGAAATGTGAGTCAGTTAATATTTGTACTGCCCAGCAGCACTATGATGATACAGGCCTGATGAATGTGATGTTAAATAACTGTTGCTTGCTGTTCCTTTTTCCCATGCTGAGGTGTTTTGTGCCTCTGAAAGGCACAGCACAGAATGTTCCTTGTATTTGAAATTCTGACCATGTAAAATGCTTTCAAAATATGAATAGCACAGTGCGTAATTTGCTGCATGTAAAATTTAAAAGTAGTCTTTCACGCCGCCAAAACCAATTCTAAAATGGACTTCATTTAATTATGGTGCATTTATGATAATGCTACTGAAGTTTGATAGTTAATCTGCATTTCTAGTGATGATTCCTTCCTTTTGCTTTCAGTGAGTGCTTTAGTTTACTGCAGTGTCTCTGAACAGTGCTTCAAGCCTGATTATGGAACCCTTATTTACACTGATTGTATAAGTTGCTATACACATGCTCATACAAATAGTCCTAGTGAGATCAATGCAACAGTTAAAGTATATGACAGTTATGCCTTTTTCTGTTTACTTGTTCATCTGTTGAAATCAATATCAGTGTTATCAGGAGAATTAAGTTCCAGAAGCTAGTCCTATGTGATCCTACTGCTTGGCATTGCTTGTTTTGTTTACTATGGTTTAAAACAAGGAAAAGCCTTAGCTGCAGTGTCTGTGGGAGGGGTTTAAGTGATGGTTCAAGAGACACTGTTTGTATCTGTATTAGCTATGAACGTACCAAAATATAATTGTGATTTATTTTCAGAAATAATGCTATAGAGTACCAGTGAGTATGTGTGTAAATACCCTCTGCCAGTTACGTAGTTGTCCTGGTTTTGTCCATCTGCCAGGGTTTATTGTCACCTTGCAGTAAACATTGACAGTAGTTTATTTACAAATACCAAATGTGCAAGGATACATTTGTAAAATAGAACTAAATTGTGTTAAAATAGCCCTGAAAAATCTAAATTACTGTGCCTTCCATGCTGTTTTAAAAGCTACCTAGCCATTTAAGTGGCTTTCTTGGAACATGCAACAGATTCTTAAGAATAAAACAAAGGAATTTTTGGATATCACTTTTTTAAATTGCAGAACTTCCCTCTCTAGAACCCTTTTTTGCCGGTTTAATCTTGTCTTTCATTTCATGAGTTCGTTCCCTTGAACTCAGTCACTGCAGGCAATGAAGTTTATATCGTGGTGTCAGTAGTAGCTGTCCTGTCATAAAATTATTCATCTCTTTAATTGTAGGCAATCTAAGTGGTTTACTTGCTTCTTACTGCTGAGTTTGCTTCCATCAGCAAATTGAACATTTTGGAAACTGGTGCTTTTCATGGTGCTTTATAGCTTATACAAGTCATGGTATTTATATTTAATTGTGCCTGGCACTTTAAATAATTAGGTTTTGTCTTAAAGTTGCATATTACTTTCCAAAATGTTAACAGGGTGGTCTGTAACCTCTTATGGCTGGTATCTACTTCAAATCTTTTTTTTAATTTCAACAAAATACTTTGCTGTTTCAGAGGTAGGTAGTTCATGATGTCAGAAAACAAAAATGTGTTCTTGTGCCTTGTTAAATTCTTATGTCTTACAGAATTAAATCTTGAGAGGTCCATATTATTGTCAAGAGGAGTCTTTTGTAATCTCTATGAAACAGCTTTTCAGAAACTATTCTGCACATCTTCAGAAGAGCTTTTTTGCAGCTTTACAGGTGAATTCTCTGAAGATTCTGCTGGAAGTGGGAATACACCACTGGCAGGTAGAATTGCCAGGCTTTAACTTGTTTGATGCTGAGTTGTCTTTCTGCCTCTCAGTGACAGGCTACGTGACAGCGTTTGTTTTTTGGTTTTGTTTTTTGTTTTTTGTTGGTTTTTTTTTTTTCAATGAGTGGTTAGGCTAGGTCTGTCCCCAGCCTGGAAAAGAGGTAGTATGAGCATGTGGTAGAGGGCTACAAATTACTGTATAGTGTTTGAATGCATGAAACTGAAGAGAAGTTGATTTATTCTAGTAGAAGGATGGACCATCACATGAAGCTGGTGAGTGCCGTTCTCAGAGCAGAGAATGGGTGGTACTTTTTATAACATTGTGTTGCCACTGTGTGTTTGAGAAGTTTCTGTGGACTCAGTGGGAGACTGGAAAAGATACCTGGAAGAAAGATAAAAGTGCGTTTTTTACATGTATAAAATCAGGTTTAAGAAATTCCCTCGGCTGAAAATAACTGGAGGTTGGGAGTGTAGTAGGATGAGCATATGCTTTCTGTACTTCCCGTTCTTGCTCTCCCTTAGGCATCTTCTTACAGATAAAGGCTGCTGTGTGAGGTGGATTCCCAATCTGAAATGCTGCAGCTATTCTTATATCTGGAAACCTGTCCTGGTTTTGTTAAAAACAAGCTTCTTTTAGTGAATTTGCCTCTCAGCTAAAGCTTTCATATTAGCTGCATTTTCCTGGAAAATCAGATACAAGTTTTGGTAAACATAGCAATGGAATGCAAAGTTACTGCTAAGCATGGATGCACCTCTCGGGAGAGGGACAATGAGAAACAGGTGATGAAGAAACTGACCAATGGAGTATAAAATCCCATTCACGTGAATACTTCATATAAAATTTGGGGGAGATCATGAGGATCTCATCCCTTTTCCTTATGGCTGACATTAGGAGAGGACCTTGCTAGTTGTCCCTGTGAACTGAGGCCTAGTGACAGACTGAATCCAGCTCCGGTTGGCTTCAGAGTCCAATCCAGGACATTGGGTGCTGGCTCTGCAGTTGCTGGGACTCAAGGGAAGGAATTGTTTTGTTACTCCCTGCAGCTGTTTCTCATTGCTTACAAGTTATACCAGAGCTGTGTGTTACAACTGAGGGGCAAAGCAGCTCTTGTTGCTGATGTTCCCAAAAATCTCATGCTGAGCCAAGGTAATGAGAAATGGAAGAAGCAGCTGCTGGAATTCAGGAAATTGGGAAGCTCAGTCTTAGCTGTTGTGGGACGAGTGTGAACCGTGAAGAGAGGCTGGGAAATGCAGAGTGGGACATGGAGCTATGAAGGAAGACTAATTCTGGGAAAAGGATACAAAACATTTTTGTGTAGCTGGACTAGGAAATAAAAGGGAATGGCTGGGCATACACGCTTGAAGAACTAAGGGAAGCTAGGGAAGAGTACACCTGACCTGGTAAAAAGTCCAGGAGAGTCAAGCAAAAGAGGAAATGGAAATAGAGCCAGGAAAAACAAAATAAAGAACCCCCTCCCCCCGCAACACTGACAAATAAATGAACAAAACCAACTTTTGAATGGCTTATGCCACAGTGGTTTTTCATCCTTTATTATTCTTTGATGGATCTCTTCAATCACTGCTATGGGCTCTTTTGCATTGAAGGTAATAGATAAAGTGACTCCAGTCTGTGTATCAGAAATCACTGTTCAAACTAGTGTTGTCATGTTTTCCTTGTAATGTTAAATAGATCTGGCTATCTTATTTAAAGTTTTAAATTGTGGAAATAAACTTCATAGAGAGGAAGAGAGTCAAATCTTCCTTTAAGGGACCTCATACTTCAAACTCTGTCAAGTCATGTAGTAGTATTGTTCTTTGGGTAGGAAATGATGACTATATTATATCTATTCAGATACTGTTGATGACATGGTCATTAGTAAAGTCTCTGCTATGAAAGATGGTTTTGAAAGTTGAGCACATGCTGCTGCTTAGAAGGGGACGGCTTTGTCCAGCCAGTGCTTTTGGCTTGATATCCCTTTTGTGTTCACTGAAGAATTTTTCCAGGCATGAGGTGAGTCAGTATAGACAACACTCTGGCTATAAAGAAGCAAACAAGCCCTTTCCTCACCCAACCCTCACAACTGACCACAGGTCCTCTCTGAGAGGGGAAAAAAACCCAACATCAAAACACCTTCAAAAAAACCTAAAACAAAATAAACCTCAGTTGAATTAGTATTGACATAAAGGAAGGAACAGGGACATGACATCAGGTCAAGGCAAAAGAGAGAGCTTCTACTATTTGAGGTATTGGTAAACATAAGGCACTTGCTTCCTTCAAAGGAAGGTGTGGCATTTTTTCTTGTTTTATCCTGGAAGTTCCTTCAGATATGAGTCCATTTTCACATGTTGCATCTCTGTGGTGTCAAGACTTATTGAGACTTAGCATTCAGGATTGGAACAGCATAGATGAGCTAATGAGAAGTGGTTTTTTTTGTTTTTTATTTCTGCACCTGTTCAGTTAGTTTTAATAAAGTAGTTAACTGAGAAGGAAAGCAGTCAATTTATCTGTGGATTTGAAACTTGGGTGAGGCTCTCCAGATCAATTAGCAGGTTTAGGAAATTACATAGGAGAAAGTAATCACATTCTGCATGTGTTAGTATCACAGTGCCAAGACTTTATTTTCATTCTCCCGAGTCTACAATGCCTGAAGTGCTTAAAATCATAATAACATTGCTTATAAGGTGTGTAATTTATCTGTTAAAATGGGGACAATCACACAGATTACATCACAAGTGTTGACTGTATTTGCCCAATTTTGTGTTCACTGTTATGTGAGATGCTGAATTCTGCTCTTTGGTTATTAACACCTTCCCCCTCCATGATTCTTAAATGTATTCTGAAAACACTCTATAGTTTTCAACAATGTATGTTTGGGGTTTTTTGTGGTGGTGGAGGTTTTTTTGTGTGTGTGTTTGTTTGTTTGTTTGTTTTTCCCCCTACTGAGATCCATTTTTTCTTTCCTGATTAGCAGGACCAGAATAGCCTCCTTAAAGTAGAACTTTGCCCAAAGATATGTGCAACATCTCTCCCTTCTCTGTTTAGCTCATGTATCAATGTTTGCAGCTCAAAATGTTGTTTTAGCCATTGCAGCCCTTAAAAATTTGATTTTTAGGCAGAAGAATCGTCTGATCTTCATGAAACATCTCCTGTATTTTTTTCTTTGCTTGTTGAAAGATGACTTAATTAAAAAAAGATGGTGCTAATTGACAGATGTAATGATTCTTTTAAACTATTAAATATATTGCCTTTAAAATCAGGCATTCATAGGTACAAATTAATGGCTAGTTTATTAGAACTCCCACTAATTGTCTGGTTTTGTCAGCAGCTGTAATGTAACTAATGACGGTCATAAGAACTGGATTGTTTAAAATAAATCCCAAGCATCATACAAGATGGTTTTTTTTTGTTTTGGTTTGTGTTTTTTCAGTAGGCCACATAAAGGCAGCCACCTAGCATTGCTTTCACATTTTCTGGGACTTGTGATCTTTCCTAACTTAGTTGTGATGTTTCCTAAACCATATCACGCATAGAATTAATTGTGGATGGTTGCGTGTTGTTCAGCATCTAATTAGAACATACTAATTACAAGCTGTTTTGTGAAGCCTTGTTTCCAGTGGATTTGTGTTCCATGTTCCCTGAGCCCTTCTATCTGCATTAGGAATCACTTAAGAATTTTAGGTGGTGTTAGAAGAGTGATGGTTAAGGAGCTTGTAATTGCTGTCAGACTCTGAATGAGCTGAGGATCAGTCATCTGTTTCTCACAAATGGAAACAGGACATGTTGAGATATTTTTGGTGAAAAGATTAACTGTTTCTTTGCTTGCATGCCTATTGTCAGTGTTCAGTAAGGTCTACGAGCTGGGATGTGATATCTTAGGAGTTTTTTTAAAAGAGAAGATAGTCTGAAGTTTTTCACATTTAAGATCTAATAGTGCTGTATTGAAGGTTATTTTTCTATCTAATGGTTGAAAGGTGGCAGAATCTGAAGTGGGTCTGAAAGGCTGGGTGTTAGGAGACATCTCACACTGGAAGAGCTGTATTTGTAAGAAATCACCTGATGCCATCTGTTTCCCACTGTGGAAGCTGATTTGTGACTAGATATATCAGGCCATAAGTTGCAATGAGTAGTACCATACATCATCGAATGCCTGCTTGGAATCAAGTAGTCTCGAGTGCAAGTTTGAAATCTCAAATCAGAAAACTCATACCAAAGTTGGCATTTGGGAGGGGAATATCTTTGGTAGATGATGTTGTAATTTCAAATGTCCATTCCAGCTTTATTAAATCAACTATGTTGTTCCCAGAAAATGCTACTGGAATTGCCTTGCTATAATGATTTGCATATTGATTGGTTTTAAAGTATATAAGCATCGGTAGTGTGAATCAAATTTCAGTTTAATTCTGAGATTTGCTGAGGAGCATCTGCGAGCTTGTGATTAGTAAGAAGTCCAATCTAATATTCTAGGAATTGCGGATGCTTGCTTTCTGGCAGGATCAGAGCCCTTGATAAATACAGAGCTGTGGTTTTGTGGAATTTTTTTTTTTTTAAATTACTTTTTGTTTGTTTGTTCATTTGTTTTTCAAACAGGCAAGTTATAATACACCAGTCTTTATCATGAACCAAGAATCCTTTGTCACCTAATTAGAACATATTGCTTGTGTTTTGCAGAGCATGGTTTCAATAGTTTTGTTTTCTGGGATCCATGTGCCTTTCTCTTCTGCGATGCCTATCCAAAGCAGAAGATGGTTTACTCCTGGAGCTGTGCACATGCTATGGGGGCTGATGGGTAGTCTGGTTGATATGCTGAATACGTGCATCAGCTGGCTGACTAGCAGCTGCTTATTAAATGAAATGCAAATGACTGGAAGTTGTACCCCTATTTACTTCTTAGGGTCAGTAACTTGAACCCTGTACCGATTCACTGTGTTTTTCACCATGATAATTGTAAAAATTTGCTAATGCATCTCCCTCCTCCCCCATTTAGATGATGTTGCTCCATAGACTCAAAAGTAAAGTCAGACAGATACACAAGCAGTGCAACCACATAAGCTTCACTTTTGGAAAATCAGACAAAAGTTCATATAGCTGCCAAAAGAGAGGGCCAGAGCAAAACCTTCAGGGTTAAACCACATTTACTAGTTTTTTCAGTAGGAATTTATGTAAACAATCATTTGCATCAGTTTTGAGTAAGGAAAGTTATGCCTTCGTTTCTGTAACAGACATTACACTGATTGTGAGGTTGATTACTGAAGCTTCACTTGACTTGAGAATTTGCGTATAGAGTTCTTTATCAGTTATATACAGTATGATGAGCAATTAATAATATGAGTCCAAACATCTGGTCCTTAAATTTCTTTCCCTATCTAATAATTAACTTGCGATGGAGAAAAAAAGTTAGCTGATGGGGTTTTTATTTATGCTTTGTCTGTCTGTGCATAATTTAAATTTGGATACAGTTTTAATTTGAACTGGTAACTATTGCAATCATTTGCATGAGGATAAAAGACCATTATCTTTTATGCGGCTGTGTATGCCTTTGGTTTTTGTTATTGATAGAAAATTAGGATAGCTCAGCCAAGTTGCCGACTGAAGAAGAGGCTAGATGTTCAGCTTGGTTTAACACTGTAATTGAAATTCTGTTTTGAGGTGATTTTGTTTGAATACAGAGGAATGTTCTCGGGAGGAGTCTACTTTTCAGTAAGTAGTATCCTGCAAGGATAACAAAATGCCTTCTGAAACTAACTCATGTTTCCTCTGTTGGTGTTATTTTTATTTTCTGAAGAGCTGAAAGGCTTCTTATTTGTGTTCCTAACAAGATCAGAGAATTTTCAGGGAAAATAACTTGAGACTGATCAGATTTTTGGAAAGACATGATTCATATTTTTTTCATATCTTCCTATCCTCTTTAACTAGGGACTGAATTTGCCTTGAATTTACACAATAAAACCAGACTGCGTTCTTGAACTTTTACTGAATTAAAGGCATCCTAATGGAGATGGTTTTCTGCAAGCAATGCTCCCCTCTTCTGTAATTTTCAACTACGTATGTGGAAAATATGGTAGTTATTTATGTGGAAAAAAGCAATGAGTAAGGAAGTCATAGAGTTCTAGGTGTGTTCAGTGTTTAGAAACTATTGAGATCCATGTGAAGAATTCTGTTTAGGACAAGAGATGGTAAATTTCTCAAGATGCTGACAAAATCCTCCATTAATCAGAGACAATAATTGGATTAGAAATAAATTGGATACACCTAATTGGGCAAAATGCCACTGACTCTTCATAGTTATTTCTGTAAGTACAGCATTTCTCTATAAATCTTGCATGTGAATTGGGCTTAAATTGTGCCTCACTGTAAATTCACAGGAGGAAACAGAGCCCCTGTCCTTTCTTCTCTTGGTAGCCACAGTGGTAAGAGTAGTTCCTGGAGATTTGCTGTTCTGCCCCCTTGGCCAGCAAGTAGAAAGTTGACGGTTGTAAGTTTTCATCCAGACACTGAAATATTGCAATGGTGAGTTTTGAATAATGCTGACAAGTATACGGGTTGAAAAGATACTCTAGTATTCTAGTGTTAATGGTAGAGAAACAAAAGTACGTTATTTCATATTTGTATGTTAACCATTCTCCCCACACATGTACTTTTTAATAATAAAAATAAAATTCTAGAATAAGAAAATTAGGTTTATTTTCCTTGGTAGATTTGGTTAGTCTATTTAGATGCCTAATAAGACTTGAGGATTTTTTTTTTAATGCTAGGATTTAGAAATATTTTTCTGAATTACTTTAATGTGTAACAGCACTAAACAAAAGACTCTTAAATCAAGAAGTGCTTGCTTATTCATGGTAATCTGTTTTAAGTGTAAAATGAGTTATTTGATGTATTTTTGAAAGTAACTTCAAGACCAGTATAACATAAGATCCAGGAATGGGTAAAATATTTCTTTTTCTTAATAATGAATTCACACCTTGCCAATTATTTAATTTAGTAGGTTTCTATATAAAATATAATATCTTCAAGGTTAAATGCAAGTAATTTTTTTAATGATGAGAAAACAGATGAGAACCATCATGGCGAAATCCATTTCTCTATCTTTGCTTTATGTTTTTCCAAGTTTATCAGTTACAGAGAGGCTTGCCAATTGACAATGTTTGCTCTTTTTACCGTATTCCACTTTATGATTTTTTTTTTTCCTCCTTTTGGCTATTAAAACCTATACCTTTCACTTCATTTGTTTTAGTGTCCTAAAATAAATCACTGATGTAATGCACTTTGAGTAATGACAAGGTACCTCCATGTCACTTGTAAGTTGGCTCAGGTAATCCAGTTAATCGGAAAACTGTTCTGTGGATATCTCTTCATATTTGAGTTTATACCTAAGCTTTATGGATGTTCTATGAAGACCAAAGCTGATTTTTCTCTCTTAGTTATGAAAAAGTCCAGCCTCACTTTAGCACATCGTGCAGAATACAAATACATGTTTTCAACAGCTCACACTTTCAGTTGACTGCGCATTTAAGTTAATGTTTTTAGACTAATAGAATTTCTGTAATGTGTGAAAAACTTGACAGGTAACTTTTATAATGTTTGTGTACTTTAATGAAGAATATTAATTTAAAATTAACTGAAAATTTTAAATTGTAAATAAAATGGAAAAACTAATGGGTACCACTGAGCACTTTGACAGAAGGCCTGCATTCTTCAGTGTATATATAGACTTTATGAAGTACTTGTTCCTGGCATGTACAAGTAACAGAACTGCTTAGAAATTAATTTCACTGTAACTCATAAGAAAATACGGTGCTCCATTTAATACCAACAGTAATACCATCTCTGTCAAAATCTGATCCTTATTGTGTTCACAAACTTTTGTCTGTAAAACACAAGTCTATGATGATTCAGCTAGGTGTGTATTCCTAACTGACATTTAATTTTCTGTTGCCCAGTTCTGTTAAGACAGCTAAAAAATACTTTAATGATGATTTTCTCTGGTAAGAAGTTATTGAAGTTACAACAATTATTTTAATAGCAAGCATGAGAGAAGTTCTTGAGTTGTCAACCCCCATGTGCAATCTTGAATGGGAGAGGAGGAAGTATATAGGAATGGCACTAGTTTAGAAGATGTTCCAGACAATCCATTATATCCATCAGGAATTGCTACTCAGTGGAGCTTGATCTCGTTAACAAAAACATTACCTGTCTCTGACTACACTGTTGATATGGAAGTTTGAAGAAAGAATCTTATTAAAAATTAAAAAGTCATCAAAATCAGTGACTGTATTTCAATATGTGCACTTTAATGTTTGCAATGATAACATTGAATAATTCTTTTTCATAGGTAATCTTCTGTATTTTTTAAAACTTATGTTGAAACTTTTTTTGGGGGAATCAGTTGAATAATCCCTAAATAATTATTGTGAAATAGTAGACAAGCTTGAAGATCATTGTCTGAGTAATGCAGATAATTAAAATATTTGGATGTGTTTGAAAATGCTTTCACTCAAAGTACTTTGCCAATATTACATTACAAATAAGGATGGAATTGTAACGACTTTCTTTTAGATGCCCTGCAAAGGGCTTGATCCACCATAAAACATGGATGTAAACTGGAGGAGTTGTAATGGTGTGTCATTTATTCATTGCAAGTGTTTGCCACCTGAGAGTAACAAATTCCATGTTATCCATGGATATATGATTGGAAGAATGTATGAGCATTTTATCCAATACTTGAAGAGATTGAACTGGGTCAGGAGCCTGATTTGTGAGTATGAACAGTTTCTTGTTGCCAATAAAGCAAGATTGGACTTTTAGGCCACCAAAGTGTGGAAATAAGTTTTTTTTCCTTTTGACTGTAATGGGTTTTGGATTAAATCCAGAATGGTATGTCATCTGGACTGTCATTTGCGATCAGACTTTTCAGCTAATAAGAATACAGATTATCCTATATAAGTTGATTATTTGAATACAGTTACAAGGAATGAATGTTCTAGAGGAAGTGTAACAGCTACATGCAAACAAGCTGCAGAGAATATATTCAGATATAGATATATAGAGATATATATATATATATATAAAATATATACAAAGAACCCTGCTGTAGCAGCTTTTCCTGTATTTCTGTGTTGGTGGTTCTGTAGTACCTCAATTTTATGGCTGCCTGAAGGATCCTGGGTGATCTGTTTATGTCACTAGAGCATGCTTTCCTATTCACTATTGCAGCAAAGGAATTGGAAATTGCTCTATCACTGCCAAAATAGCATATTTATTTGCTACTTTAAAACATTCACTGTTTTGATATCTAACTACCTGATTGGGGATATAATAGCAGTCATTCTCTTCATATTATACAATATTACTATACAATTGTTATACAATTCTAGTTCAGTCAATGCAAATAAGGTCTTGATAATTACTTGCAAAACCAACTCAAAAAACTCATAGCAATCAAAGCAATATTGAATTTGCTGCCCTGAAACATGTGACCAGGACACAATTGTATCTGATGAGATGTATGTGTGGCCTTGAGTAACATATTAGACTTGGAAGTGACTGCATATGGAAGCCAGAAACTATGAATTCTGGTTTCATCACATCTAAGAGAACTTAATTTTTGAGCATAAGTTATTAGTGGAACTTGTAACATTTACATGCATGCTGTTTTCCTCTTCCCTATTTTCTTAATTAGTTACCATTTGGTATATTTCAAAAAGTTAAGTCAAAAATGGAATATGGGGTATATCTAGGAACCAGCTGCCTTACTATTGTGGATACAGATACATCAGTTCCTACTGTCATGTAATGACTAAAAC
This sequence comes from Streptopelia decaocto, assembly GCF_964273445.1. NCBI lineage: Eukaryota > Metazoa > Chordata > Aves > Columbiformes > Columbidae > Streptopelia > Streptopelia decaocto. The sequence goes on from NC_138658.1 coordinate 15,197,273, forward strand.
TACTTGAAAATAAACATCTGGTCTGGATCACTAAAGCTCTGTTTCATGTTGAAAGTCACATTCAGGCAAATGAGCAAGTTCTACCATCTAATGGGCTACAGTTCAAGCACTAATTAGGTTTTGCATTGATTGTTACAAGTTATGATTGTGGAGGGATAATTGGTGCTTTAAACTTATCTTCCTGGGCACAATGCACTTTCCTAAAACATTCCCTTAACAGAAAGTATTGGAAATTATTTTCACAAGTCTTTCAAGTAGTGAGGGTATTTATATTATCAAGTTATAGCTTGATCTCCCAAATTCAGAGACTTGGTTGTTCATATTCTTTTACCAGCAGCTGTAAACCCATGTCTTTTGTGACTAATCACAACAGTTATTTATATGAAAAGAAAATTACTCCTACCAGCTTTCATTGTCTTTGACTATAGAACATCAGAATACTTTGCAAAACATGATTTGTTTTTCAGTTAGTCATACTCGGTAGTCACAAAAGCTGTTATAACTAATCCTCTTGTAGGGAAGGAATAAGCCCTTTGTAACAGCTACCGTTTGTTTAATTATAACCACTGTGTACCTGTTCATTTTGAATACAGATTCTGACTTTGCAGATTTTCATGTAATGTATTTTAGAATGACTCCTGGGAATGATCTTGTGGAGCTGCTAAAATTGGACTCTTTCCAGTGGCAGAAACAGAATTCTCTCTAATGAGATTTTTCAGAATAATGGGGAGACTGAGTAGGTTCCTTGCTATTTGTAACATGGATACAGGAACGTATCAGCAAATAAGATGGCAGTATTTATGAACCATTTATTCTATACAGTACCTGACTTGTAGTTCATGGTAATGAATTAAGTTTTCTTTGATCCATGTAGATTTTACAGGATTTATATATTCTGGAGTGTTTCACCTGTCTTTGTTCTAAATAGAACCTTTAAGGTGAAACTCAGTGAAGAATTAACTGATTCATAAAACATAGAATGTTACCCCCCAAAATAAAAGCAGGACTGCTTTATACAGGCAATCCTATAATGTTTTTAGTAACTACTTTTGAGATTATGGATTTTATAGATGACTGAAAAGAATGGTTAATAATAGGGCTTCTTTCAATTAAAAGCAAAACTGTTGACTATACTGAGCATTGCTGGATATTATTGTTCTATGAGAAAATCAGAAAGTGGTATCATGACAATTAATGAAACAGTTGGTTATCATCTGTTTTGCTTGTAGGTAGAGACACATTTTTGTTCCGTGACCTTCTATTTCTCTCTGCAGTTGAGAACATTCCTCTGGTGATGGAGTTACTGCAATGCATAGGTCAGTTTTCTGAGAGAAATGAAAAATGGAACCATGTTTAGACATACTGCTGCATTATGTGTTCTATAGTTTGGGTCAAATCTTGTCTTGGATTCAGTACAGCTATCTTCAGGTCAGCTGTGTGATGGAGCATGGATTGAAGTCTTTAAAAACAGTCTCTGAAATGCCTTATAGTGTCACTTTAAATGTAAGTTTAGGAACTTTAAATGAAAGTGTGTTAAGTTTTCTTTGCAGAGTGTTATTAACTAGAGGGATTCTGGATTAATTTAGCAGCCAGGTCTGTTCTTTCAGCCATAAGCCATGCTGTCAGGGAAACTTAATTACACTTTAAGTGGGATGCAAATGAATTGTGACACTACATCATTTCACATGAAAGGTTCATTACTTACATTAACTGCACAATGCTCTCTCCTAAGCATAGGGCTCATTACAATTTTTTCTATTTTTTTAACGTGCCTACATCTGAGTGTGGCTTTTACTTTTAATACGTCTTTTCCTACTACATGTCCTTTCTTTAATCGCTTAAGCTTTAAGCTGTTTGGTTTATTAAATGAGTTGAACCTGAGTAGCATAGAAGATACTAAAATAAGACTTCATAGACTTCCAAAGCTCTCCCTTTGAATTTGTTTGCCCTCTTCTGAGTTTTCATGTGTATGGAATTGTTGCATGTGCTTTCATATGAAATGTCTCCCTTAGTAGACATCTACATTTCTTGCTTCGTTCCTAGAAAAATTAGAAGAAAATAGATGCAATTATTCATAGTGATTTACCATATTCATTGGGTAGTGATAAATAACGATGGTTCTTTTACAATGGAATGGAATGTGTTTATAATGGCTCAAAACTAAGGAATTTTGGTTCATTGTTGGTCATTCTCAAGGAGAAAATAACTTACAATGGTATGACTTAAACTCCTAGACCAAGTCCATAGTTGCTTAGCAGGTTTGTACCATCAACTGGTTGTGCCTATACTGGTGAAACAGGTCGAAAGGATATTTGTTGGAAGCAGTGTTTAGTTGCCTTAATTCAGCAAAAAATTAAATTGTCATCTTAGTGTTTGTCTATATAATGTCTTTTCTTGCTTTAAAGAGAGTCGGGGGGGAGAGAATCTTATTTTTCTAGCACAGCAGTGAGTGCCATTTAAGGCCATTAATCATTCTGTCGTGCAAGAATATCGCTTCAATATTGACAATTAATATAGGATATATTTATTTTCAACTTGCATAGTGCAGTAAACTGATGGCACTTTGAAACAGCATTGAAGTTGTCCGTTCTCAAGAAGTCCAACAAGTATATTTGATAAGAAACATTTCGACTTATTTTATTATCAGTAAACTGATTTTGTTTACAAGTTCACACTAACTGAATTCTAGTTAGACCCTGTGTTCTGCTTAGGCAAGGTCTTGAAGGTAAGACTCTCAAGTACTATCATCACTTCACTGCTAATTTAATAATTACTAATTAATCTGATTAAACCCATTCCATTTCACTGAACCTTTAGTGCTCGTGAAAAATGCCAACATGATATCCGTGAAAATATCTGGCAAGCCAAGGTCAGTGTTTTACTGCCCCTGTCTTTTGTATAAAGAGCGACTTCACTACCAACTCCATGGGGTTCCTCTGGAACATGTTGTAACCCTGGGCACAGAGGCTGGAACACTGATTCTATCTCAGTGCCTGCTCGGGCTGTTGTCAAGCACAGAGTCTGAATTCATGCTTTAGTAGCATCAGTAATCCTGCTGAGGTCAGTGGGGTCACCTTGCAACAGAGTGGGACTATTCCTTAAAATCAATGGGCCTTCCCTGAGTCTTCATTTCATTATGACTTTGGTAAAAAACGACACCTGAATAAGTTCTAATGAAAAGTTTTCTAGGTCAGCAATTTCCCATAGTCCTAATTTTATGCATCTCTGAAGTATGTATATCAATGGCTCATTAACTGCAAAGCTGCAATTTTAAGAAGGGTATCAAAGTTCATAAACACTGTTTGGTGTGCTGCTGTGGACCTAAGCAACAAAATCACTTGCTTTTCCTTAGGGGGACCTTGGGTATCATCAAGCTGTCTCTTAATTTCATATCGTTGCCTTCTATTAGATTAGAACACTGAAGAGTTGAGATCTCTTGGGCTTCCTACTAAGTTTGAACCAATGTATGAGGCAGTTTTGTAAAACTTTGGAGAATGATTACTGAAAATTAATGTGCAGCACTGCTTTTAAGTATAAATGCACCTCTAAGTATTTTCTAGGCTGAAAGCTGGTTTATACAGAACTATCACTGTGCCATCAACAAATTTTGATCTTGCCCCTTCTTCAGAAATTATTTGCTCTATGAATATACCTTTTGTTTTTAAAAATACAACACATTAGAAAAGGAAAACAGTTATTTTTTGAGGTGTTTACTCTTTTTAATTAGATTATTAAGATTATTCCTTCTGATGTTTTAACTTTTTTTTTTTTATGTACCTTGCATTATGCCCTGAATATTCTGAAGGCTGTGTGAACAAGCTGACTGTAGTTAGGTTCTAGAAAAACAAATCACAAATTACAATGGCTACATTCTTTAATGTAAAAGTCACAAGAACTTGGGTACTTCACTGGTTCTTCTCTAAAGCAAAATAGATTCATTAAAACAGAAGGAAACAGCTTGTGTCCTGGTGTCTTTCTGTTGTGTTTGTGGTATATCTATTTTCAGACCCAGCAAGAAGAGGACAGACTTGGCAAACTCTTCAGTTAAACAGAGTGAAAAGAGAATATGACGTAAGAACTCAGTAACCTGTTCAGACAGAAGTGTCTTCACAAAAGTCACATGTGATGCTTTAATGTGAATTACCCAGGGCAAGGCAAAAGCTGGTTCAGAAGCTCTGTTGGAATGTTCCACAGGTTTTATTTGGGGCTATCAGAAGAGATAGAGACCTCTAGGTGCAGTCAGCTAAAGCTTAGGACTTGTAACATTAGCTAACTCCGGCAGTGGAGGAAAACAGAGTTCATATGGAATCACTGAGCAAAGCCAAGCAAGAAATGGGATTTTTTTAGTTTACGGAGAACTTGTTTCCCACAATTGCACAATGTTTGTGTATTTTTTGGGGGACTGGAGATTTGGAAGCTTTACTTGTTTCATAGGTTGATGTGCTTTTCAAAAATGTTTGAAAGCTTATTTGGATAAAATGAAACTTTAGTTTTCTTTAATAGCATCCCCTAAGAACTGCAGTATTCTAAAATAGCCGTATCTTCCTTTAGAAACTTGTCAGACATAACCTTTAGGTATATAATGCAGTGAAAAGGGAATTATACTTGTTGATTATTTAACTTTTTGGTGTTATCTAGCATTTTCTTGTCTTAAAAAAAAAAAAAAAAAGGCATTTTTTTTTTTCTTCCACTCCCATCTCCAGCTTGAATACTTTTTAAAATGAGATGTGTGCAAGAGGTGGTGGGCAGATACCCTGCCCTGGAGTGGAAGCAGGATATTTTCTACTGTGCATTCCAATTTCTGGGAGCAACCTGGCTTTAATGGCTGGTACATAGGTGTCTGGACTGAAAAACAGTGTGGATAAAAGTCCATTGCTTTCCCCTGAAGTAAGAGGGAAGGACCGTATATATTCCAGATGTGACTATGTGGATGTTCACGTGAAGCACAAATGTATGTATCATAAATAACTTTTGAGGGAAAACAGCTTATGTTATTTTTGCACTTTGGAATTGTTTTTTTCGTGTTTATTATTTGAAACTTGCCATGAAAGGAGTTCAGGTTTTGAATTCTATTTTGGAATAAACTTTACTTTTTTACTATGTATCAGATTACTATTTAGTTGTAGTTGAGACAGAAAAAATGCCTATGCATTATCTGTGAGAGCAGTGCAGCGTGTCCAATGCATTAGCAATACTTGGATTTAATACATATTTACCCTTTCATTACTTATTTCTGTGCAAACTACTAGACTTCCTGGAATACAATGGGAAAATTCCTGATAACTTTTGAAAAGTGAAGCCCCAGTGATCCTTTCAAAAATGACCAGGAAACAGGTTGGAGTGATTTTTGAATATTTAAAGTTGTTTATTTGTATTCAGCTAGCCAGCAACCTAGAGGCCATCTGAAATGCTTTGGTGCAAAATATGCTAAGCTGCATGATAGTGAAACAAAATACTGACAGAGAGGTATTCCTGTCTCATTTGATTGTGTATAGTCTTGTGGGGGGACAGGACACTTGTAAAACATCTGATGTGAAAAACAAATTTCAGGACTTTGAGTTCAGCCTTCAAAAATCCTAAGGAAGCATGTAATGTGTAAGAAATGGACTAGTCTAATATATCATTAACAATTATGGATCTCTAGTAATACTGTTCAGACAGAGAATTACATGTAGAGTTAGAAATTCAGGACAGTTGTGGAGAAGTGTAATATGTAAAGCGGTTTTGAGGAATAAAAAGTAGACCAATAAATCACTTGTCAGTGTAGATAACAGAATCCTGCATAATTTTCTATCACTAAAGTAAAGGTCATACGCAACTGTTTACTGAAACACTATGATCTTCCTGGAAAATTCAGCATTGGCTTCCCCGGTTGCTGAGGGCCAGAATGCCCGGGAGTGAGTGGGTAAGTGATCTGTGTGCACTCATCTGCATGATTGTTTTTCTCTGCCGCCCCTTCCCTGCTGTCTGTTCTGTCTATTGCTTTTGCTGAACGAGGTAAGTTGAGAGAAGTGGGGAAAGGACAGCACTTATTTTTTAGCCTTTGCTGTGCCAGCCTTTCTGACTCATCCTGGGGAGGGTGGACACGAGGAGGGGGTGAGAACAAGGAAGAACTAAACTATTACTGATAAAGGTCTTGGGACAAAAAGTAGCAAGGAAATAATAATTTCAAAGATCCTGCCCTGAGGCAGAGCAGTTATGAACTACCCGGTTTGTTGTTCACAATGTGCTTTTGTAATTGAAATATTTTGCCTTTTTCCTACAGTTGTCATAATTTCTGAAAGAGATGATGTGGTATTTAGCAGCAATAGTGATAACAAAACTATCTGTGCAACATTTAAAAGACAATTATTATTGAACTGAGGGGAAAAGAATTACAGTCCTTGAAAATAAAATGTTGACTGCAAATATTCCAAGTGTTCTGAATAAAAAGTGTGGTAAATGAATAGCTTATTTTTCTTTGAATAGCAAGATTTTAAAAATCACAAATATTTACATTTGGATGGAAGCACTAGGGTAATTCAATGTCTTTATAACTAATGGTCTGTAACCAGGAACACTATTTTAAAGTAGCCTTTATAAGTATTACTTTTCTGCCATGAAATTGCACAGAAGGTAGGGAATGTTATAGGCTAAAAACAAATTGCAGGAGACAGTTGAGAATAGACATTGCCACCATTATATTGAGTGGTATTTTATGCTAAATTAGTTTAAATGGGACTGTCTTGGGACTCTCATCTCAATAAGATTTAGTCTGAAATAGGAGTTGCACTATGCCCACAGTTGTCACTAATTTAATTCTTTCCTTTGTGGCTTGTCTTGATCAGGATTTTTTTTTTTTCCTGTGTTCTTTAATGTCATGAATTTTCTGCCTATGTTCAGAGAATGTAGGGAATCTGACCCCTTTGGTGTTGTGGGGTGAAAGCATAAATTACACCTTCCTGTTTTTTTGTAGTTACTGTAATTTCATGAAGTTTATTTATAAGGTGAGGCTAAGGGAGCATCAAATCTTTGATTTAGCATGAAGCAATACTGTTTCCACTCAGCCTTGTGTGATGAGGAAGAGGCTTAATTCTATCTAGTTTAAAGGTGTCAGAAACTGGGATTCGGCCTCCACACTGGAGACTTGAGTTCTTTCTCCTGTCTATATTCGCTGTCACAACAGCAGTATAAACTATTAAAAAAAAAAAAAAAAAAAAAAAAGTTTGCTGCATTTTTGTATTAAAAAAAAAAATGTCATGGCTTAGACACTGATGTTTCTATGTGGTAAGTGGAGTGCATAAACTTTGTTAGATATATGCCTGAAAGCTTATTGCTCTTTAATCAAGAGGGCAAAAGCAGCTTGATATACTTACAGTATTTCATTTTCCCTTTCTCTTCAAGACATGATCACTCATCTCATGGTGTGTTTGCTTTGAGTAGTTCATTGCATCTCTTGTGGGTCCTCTACTAATATCACCCCTCTCCTGGATATCCAAGTGAAAGCATAAGAAAGCATTCAAATCAATGAAGCTAACAAATAAACAGCATGTGGCTGATGCATGACCTGTCAGAAAATACAGTGTGTCGGTCATATTGATAGTATCTGGTGAAGAACCATACTGAATATTGACAGCAAAAGCCTGTGTGTGATGAACATGTAATCAGGATTATGTTTACATGGAACTGTAGCAAGTTAACAACAGCGAGAAAAATGTGATCCAGCCTTCTGCTGTGAAAAAACTGTTAAGCATTATAACAGTAATTGAATCCTTTTATTTCTGTTCTATGTAAGAAAGAAATTGGTCAGAATAACAGAAAATTATCTCTTCCCAGGAATTCTCAGTTTATTTACTATTTTCATTTTATATTCTAGGTTTCCTTGGATTACAGACCAGAGCACATAAAAGCAAACAAAAAACTAGAGAAAAACAATCAAAAAGGCCTTTATTAGTATGTGAGTGACCGAATTTCTTTAGCAGACACACCCTTGTCCCAAGAGTAACTACAAACATGCCATGTTGTTTAGGTTCTGATATGCTGTAAATTACCACAGGCTTCCCTTTTGAACAAAATAAATTCATGTCAAATTTTAGTTCTTTGGGATGGCTAATATATATATATCTAAAGAGAAAAAGAAAAGAGACATTGTGTTACAATGTGTCTTTTTAAAAGGGATTTTCAGGTGTTGATCATGTTGGTCCAAGGCCCCAGAGTAGGTGACTGTTTCAGTTCAGGCTACTGTGGATGACTTTTTCAGGCAGCTCAGTCATTACTCTGAGTGTAATGCTTTTATTTTGGTATAATTTATTTAGTAGTTCTGAAGTATTCTGAAATATTGACATATAATGCACTGTTTTCTGAATTGTTTGTCAGATTTTATCAAGTTACATGCAAACATTCCACTGAAGCTGATGGAGTAATTTTTGTTTTGTCTTCCTCTCAAACTAACTCTCTTCTACTATAACGGAAGATTACATCTACTGTGTACAAATTAATAACTACAAATACTGATCAGATTGTAAAGCAAGTGAATTCTATCTAAAATAGAGGAAAACTAACTGAGCTGTTTGAATTCCAAAAGGTACATGTAGTTCAGTATTATTGTAAACACAGTGAGCAACTATTCTATGCATTTTTATGGTTCTGATACATTTGTAATGATCTTAGTGCAGGAAATCAATGAAAGTCATATTAGTATGCTTTCCACTTTTTCTGGTGAGATTGTTGGCAAGTACTTTTAGAAGAAGCCAGTGAGCACACACCTCACCTTGAGTAACCTAAGCCTTTAGTTTTAGTCTTGCAGTTATTTAAATAAAAATGGAGCCAAATACCTTACCCTGTATACATAAATTTTGAATGATGGTTGACAAAGCATTTCAGCTATAATGCGGAAAGATGTTTGTATATGTTTGCGTTGTAGCTTGCCATCTACAAATGCATTGCGTGGCAAAAGCCCGTACAGAAACACTGTGCCGATAGGATAAACTCTGCAAAAGGCTAATGCAGACCTTGCCCAAGTGTCACTAAACTTGTTTTGTGCCTTCTGTGAGATGTAGTACCTGTGTTGTTCTTCTCTACAGGGGAAGACTGTGGCAAAGCCTAATTGAGTGGTACAGACTATTTTTGTTGTGATCATTTGTTACAGTTAATTAAGGACTGAAAAATCTGCAGTGTAGATTCTAGACAATGGACGTAGGCTATATCCTATACGTCTGAGATAGGAAGCTGCATAATAAAAAGTAAAGGCCTAGTAAGGTATTACCTAGTTTTCACTGAATCTTGTTTTTAAATAAAAACTAATTCTAGTAGCATCTCTTTGCTGAGCTCTCCCTCACTGTTGTAAATTATGAGTTCAAGATCTTATGTCTTTGGGCATATTAAAACCATATAGTATGTCTAGAACCAGAACATACCATTAGTCTTGGCAAGTTCCACATCCTTTTAAAACATAATGAGATATATCAGGATTTAATAGGTATTATGTCATAGCCATTTAGGACACTGGCTTGGCACAAGTCAAATTCATTTTGCTAATGAAGGCTGCAGTATTGTGGGAATGGCCCAAAAGGTGGAGAGGCAAACAAGGGACCATTGAAAGTGAATGCAGAAAAGGCAAGCGATATGTTTTTGGAAACTGCTTGATGTTCAGGTAGAGACATAAGGAACTTTTACCAGTGTATTATCAACTCAGGTGTAGATTTGGGATTGTGACCAAGTGAAGGTACATGGTATGCAGTCAAGAGAGTAAAGGAATGAAATACAGAACTTAATACATTAATATAATGTCAGGAAATATCTGAAGGAAGGTAACAGAAAAGGTGAGAGGATTACAAATACATATGAGGAACAAAATTAGTCGCGCATAACTTATATTAAGTAGATATTACTAATTATAAAGCATCTTAAAAATTGCTGTAATCTGATGTTGGTCTTAATTTTAGGACAAATTTTCTATAGTCTATTGTGTATGACTCTGCACTGTGAGACTTAAAACCTCGTTACAGTTTTTGAAAAAATGAACTCCTTAATGATACATGATTGAACGTGATCCTCTTGTTAATAAAGGAGGAACAAGGACACCACTACTACCTTCTCATTCTAAAGGATTTTGAACCTTTATCTTTGCTGCAATTATTGCTGACTTCTAAGGGGCTACCTCTGTGCCTTGGATGACTTAACACAGTTAAGAGGAAAAAAACAACCTGTAAAATACTTACATTTAAGATCTGTCTGTTTACTCTTTCTTTTCCTGGAATTAGGTGGATTAACAATCACAAGAGACTTCTTCAAAATGAATGTATGCCATAAATATTTTTATAGGGTTTCGTGTGTAATTCAGCATTATGCTAAACAGGCTATTATTTTAAAGCACCGTTTTACTTTTCTAACAAGCAGCCTGCAGCTTTTGCATCTGTAAGCCATCGTGACACTCATGCTTGTGAATATTGTCTACAAGCAGATCTTTGGTGATTTATTTTTTTAAATGAATCTAAAGGCATGCTTACAATGTGACATACTGCATCTCAGAGCAAAGTAACTTTCAGTTGATTACAGGTTGTTTTAAACTTCCAGTCTTACAACCACAGTATCCTGGAGGTGGCAGCAAAGTACGCACAAGGAAAGCAAAATGAACCACGAACGCTTAAACGAGGAAGAGATCAATGATGCTGTACGGTACTGGTGATTGCTCTGATTAGACACATCAGCTTAGAATGACAGTGCACGTAAATATAGGGTTCATGCATTTATCTATTGTTTTTAATTATATTTGGTTTCATCCAAACGTACAGAATTCTTCCTTTTAAATCTTCATTTTTAGCAGAAGATGGAAGTCTTTGTTTTGTTTTGTTTTTTTTTCCCTTTCTTTCCCAGTATCATTACAAGCAGCTAAAGCAAAAAGCCCTTTTGATTAATTTTTTTCAGTTTTGTGCACCAATCTAACACGGCTCAAAACCTATATTCGCTAGTCTGCCTGTATTTTTTAAATAGCTTTGCTTAATCTGAAAATATATGCATTTCAATCCCTCTTGGTTTTCATGTTTTCAGCATTCATAATAGTATGATTAACTGGCAAGGTGATTCGTACTCCAATAAAAGATTGCAGAGGACATCATATTAGACATTGTAAGAGCCCTCTTTACTCCAAAGTATACATACAATAATGCCCCAGCAGAAATGAGTTATGGCTGCTGTACCTTGAATAACAAGAACAGCGAGTGCTGGCAGAAATGTTATTAAAATGAAAGAGAGAAAACTCCTGGCTGCCAAATTGCAACTGTTGGTTTCAATGTTAAACTTGTTTGTCAAAATACTATTGGGTAGAATCGATAAAAGCTGCAGCCAGAATGTTCTGTTTCCTGCAGTCTAATGCAGGAAAGTTCATTTTTAGATCGATCTAAATGGGATTTTTTTTTTTTTTTTAAGAATATAGTGTAACCTTTTGCAAATGTGTAGCTGGCTTTGTTGGTTAAAAGAGAAGGCCTGGAGCACAGAGCCGTTTATTTACAGACACAATGTAGATAGTAATGGAATGATTTCTCTGCTCCCACTTCACCTGTGTGCCTAAATCCCAGCTTGCCTGAAAGGCTTCAAGGGATCAAAAGATGTCATGTTTGAGAAAAATGTAATATTTGGCCTCTGAAACAATACGCATGCTGAAGCATTGTATGAAGCGGTTACTGGGAGAGGGAAAGAAGGATACATCTGGCTTGCAGGAGAAAACAACCTTTAAGGTCTGTCTTCCCTCTTCTGGCCTCAGTGGTGACAGAGCTGGGCTGCTGTAGCACAGCCAGTGGGGCAGCACAGGGATGAGTCACAGACAAAGGCTCTGTATCTACAGCACGTTCTGCTGGAGCTGGCCCCAGGCGTCCGGCAGAGCCTGAAAGCGGAGACCATCCTTGACAGCGTCGGGATACAATGTCCTTTTCCTCAGCCCTTCAATGTATCCAGAGGGAAGAGAGTTATTCCTAGCACCTGTCTAAAGAGGAAAGAACCAGGAAGCCTGACAGCTTTCTAAGATTAGTAAGAATATGAAAAGGAAAGGCTGAGCACTTGAACAATCTATTGCGAGGTGATGTGTTTTTCCTACTGAGTTGAAGAACTTGCAGTATGATCAAATCACCTCTCCTCTCTCAGCTTCTCACCCTGTGTGGTAGCAACAGTGAAGAAGTGGTTCTAACTTGCCCTTCTTGTGACAGGTTTGACTGAAGTAGTATCTGTCTGCTGCTTTTTCTCAAGATAAGAGTTCTTGCATGGTCTAATCCATGGGTTGTTGGTTTTTTTTTTTTTTGGTGAAATAAAGGAATTACAAGTGCTATGGATACTGTTTCTAAGTATAGGGCTATGATAGGGTAACTATGTTAGTAAACATGTAACTGTGTTATAGCTTGTGTGCATGAACAGTGAGAGACCCCTATATTTTAAAACACACAGTTAAGCTATTAGAAAAATATTTTAGATTTCTTTAGAGGACTTTAGTGGTGAACTGCTAAAAAGCTATTGCAGACGGCTTGTTTATTTGTGCATTGATTTGCTGTGGGTTTTTCCCAAAGATGGGAATGAATGATAACATTCTGGTAGGTTTTAAGTCTGCAAAATGACATCTTTATGATTCTATCTTCTTCATAATAAAGTGTTAATCTGTGTTAAAAACCGATAAAGCATTACATGCATTTATCCTGAAATCTGAATTTCAACTGAATTGTTCATTTCAGGGAGACTTCTGAAGTCCTTAAACCTATTATTTTTAATTAATGGCCTTTTAGATTAGCTTATGCAAAGCTTGAGATCACCTGGAACATGTGTATCACTTTTTAAGAGGTTTAATTTGAAGTAAGAGTCAAGTTAATCCCAGGCAATATTTTACCAAATTAATAGATAATGGGATGACCCCAAATTCTTGTATTATAACAAATTTCTAGTTGAGTTAGGATGTATATTTTTGGAAGACATCTAGACTTTTAGTCATTAAGTAATGGGAAAACAATTGGAAAAACTGAGTGTTGTATCAGGTGATAATTACTCTTATTGTTAAAAACAACAACAAAGAAAACAACAGCAAAACCCACCCTCTTCAATAAGTTATTTTCGACTTCCATTCTTCAGTCACTGGATCTGTTTGTTAGATTGAGTTGTTTCTTTGTAAGCGGCCTCATTGGCTTTTTTTTTTTTTTTTTTTGAGTACAAAATACTTGCTTTGAACACTGATTTTGCAATCTGCCTCGCAGCAGCCAGTTCTCTGAATGAAGAGAGAGGGAAACATCCCCACTTCCTGAACTCCCAATGTGTACCAATGAAACTGGCATAATCTACTAGGCTTTACTCATAGGCCAAATGTTTATAAAAACTGAGTATAATTGTTTAACTTGAGCAGGCAAATATAAACTAACGTAATGTCTTGCTTTTGTGCATTCTCCTTTGTTAATCAGAACTAGAATTCTTTCCAGTGGTTAAACCATCCCCCTGATCAGCTATCATTCCTTAAACTAGGTGTGGCCTCGGTGCCCATGGAATGTTTGGGCACCCTTAACCCTTAGAGGTCCCTAAATAACTGGCAGGAACACAAAGATGAAACCGACATTGCTAAAAACAGTGTTAAAAATAGTTTAAAATTCAGCCAGTTTCCTGTAATGAAAAATAAATTGCGTTGAAGGTGATTGAATAATTTTGATTTGTAATGCACCCTGTAAGTGTTAAAGAATTTAATCCTAAAACTAAGGATACCAATATAAAACTTTTAAATGAACACATTAAGTCAAGTCTTTCAACCATGACTACAAATAGTATCTGACTAGCCCAGTAGCTTGTAAAAGAATGATCAGCACAGTCTTGATTGATTTTTAAAAAACACATTGTAGGTCTTGCAAAAAATATATGCACTGCTAACCATGTAATCTCAGATTTCCATTGCCCACTCCTATGCTGTTAAGTGTTCTGTCTGTTTTGTGGACATAGTCTGTCTTTTTCCTTATTAAAAGCTCAGACATTTACCTTAATAACTTCACCTGCATCAGCTGAATTGCAGTAACTGGCTCCCTGCACATTTTCAGTATGATATAAGTGTGAATTTAAATTCTTTGTTCTCTCAACTAACACTTTTTGTATGTAGCTGGTGAAAATCATGCACATACACTGTGACTGCTGCTCAGTTGATTCATAACTCATTAAGCTATGGGAATATATCTGTCTGTATGATTTTTGAATTCATGACTGATGTCTTCAGGTGTGGTTGTTTTGTTGTTGTGGTTGATTGTTTGTTTTTCTCCAATATTGGGCCTTCTTTCTGCATTGAGCTGTTCATACTCCTACTTATGAGTAGCAAATAATAATTGCGTATTTAATTATTTGGGTTCCCCACTCTATTTCTTCTGTACCTAATTTCCTCACTGTGAGGGATGAATCAGACTCTATAGAAAGATAGCCAGAGGTTATCAGGGCTGTTATAGCTCATACAGTGAGCTAAGAATGTTAAGCTATATCCGTTATGGTCTTCCTAACAGTCTATTTTATATGGGTATTTATTGTACTTGTGAATGACACTTTAGTGAGGCTAGAAGTTAGTAAAAAGTTGAGAAGCAACTAGAATGGTCTATCACTTACTCCAGTAGAATGGCAGATCGCTAATGCAGGTTGAAATGAGGACTGAAAATTCTTTGCAATTTAGTTGCAGTTCTCAGAAACATTGAAGCATTAATCTTGTGACCCTCAGGCCTGTGACATATGGAGCCATCTTAAAGGAAAATAAAACTAAAAAATAAAATATTTTTAGTAATAAAGACTGAAGTGAGAGCGGACGACCTTTATGCCATTTTTACAAGTTGTTCTCATTGCAATTTAAGGCTATAATGCTGTTATGATATTCCTTGGCTAATGACTTCCTGTTGGTGTATTCCAGCTGATGAAACCAATTTGTGTTTTTTATAAGATGTACATTCAAATTTTCTCCACTTGTATTAAATCTCTACTGATTGTGTCCGTCATCACTTTCTGTGAGTGGGAAGACTGATCAAATCTGTATTGTCGAGAGGGCATAAAGGAGGTATAATTTAAGAAGATGTGGTTATATTAAGAGTGTAATATGTTACCACTCAGAGCCTGCAGCTGGGAATGAAGGCCTTCAGGTGGAGGGTGAAACTGGAGCTTCTGACCAGAATGGTGGTCACTGGCAGAGCCTGGTCTGGCCTGATGCTTCGCTGGGGTATTAATAAACGAAACTCAGGAGTGTTCAACTTTGAGATGGCACCTGGAATATTGTGTCCAGTTCTGGGCCCCTCAGTTCAAGAACGACAGGGAACTGCTGAGAGAGTCCAGCGTAAGGCAACAAAGATGATTCAGGGAGTGGAACACCTCCCTTATGAGGAAAGGCTGAGGGAGCTGGGGCTCTTTAGCTTGGAGGAGACTGAGGGGTGGCCTCATTAATGTTTATAAATATGTAAAGGGTGAGTGTCATGAGGAAGGAGCTGGGCTCTTCTCAGTGACAGACAATGATAGGACAAGGGGTAATGGGTACAAACTGGAACACAGGAGGTTCCATTTAAATTTGAGAAGCAACTTCTTCATGGTGAGTGTGTCAGAACACTGGAACAGGCTGCCCAGGGGGGTTGTGGAGTCTCCTTCTCTGTGGAGACATTCAAAACCTGCCTGAACACATTTCTGTGTAACCTCATCTAGGTGTTCCTGCTCTGGCAGGGGGATTGGACTAGATGATCTTTTGAGGTCCCTTCCAATCCCTGACATTCTGTGATTCTGAACACACCAGGAATTTTGGTGCAGCGTTTGTCTTTGTAACTAGTGTGGCAGTGACACACCCCGATGGGGCCCGGAGCCTTCAACAGGGCAGCTGATGGCTCTTTAGCACCTTCTGTTCCCTCTGTGCCTGTCCCCCCCGGCCTGGGGCATGGTGGCTCCTCACAGTCACCTCCCCCCGGGCTGGTGGAGCGGGAGGGGTGAGACCCCGATGAGGTGGCCAATGAGGTGCCCAGGCCCGGAGAAGCTTCTGGACTGAGATGCCCACAGCCCGTGCCGAAGAACCCCTTGGAGTGGTTTTCTCGGAGCGGGGGGGCTGCAAACAGAACCTTCACCTCAGCTCAGGGACACCATCTAAGGATGATCATCCTGGGGTTGAGACCCCACCTCCTCCTTGGTGAGTGATTTTTTTCTGGATGTATCCTGGACTGAGCCTTTGTCCACCCCAGGCAAGTGATTATTTCTTCTGGGTACCCTTGGGTGAGAGAGGCCTCTTCTTTCTGTGAGTGAGGGGCTGCGCCTTGGGTGTCATCATTCTTGTGGGGTCGTGTGGTAATAACATCCCCAACCAGTACATTGAACCTGCAGTTTATTAAATGTTGCCAGAGTGGTGGTCAATTTTTGGATTGCCAGCACCTCCAGCCCTTTACTCTGCCCTCCACCCTCGCTTTGTTTTCCGCGGTTTGCTGACTGTCTGTCGCTTGGATTCAGTTCAGAGTTAAAGTTGGTTTAACTCTGTTATTTACCTGTAGTTGTTTTGGGATGCCTCTGTGACACTAGTGGCCATTCATGTATCCTCTGCGTGATGTTTTTTAAAGTTATTAATTTATTTTGTTTTATTTATTTTTTCATTTGTTTAGAGGTGGAATTAATGGTAGATTTCAACTTCAAATACTTTAAAAGACTTCTTTCATGTTTGCTCTGCTTTGAAACTTTAAAAAACCTGCATAAAATCTCTTCATTTGTTGGGAACAATGAATCTCAGAATCATCTTAGAGCATTTCCAGACTGGAATTTGAGATGCAGCACGTGAAGTTACTTGAAGTTTCACATTCAGCTACATAGCACCAAGACCCTGTGACACTGTTTCCTACTGATTAAATAGAGGTCTAGTCACATCAGTGGAACTTCTCTCCTTGATGCTGACACATAATCTGAATTTCTGTTCGACTCCAAGTAAATTTGATTGACATGAAAAAGTGGAGCAATTTAACTTAAGAAAAAGCAAAAACAAAGACTTTCAGTACCAAGTTAAACACTTTTAAAGGTTTTCCTGTCATTTCACTCTCATATAAATAAAAACTCTATCTATCCCCAAATGAAAGTGCCTCGAGCCTTCTGGAACATCACTCTTTAGCCATTAGTTTTCCTTTTAAATTAGTAAATGTTCCAGACTGTTGTCAAAGAAGTGCTGGCAAAAATCAGAAAGAATGCATCTCTGTTAGTGCAAGAAGCAAAAGTGATATTGACTTGATCCTAAAAACAGTAATCAGGGCAAAAGTATAAATAATACTATGAAGTGTTTATGTGGGCTCTAATAATATTGAAAATGAAATGAACCTAATCAGTGTGCTGAAATAGGACTCTCACAGGCGTGCTGGGTATGGTATGAGTTGCTTCTCTATGTGATTTACAAGGCTTCCTGCTGCCTGATGAAGCACAGGTGCTACAGCTGCCATCCAGGGCAGTGACTTATGAGCTTTTGCGATACTACAGACGTCATGTAACCAGCACTAGATCAAGTGTATGTATACAGAAATAATGTTTTGCAATGGTGACCTGTAGACACCCTTTAGCTGTTCTTACACTTTTGCCATTGCTGTTCATTTTTGTCATTATTTTGAAATCCATGAGACTCACTTTCTGTCTTAATTCCTCAGCAATGAAATTTGCTTCACTGCAATTGATTTTCAGTTTTATTTCAATTGGTTTTCAGTTGTTATGTCATACCAGTAAGGAGTCCAAAGTAGTATTGAGAAAGTGGGATACCCCAAGGCAAATGAGATCACTGAGAAATTCAGATAGTAGCAGGACATCTCTTTCTTGTGAAATCTCTGGTAGTCTGTACCATCTTTCTAAGCCATACTGGCATGTGGTAAAAACATGTCTCAGTTCTAGTTTGGAACATATTATCTACAGAGCATTTCTTCCAGGAAATTAACTCAAAGGTTTCATTCTTCAGTTTTCATGATAGTGACTATCAATCAAAGTCACTGCCTGTTGATTATCTGTGTAGCCTTTGAATAGACTAGAGAAATCTTTAATTACTATTAAATGCTTGCCAAGCATGGACATAAGGGGAAAAAAAAATCAGTCAGTCAAGGTGCTGGTCTAGTGTAGACACTTAATTATTAATGAAAGGACACTTGAGAAAAGTAAATGAAATAAAATTAATTAGTTTGAAAAGCTGAGGTAATAAGCAGGAGGTAAAGAAGATTTCACAGGAGAGCAGAGACTTTATTTTTATGACCCTGTGTGCAAGCTCCTTTCTATCTTGTGAACGAATATCCCTGCCTGTAGTTACACTAATTGCATGTTGGGAAGAGACCCCACTAAAATAATGGGGTTTATATTTATTTTGGGGCTTTTGGGTTACAAATGAATGCAGTTCTTGGTCTTCATTAGTGTGCTCTCCGTTGCCTTCTCAGGATCCAGACTGAGGCAAAAACTGGATTTAAACTGAAACTTTCTGTAGCCTAGGAGAGGCCACTGAGCTGGCTTGTTTGTTTGTTAAGAAACTACAGAAAGAAAATAAATCAGGTTAAGTCTGGTATTTAAGGTTCTCACTTAGATGCAGTATGTACTGAGTTGGTGAGCCACTAGCATAATTTCAAGTAAGGTGCCCTGAATAAGGTGACCCAAAGATTGAATGAATAGATTTTGTTGATCAGGTGACTTTGCCTTCTGCTCACAGCTGAGAGCTCTTGGACCAAGCAGCAGAGATGCAGAGAGTTGCCCAAGAGAGCTGCCTTGGTCCTGCAGGCACAGCAGGGACAGTGGTGGCCAGAGTGAGGAGACAAAGGTGGCAAGAGTGGAGCGAAGGGTGGTGGGAACACAGGGAGCTGTGAAGTGCAGAGCATTGTTATTTTCTGATGCTTGGCTACGGAAGGGAGGGAGATCCTGGTTAACACAAGGAAAATGTTCCAAAGCAAGTGGCCTCTTTTGGGTAAGTGCTGATACCAAGATATGATATTAATCTTGTCCTTTACAATGAAAATATCTTTGCCATAGCTTTTATCCAGTAATTGGTTGCTACAACATGTTCCTACTCTGTAACAGAGATGGTTTTCAGATTTCTGCTTGAGAGAAGTTATTTCTATCCTTTGCTTCCTTTGCTGCCATGAGGAAGGCATATGGGTTGAACAGATAGGTAGTCAGGGATTTGGGGTGTGTGTGACATTTCAGCCACAGTTGCATTTCACATGCAGGTATTAGGATTTTTATACACCTGTTTTCTTTCTATTTTATTTGTCTTTAAACGTGACTTTTAACTTAGACTGGATGGAAGATGCTCAAAAGAAATGGAAAAACAAATAGTACACAAAGTTATAGAAAGAAGGCAAACATGCACAACAAAGTATTTATTGAAAACAAAAATATATAATGTCCTCATTCATAGAGTGCTGCTGAGGTATGAACACTTATAAGTTAATTACAAATAAAAAGTTGCTTCTGAATGCTACAAGGGGCTAAGTTATACTTCTTGGTGGAGAGAGACATCAAATGTAATGGGAACCATCTGAAAGGTATTTGAAACTTTGCTCTTCTGCAGTTTGGAGTGAAACCAGATTTTCAGTTGTAGAAGAACTCCATAAACGTAATTCACTGAAATGAGAGGGTGATAAAAGACCTTTTGCCTCCCCCCGCCCCGATAAATTACACTAAAATCTACAGGAATGTTCTAGTTTGAGAGTAAGTGGGATTGTATAATAAACATTTCTGTAACATTCAGCTACTTTGGCCCAGACAGCTCAATTAGGGCTGTGCAGTAAAATACAACTTCTGTGCATTTTGTGAGCACTTAATGTGACCGAAAGCCTGTTAGCAAGAAATCTCATAGAAAGTAAGTCCTGTCAAGTGTTTAAGGAAATTGAATTGGCATATATTTAACTCACAGATCTGAAAAGCAGGAGATTTCTGGATGCTGAGTAATTTAATTATATTGTCATTTTTGACTTCTCCTGTTAGTCTCCTGTATTCATTATTTTTAATACATTAAGAGATGTGCAAAAGGGTATGGAAGTTACTCATGCAAGCTGACAAAAGCAGAAAATATAAAATTAAGCCTGACAACGTTTTCCTCCTTTCATAATTATCCATCAAATCCAACTTTCTCAGGTAAGTGATGGGCTAACATTTGTCAGCCAAGTGTTCTTTGAAAAAGAGCACATTTTCCTTCTTAAGGCTTTTTAAAGAGTGTTCTGATAATGGAGAAAACAATATTGTTACATTCATGTAGCATTGTATCTATGCTACAATTTAGTTATCTATAGCATAGTTTTAACTAGTCATAACATAGTCTTCTTATCTGAAACACTGTTGCTGTTGTCCTACAATTAGGCCAGGAAGCACAGGTTGGCTGTAGCCACTACTCCATGGACGTGGGTTCTGGTTTGCTGTTGCTGAGTCGAGTGTTACTTTGGACAAAGACACTCTCTGAGAAGACTTTCTCATCTTTAGTTATTAAAAAAAAGCAAGTATCTCATTTATTCAATCGCAAACCGGTGACAGCAATTTAGTATCATAAAATTTGTTTTAGGATAGGACAAATTGCCCTCTGGAGATGCCTGTTTCTCACTACTCACTCTAAGAAGAGACTAGAGGGCTTGCTTGTCCTATCAGTATAACTTCTGGTAGTCAAAGTAAGAAAAATTACACCTCTCTGTTTACTTTTCATCATGAAAAACTTGGGGTTTGGTGTGGATAATAAGGTTAATGCTGAAGAGCTGCTTTCAGGCATAACTAAGGATTTGACCCTTTATTTATAGAGTAAGTATTTCAAAATAAGTGCCAGATCGAGCCTTTAAAAGAAAAGAAACGATATCGTACTACCAACCCTAGGAACAGCACACTACCTAATCAGTTATTTTGTCTGGTAAAGATGGAGATGAGATTCAGAAATTGGTAGCAATTGTGTGCCTGCCAGGTGGGAGCCAGCAAATGAGGTGACTTTCTAGCTTGTGAATTATACCTTGTTGTGCTAAATTCACATTTAATTCTGAAGAAAGGCGTAGGCAGGCAGGCTATTGTTTCTACTTTAGATGAGATTTACTCAAAATGTTTTGAATGCTCAAAATTGAAGTGACATTTTGGGCTATCCTTATCACTATGTATAACTGCTGATTTACTCTCAAGAGACTACATAGTTAAAGAGATGAGATATCTGTTACCTGTCTACTACTCAGACAAGATGAATTTTATACCAGTGGTAATAAACAATGAGAGGGCTCATTTTTGTTATGGATCAAATAACCATCTGCAGGCAGCTGATGTTACTTTTATAATTGCCATTGTAGCATAAATGTGTTGGGAACTGTGTATAATGTGAGATAGATGCTCAGCAAGTGCTGATGATAGTTCATGCTGGTACAGCTTGAGGATGCCAGATCCATCTTGTCATAGTGAGAAATTGCTATTTGCTTCAGGGCAGAGAGCAGATAGGAAAATCAAAGTTCGGGATGAAACAGTAGCAATTCCAAATGTATTTGGAAGTTTACATTTTCTAATTCACAAACAATAGGAATACAGAGACTATTTTGGCAAATATTTTTTTTTAAAAGGAAGATCAAGTGATTATGAAGGCTCTTTTATTGCTCAGCAGGGAAATCATCAACACTTCTGAGTGAAAGTAAATATTGAAATGCTGCAATTTTCTTTTGAAGAATCAGTCAAATATTTACTGTCTTATGTAGTGCCTTGTTTTTCATTACTTGCCAGAATACCTCATTTATTGAGTGCTTCAATTATACATGGAGGAAGGTGATTTTGTGTTATGGTAAGCAGTTTAAACATCGTACTGTCGAAAATAGTAGTTGAAGTCTAATAGAAATGGATTTAAAAATGGATCAAATAGGCTAGCCTGCTGTCTACTAGCACTGCTCTGACTCACACATGCTGCTGTTTTGCTAATGAAGCTTGGCTTACTTATATTAATGATTCTGTTTCCTTACGAGGGAGTAGGCACACCGCCACTTTTTCTTCTTAGTGGGTTCACTTTACTATGAACATCAAGTGGCGTTATAACCTGTAATGATTTCATTACGGTTAACTACATTTGATCATGTTCAGCATGTTCCTGAAGAAATGGTTGGGTGAGTGGTTACTATTTTTACATGGAAGTCCTACATGCAAAGGTTTTAAAACAAGAATGAGGGGCTGATGTACTGTTGGGTGTTTAAATCCAGATGTAGGTGTAGAAATGGAGTCAGGAATGAGTGTATAACATGGGCAGTTGTGAAGAGCTCTAGAAAGGATATGGGAGCTCTAAATGAGGTTAGGATGGACACTTGTTGGCTGTTGTGTAGTTTGTCACTCTGTTACATGCAAGTGATGTCAATCAACTGGCTAAGGTCTTTGTGTTTCATCCCTTAATTCTATCGAGTGTTTTATTTCAAGAGAGGAATATGTGCACCCATGTTATTTTTATCTAGTGTAACAGTATTCGATAGTCAGAAAAAACTTGGACCTTCCAGGCACTTAACTTTTAGCACTGTGCAGACATGCCTAAACTGAGAATGCTGCTGTCTCAGGCTCCCTCTGTATTCACTTAAAGGTGGTAAACATACTCCAAAAGCCATTCCTTCCATTGACAATCTGAATTTCTTTCTCATTGTCTGTCTGTAATGATTATAGAGGAAGCTCATGATTATTGCACACCTTGGTATCTCAGTTAAGTGTGATGAATCTGAACCTCAGTTGCTGTAGGATTCACACTGAATGATGGTCAGTCCCTTCTCTAAAAGTAATCTGAAAATTAATGGAAATCATAGTATATACCAGAGCTCAAGAAGGAAGGCTGAATGTCTTGCTCTTGATGCTGAAACCATGGATGCCCTGATGCATTCCCATGTTATCATGACACAATAGTCACAATGACTAAAAAGATTTTAAGTGATGCTGAATAAGATAGTAAAGAAATTTGCTTCAAAAATTCTCAGAGCCTGATGAAGGCAGCGCCTCCTTTATTTATATATTTTAAAATTTGTATTAAATTCAGGTGCAGTTCACTGGAAGAGGAAGAATCTCCTAGTTTGCCTAATAAGACTCAGAGTGTGGAGGGCCAGTACCAGCCTATTAGAGGAAAGAAATGGTGAAAAAAGATTTCACAAGAATGGAAACAAATAATTGTCTGGAACTAGAAAGATAGGGAATTTTTTGCAAAGGTAAAATAAAGCACCAAGACTAGGATAACTCTGCCTCTTAGCAAAAGCAAGGACATGCCTCTTAAAGGTACTGTTTGGTCCATTATTAGTGGAGTGCAAAAAATATTCTGCACAGTGCAGATGTCCCTTATCAGCCCTCACAGTTTATTTCTTAAGGTATTATAAATGTTTAACACAAGCTCAAATGGCAACAAAGCTTAAAACCCAAGCAACAAGAATCATGACTCCCTAACAATGTTCTCTGTTGACCCTGCAGATTTCTTGGCAGGAAGCTGATGGTGAATTAAAGCTGCTTTAGAAATAGCACCCGACTGCCCTCACTTGCTCTCCTCCAGTGGAGAACCATGCCAGGGATAAGGGAGAGCAGCAGGAGACTGACAGGCTTCTGTGCCAACTCCTTTGTGCCACTAGGGCAGAGGTTCTTGTTTGTAATTTAAGCCTCTGCTAAGAGGGCTGGTAACGCATAGACACTTCTGTGGGTTTTATAAAGCCCAGTTAAAATGTATTTGTATATAATTGATTCTTCTGATGTTCTTAAAAGGCAGTGTTCAAGTGAAGGTAGTAATTTTGTGGAAATAAAACAGCCTTGAAGAGAGGTTTTTTGTAAATATGTATGAAGATAATGCCACTTTATAAACAATAATACTAGATAATTGATAATTTTATACATAATCAGTGCTGTCACTGAGCTAAACAGAACCCTTCAGAAATTAGACAAAAGCGACTGCTTTATTGTAGCAGGAAATTGTATAGAAAGGATTTAACCCATGAGGGTAACCTATGGGTGGAGTTGCTGACGTGTGGTTGGTAAACCGGGTTGTTATTTTTAAAGGCAGAGTTCAGTCTATTAGACCACATATGCAGATGCATTCCAAACTTAACTGTGCAGAGGGAGCAGTCCTCAGCCCTCCTCAGAAGTAAAGTGGGTGTGAGTGTGGAAAAAAACTTGGTTTTGAAAGCAAACTGCTCTGTTTAAATTAACACTCTCTCCTTAAATATAATATACATCTTTTTCAAAGATCTGTATTTTAAAGCTCTTACAATATCCACATGAAGTGAAATTAATGAGAAACTTTAATAAGGTACAAAAGCATCGTCTAGAATTCAGACGTGAAAATACCTCTCATGTTATTTGTTGCATTTGTCTTTAGGAGAACTGCTGGCTTATGTGAGTGGATCTGTTTCCAGGGCTTTAGAATCACCAAACCCAGGTAGGGAGGGACCTCAAATCAGGTCTGGCTAAAGCAGGTTGCTCCAGTCAAACTTGAATATATGTATATTCAAAGCAGACAAAACTGTTTAGAAACGTTGGAAACAACTCCACCACTTCCTTAGTGGAACCCGAATTCACGGTACAGGTTTTCGAACTGCAGTTGTTGTCAAGATCTTTGATCTTTAGAAAAACGGATTCTTTGCCCTTCTTAAAGGATACCGTTACAGAGGCTGTGCAAAATACAGTTATTAGTTGCCAATAAAAGATAACAAAACTTGAAATAGGGAGCTGAAATCGTCAGCTAATTCACAGGTCAGTTTAAGACCGATTTTAAGAAGAAATAGGATTTACAAGCCCAGAGAAGTCTCCAGAGTAGTAAAAATTTTATTCTGAGACCTGACTTTTAGGTCTTCCCTTGAGAGAAAAGGATACAGCACACAGGTTATTTGTAGTAATATGTAATTTATATTTCTTGTGTTATATAAAACATGAACTTTAAAATTTTTTTTGAGTTACTAAAGAATACTTAAATTCACATGGGACCTTTTTTTTTTTTTTTTTTTTTTTTTTCTCTTAAAGCATTTCTTTCTTTCCTGAACTGGCTGAGCCATTTCTCTTGACACATATCAAACTGACTTGGAGGTTTTGTTTTCAGTATTCATTTTCAAGATTGCATATACAAGGATTAGGGGTAGAACAAATAATGCAGAGTAATGCAATCAAAATTAGGAGGAACTGTTTCACTTGAGACCAGGCCAGCAGATGGCAAATAAGAGTTCAATGCAGAATAATGTAAGATAATTGAAGTTGAAGTAAGGAACTAATCTGGGGAATACCTGCTAAGTGGAACAATCATCTAGCATAGTGATCAAGAAAAAGACTTGGGGGTTATTGTGGAAAAAAATTATTGAAACCATAAACCCATGAAGCAGTTTCAGTGAAATACCCAAATTGCACATTAGATTATATTAGAAAAGTGAGAAGGCATAAGATCAAAGAAGGGCATAGTGATCACTTACTAAAAACTACTGAAGCTGCTGTACACATTTGTTATAAAACCTTATTTTGACAGTGCAATATGTTTACTACAGGCTGTTGAACCCTCCTTTAGTTATTCTGTCAGTTAAATTTTTCTGTGTCATCCAAACTTGGGGTATACTCTTCCAATCATGTGCCCTGTAAGAAAGTACATTGGGCTTGCTGCTGTTTTCCACCCATAGCTCTAAAAATGAAGATTTCGAAATAAGGATTTCAATGAAGTGGCTTTTTTTAAAAAAACAAAAACAAAAACAAACAACACTTTATTTTTTTTTTTTTAATTTGTCCTGGATTTTGACCTGGATTCAAAGTTAAATCTGCTCTGAAATCTAATCTGATTTATCATGAATGGATCAGGCTAATTGCTCCTACCTGGTAACTTGTGCTCTTTGCAGGGGGGAATTTGTAAGCAACAGTAAAATTATTTTGTGTGCGTGTTCTAGGGCACCTGTTAGAGTTTCGTATGAAATCCTATTTGTGATTTCTTTGTACGTGATTATCTGATTGGCTTAAGTATGACTGCACTGAAGTTTTTGTTGGGACAATCAGCTTGCAGGAGGCTGCCATGTCTTTGTAAAATATAATACCTGCATCAAATCCCCGTAGAACATAATGAGCTGGAGGAATTTACAGTTTGATAATTTGGAGAACCTCTCAATGAAAGATTCCATAATTTCCTGAAAGTGTTAAGTTTTATTTTACTTGATTATTTAGAGGTGCATGTATATTCCCAAGACATTGGTGCAGATGTGTTTATGAAGGCTTTAGAGCTTACTAGAAAATATGGAGGGTTGCTGGCAGGGTGTGTTTGAGAACTTGTTTTATCCTCGATCTGAAACAGCTTCTATGTGTTTAAAAGGTTCTCTTGGAAGCCATGGTTTGGACCAGGTGATTGTGTTGTGCTGTGCTGTGCTAAGCATCTCTGACCTATTTGTCAGTCAATGAAGGAAGAAGGTCTGTGCCTGATTCTTAGTTGGCTCTGAATACTGTATGAGAAGCAAAGTGAATGGCATAAATAGTCTGAGAGGAGGTATAGAGACGTTAAAAGTTCAAGGGCAATCAGAGAAGTATTAAATGGCACTTCATTGTTTTATTATATGTAAGCAAGAGGAGTAAGGATGGAGGAAGATAGTCAGAGAAGAGTCTTATTTAAGATATCAGCTAGCTTGACTCTTGTGCTGTGTTTAGCTAGTTTTAACTCATGCAGAGGAAGTATAGAACTGTCCTCCATCTAATAATGAACACGACTGATAACTCTTTTAACAGTGTCTGAAAGAAAAAGGGAAATTCTGCTGAGTTTGTCTTGCATAAAGCAGAAGTCCCATCTTACTTTTTTTAATACTGTGTTTATGGTGAGAGGTGGGTGCATTCTTCGGTATGTCCCAGGGTCCTGATCCTGAAATGCCCACTGAAGAACCTGGAGTGCTCTTCTCCTTGTGTCCTCTAGCATATGTTCCTGGGTTTCTGTCCTGCAAAGATCAAGGTGCAAGTTTCACAGCAGTGTGGAAGTGGTTGCATCCAGGATTTCTGTCTAGACTGGAGAACTTATTAGTGTATTTACATCTACCAGTTTTGGTAGTGTCACTAAGGTCCTTGCTAAGAGCTGATACCTTACCTGGGAGTTAAGATATTATACATGAAGTGTTTTTACACACTAGGCACATTTATACTGACAGCTAGCCCAGATTCTAGCAGAAATGTGTTGTGTATCTAATCCTCTGTCCAGACTGCTTAGCCCCACAGGTACTTGTTTTAGCAGATAAATTAGACCCCCTAGCTTTAAAGTTCCAGACCAATGATTTGGACACGGGCAGACAGCCAACCTGGATCATGGCACACTGGTGTCACAGCTGTCTGCTTATTGAAGAAAGGGCTTTGCACATTTTACATTAGCACAGCTTTGCATGTTGACTTGAGCTCTCCATGCGGCATTAATTTATTGAGGTGACCATGAAGGTGACCTAGGTGACCTAGGCTTCTGGCTAATAAGTGCACTTTGCTACAGGTATTGCTAGTGTTATAAAGAACGCATAGTGCCAGCTATTAAAATGTAGGTTTTTGTCATTATACCATTGGAAATACTTAATCTTTGTGTTATGCTAGATTCTTTGTTACAATATATATATATATTTTTCCATTAGCGGTGCACAGCACTTGGAAAAATCTAGAGGCATAGTCAACTCTTTCCAGGTTTGAATTACTCAAATGTGAAAGTACCAACTTCAAGCAGGTCTGTTGGAAGGAAGTGCAGGGCATGTGCTTCAATTGGAGATGTTTATAGATTCAGTTTCATAACTGCTAAGAGAGCTGTACTTTTTGTGTTGGAGACAAGAGAATACCATATGTGAGGACTAGGGTTACTGAGTTAGCAATTTGCAGTGGTGAATAAAGATGTCATTTTTGAGGTTTTGCAGAGCGTACTGTTCTATGTAGGACTTCTTTGGTATCCATTCAGCTGCTTTAAAGCAAAAGCACTTGATCCATGAGTACATCAGTCTCAGAAGTGCTTTACAAGGAAGTCCAGTTTCCCAGGGGTCTTCTGAATCTCACAAGGACTATGTTCTTCCGTCCTCAGTTCAATAATTAATGTCTTCCCACTCTTCATACCGTTGCACACTTCAGAGATGGCAGAGCACTCAAATAAAATTTAGTTTTGTTAATAAGACCGTATTATATATATATTTCTATGTGACACAAACCATGATATTTTTAATGCTGAAGGTTATTATTGCTATTATTGACTCTTGAGAGCTAACACAAAAAAGCCAAAGCCTCTTTCCTCTAACATACAGAGAAGTATAGCACTTCATTCTTGGCTATGGGTCTTCCTACTATACTTGTCAACCCTTAGAAGGGCTGAATGATGTGGAAATAAACTGTTTCACAGGAGACTTTAAGGAAATTTCTATCTGAACAAGTGATGGTCCCATTTTCAAGGCTCATGGTATGGCTTCTGAGTTAGGACAGCATGATTTTGGTTTAGTCCTGGAGCAATCATGGAACAGAGGAAACTTCAATGCAGAAGTAAACAGATTTCTGTCATGGGTCAGTTCTGATTCAAGAATGGTGACATGATTTTCTCCAGCAGCCTTATTGGCTTTGAAGGCTTACTCACCTACTGCAGAGCTGCCTGCTCTCTGGAGAGTGCGCTTGCAGCTCTCTTAGGAGATGTGTGGAGCCAGGCAGTCCTCTGTCCTTTGTCACCTGAGCATTAAAGAGTCTCTACACATATCACAGAATCACAGACCTCTGAAGATCATCTAATCCAACCCACCTGCTAAAGCAGGTACACCTAGAGTAGAAGGTAGTATGGTCACCTTTTTTTTTCTTGTCAAAATAGTTATATTTGTTTTGCAGTCATAGAAAATCAGGCATATATTGGGCAGGTGTCAAAAGTGGCTATAGAAGAAGAATGCTGGCCTTAGATTGGCTTAGACAGGTGGAACTCAGAGTGCATAATGTTGCCTGCTACTGTATAATACAATATGAAAATAGAGAAGGAATAACTATAGTGAGGCTGTGCTGGTTTGACTGAAATTGGGTAAATTTTCTTTGTTCGGTTAGAAGCCTTTATTCTTCATAGCAAGCATGCTCATTATTTGTACTCAGTTGGAGAACAAGCAGATAACACCCCAGCACAGAGCTCATGTTTTTAATTGCTCTGGTCTGAGAGCCAAGGACACTCTGAATGCTCCGCCCACAAGTGTGAGGCAGTGAGGCAGAGCTTGACTGACATTCAGACTGATCAATGAGAGTATTTCATCCCATTAATGTCATGCTAATTATTTAAGAAGTCAGGGCCTTCTGGTTGACCCTTCTGATATCTCTTGCTCTCTGTGTGTAGCCAGGGAAGTTTGGTTGGAATGTTTAGCTTGGCCTTTTGCCATTTTATAGAGGCCTCTGGGCTTTTCTGCCCTTTTCCTCTCTTTTCTCTATCTGAGATCGGCTTTAGGACCAGCTGTGGCTTGCTGGGACTGGCTGCTCAGTTGTGGATGGAGTTTGTTTGGAATTGCCTTGAGTATCTGTTATTTCTATTTTATATATATATTTACTAGTAGTGTATTAGTATTTTGTTATTTTATTAAACTGTGTTTATCTTAATCCAAGTTTCTCCCTTCCTGTTTGATTCTCTCCCAAGTTGGGGGTGGAGGAGGCGGGGGTGAGCAGGGGTTATCATGCTTGTATTGCTAGCTTGGGTTAAACCATGACAGAGGCAGAGTTAATATTTAATCATTGTTGTTGTTTTGTTTGTTTGGTTTTGTGTTTTTGTTATTGTGTGTTTTTTTTGTTTGCTTTGTTTTGTTTTCTTCTTCAGATTTTAGCTGTATTGACTCTGCTTAGCTAGTACTGTCTAGCCATGTAATTTTACGGATGCTTGGACAGCACTCCTAAAGTCCTATAGAGTGAACGGAGAGACACAAAGATTTGCAGCTAGAGGGTGCTTTAGCTGCTCTGCCACTGTCTGTTAACATTAGGCACAGCTCAGAGTAGTTTAGGTTAGCCTAGCTTAGGTTGCTCAGTAAGTCTTGCTGTCTAAATGGAAAAGCAGGGAATCCCAGGCATCACAAGAATACATGTAATACATACGTATATCATAGTGCAAGACAATTAATATCTACCAGACAAAATGAAGCTAGTAAAATAAATCCAAGCCCTTCTAAGCTTCTTTGAGTAGAAACACACATTAAACAAATCTAAACTGCAACGTACCAAGGATACATGTGGAAAACAATGTCTGAAAGAAAGAATCCTTTTAGGAAAAAAATGATGAAGCCCCATTCTTAACATCTGGTCAAGTCTCTGGGAAAGCTTTCCCACTAAGTTCCAGTGAAATTGTTTTGACCTCCTTGAAGTCCCATCAGCTTCAAAGGAAGCTGAGACCCAAACCAGCAACTTGCTTTGAGAGTCAAAACCCTTTGAGGGGGTTTTATCGCTTACATTTCTCTTTTGTGTACCTGTCCAGAGGGAAAGGCAGTATGGTGGCTTGTGTATATTTGTAGTGTTAGAACTGGGATAGGAAAGCATTAAAATGACAAAATAATGAATACAAGGAGATAGCTAAAAGCAGTATAAGTGATAGGAAAATATGCCCCTTGTTGCAGAAAACCTTTCCTATTACAGCTGCTTCTCTCTCCTGAAAGCCCACTGGTGTTGCTACTGTCTTGTGAGCTCATGATCTGGTGAACAGAGAAGGATTTTCTCAACAAAGTACTTGAGATCTAGGGTTCAGAGGAAATCTGGATAAACTTGCATTTTGTTTCATGGTTTTGTTAGGAAGGACTCACTTCTATAAGATCATGGCTCCCTAGACAGGACAGACAGAACTGCTCAAGATTGTTTCAGTAATATTTCTAACTGTTTTCTCTGACTGATACTTGTCTGAATGCAGGCCTTGGAAAGAGTGATGCCTCATCTGTGGGTTGTGGAACAGCTTTAGCTGCCATTGAATGTGATGGGAATGTCCTGCTATCAAGTTCAAGTCATTGACTTCTGATTAGTATGTGCAGGTTAATAGTTGTAGAGAAACTGGATATTCCAAACTGGATTCCTTCCTCTCTGTAAATGTAGATAAGAGATACAGAACAACAGTGAAATCTGTTGGGTGGGTTAATTCAAGTTCTCTGCTATGCAGGTACAGAGAGATTTAATAAATACATGCATGGTGTGTGTTGTGAGTTCATTTCTTCTCTTATTTCAGGCTGGCAGCTTTAACTAAATTAGATGTCAAGCACCTGCTGTTTTCTTCTCATCTCTATTACAACATTATTTGACATTCTGGGACATCTCTCTAAAAGTATTCAGAAATGAATATATCATAATTAGCTTGTCATAGATAGTGACAGCCTTAAGGAAAGGGGAAGTAAGTCAAACAGAACAAATCACAAATTGGCAAGAAAAACAAGAAGAAACCCACAAAAGCTCTGTAAAGTTCCCAAGTACAGTGGCTTGGCTGCTCCCTGGCAGGGGAACATCAGCAGGACCTTGCATTCCAGCTTCATTTAACACTGCTGCTGCTGTCACTCCACAGAGCTGGAGCTGCTTTCGAATCAATTGCAAAGCATCACAAATAGCTTGCTAACACATGGAGGTCTGTACAAATGTCACCAGAGAATATTCTGTGAAGGAAATGAATTATACATTTTAATTTTAAGTCTTCCCCTCTTGTGGACAACTTTGTGTTACTACCATAGTCAGATGGCTAACTCAGTGCTTTCCCATGACTTTACAGCGGCACCTGTGTCTGTATCAGTCATTAGCAAATGTAAGATTCAGCAGACAGAAGTGGTGAGATGTTTTAGCCTTGTAGCATATGTTTTGCATTTGTGATGGAGATGATAATGACCTGCTCACCAGAATATTTGAGTAAGCAATTCTGTGCTTGTCTTCTATTGACATTGCAAGAGTGGGCTTACAGGGAAGTGCATATTAGAATATGTTATGAAACTTAAGCCCACCAGTCAGTCTGAAAACTGCCACTCTGCACTGAACACAATGCCATGTAGTCCAGAGCCTAGTAACTGCTTCACTCTGCTAGGTGTCTGAATAGAGCATGGGAACTAGAACTTGGGGTCTTTTGCTTCAAAAACTAACGTTTGCACTAAAAGTGTCATTTACTGAGCATCATTGAACTTACTACTACTGAACTGAGTGTAGTAAGTGGGTTTAATATGCTTTACCCCAAAAGTTTATCAGCACAAGTAAACACTGGAGTTACTGCCCTCCCCAGTCATATGATATTTTTGAATATTATTTTATTTTGGAAGATTTTTTTTCCTCTTGTCTGATGGATATAGTACAGTGTCTTCCAATTGTCCAGGCAAGATGCAACCAGAGTGAGAAAACACTTTCTGAGGTTTACTCTTAGAAAAAATACTGGAATTTAAATAGGGGACTTCTGTCTTGTTTTGCTGTATTTTATTTTTTCCACAGTCTGTAGAATGATTTCACTGCTGTGGATTTTAGAAAAGTGACAGAACTGAACCTGCCTCTCCTGGCATTCAGTCTTGTGCCCTATTAAGAATTACTTTATCCTCTAATTATTTCACAAATGAAATTGAACACTTGAGAGGAGAGGGGAAAAAAAGATTTCCACCTGACTGGTAACTGCTTTATACTCCAGTGGTAGAATTCCCTTGATTTCAGTAGAGCTTCATCATTGCAAACTGGGTTAAACAGTGGGTTTGTGTATTACAGATGGATAAGAGCTGTCACTATCTAGTGCCACCTCTCTTGTCCTGGGTGCTTTGTGGGAACTCAGGGAAAATGAGCCATCAGTCAGTGATCTGTGCATTTAAAGAAGTGTTTAGTGGAAGCAATGGTGTACAAGGTTGCGTGACTTTCTTCAAAGGAATATTCAAGGTAACTTGTATGACTTAATCTTGCTGAGAGACCTGGTAGATTCCTGTAAAATCCAGAAGCAATGCAAAAGATGACCTTGATATCTTGTGCGATCAAGAGATAACCCTGCACTTCCATTTGGAAATCTTGCTTGGGATGATTACCATGCTGGAAACACGTGAAGCTTCTATGAAACAGGATTTATCTTTACCTTGAATAAAATGAAGTATTTTTAATATTTTATAGTTCAGTATTGAACTGAGTTCTCAGAAAGTTGAGTACAATATTACAGGACTAGAATTTATTACTCAAATTTATACAATGGAAAACTTTCTACATTCCAAAACTGGAAAACAGTGGTTAGGATGAAGCATGAAGGGCAACTTGGTTCAAAATAATTCCTGTCTTTCAAAAGGAGAATGGAAAGAATAGACACTGAGGGAGCAATGACTGCTCTACTACTTATGCGTGGAAGAAACTTTATATTTGTAAATTTGAAATGCAAGAAAATCTGACTTATGAAAGAGAAACTGATACTGTGGGAGCATAGCCTCAGCCCAAATTGAATCCAGGCTTTTCTGAAATGATGTTACAGGGCATACAGGCCAATATCAAATATGGTTAAAACTCACTTTATTCCTTCCATCCTCAAAAAATAACATTTTTCTGAGGGGCTCATTCTATTCCAGGCAAACAGTGACAAACTAATTCAATCAGGACATTACTATTGTTTTTGTAACACCAGGAATTGTATCGTCTTTATAGACAAAGGAGGAAAAATGGTAATGTCCCTACCTCAAGGGCTTAATTATTGAGAGTTGTGAAGCTGTAGAAGAGTAAATTGCTGAAAGGGGGATAAGGTGCTGAGGATTGATCTGTCTGTGATATCTGTTTTGTTAAAGCTAAGTGCTAAGATGAGACCCCATTTCTATATAACTTCCTGCTTGTCAACATAAAGCTTCTGGGTGTAAAGCTCGTAATATGAAGCTGAAGCAGGATATGTAATAGTGTGGATTTATGCTGAAGTACCAGCACCTGTGGTCAAGTTGTCATTACAGCAAATAATGGTATTTGTTTTGTGTTGTGTGTAGCATGTATATACAGCTGCCATTTCCTTTCTGAAATCAGGCAGCAGCTGAGCTGAGTGTACTCAAGGTTTTGGTAGAGAAATATATGTTCCTTTAAATCTCTTTGATTGTTGTGCGGTAGCAAGCCAATTCTAAATAAGTTTTTGTTTAAGATGATGCTGTTTT
Source organism: Streptopelia decaocto (assembly GCF_964273445.1). NCBI lineage: Eukaryota > Metazoa > Chordata > Aves > Columbiformes > Columbidae > Streptopelia > Streptopelia decaocto. Next base: position 15,231,223 of record NC_138658.1, read on the forward strand.
TGAAAATCCTGTGAAATCTGATGGATGACACAGAAAATCAGTAGCCCATCCTTCCCATTTTACAGGGACTGTCCCTCAAGTTTAGATCTCAACAAGACAGAATAAATTAATTCAGAATCAGCTGGAATAGCTATTTTTCCCATGTGCACTTCAAAAATGAGTGTTTAAAAATTTGTATTAAGGTGGTTCTTGGGGGTGAAGACCATAGTAAAACTTTATTAAAAAACAAACAAAAAATTGTGGGTGAATAGTTGTCAGTCTAGTGGCTACCAAAATAGCTTCTGATAGGTTTGGCATTTCTAGGGCTGCCTACTTAACTGTTTGTAAACTAGTATTAAATGTCAGCTATATTGCCGATAATTATTTCACATCATTTGCAAATATTTCTCTGGAAAGACTGGTTAGGTATAAGGTGTAGGGCAAAATGAACCAGTTGATACTTGAAATGTACAAGTGAACAGAGATCCGTGTGGATTTGGGGACATGTACAGGCAGGAGAAACCTCACTGGAGGAAGATGAGTGTGAGCACACGGGTATTTTTTTTTGTGTGGTGCTTTTCCCTGTGAAGCCTGGCTGGATGAAGAGCTGGAATTGCAACTGTTGCTGCCAGTAATTGCTAAGTGGAATATTGAGCTGGAAGGTTTTTTTGCCCTGAGGTGAGGACTCTGAATAACTGTTCCCCACTTTGAGTCCCCTATACTTCTCCAGACTGTATGCTAAATACTGCATCAGAGGATTGAAAGAGAATGGAAAGGAGTGGCTACTCTTTTCATCCTGTCCATATTTTGCCCTCAAATTGCTGCAATTTGTTACCTTTCTCCTAAAACAGACCTTGCTTCACACTTGAAGCTTTGGAAAGGGGGGTGGATTTCTTTAGGTTGGGGAAAAACCACTTTCTTATTTTTAAGCATTAGATTATTATTAAATGATCTTATTTTTGAAATAAAGGATGTCTAGTATACCTATAATTCTGCCTTGAAAGGCTATTTACTCAGTTTATACTGGAATCATTTTTTTCTTTCTTTGCTAGCAGATTTTTCCTTTCTGCAGTATGAACACATTTCTCAAGGAAATAATTGACATCTTAGGACAGGGTCATAAGGATGTAACTGTGAATGATCCTGCATGTTTAAGACTCCCATTGAAATGGTATATGATATGTGTATACTGAGAACTAACACTGTACCTTAGATATTTTTAGGAAATGGCAAATATACAGATTTTTCTCACTTTGCAAGCCCAAGAACACATAGGCAGCAGTTTCATAACAACGGTGTTTCTTATCATAGCTTGCTTACCTGAAACCTTCCACTAGAAATGAAAATATGGGTACACCTTGCATTTTATCCTTTACACTTGTAGCATGATGAAGGCATGGCACAGCTGTCAAAAAAAATTTCTAGTATCTATGAAATTACTGGGTACAACATAAATGGCTTAAATGTGCAATTACTGCCTGCTGTATATAGAACAAAGATGATGACTGCTTATCCTTTTTGATGTCTAGGAATATAAACAGTAGAGAAACCTGTTGCTTTGGTATCTTCAAGCTGATTCAAGCTTCATTATATCCCCAAATATTTACACGTGCTTTACATACAGATCACTACACCTTTGCTGTACAGTCCCTGCTTCCTCTGTGAAAGAATTTATCAGTGGTCTACTAATAGATATTTCAAGACTAAAACTATTTTGTTTCCCCTGTCTTTTGATTAGAAAATTCTGTGATTTTTGCATTCAGCTGTGTACTTCCATATTAGAAAACTTATGGTTAATTTATTTCACTATGCTGTGTTAACATGAAAAGGCAATAAAAGAAATCCCTGCGAGTGACTGCTTGCTTCCCATGGCATAACCATTCCTATATGTATGCTCTTTGCCTCCACAGGGGCCTGGTATACAGCTGCCAAGAAACTCTTTTTAAAAAGTCCTGCCTTGCAGTGATCAATTTCAGCCTAGCAGTCTGTAAGGGGCTAATTATAGCTAGCTGCAATTAGCCAACCAGCCCCACGAGGGCCTAATTGTAGCCACAAGCAGCCACGGTGCTTGACTGCAGGGGCCAGCGAGCAGCCTGGGACGAAGGCAGGGGAAGAAAGACATTTTTCCCTGGGACTCAGAGGGATGGCTGGAAAGCACAGTCACCTAGGGAGCTTCTGCCCTTGCTGGCTTGGCCATGGGGCTGAGGGCAGAGCTGGGGATGGTATGGGCAAGTCCTCTGCCTGGCTGTCCTAACTGCGGAGGTGGCCTTTAGCTGTTTGAAAGCTTGCCGTTGTAAATTTTGTCTGAATAAAACTTGTCTTCCACTTTCAGAGCATTCTCACTTGTATTTTCATGGGAAGGCTGGCCCACGCCTGCCTGCAGCTCCCTGACCAGAGCTGCCTCCTGCAGCCCTGTGCTTGACAACAGCAAAGTCCTTGGATTTTCCTTTTGCAGAACTTGGTGACCTTTAATGGGACAGTGCCGCAACAAGAGGCAAGTAAGAGCAGGAGTGCTAAGAAATAATGTTTAAATCAAAGGCAATGAGGAATGACAACAATGGGGTGGCAGGAGGGAATGCTCGAGAGATAGATGGTACTGTTCTGAGTGGTTTTAGTCAGCAGTAAAGGTACTGGCTCTGCTGCTGATGGGTGAGCAGCTGGATCTCCATGGTGCCTTGTGTGCCTGCATTCCTGATCTTCAGGCCAATCCTTGGTTAGCTCCCGTTAGGGGTGTAGGGAGAGGGGAATGGAAAAGGGACAGTGCACAGACGGATTTTGTTCTGGGGTGTGACTGGGACAGAGCTTAAGTATATACTCTTTATAGATACGATCTCTCACTGCACTCCTATTTATTGATAATGCTTTTTCCAAAATGGCATTTTCAGGACCTGGCCTTCTGTTTAATCTCAGTAACCACACTTGGGCTGAAAAATGCTCTTCTGTGTGCATTGGGGAAATCCTGTCTTTTCAGACACTCATTTAAAGACTTGAGGAACTGCAGAGGCTGGGGGAACACGGAAATAAAGGAGCTGGGCTTTGCCCTTTGGAAGTTTGTACAACGCCAGTCTTTTGTGATATTGAGTCTCACAGGAAAGTCTTAGAGATAAATGTAGTTCCCACTGCTACTAGAATCCATTTTTCACTGAGTTACATGAGAATGGGGTCATGCCATACTGTGGTTTAACAAACTTGGATGTTATTTTGAGAAAATTCTCCTGAGTCCCTCCTGGGGTTCATTTTACATGGTGATACATGGCATTGATATGTCCCTATAAATACTTTGCCTTCCTGAGATACAAATCATCTAGCAGTTCTTAAAATTCATTTTCCTTTGGCTCTGAACTCTACCAATTATTTCTTCCGCTTCACAATTTTTGTTCCAATGCCTTGATTCGCTTAAGTTTATGTGGACTTTTTTTTTCCCCCAGGATAACTCCTATTCATGTATTTAATCATAATTCCCAACATCTGCTGTGAATGGCAAGTATGTACTTCTTGGAGCAGAATTAGAGGTTATCTTTAACATAAAGTATCTATTAGTCAAAGGCAATTGCATTTAATGCACTTTTGGTACTAAGTTACAGCAGGCCCTGGACACAAGTTGTTAACATGTTTCAGAAGACTAGTGGCATACACTGGCAAAATGCTTCCTTATTTTTTATTTTTATTGGTGTAATTAAGTTTTTCAAAGATCCTTGAGTGTTTGCTGGCATGTGTTTTGGGCTGTTTTCTGTAAACGGAAAGCCTTCTGGTTGCTGGAGCAGGAAATGTGAATGAATAAAAAGGTGGCTTAGAAACTATCTGCAGCAATATTTAAAACCATCTAATAACATATCAGTAAGGAAAAAATGGAGAGAGGGGAGAGAAGGACTTCAGTAAACATGGATCATGGAGGCAAGATTTGAGGCTTAAGATACTGATTCATCTTCTAGGTCAACCTGAAGACTATATAAGGCGGCCAGCCTTGCATTTGATTTTATGATATCATTTGCTTTTGTCACGTTTCTCTGATTTTTTGTTGAAATAACACAAGAGCTGTTCACAACATTTTGATAGAAGCCAAGATATGTGCCCTTTTTTAGGTCAAAAAGAAATTGCAAGTACAGTCTGGGGCTGATTTCAATCTAATGTCATTTTTTTCCTGCTTCTGATTTAGTGTTTACATACTGGGTTTCCTCTAGCATGCATTTTTCCATCACATGTATTCTCAGCTTGTGCTAGAAATGCTCGCCCTTACTGTGGTAGCTGGGCTTGAGCTCTGTTTCTGCAGATGTTCTGCAACACGTGTTATGTCGGTAGTGCGGCCGATCACATGGGAACACAACCAATTATAATAATTACATTCTTGTCCATGATGTTTCTACTTTGCACAGAAAGGAGCTGGTGATATTTGTTTGTAATTAGCTTTCTGAGCTGCTGTAACTATACATTTGGCAAACGATGGCATTTTACTTTTCCTCATTGTTCAAAAGAACAGATGACTGTAGATGAACTACCTTGTAGTGGCTCTGAATTGCATTTCAGTGTTTGCTGTTTAATACTGCTTGATCTGGTGTTATTACCTTTACTATTTTTGAGTGTTTACTTGGGTTCAATTCGATGGATTTTATAATGTTGGTGTATCTGATTGTTCTGGCTTCAAATTCCAGTCAGTATATGAACTGCTAAGTTGTCTCTCAGTGCAATTGTGTATATACACATGCCATATAAGCCCATCTTTGTTTACATACCATGTATGGGGAGCTGATCAGGATTTGATATTTTTGTATTGTGCCCCTGACTGCTTCACTTGCTTTATGTCTTTTTTAAATCTCTCTCTGAGGATTTACAGTGGCATTTCAGTTTCATGAGGCAGTGCGAATAATTGTCATTAAAAGATATACTGAAAGGAAAACACTTTGTCTTACAGTACTCGTCCCCCTACCCAGTGCGGAGCTTCACTCCAGCCCTAACAGAAAACTTCATATTTTGCCAGACATTCTCTATAACTGGAGAAGTCCATGCTGCTGTGAGCAGAATACATGCATTTGGTTAGTGTATGTGTAATGGCTGAATTTCATTAGTGACTGATGGAGAACTCTCTGTAATTTTCAGTTTGTGAAGTACACAAGTTTGGAATGCAGGTTAATAGACATATGCTATTAAAACATACTCTTCTGAAGTTTCGAAAAGTTATTTGTTCTTTTTCTCAAGTTTTATTCATAAAGCCAGCTTTTGTAGTACCATGGCTATAAATCTCTTCTCTCAAAAGAGATGATTTACAGAAAGAGCGGGGAAAATGTAGATGTTCAGATAATAATGTCCTGTGAAGTCATGTCATTCAGACAACAATTTCAGCCCAGCTCACTGTTGTAGTCTGGGGAGCTTTTCTTTAGAAAAATCACATTTTTAATGGGATATTTGTAGATAAGTTACTTACACTTTTTTTTTTTTTTTTTTTTTTTGGTGTCAAAATGAGGTTTTGAAAATTAAGTTGACTTGTGTCATCAGGTGCCATCAGTATAACAACATTTTTGCATATTATAATGCTGTACATTTAAGTCTAGTAATAATATGTCTTTCTGGCATAACCTGTAATTCCTTATATACCTTTTCTTGGCTGCTTATTCCTACATTAATCTAATTTGCAGCCCTGTGACTTGTAGTGGAACACCTATATGTGGAGCCATGCTGTAAACTGGATCACCATCTGAGCGTCCTCCTCTCCTAAAAGGATGATGTTGGTTGCAACTATGTACATGCTTAGAGAGTGAATGCAGGTACTGTCCAGGGGATTGATACAGATGTGTATTATACTTTACTCAGAATTATGAGCCTGGAAACTTAAAATCTGATATTTCTAAAGGTCTTTGTATGCTTTTATTACATGTGCATCATGATACCTCAGATATAAATATGCACAAATTTGGGACTACTTGGAAAGATTAAAGTCCAAACTCTTAAGACCAATTCAGCTGCAGAGCAGATGTGACTAAGATTAAAATAATAGCTTTTCTACTTGGATGTAGCACAAGACATTAACAGTATAGTGTTTCCAGCAACATAATATGTCATGAGAATTTTGGAGGGTGTAAATCCTTATTATAAAATCTACAATAAATTTATGTATTTAAATTACTGAGAACATTTTCCCCTTTACTTTTCTTTTAACTTGTATTTATACACTTCAATTATAGTTCTGGGCTTCATTTTCTTCCATGCACTAGAAAAAATTTGAGCTTATTAAATCCCAAGTCTTTTCAGTGTCTGTCACAAATGTAAATGAACAGTCTGTAGTGTTGCATGCTCTCTGGATTGCTCTGATGATCATGTTGCCATGGTGATAACAGAGCATACAGGTTCATGAGACAGTATTAGTAATGCAACAGTTTGAAACTTAATCGATGTACTGCTACTTCTCCATATTTCAATATCACTTCAACAAAATTGAATTCTAGTCAGTTGTCAGTCTAGTTTATTTCCTATGGATTTCTTCTACAAAATTTCCCTCTTTATTCTAGGTACTGGTCATGATATAGTAATTGAAATCTCTAGTGGTCTGTCATACTAATTACATGACTCTGCCTTGTAGCAGGCAATCTTTGGCTGTTGTATTCAGCAGCAAGCTGGAGAGAAATATTTTGGGCTGAATACATAAATCATAAATCATAAGTTTTGTGCAGAAAAGATTCATTCTTTTTCAGAAGATTCATCTTGGATAGTTTTGTTAATTTTGACAAAGTTCAAGCATGGTGTAGAACTGGAAAATGACTGTGCCTGTTAGAAGTAAGTTAAAGCTGTCAAACCAACCAAATGAACCCTGTCTCCTAGATCTTAAAAAATACATTGACAGGAAGGTATTTTTCTCTTACGAAACATTAATCAAAAATACGTTCACAGCAGTACCTCAGATTCTCTTGCTTCGGGGAGAAATTTGACTTTTAAAATAATGTCATCAAATGATTTTTGATAGTTATTCATCTATTGATAGTATCATTAAAGGCAAACAGTGAGATAGGGATCTATATATTTTTAGAGATGAACGTTGATATGTAGTTAAAATAATGCAAATTCTTCCCATGTGAACAGCTTTGATCATATTTATTCAAGAGTAGCATAAAAACCTTAAGTTTTATGTACTGCATATTAGTGCTAAAAATTATACACCTATTTTTTTCTTTTAGAGTGCCATGTTAATGCCATTTGACATGCAAGTTCATACTAAACTGAATTTGCACCTATGAGTTGTAAATCACAAAAGCTGTTCTTTGAAGGTTTTTAATATCACAAAACATCATACATGTATAACACAGCTGTCCCTAGACTGAATAAAAGCCTGTAATTAATTTCAGAGCCGCTTCTCATACCACAAACATTCAGAAACAGCTTTTATTTGTTTATGAGGCATAACATGAGGGTAAATTCAGCTTGATAGGCTCTCCAGAATCTCTTCTGGAAACAGCATGGCAGAAGATGTTGAAGCTGAAATTAAACTCTGCCAAAATATGTCAACTCAGAAAGTTTTCTACTATTTTTTTTATTTTTTTTATTTTTTTTTTTTTTTTTTTCTGGCTAAGCAGTGCCATTTATATGCAACTGGTTACAATTTTATGGTAGTGATAGTTTAAACATCTGTAGCTCTTTTCATTTTACTTGAATATATTTAGTCATTGTGTGTGTGTTTTGTTTTGTTTTTTTTTTTTTTTTTTAAATGAGCTATTTTTCTGAACAGACTGAAGACCTGGGTAAAAACTGCTGTTAGCAGATCGTAGACTGGAAAGCAGGGCACTGAAAAGGGATCTGTCTTCTGTTGGGTTATTCAGGGAATTGTCTCTTGAGCAGGAACCCGACCTCTGAAGCCCTTGCTCATGATCTCTTCTAGCATCTGGAACATGATTGCTCTTCAGGCCTGAACAGCTTACAGTGCTGTCACACACACATTAGAGAAGACGGAATTTTTAGTTCTGTGTATACTTGTGTGTGTTGTTTTAAACTACTAAACTAAAACCAGTTTACATTATTTATTTAAATAAATTTGGAAAGCACAGGATATGGAAAGACAAGAGATGCCCTTTAAAAATGTGTGATTGACTGACTGCAAAGTTAACTGGTTTATCAAATTTTGTGGACAAAATCAGCCTTATTGACTCAAAACATGTATGCTGGAAGTGCAGGATCTATTTCTTAACAAGTATTTAGTGCATAAGCTTTCAGAAGTTATATAACTTCAATGTTTTAGTTTCCCCCCTCAATAAAACGTCTTTCTCAAGTGATGTTGTAGGGCTACATGATGATTCATGGATGAGGTCATTCAGCGCACAGAGCTCTCCAAACTCCTTACACACAGACTTACTGTATCTCACACCGTGTACCAAATAAGTATTTTCCTTTTAACCTCCTGCTGAACATGTGGGATGCCTGTAAGAAACCTTTATCACAAAACCAGAGATTTAGAGGGCAGAACATGACCTGATGGGAATCCAGGGAGGAGAATCATTATGAGGCAGACCTGGAGGTGCAATCACTCTGTAAGTCTCATTTCAGCCTTCCAAAATAGCTCTTATGAAGGTTGCTGTTAACAGGCTGGTTTGGGGCCAGATCTTCACAGCTGAAAAACTGAAGGTAAAGAGCTGTTACTTTTTTACTGTCCTGTTTTCACACGTAGCTGTTGCCAAAAATCTGCAGGGCAGTAATGAGTCACATCTCTAGAGTATGTGTGCACAAGAAATGTGTGCAGTCAGAGCCCAGAGAGTTGCAGCAACTGCTCTGTTTGACTCTTTCAAGGCTCCAAATCCCAAAGGACCATATAGTTTGCCCTCCCACCTCCCCCTCTTCAGATAAGCCTACAGTAGTTTGGAAAGTTTCTCAGGGAAATGCAATTAGTAAAAGGATTTAATAAAAGCAAAACAACTGAATATGAGGAAAGGAGTCACTATTCTTTTGTTCTTCCTATGTAATGTAAGATAATAGTGAGAAAACGATTACATTACAACTAAATGAATTAAACAAAGCTCCAAAACATAAATTAGAATTTAACTGTGCCATTAAAAACTAATTTAATTTGCAAGCCATCATTACTAGATAATAAAGACCTACTGCAAAATGCACAACAATCTCTTGTGAACACAGGAAAAAAAAGCAAGCAATAAATCTCATTGAGCAGATGAGTTTCTGTTACATTAGTAGAGGAAAAAATGCTGAATGGATGTTTTAGTACATAATGAGAAGGAGAAAATAATAGAACAATTGGGCAGCTTAACTTTAGCCATAAATGGTTTTATAGTTAAGGGAAGACTCTAGGGCAGGGGTCTCAAACTAATTTTCACCCGGGGGCCACATCAGTCTCCCAGTTGCCTTTGAAGAGCTGAATGTAATTTTAGGACTGTAGAAATGTAACTACTCCTACATTTATACAGAGAATATTAGAAGAAAACGTATGCAGTATTGATGTTCTTGGTATGAAGCTTTTAAAAATCAAAATAGCTTATGAATTTACAGTAACATTAAATCAAAAGACATTAGATGTTATCTTTAGTTTCAGAAAAAACAGTGAGTTGAAGGCTCCAGCCAGCTTCTTACGTGGAGATTTATGGCATTGAAATACAAAGTGTAAGTGTACATCAAAAGGTGCTCGCTTTCCTCAGACAAAAATAACCTTCAGTCTGATTAATATTTTTCTGTGTTCCTAGAGTTTCATCTAGTATTGAATTTGTGTACTACCTGCATTAAAACCTGCTTCCAGGTTTGTGTATGCGAGCAAACATTTACTCTGCTTCCGCAGTTAGCCTTTGGTTTTGGTTTTCTGTATAAACTTATGCTGGTCCCTATTACATCTTCCAGTACACATCAGAAAGCATCATAATATCTCTATTTCTTGATGCAACCCAGGGCAGTTATTTTGGTGCGGTGCCACTGGCAGATGTGCCAAGAGCCAAGTCCTGGAAGAGCTGCTGAACAGTATTTTGGTGCCATGCTTTTGTTAGATGGCAGTGCCAGCAGATGGCAGTCTGGTACTATGCTTCTAGTCTACTAGTGGTCAGGTTACAGAATTTTAGTTTTAATTTTGATGCAATTAATGTTGTTGCGAAGAGAAATGCTTTTAGCTTGATTATTCCAATGATTTTGTTTCCTTCTTTCCCATTTTTACCAAGGCTCTGGTGGGAAGTCTACCCCTCTGCTTTCTCTTCTGCATGATACCAGAGTTCAAACTTCACCCCCAAAGCATGGGAGTTTGAAATTGAGCATAAGTGTATGGAAGTTGCTGTGTAGTCAGTCCCTGTAGCATTGATGGGACTATATAATTTGTAAGCTTTGTATTTTAAGACCCATTCCATCTGAATAATTTTAATAAGCCTACTGCAGTTCTCCCTGTAGTATTGTGAGGTCAGACACCCTCTCGCCTCAGTGGTTGTGTCATGTTGATGTATGAAGCTAAAACAGCTGCCATGCTCAATCACAGAGGCATAAGAAATATACTTTTTAATTTAGTCCCCACTCTTGCAAACACTTACGCACATGCACAGCTTCAGGCATGTAAGTTGTTTTCTTAGCAGTTGGAGCTACTCAGGGTTACAGTTATCTATAGACTTACACATGATTGCAGGATCGGGGTATTGCTTGTGAATCAACATGTAGAACTGGTCAAGGTACTTTAATCACTCTGAATACAAAGAGCTGTATTAACGATAGCTGGCATTATTTTACTGAAAAACATCCTGACTCATTGCAGCCACCAGGTTAAGAGTCGTCAAAGAGAAAGACAATCCTTATCTCTAAGCTTGCACTGTTCATTTTATTTTTGCTTTGGTTTATTATTTATGTGTTCCCATAAATGCTTCTGGTGCTGCTTCTGTGGGTGCATACATAATACTCACCAAAAGAACATCTTACAATACAACAGCATAGACCTTGTCTTTTTAGCGGTGTGACTTTTCCTGACAAGAGAAAGCATTTGGGAACTCGGGGGATTCTAGAAGCTGTGGCTGAGCAGAATAATTACCCAGTATCTTCTGGGCTGTCATTTTCACCAGCTTGTCCCAGTGCAGACTTGTGCAGAGCAGTGGAAGGGAATGTGCTAGAACATTGGCAAAGGTTTCCAGGAGGAGCTTGAAATCTATCCACACACGTGATTGCATTTGGGAAAAAAATTAATAATATCTTAAAGCTTTTTCTAATATCACTTCCCACTCTGTCTAGACATGACTTCACACTGGAGACAAAGTTGGTGATGTGCATTAATGATATTCTCTGAGTGTAACTATTTACACAGCCATGCTACTCCTGAAAAGAGATGGTTAACACAAGTGACCAGTGAATAGAGTTACCTGATGAACTGATATAATCTGACCCCAAGGCCAAGCTTTTACTGCTTGTGTGTCTTTGCCTCTCCCCAAGCTGCTTTGACGTTGAATCCTTAAACAGCATTAAGCTACCACCACTGTGTTTTCTAAAAGTGAAAAAAAACCCTAAACATAGTCTGATGAAAAGAGATTGATAGGTTATAATATCTCCACAGGATGATGCTTAGAGAGTAGGCTTAATATGCTAGTAAAGTACTGTTATAAAAATTTTGAGTGGGTGAGAGTATGGATAAATGTACTGTGCTGTACTGTTCCTTCACTCTTGCTGTGACACCAGTCCTATTTGAAAATGTACTAGGATCAGCTGCCCCTGAATTAAAGAATATCTAACTCTGTAACTAGTGGCTTGGAAACCAGTTGGGCTTTACAGTGCATAAAATACTGGCAGAAATTGTCTCAGAATTAAGGAATGATGTGATACATTCTCACTGGTTAAGTTGCCTTTACTGGTATGATTCTACTGAAGAAAATAGGGCTGCTTGTGTGACTACAAGTTCTATTGCAGAATTAGTCATTAGTCTGTTCTAGCATATCGGGACTGGGTAGTTTATGTTATGCACAAACTATAACACAAAGAGTGATTAAAAACCAGGTAATCACCCATAATGCTAATGGACTTGTTGCCACAGAAAAGAAATGTCAATTAAAATTCTTATGAATTATTTACACAGTCTTTTTCCCCCTATAATTTGATTCTAAATTGAATGTTAGCTTTAGGTCAGAGTTTTATGTGGAGATCTGTAACCCTTCTGAGCTGCACATGCACTCATTAGCTACAGGCACATTTGCAAATGAGCTGGAGTTCTCTCTTGTAGCTGCCAGTCTATTAAACAAAGATCAGCTTCGCTCCTTGAAGCCCTGCTGCTCTGTTGCCTCCTACAGGAATACGCCTTACACTTCTAAAAGCTGTCTCCTCCCAAGGATTCTCTATCAGATTCGAGGAAATGACCAGCTGTCAAGTTAACAGCTACGACAGTTGCTTTGTATTTTACTTTGATTTCAGGCAATTAGTATCCAGCCTCTAGCAGTGGTGTAAATATCAACAAAATATACAAAATTTGCAGTATTCTCTCTCTGTGTATGTAATGCCTAGCTTCACCTCTTGTTCTTTGAACCAATGAGAGATGTAGTCATCTGAGTAATTATGAAGTAGAGATATTTCACAAACGTGTGAAACTTCTGCATGCCACCCGAAGGACATGCCTTGCAGGCTTCTTTAACACAGGAGCGCAACACATGTTACCATCTCTGACACTGTCATGATAGATTTGATAAAAGGATTGTGTTGTCCTATACATGTTTCAAACATGTAGAAGGTGCATAAAGGTTGGTAATTTAGGTAACTGTCACAGTGAAGATCATGGAATTAGACTGACTGGTGTTTTTTCTTCTGTTCTATTGGTTGTCTGTTGCTGTGATATAATTTTTTGCATATCAACACAAGTATCTATAATCTGAAGGTGATTAAACAATGCTTTCCTTGTCAGGCTCTAGTAGACAATTGAGTGGCTCCTGTGAGGACAAGAGAACCACCAATGAAATGGAGACCATGTCCTGTCTGCAGGAAGATTACAATCTTTTCCTCTCGTACAAACTTTTTTCACTGCATTGTCATATCTGTTGATTGTGTTTTTTTTTTTTTTTTTTTATTACTCTTTTTTACTAGCAGCAATTCAGTTTTGAAAGTTTCACTTGCAGGTGTAGTGTTTACCAATGAGCAGGATTTTTTTTCTTCCTGATGTGTCAGTAGCGTTGCTGGACAAGTTCCACTGGTCGGATCAGTTAATTTCATGGCCAGGCAGGTGATACTGAATATCTTGCAAGAGCATCATAGAGTGTAGGATCAGTTTAAATGTAATAACTTGTGGAAAAAAACCCCCAAACCGTTACTGCTAGTATTTACATATTAAATAGAAAGACCTTGTACAGTCTCTTTGATCCAAATAAACTTAGCATTGTTGGGAGTCGAAACAGAGCTTGTTTTTGCATGCAAAGTGTGTGTATTTGACCTAGGAGTCACTGAAGGACAAAATGCTATTCTTTTCCCCAAAACAACTGCAGAGCAGACCTGAGCCTTGATTAGCTATTTCTTTCACAAATATTTCCCTATTTGGAACATCACTGGAGTCTTTAATTTGGTACAATTTATTGTTTATTAAAAGTGGGTTTAATTTCGTTGTTGAGCTTTCAGGATCTGATCTTGTATGCTGCCTCTCCCAGTGACAGAGGCGTGTGTGAGGGAGGAAACCTGTTTATTACATTTGTGGATACTTTCTGCTGTAGCTGCTTGTGTGAAGTAGAGAACTAGTATGTTGACCATAGAAATGTTGTCTCTTGCTCTTGTGGAATTCTGGGAGGGTTTTGCCTTTTTAACATTTTTGAATTGAATGGAAGAGGGGAAGGATGAGGAGTGAGGAGCCAGACTTTTTTTTTTTTTGCTAGTATCTTGGTCTTGTGAAGTGCCTGCTGCAATCCAGTGGCACGAAACTGGCTTTTTTTTCCCCCTCTGGATGTGTTAATAGTACAGACAAAATACCTGAGGTCTTGTCTCTGCCCCAACAGATACTGAGGGATTATGTGCAAAGTGGAAATATTCCCACAGAAAAGGACAACAGAAATCCATCAGAGAGTAGCAGGCCCTAGGGTGTTCAGGCTGGCCTTCTGCAGGCTGGGACAGGAGGACTCAACACTTCCCTCCCTGTCAGGCTTGGTGTGGGATCCAGATTTTAATTGCACAGTGCAGGTAAGTTTCCTGCCTGAGGAGATATTGTGAAGGAAAGGGATGCTCCGACCCTCACTGTGTTTTCCTTGGCTTTGTGACATTTTCCTAATCTATGTTTCTTAACCCTCCTCAAAACAGGTTTTCATCCACAACCACAAAGTTAAGCAGAAATCAGTCTCATGGCAGCTAAAACTGTGTTACTGATGGGTAAAATCTTCAACAATAATGACATCTTGCTAGTACTGGCATGGCACAGAAGGTTTGGGGTTGAAGTGGTGTTACTGATGCTTGGGAGCTCTCAATAGTACAAAAGTTACTGGGATAATCCTGACAGCTCTGGGATTTTGTATTCCTTAGTAAATCCTGTCTCAGATGTCAGGGTTTGGTTTTTATCTTTCCCTTTTCCTCTTAACAGTATGTTTACTGGTTTCACAACAGTATCCTGGGATTTGTGCTTCTGTAAAGCCAGCAAGAATGATGTGGTTAATCTTCCTCACTGCTTTACAAATGTATACCCTTTTCTGAGTCTTCCTAACTAAGTATTTTGTATTAGCCTATACGTATTTCTCCTTGTCATCTTCTTCACATCCTATTTTCTCAATTCTGTTTCATTTTATTAACCAGAGTGATATACATATTATAAATGTCACTTCCATAATACCTAAGCTAGTCCAGTATTAGAATAATCTCCTTTAATTTCAACGTGCTTAAGCATTGTTTCTTGTCCCTTTTTTTGTATAAAATCAGCCAATTGACCAGAAGTTGAAGAATTTCACATATTCTTTTCAGTTCTCTCTTCTGGTTGGTGTTTTTTACCATACAGCAGCAACTACTGAAAAAAAAAAAAAAAAAAAAAAAAAAGGCTGGCAGAAAAGGGAATATTTTAGAGAAATGTGGGTTTACAGCATACTATTTCCTGCATTGAAATGTTAAAATGCAAACCTTTTCAGTAGTTGCCTCTCTGTCCATTGAAGATAGAGTTCCCTTTTCTTGTTATTTTGAGCACAGATTCATTATCTTACCTTTTTCCAAATTGAATTGCATAAGCCACTTATCTGCCCATGATTCTAGTCTAGCCAAGTCCCTGGGAATTTTATTGCTTTTCTATTGTGTATTTGTTGATTCACCCATTTCGTATCATCAGCACATTTCATCACTTTACTGCATTTTCTTCCTTTCAGGTTTAAAAAGTAAACAAAATCAATACTAACATTACAGTATTTCACGAGTCTACTCCTTCTGTTTGGAAAAGCTTCTAGTCCTAAGGACCTTCTGGCTCTAGTGTGCTAGCTAGTTTTGATCCATTCAAGCAGCTCATCTCCTATATTGCACATACTAATGTGACTATGCAATAATTTGCAAAACATCTTACAGCATTCTTCATTGGAAGTCAAACACTGCTTCAAGTCACGTCTGAAACAGCTGACCAAAAAATTGTGTAAGCTCTTTAAAAAGCAAATTGGAGAGATTATCCCTAGAGGTTTCATAAAAAGAAGAGCTTTATATCTGCCACCTCTTTGCTCATTCTTGTCTCTGTGTTACGAGGCTCTTCCGCATATCATTATATGACTGGACAGTTTTTTAGCTGGTGAGAACTGGTGAAGCTCGACTAGTCTCTGTGGTGTTATGATGATTTATGCTTGATTAGCACCTGACTCAGGCTGCTTAAGTAATGAATGATGTTAGTGCCCTGCCATGGTGATATTTGCTGAATACGATTTTGTGACCTTGATATCAAGTATCACGGTTCCATGCATGCATGACGATCTTCCATCATGATCAGATTCCAGATACTCTGTGCCAAGAAGGCAAGAACTGGCATTTATGCAAGAAGGGTAACTCTCAACTCCAAATGCCTAATAGACTGTTGTGTCTCCTTGCAGTGGTCACTGAAGAAATTAGACAAACAACATCAAACTGCTGCATTTGCTTTCTCCAGACAAGACCCAGCCTATTTTCCAAAATATTTGCAATCAATATCAAAGTAAACACGGGAACACTTGAACACTGGAACAGGCTGCCTAGGGGGATTGCGGAGTCTCCTTCTCTGGAGACATTCAAAACCTACCTGGACACATTCCTGTGTAGCCTCATCTAGATGTTCCTGCTCCAGCAGGAGGATTGGACTAGATGATCTTTTGAGGTCCCTTCCAATCCCTGACATTCTGTGATTCTTTGTCTTACAAAGTCATAAAATATTACGTTGCAGGAATGCCAGCTATGTCATGTTTTACCTGATATTTAATGAGAAACCTACACATGAACCTACCTCTGGAATGAGATTTGTTATTCAGTGAACCTATGAGGAAAGAGCTTGTGAAAAAAGGAGGGAGATCTATGTGTGCCTTTCTTTTTGCTGAAATGCACAAAACCAGCTAGCATGAACAAGTATGTTGTAGGGAATTTCATTTTGAATGAGGACTGGACCCTGACATGGCAGTTATATTTAGAGTGGGCACTTGGTCTCCTTGTACCAGTCATTTAAAAAAAAAAAAACCCAAACAAACAGGGAGAGAGTCCACCCTTAGAAATACGAGTTTCAATAAGCAAGACCAATTCTGGAAGCAACGGGAGGGAAGCATCAAGATGTGAAGAAAATTGATTACAGTCATACTGTAAATAAGTGGCTTTAAAGCAGTTTTATTTATATCCCTTGAAAGAAGAATACATTTTAAGCAAGCCTTCAAAAAAAAGCTGAGAGATTCATATCTTCATGAAGCCCATCCTATTATATCCAGTGGCATGTACAAATCAAACAGAATTTCTTCAGTGGCCTCTGACTCCACAATAAATTCCAGACACAAAGGAGGTGCTATCCTTTCATTTCCACAATATGAATGTTATCTTGCTTTCCATTTCTAGTTCATGTACTTGTGTTTGACATTAACAGGACTTTCTGCTTGTGTAAAATACAGAGGACGAAAGGCTGGTCTGCATGTTGCAAGCATTATGGGCTGGATTTGTTTGCCCTAAAAAAAAGAAGAAAGTCTATACCTTTGCTTCTCCAGAAGCAGTACTGTTTCTACACTGTCTGGCTTTTGACATTCACCTGATTCACTTTAAATGCTTAATTGTTTTGAGGTGAGTTCTTTGTCATTATTTTAGGACTGTCTTCAAGGTCTGTGGACAAGGTTAAGAAGCAGGATAACAGCAAAGAGCCCAGTCTAGCCATGTTTACATCTTTGTCCTTTCACAATAACTGTTCTTATATCTACTGTTCGCTCCCTGAATTGCACAGTTTAATTGTTTGTCAGCAAAAAAGGACAAATTGGGTTTTAAAGGTGCATTGGGGTTTTTCCTCCTGACAAGTCTGTTGGCTATAATGAATGGAAGCAATGCCTTCTGCATTTTGCAACACATTTGGACTGGAAGATCTATCTAGTCAGTCATCCACTTCATTCTTCTGTATTCTGTGTTTCCTAATATTCTATCAAAGTGCCGGGTTCTCTATCCTCACGAACCCATCACTCAAAATTATTGTGTTCTTCCATCCAGGAATTGTCACTGTTACCATTAATAGAACTGAGAAGATGCCAGTCACCTCACTGAGACTAGTTCTTGCCTTAGTGAACCTTATAGTTTGCATAATAGGTTCTATAGGCTTGATTCTCCATTGCTTTCACCTTGAGTAGCCACCCATGCCCATAGAAAATGGGTGTTCAGAATGGTCTCATTTAACATCCAGTCAGGATAAATGTCAAGGAGTTCAGGACAGTGTGGATCGAATGTTTCTGTTTTCAGTGTATTTCAGTGAAAATGAAGAATGTTTTTTTCTGGGTATAATTTCCTTGATAATGCTGTTTTGAGGTGCCATTCTTAGGAATGAAGCATATAAATAATTCAGATACTGCCCTTCCTAATTGTATAATGCAGCATGTTTTACATATTCTTAGCTAGAATATAACTGCTGTAATCCTTTTCTGTGCAGTATTAATTGACTATTGCTGTCATAGTGGGCAAATAGCTTGCACTACTACAGAGCACCTCGCTGGCTAGCTAAGGAGATAACCATGAACTAATTTACTAATTATGTTCATCTCAAGATCTTTAAGCCCAACAGGATTTCACAAAGGAAGTGAAAACAAATTGCACTGTAAGGTGAAAATCATGCAGGCTCTATTTTAACAGTTGCTGCCAGGTTCATACTAGCAGTCTCTGGTACTCCAACAGGTTTTTGTTTTGAAATTTTCAGGGAGTCAGTAAACAGAGGAACCTGTGAGTCCCTATTAGCTGTTACAAGTCCCACATTGCTCTTTAATTAGCAAGTAAATAACAGTGCTGAAGACCAAGAGGGCCACAGTTCAAAGTGAGTGTTTTTGTGAGAGAGCAGTGAGAACTCTCCCTTTTGAGGTGCATTAGCAATGCGGTTTCATTACTTGCTGACTGTACTCTAACCTACAAATTAATTCTTTTTTGTTCTAAATGCAGTTATCCACGTACCCATGTGTTGGCTTTCTTGAGAAGGTAACCAGATTAGGTGCTGGTGCTGAGGAACACCTCTCCAGTTCTCATAGCAGCTGACCCATCACGTACACTAAATGGAGTTCATTTGCGATTTGGACAGAGGCAGAGTAAATTAAATTGGTCAGATTAAAGTAGACTGCTACTAGTAGTGCATTTCATGGATGCCTCCTGCTCTCTGTCTGACTTGGTCTCTGTGAAGCTGCTGCACATAAAACACTCAGAAATGACAATTTTATATATTTGGAAGAGAAAAAAAAATCATAGCCTGAAATAGCACATTCTTTCTTTCTAACTGACAAGCAGTATCATAAAGGCAGCTGCTGGGAGCATAGTATATCTGTCAAAATGTAAATTGTTTGTGACTGAAGCACCCTTCTGCAAAGATACAGCACCTTCCTCTTCAAAGGAACTGTGTTGAATCAGAACTGTACAGATATCATACCTTATTGTAGGAGAGCCTATAAGTAAGCTTTTAAAGCTATTTTCCATGGTTTCCTCAGGATTTATGGCAAATTATATTCCAGGATTTGTTATTTTTACTGCATATTACTACAAAGTTGGTTTAAAAAAATGTACAGATGCAGTGAACCTGAATGGAGCCTCTGCCTTTCCCCCAAGTAGCATCAGAATGGATGGAAGTATTTTGACCTGATCCCCCCTTTCAGAAAATTGGCTGGTGCAGATTGTCTCTAGATGGCAGTGGAGCTCTTTCAATGATGGATCTGCTTCCTTCCCCCACTCTCTTTACATTTCTTCTGGAGAGTCTTTTCCAGCAGTACTGCACTATGATTTAACAGGGCTTTGATGCTGTAAGATGTTGGCGGGCACAAATCAGACTTCTTTTTTTTTTTTTTTTTTCCCTAAAAGGATAATATACTGCTTTTTCAAAGTCAATTAACACTTAGGGCAAATGAAATGGGGAGAGCTAAAGGTCAATTACTAAAGGATGGCCACAAAAACCTTTCTGGTTTACACAGCATTCATCCAGGGACTGCAGATCACTGGGAAAAGAAAGGAAAAAGTAATTAGCTCATTTCATTTCTTGATGGTTACCAATAAGATGGTTTAATATAGCTTATCTGTGTGATTTTCAATCAAGTGTGACTGGTGCTAATGATCATTCTGACCAGCCCAAGATAGTGTTATTTCAAAGCATTGTACAGTCATCACAGTAGCTGGGAGATTGTTGTGGCAATTTATGCACCAGGCAAATGTTAGCATAGAGAATAACATTAAAACTTCAAGTTTGGAGTGCACTTAATAAGCTTTATGTGTAAAAGAAATACTGTAGCTGGGCAGTCCAGCCATTAAACAAACACAGGCATGAAAGAGATGAAGAGCCAGTGGCATTTTTACTGTCATTCATCATTCTATTAAAAACAAGCAGATAAGTTAAAGCTGGGCCTTTGGAGGTATGTGGTGGTGATTCCTTGGCTTACCAGCTGTTGACTTTTCACGTCATGAGCACGATGCTGCTTTACAAGTGGACTGCTGTGGATGTAAAGATTTTATCAGTCAGGGCTCAAGTTCTGCTTAGACGTATTGGCCTTTGTGCTACTCATGTGAGTCACTCTGACATCAGTGAGGCAACTCACCAGTGAGAAGTACAAGCAATGTCTAAATCCTTTTGAGATGTGTTTGGAAAAAGGAGACTAATGTCAGGAGGGCACACAGCTTAAAGGAAACTTTGATAAAAATAATAGTAACCCCAAATTAAAGGACTGTTCATAACAAAATGAGGTAGCAGATCACTGTCTCGTCAGCTTAGTGGTGTCTATACTTGAAAATGGCCAGACTGGAGTTGAATCTATGCTTTCCACTTGCTTTTTGTGTGTCAAACAGCTTTCTAGGCAAGACTCACACTCAAGATTACAGTCACAGTTCATTCCTGTCTTTTTTTAAAATAACTCTGCTGAATTTAATAACCTTTTCCGTTTTGAATAAGGAGTTTCTGTTTGCAGTCACATGAAAAGAAAAAAAGGCCAGTGCTACAGGCAGCAGGAGATGATTTCATGCCTACCCACTCAAAGAGGGTTTTACAAGAGCACAAGTGCCAGGCAAAGCACATAATGAGCAAACCCTTGTGAGGTAAATTATTATTTGGGATTCTGAATGGGCCATTAATGTGTAGGGGAAGCTATACTGCCAACTAGTTGTGTGTGGCACTTGACTTGCAGGTAAGTAGCCACTTTACCCGGTAGCTGTCATCCCTGCCTCATGTCACTGTCTGTGACAGCAGGGAGAGGAAGAAACAAAGTGCTGGACCTAGAAGTTGTGATCGCTTGTTTGCTGCTGTGTCAGAGACAGGCCGCTTTCTAGCCATTGATGTGCACGGGTAGTGCACTAATTGTCTGCCCTCACCTACGTGCAGCCAGCAGTCTTTGTCCTTTGGGTTTGAAAAGCACAGCAGCCCAGCTCTTGAACAACAGCCACTGAGGCACAGTGCTTAATTTGGTTCCTTGAGTTTACAAAAGGAACGATGATCAAACGTGGAGCTCCTGTTCCTCAGCTACAGACTATGTCTCACTTTAAGGATATATGTAAACTTCTGTTAGGCTGCAGATAGATTTGCATTGCACAGTCCAGTCCAAAATGAGCAATTTTGCTTGAAAATGTGGCAGCTGCATGGGTGCAATGTTTTCTCCCGACTGATCAATCCTCTTGCTAAGCTGACAGGTAGATAATGTATCTTTCTGGGGAACTGTAGCAGGTAGGGCTGTTTCAGTGTGTCTGCAGCAACAATGTCCGGAAAACAAACCATGCCCACGGCACACGTTCATGTCAGTTGTAGTGTGCCTACAACTGATCTGCATGTGTATCATAACCCAATGCAAGGATCACATGTGGGGAAGGGTGCACATGTATCTTTTTGTCTGGGAAGAATACCAGCTCTGTTGATGTTGTCTCAGATTTGTCACTTTAATGACCCTAAAGCAACTTTGGGGAACACTCTGCAGGGTTTTGGACCATTTCATGAGAGCATGTGTTCTGTTGGTCACATGTTGGGGAGCAAGAAATTCCATCAGAGCTTGTCTGTAGATACACATGCAGGGAGATACATTTTCCTACAAGCAACTTAATTGTAAGACTGCCCCTCCTCCCTCCCTTTTTTGGACTTATTTTGTTCTCCGTTGAATGAGATGAGATCTATACTATGCTATTAAAGAAAAAGAAAATTTGGATGCAACTTCTGTCTTCACAGCTTTGAATTGGTAAGCTTGTGAGAACAGCTGTTCTTTATTTCAGCAAAATCAGGAAATGCAGAGATGAGCAACAATAAAAAAACCCCTGGGTGATCAAAACCAGTCCCTAAAGCTTTGTTTGTGTATACTGTCTTTGCATCTGAGCCAGCATCTGTTAAAATCAATGATACTTGCTTTTCTTTGTTGTTGATGGAAACAGCTTCAGGCAAAATTGGCAAGGTATGTTAGACAGCATTTTCCCAGCGTGTTATGTTTTAGGGAACCCACTCTCCCACCAGTATATATAGCATGCACACCATTGTTTTACCTGGAGTAAGTGAGTAAGAAATAGATATACTGCCAGTTTTTAAACTATTTGGTTTTAGTGTACGGATTTAGCAAATACTTTTGAAGTATATTTTCAATACATCTTCATCTAAACCTTACAAGCTAGAAAGAAATAGATTAGTTACAGTTCTCTGCAATAGTAAGTTTCTTTAACAAAAATGAAACCTTTTCTCATGAGTTGATATCATGGCTCATTTCAGACAATCTGATCTTCCTGAATAGATGCATATAAAACAGGACGGCATGTGGCCATTGCGATTCAAGACTCCTCATGGTCCTACTTGTGAGCCACTCAGATCAGACAGAACCTTTCAGAAAACATACATTTTATTCTGAAATCCAAATGATCAGGTAGCTGGAGAGTAGTGATTTATGAGAAAAGATGAAAGTCTCCCAAGAATCAGTCGGTAATGCATCTGTGCTCTTCACTGCTTTGATTGCTATGGATAGCAGGGCCAGAGCTATGAACATGTATTTACTGGTTATTTCTATTATTTCACTATTTCTAGTGGATTGTAAGGAGAGTAACAAAAGTGACCTTAAAATAGCAGAATTAATATTTTGTATCTCTTAATTCAATTGAGAGGTTTTTGTGAGGTTGACAAGGCACATTAATTCATCTGCTGTTTGGCTGGAAGATGCATCTTTCATTTTCATTCAGGCTATGAAAGATGCAATATTTTGGTTTCTTGACTTCCTTAGAATCTGCACTCTTGTGCCTCTTGCCTATTATAAATAGGGTTTGGATTATTGGAAATGGTTTGCTGGATCTTTTGTTAGACATTGGGTTAATGTGGCAAGGTCAATAGGAATTAAAAAAAACCGTACAGAATTGTTATCTATTTCCTTTGTGTAGCTAGGAAGCTAATTCAGAAGGTCTGTGAAGATGTTTCTTTCTGGAATAAAAAAAACATGGCATGAGGATAAGGAAGTCTAAACACCCTTCTCAATGTCACTTCTCTGTCATCTTGGAGCTAGAAAGAAGTCTTAGTGTATCAGAAACCAGATGGAAGCATGATATGTTATGGGCTGCACAGGATTTGTCAGGACCAGGAATATTCAGATGCGTTCCCAGTCTTTACTTACTTTTCACATAGGAAGATCCTGGCGGCTGGTTCTTCAGGCACCTGTAGCTACAGGAGCCTGAGGCATCACAGCTTGGAGGGAGGAGGTAAAGAACATCATGAACTGAAGGTGGGTGGTGTGTTTGTGGAAGAGGCTCCCTGACAGAAAGCCCCTGGTACTCTCTTTTCCTTGGACAAATCTACAAGAAAGAAAGGAGGTGAGTAAATAAAAACTGCTTCTTTGGTTCAAGCCAGCCTCAGAAATGGTTGCTTCCCCCTGTGGAAACCAACTCTTGATTTAACATTTTTGTCCTGTACCCAAAAGATCCCTAAAATACTATTGGAATTTGGAGCAATTAATTAATTAATCAATTACAAAATTGGGTTCACTATGAGGCAAGTTTTAACATAGCCCTAGTTTTGTGTGCTTTGAAAGTGAAATATAGCCCTGCCTCATTCTGTTCTCAGTGTCAGACTTGGAACAGTCATTGTCATTCTTTTTGCTTCCGGAAAGCCTTATTACTCCTGAGGCAGGAGTAATACTTAGGTTTTACTTTTTTATTTTATTTTCAGCAATGCTTTAATTCAAGTGTCGATTAAGCAGCGCATGTTGAATGTTGCTGAATGTCTTTCACGTAATTCATATGGTATTTTTATCACGTTTCCTATGAAATGACTTTTAAGCAGTGGATTTAACCGTACCTTCCCTGTCAAGCACATACAGGTTGATTTTCTGAGGGTGCAATATTAAGTTCTCACACTGCTGAAGGAGTGATCAATGACCTTCTTTCTGGAAGATTGTCCATTTGTGTTACTCTGGGCTGAGTGCTGCATGTTTCATGATTCTAAAGCTTCTAAACCTTTCATTTATTTTTAAAGGGAGGAGCTTTTTTTTTTTCCTTTTTTTTTTTTTTTTTCCCCCAATACCATAAGGAATGATGTGCAAGAGAATATAGAGCGTGTCAGAATCTTTTCAGATTCATCATTTCAATATTTTCTTCTGCTACAATGGTTTAATTAGAGTAGTCTTCTTTTGGTAAGGGCTTTTGTATATCTTTAATGAAACTGAAGAGCATGAAATGTGGTTTCCCTGCTTTTAAATGAAGCCACTTTTAGAGAAATAAAATGAGAAATGAAGAAATTGTTGAAGTCACAGTGCATGAAATTAAGAGAGCCCTGACTATATTGGCAACAATTTTTTTCTTTAGTATTTTGATGACCATATAGCTAAGTGGTTGTGGGCTAATTGTGAAGAGATTTTCCTGTTTTGGTTCATATGCCTTTGATGGTTATATTGCCTTTTGGTTCATCTGAGCAATTCATGGTCCTGATCCTGCAGATGTCTTGAGGTAGGTGGAGCTTTGTGCTCTGGTGGAGTCTCACTGGCTCCAACTACATCTTCTGTGCATAGAAGATGTGCTTGCAGGCAGGTAGTGCAGGGCTCTGCACAGACCTGTGCCTTTTCCTGGACACAAAGATTTGCAGAATCAGATTTTTTTTAAAACTTTCAATGAGTTCCTAGTCCTCTGAAAAATCTGGTCTAATGCAGTGTGGTGGGTTAACGATGGCTAAAGGCCAAACACCCACCCAACCCCGACCTCACTCCTCTCCAGCAGGACGGGGTGAGAAAACAAATGAATGAGAAAACTCCTTGGTTGAGGTAAAGACAAGGAGACCACATAGCAGTTACTGTTGCAGGCAAAACAGGCTCAACTTGAGGAAAATTAATTTGTTGCCAACTAAAATAGATCAGAGTAGTGAGAAACAAAGACAGATGTTAAAACAATGCTTGTCCTCTCACCCTCTCCCTCTCTTCTCTGCTTCACTACCGCACCGAGCAGCACTGAACGATAAAGGGGGTATGTCATGTTCTGAAATTGGGCTTTTCTAAGCTATCCCTCATGAAGGAATCTGCTTGTTCTGAAGCAAGCTGACATTTCTTTCTAAAAGAAAGATTGTTTTCAAATGATAAAGATTTATTATTATTTTTTTTTCCTCCGAAGCAGACTTGCCGCAAAATGTTCACCATGGCAGTTTTCTTCTGCAAATTGCACTTTCATCTAAATAAAAATATTTTACAGCAATTTGCTATTTGCAATTAAAAAAATTCTAAAAGTACACATTCAAATTGAAATTGCGTGTTACTTGGACGTTTTTTGTTAGAAATTAACTTAGCATCTATGAGTATGTGTTTAATACCCCGTAAGCCAGGGCATGCTGGATGGTTAGTGGGCAGCTAGTGTGCCCAATGCAGTAGAACTGTCCCAGAAAATGGTCCCTGAGGTGCTTTTTCTTTGCTGCCAGGCAGTCTCAGCACATCTTGCAAACTGTGGAACACCTTCCGTATCTTCTAGAAAACTTCAGACTCTTCCAGGGCTTCTGGAGACTCAGAAAAATTACAAAATCCTTCATGAAAGGGAGGAGAGAGAAATTACATTAATTAAAAAAAGCTAAGGCCTTAAAAAAAAGTGGGAGAGTAAAATAAATCAAAATTCAATAGAGATAACAGTGAGAAAGAGAAATTCAGCATTCTCAGAGTCTAAAACAAAGATGCAGTAGATTTCAGAATAGGACCTTTTTAGACCATTTTGGAAGTATAATTTTTCAAAATGGAACAGAAATTCTGACTTTCCACCACAAAAAAAAAAAAAAAAAAGTCAAGAGATGTTTTACTGAATAGAGTCCTAATTTTGAATGAGTACTCATCAGAACAGATCAGTATTCTACCACTTTTGCTAAACAGAACATTTCTTTTTAAAAGCGCTTTGAGAGGTGTTAGCTTCTTTTGAATTGTGACATTTCCCCATGCATTTTCAATTTTGTGTGTGTCCCTGAGCACTGTTTCAGTAACCTAAAAGACAAAGTTCGTGTTCTTTATGACAGTAAAATCGTGACTCAGCAGTTCCTTGGTTTTAGCAATGTCCTTATGCTGCTGTTGCACTTTCCACAGAGACTGACTGACTCCAATGGAATTGAAGTGCTGTGCTGATTCAGGATCTAAATCTGCACAGTTTCCCTGAAGGTTTTAACCAGCTGAAGATCTGGCCTCACATGAACACAACCGTATGTATTTAAATAAAAAGTCAGTGCCTCTTCTGGTATTTTAATAGCTTTAAAGACATGTCTCTAGTAATAATTGCATGGTGTCACATTTGACTTCTGGTCAGCGTAACAAAGCTTGCAAGCTTACAATGCTTGTAAACCAGTTCTATAATGTTTTAGTGAGGAAGATGAGAAAAGACAAATATTGGTTTCTTGGTGAGGGAGGGTAGAGTGGGAATCCATGAGGTACATTAAGAATTTGGTAGATAAGAATATAATTTGGCCATGTAGTTTTAACTATAAGCAATGGAAGCTCGACTGTGTGTGGTGACTAAATGGTAAATCACTAACCCCTGTCAAAGATGCTGGGTCTCTATCCCTGTCTTAGAAATTAAGGATCAATTTGTGTAACCAAAAAATTATGGTTAATCAGGAGTACTGCTGCATGAGAATGGGAATAATTGTTTGTGGTTTTCATGAGAAGATTGCCAGTTTGCAGATTTGAATTGCATACAAACTTGTTTTTTATGTCTGTAATTGAAGATGTGTTGTCTTTAGGGAGGATTGACTTGACATTGACAAACTTCGACAGAATACAAAGACATGAAAATGGGTTTGTGTTTGCCTTGAAAATGATTCACTGGCTCATACTGTGATGTTTCTTTTATTCTTAAGAATGCCGTAGGATGTTAAATTTGCTTACTTCTACGTGAGAATAAAGGTGCTAGTTACACAGCAGTGGTAAGCGGTGTTGAAGCACAAACAGGCCATGCAGAAAGACTTGGATTTCCAAAAGAGACATATTTTATTTTTGAGATGAAAACTCATACAAAGGATGATTTTGAAGTGATAGTGTTCATGAAGTTTTCCTTTTAATGAGTAAAATTTACTCTAGAGCAGACACAAGGTGTTCAATAGATTTTATTATTTAAAACCTGATATGTATTAGACTAAGAGGTGTGTATGCTTTTAGGGTGAGCTTCATCCTGTATAGACATAATTTGGGAATCTTTTTATTCTTAAAAAATGTACACCGTACTGTTTTGTTTGTTTGTTTGTTTTTTAATAGCACAGAATTGGATTTCTTCTATACCTGTTAGGATCACTTTTTTTGTTTGTCTTTAATCAGGGGAGTCATTGCTAGATGATATAGGATAGGGTAGTTTCTGAGACCTGAACAGTTTGTCAATGAAAGTCACGGCATGATAGAAGAAGATAAGGAAAACAGTGTGAATTCTGAAAACAGGGTACCGTTAGCTCAAGGACATTGTCTACTTCATATAGCTAAACCAAGACTGAGTTGGCTTGGAATATAGGCAAAATTTGCTTGCATTTGTCTTTAGCTGCCTGTGAAGATGCATTTATTTTTATTGTTACTATATGCTTTGGTACATGTTAGTTGCTCCTAAATGAATGTTACACTAATTTTCTTACTTTAGACATTTAATAAAAAAAATGCACAATTACATATTGATGTTAACTGTATTAAAATGATGGTAAAAGCACAACTGGAATATGATAACTAGTAATGTATAACGTATTTAATTTGTGAGGCTACAGATGTACAGCAGAGTTGCATTCTGCAGTATGCTGAATGTATAGAGCAAATGCATTTCCAAGCATTGATACAATGTTCTGAAGAAAACAGAGTAAAGCATATTATTTCATTGCAAAACTACCTTATACAGATAAACGATTATAGAAACTAGTTCAAACACAGGGTTTAGTGAGTGTTCATCACAAGAGAAGCATGCCATTGATGGTCTCTCCTAGCCTGGAGGTGGAAGATGCAAGAATGACTTTCTGTTTTATTTCACCCCTTCAATTCTCTTCCATTTATATGAGAAAGACAGGAGATCAGCTCAAAATTACAACCTAACCCATATTTTCAAGTGGCAGTTTTTGAGACATGAACATCAATAACATGTTGTTATAGACCATGAGTCAATATGGGTTTATAGGGGCTTCTAGAGAATGAAAATGTGTTTCCTGACCATAATTTTGAGATTTACATTGCCTGTTTAATCATATTGTCTGTCCCGCTTCTGAAAAGGGATGAAAATGAATGTAGATATAGGAGATCCATAACAAATAATAACATATGGCCAGTTGCTCAACACATGAATTTTCATCTGATTGCACCTGAGGATGAATGAGTGGGTTATTAATGCCTTGTCTAAAATACATTTGCATTTATGAATTGGCAGAAACAGACATATTCTCTGGATGACTGTTAAAGTGCCTGGTATACCACCAAGGATTTCAATGACTAAACTGTCAATGGGTATTATTATTAAATCCTGGGGACTAAAAAGCCTCAAAGAACCTTGTTACAGTTTTATGAAGATTAGATTTTTGTCATCTTTACCCGAACTGGATTTCACCTTACTCTGTGTGTAATCGTCTGATTTCTTCGTTTGCCCAGAATGAGATTCTGTGATATCTGAGTAGCCCGTAGGTTAAATGTACCTTATTACTGTAGTCAGAACTTGGCCCTTGACACCCCTCTCCCCTCTGCCTGAGAAACTGAGTGGTTTTCATCTGGCTGTAGATCACAAAGAAAAAGAAGGGCAAATTTCTAGAGCAGAATACCTTGCTTTGTCAGGGGAGTGTGTTGCAAACAAATCTCTTTTGGCCATTAAACCAAAGAGAAAAGAGTAGTCACTGCAATAATATTGCGTATTTGAAAAGATTACTTAAAACATTCAAAACTCACCTGGATGTGTTCTTGTGTAGCCTCATCTAGGTGTTCCTGCTCTGGCAGGGGGATTGAACTAGATGATCTTTCGAGATCCCTTCCAATCTCTGACATTCTGTGATTCAGTGATTCAACATACATGCAAAAACCAATATATTATATTACACTCAGATATTACAACATGAAGTAAGTAGAGATGCTCCTCTGAAGTGAAAAAATATTAGAAAAGGCACTTGCTGACTGCATAAAGAATTTTCTTTGTAAAAATAAGAATACAGCCGCAAACAGACTGTCTGCCAGCCTCTCACAGAGGAACCATGCATGTGACAGGTGGCCTGCTGTAAAAAAAACCTCCTGCACAGAAGACAAAGGAAAAGAGTTTTTTCAGTGAGTATATGAAATGTAACTTAAGGCAAACCT
Organism: Streptopelia decaocto; assembly: GCF_964273445.1. Classification (NCBI taxonomy): domain Eukaryota; kingdom Metazoa; phylum Chordata; class Aves; order Columbiformes; family Columbidae; genus Streptopelia; species Streptopelia decaocto. Next base: position 15,260,481 of record NC_138658.1, read on the forward strand.
GAAGATTTTTGTTATATTTATCTAAATGGTCTTTATTCAAATTGGGCATAACTTATACCTAAAAAAAGAAGTACTAAAACCATTGTGGCTTCTTCAGGTAATATCCATCATTTCACAGAACTAGAGTAGTTTCAGAAAAAAACCAACAACAACGAACAAATGAAGAAAGCACTCTTTGGAGCTGCAGTTTTAGTGCACACACAACCTGTACGTGTCAGTAACTGTGTGTTTACTTTTCTTTCTAACCACATGTGCAATTTTAAATAAAAGTTCCCGTGTATCTGGGGTAGGATATTTAAGAGCACTTCTCATTGGCCTTTGTGTATTCTGGTGGCAAATCTTTACAGTAGGTTTAGTGGAAGCAGAAGCCTCCCAGAACAGTTAGTAAGTCTGACTACTTTTTACACTTGCTCTATTATTTTACTTTTGAACAAAAACCCCTGAAATCTGGCCAGATGAAGTAAATCTGTTCACTGGAAATCAACTTACATAAAATAATCCCTTTAGTAAAGTAACTACCAGAAAACTTCACATGGACCAGAATGGTAAAATAAAAAGTATGCAGCTTTATATTAGTGTTTCATCGACATGATGTCCCTACACTTAGAGATTTACTGTATAGCATACTCATCACACGTGTCAGTTTAAGATCATCTAAATCCTATTGTAACAGCTTTCTAGATGCTAAAGTGTTAATTTTGGTGAAGACCTTACTTTGTGTAAAACTCTTTGTTTTTCTAAAGCATCCTGTTTATGGGACCATTCCCAAGAAGAGAAAGCTCAAGAAATCTCTGTAACACCTTTGGATTAAATGAATACTGACAACAAAATGAAACAAAAACAGTTGCAAAATAAAGAGAAAGGATAAAACATGTCATTCCCAGACTAGATTCTCTTCACTTACATCTGGACAAAAACATTTTCTGGAGGTAAGAATTAATTGTGTGCTACTTCTTTCCCATTCAGTTTGAAATAGTAATACAGACCTTTGATTTTTGACTTTGGCATATCTTCAGTTAGGTATACACTTTTTTAGCTTCTTTGAAAAATAACTTGCAACTCAAAAGGTTTTCCTGGATGTTATTTTTCAAAAATGACACTAGGTTCTTAGAAGCTTTTTTGCTCAAGAGTTGTTTGGGACTTGTTGAGGTTAATAATAATAATAATAATAATAATAATAATAATAATAATAATAATAATAGAAGCTGAAAGTATCAAGTAGTCACTTGTTTACTCTTCCTAGGCAGTTTGGGAAAAACATAGCATTTATTTTCTGTTGGAGGCTCTATATGTATGTCATGTTATACATTAGCTGATGCATAATACAGCACATTAAAAAGTGAGTCTGTATTACTTTACCTCAGCTTCTAGATTCAGCAAATTAACTTTAATACATGTCACGTAGACTGTGAACCTTTAAGTGAAAGTACATTTCAGATACAAAAAAAAAAAAAAAATCAGGCTAGTAATTAGAACCCAACTTTCCTTGCATTGACAGAAGCCAAGTAATTTATTAAGTCAATGTAGCAAAGTAACACGGCAGCATCACACTTGATTGAAGTCTTGGCCAAGTCTGACAGATGTTTTCAACTCATTGTCAATCTCAAGTATGTTTTAATGAGTTTCAAGTGGCTGGAGCTCCCCTGTGCAGATGCCACTGTTACTGAAACTACAGAAAGAATCTTTAGGGCAATGACAACATGGAAAATTCTTTTGAGTAAGTGATGTGTCAGAAGAAATCCTAACTAGTGGCACAAGTGCTTTTCCTGAAGATGAACCTCACCTTTTGAATATGATGAGCTTGTGCAAAATCAACTGGGTTTAGCTGAACACCCCTAATTAACAAAGCATTTGATTCTTGAAAATAAAGGTGAAACTTTGGAAGAGAGAGTTCCTTAAGTGTTACAGATAATTCCTGTTTCCATGTTACTTAGAACAAAATTGCGGAACATTTGATTTTTCTGCTTACACGTCTGGGTCTGGTTAGGAGTCAGAAGAACAAAAGTGTATCAGAATAGAAACAACAACAGATATTTTATATTGGGCTAAGCAGACACAATGGTGACTCTTTAACTGTGATAGGATGATTTATACAAACTGGATCAAGTGCAAAGCTGCTGATTGTACCACTTATCTAGTTGGACAGAGGTTATGTATTGCAGAACAGAGAAGTGGGATGACTGAAAAAATGAGATGGAGATACAAGGGATGCCTAAGGTGGCACTCCACTTAATCTTTCGGTTTGACAAGCTTTTGCTGGGCAAAAGACAAAACTGATGCAAAATGAATTTTGGGCAAACCAACTTTTGGTAGGTTGCCATATGAGCAAAGTAGAAGCACCTAAAAGTTGGTGAAGCATAAAGTGACTGATTGACCTGGCCAGTTTCATTTTCCATCTGCCCAAATGAGTGCATTTGCGTGTTCTTCACAGCTCTTTCTTCTTTTTATGCACATTAGCAGCATTAGAAGTCTAGTATGTAGCAGGATATATTTCAATATTTAGAAGTTACAAGAAACCAGTTAACATGGAGAATGGATATGTTTTTTTTTCCTACTTAAAAAAATAGACAAGCAGGTTTATCCCTGAATGGATGATAAATTTTGAATACAACTCATCATTATCTTCATTGTTCAGTTGAATGTGAGCAGCATTACATCATCTAACTTAGTTGTTAACAGCTGGACTGAAACACCATTAGATTTCCCAGTGAAGGGAAATCAAAATCTTTCAAGCTTAATCATACTAAAAATCCTCCTGAATCCAAAACATGTTGTGGAAATTTTTAATTTAGAGGTTTATTAGTTATTCTCTCTGTCACAGTAATACCTACATTTATATATGTAGTTTTGAAACTATAACTTTGTGGTTCAGGCACAGCTCTGTGGAGATTTTTTTTGGGGGGGTGGCAGGGAGGCATTGTTTTGTTTTTCACTTCTTTCTTTTTCACCCTAGCAACCCATGTGGAGAGTGAAAAACTTTCCCTGATAGACAGAAGAAAATATTTTGGAAATATGAAGCTGTAGGCTCTTTGATAACATATTTTTTGTTGACATATTTGTCAACATTTTCTTTGTTGAAGCAGCATGTCAAATGGAGTGCAGTATTGCCCAGTGTAAAAAATTCAATTTTATGTAATGCTTGCTTGGAATCCAGCATGTTCCAAAACAGCCTTTTAAAATGTAAATGACCTGCTAAGTGTTCTAACTGAAAGCTCTACCTTCTTTAATGACTCTGTATAATGTCAGGGCAAGGAAGAGGGTATTAGCTGTGAAGAGAAGCTGGCCAAGGCATTTTCTGGTTTTAGTTTTTTGTTTGTTTTTTTTTTTTGCTTTAAAAAGCATGCCATCTTTTATCTCTGCTATACAGTAGGTTCTGAATAAAATACTTTTACAAAATCATTTTGGTGATACTGAAAACACACTAAAGCACTTCTTGAAACCCAGTTTGAGTAAATGTCTGGGATGTACATAAAGTAGCAATATGTAAAAATTCAAAAGGAAACAACCCATACAGAAAAGAATTGGAACTGGGTTTTACGTCTCAACATGTATCAAAGAGAACTCAAGTTTATCAAGGGATTTGGTTTAGATCCTTCAATGACTAAATGATGTAAGTATAGAAGGATATAATTTCTGAAATTATTGTATTTATTTTTAGGTGATTTAACATTTGGGATACCTATGAAAGCAGGAGCTTCCTTCTAACAAAAAGGTTTATTTGCCATATGTAAGAAACAAAAGATTCACAATTTCATTAGGTTTTGCACTGGTGTCTGGATTTCATGTTTTGAAGAAGTATGTTAAAAGTAATGTTTCTGAATGGTGAGTCCGGAATTCCCTCTACAGCAGGGTCCAATGGCCTCACCTGCCCAGAAGAATATACTTGCCTTAGTCTCTGAAAACGGCATGGAAAACAAGAAGCAAAACTGATTTTGTGCTAACAAGTGCTCAGCTCTCTTTTTTCCAAAGGTCTGAGTTAGGTGCTCCAACCCAGTGTTACTGGAACTTGTACTTCTACCTCACCGAGGTATGTGTGAAAATACAAGCCTTTAAACAGTTCTTACAAAAATTCTTTGATATGTATTTAAGGTATCATAATTTCATTGAGAAAACTGTAGCTCAACCCCAAATATTCAGGGATTTGGCCATTTGGCTGTTGCTTACATCAAGCCTGTTGAAACTACATAACTCCTTTTCGGAGCTTTCTTCTTCCTCCAGCTTTACTGCTCTCAGCTGATGCATCCCCTGTGCGTGGCTGGGGAACATGAGCAGTATATGGCCAGAGGTACTACATAAATCTGTGAGACTTCCTTGCAGCCAGCTACAACAGAGAAAATAAATGAGTGCTGAAGTGGTTGCCATAGGTTTGGAGGTGAGAGGACAAACAGGGAAGAACTGTGTTGTTTGGAGCAATTTGCCGAGTGCAGCTATGTGTGACAGAGTATGAAACAAGGCAGGTACTTATGTGTCTGTTCCAGTGTCAAGGCTGTAGCTATCGGGCTGGACTGTAGAACTGGAAGTTCTTCTGGCAGTGTGCCAAACCAAAGCTATGCTGCTATTCTGCTGTTAAGTAGCTAGTATCGCCGTTCTTTGGTAATCACAACCTGTCATAATCAAGTACACAACTCACTATTTACTTCATTCCAAGGAAGAAAGAACAAATATCCCAAATTTTAAATCTGTTCCACTGATCTGTTTGGATTCTGTTAAGGTTATGGGAAAGTTTGCCTTAAAAATGAGCAAAGTTAACTTGCCTTTTCACCACCTTAATTCGATGACAGAATATTCTGATTCAGTTACCATAAAGTAGATCTCTGAGAAACCCAGTATTTGAAATTGGGATTCATGTTTTCATTGGAATAAACCACACGTTGGGTTTCATCTTATTAGGAAAATCAGGCATTTGCTTGAGAAGGCTCTGGTGCCTCTGAAACACAAGGGCTGATCAGTACTGGTGTGTCACCAGCTGGAGCTACTTAAGCTGGAGGGCACTTCGTATTCTTCCCCTTCCCATTGGTAATTGGCAAGTGTATTTTCTGCCTACAATCAATTGCTTTTATATTCTGAGTAATGTTTCTAAGTAAGAAGAAATATTACAGCAGCTGGAGAAGCTATTGATTTTAGGCACAAAATGCCCTTTCCAAATGCCACTCCAGATGACTGAAATGCAAAGAAAATCTGTGACGTCACTGACATGGCCAATAAACTTGTCACTTGGCAAAACAAGGAATGAACACAAGTAAATGGATTTCTTAATTTAGGTTCTGTATGAAGTGTGGCATACAGACAAGGAATGGATCAAATGGGGGCATCAAATCCAAAGACTGTTCCATTAAGCTAGTAAGTGAAAAAAAGCCCAGATGTATAAGAGAGCATCAGATGCCCCATTTTGTTTTAGGGAAGAGATTAGACTAGCAAATATAACTTTTACTATCCTGGAGACCAACAGGAGGTTAGAACTGCTTTTGCAGCCCATGGACAAGTATGTGTGTTGTGGTACATTTCTAGATTCACAGATGATGTGGTTTTAACCCTTGGTGTATTCACCTAGATGGCAGCCATCATGCAGAAGTATCAAGATAAATGCTTTTGTTCAGGAAGTCTTTAATTTACAGGGTTGCCTTTGCAGGGCTCTGAGTATCATAATAATCTGTATCTCCAATGTTCCTTGTCAAGAGTTGATTATTTTAGCTATTATTGGAAATGCAGAATGGAGAATAATGGGAGTATCTTGGAGGTAATGTATCCAGTGTAAACTCTGCTCATTTTAAAAGAGACCAAGAGAAGACCCAATGTGGTCTTCCGGGTACCTTTGTTATCATGAGACCTCTGTTATCATGAGTGTGTCAGTCATCCATCTGGTTCTAATGTATCTGTGTTATCATCCTGAAAAGCTATATAGAACTTTTTTGTGCTCTCTGAAAGTTCTGGCAAAAGAAGAGGAGTAGGAGGAATGATTACCATTTTTTTTTTTTCCTTGTGAATCGTTTCAATCATCTTTTTGTGCTTGAAGAAAACAGTTACTTCCTAAACTTCCTAGTTTCTAGACCAGTGATCTTAACTCATCTGGTGACAGTCCCACTTTTCTTACAAATTACAAGAATCTCAGAGGAAACTGTTTGTGATAGAAGGCTGAAAATACAGATGTACAAGTCCTTGAGAATTATAGGAGGTCAACACCTAGATTTTAATTAAAGGCTTAGATTTGTGCGAGAGCCAGTTTATCAACAAGAACGCTGACGTGGTGGTTAGTATCTCCCCATGTTAACAGTCTGGTTGCCACATTTTGAAGTAATTGGAGCACGTATCTCTTATTTCCAGTTCCAGTCCCAGGTGGGGTACCTTGTAACCGAAACTGGAAGAGACATCTTGAGAATGGTCTGTGAGCGATCCTCTGGTTTTATCTAAAAGATGTTTCTGTAGTATTTTACCATCATCACGAAAGTCTCCCTCTGTTTAAACATTGCTGCTTCTTGAATTTTATACTAGGGAGATGCATGAGAACTGACCTGGTTTCCCTCTCTTCAGGTGGCACTGTGCTCTTGCTGAATATTTTGAGTGATAAACAGAAAAAGAAACACACATAGGATATTCAGTGAAGGAACTCCTGCATCAACCTGTGTCAGTTCAGAGGAGTGGGAGAATAAATTGTGAATTTTGAGTGTCCTCTGTGATTTTAAAAAATCTCCGTGAGATGAGATGCTTGGCAAAGACATGTTTTATTCATTCTCTCTGTTTTAGTTACTTGTGCATTTTATAAGATGGTCTGCAGTGTCACAGAGACTGTGGTTCTTCATGGCACATTTTCTACACCTCCATGTCAATGTTAACAAATGTAACTAAAACCAGCTAACGTGTGTATGGCATATTATTATGTGTACATTTTAACCAGACTGAAGCAAACTCATTTCATTTCTAAGTGCCTTCTAAGGCCACTGGGACTTCCAGGTTTCATATGTCACTGGAGATCTGCATTGCTGTTGTCAGAGAGCACTAGTCTTTTTATTGCAACAGTACCATGTCTTAACCAACTGCTTCCAGAAGTCAAGGGGATTTATGTCAACAGTTGGATCCAAAATCACCTTGGAATGTTGCCTGTTTGAGGCCTTTTTGGGCAGAATGGCGACTTACTCCCTTTGCCTTTGGAGGCTGAAGGGGCTGCGTGTTCCTCCCCAGAGAGCACGTGTCCAGGGTCACAAAGTCATGAACTAGTGGAGTAGCCCTGTTGGTACGTCCCTTCTAAAATGCATTATTGAGTACTATCATAGTTGCACATGGTGTCACTTCTTCGAACTGAAGTCACCGTGTTTATATTCTGTTTGACTGTATTTTGTCTTCATAAATTTTCAACTTCTCTGTTTCTCCAGTATCAGCTTCCAGCATTTTAAGTGTTCTTGTTCTCAATGTTCTGTTAAATTAAATGTCAACAGGTGATGACTCATGCTTCACTGGTGCAATCTTTCACTTTATGATGCAAGATGTGCATTTTTTGACTCAAAAATTTAGTATTTAGTGACACTATTTGAATAGTTATGAATTTATGGCTTCATGCCCAAGCCAGCTGTACTTCTCTGAATCAAATGTAAACTCTAAACTGCAGTCTGCTGCCAGAGGTTGCTGTAAATTTTCTCCTGTGATGTAATCCCAAATTTCAGAAAAAATCTGTCACTGTATCAGTGCTAGTATCTACTTAATGAACAGCAAAGGTGGAATTTCTAGTTAGGGTTGTCTGCACAGGTGGCATTAGATGATTGGTATGGGAAGATGGAGCATCCATGAACAATGGTGGTGTTTTGTGAGCTTTACATGTGGCTACTCTGTTTGCTTCTGGGAAGCGTCAGTGTGCCTGCTCCTGTGCTAGGCAAAGGTCTTGTCCCATAATCAGACAAACCTTTCAGGTTTAATTTTATTTTAGTCCTTAATCTGAGGCTGTTTTTTAAGAAGCCTTGAGCTGCTGCAGGTAAGAATGGCTTTTGGCATCTACTAGAACCCCTTTTCAGTTTCCCATAGACGGCTTCACACTGTACTAAAAGAACATGGGTACTGCCTTCTGTGCAGTGTGTCTAACCTTAACTTGAAGGCTTTGCCAGTCTAGAATTTAAGAAGTATGTCAACAGAGGAAACCAGGCCCCCAGGTATTAAACAGTTTCAAAATATTGAGTGTTAAGGAAGTGGAATATCCTGCCTTTCTTCTTTGGCTTCAAGTAATACACTCTTTGGAATGAAGTTAAAGTAACTCACTCAATATGGTAAGAACATGGTCATGACACTTCTTGCATCACAACCTTTGTTTTAAGTAGGAGGCTGATGAGCATTTGAATATGTGACCATCTTTCATATGTAGTTTTATAATTAGAAATTAGTAATACTTTAGAACCTCAGTAGAGAAAAGCTTCAGTGGCCTGTGCTGAAAAACTCTGATTTGATATTTGAAAATGGAACAGCCAAAGAAAGATTTAAAAAAAAAACCACCGCAACCAACTTGCTACAGGTTTCATCTTGTAAGCTTTCATAAAAAGGTGAGATGAAAGACAGCAGATGGATTTGTCTTTTTACTTAGCAGCAAAACTACGAATCGGCTTCATATAAACAGATCTGTCAGCTAAATATAGCTTGACAGTAATTCTGTAAGATTCATCAAGTCAAGGGAAGTGATTAGGTCTGATGCCATGAAATACTTTGGAAGTAGGAAATCTCATATGATTTCAATATTTCAGACTTGAGTCCATTAAATACGACTTTCTGATGAAAATGCTATCCTGTATTGCAACAATTTTCATCTTCATATAATCTTTAGAATGCTGTATAATTTTTATACCTTTCAAATTCTCATTTCCAGTAATCTTAAGCATTACTGAAACAATTTCCAGAGTGCAGATAATACTGTGACTTTCAACTTTTGTAAAATGGTGAAGGTAATTTCTTAAGTTTTTAAAGCAGTTTTCTTGGGTATTAGTCTAACAGGTCTGTTTTACACATTCAGGCTGTCAACATAATAGTGTCTTGAGCTATAAAAGCTCCAGACAAAACACATAGTGTAAGATATTTAATGAGATGCAACAAAGTCTTGCTTTCTTCTTTTTGTAATGCCCAAAGGTGGGTTTGCACTGCCATGAAATAAATTGAGGCATTTCCTATTGCATCAAGGCTCTCAGATGTAATTTATTCTAGTGTAATGAGATCTGTCTAAGCTTCTAAAATGGCAAACTTCTAATTAATTGCTTCTGAAAAAGCATGTATTTAAAAATGCCTATGTTCTCATCCACTAAATCAGATAGGCTCCTGATTCTCATTGACTCAGTAGAAATCAGATGCCTAAAACGCCTTCATAGATTTGTCTTCTTTTACAGGCTTTCCCTGCATATAGAATTCAGTAACAATGATGTACCTAAGTCCTGTTTTTGTAAGTGACTTAAAGCCAATTTGAAAAATATTTAGATGCCTTATAATAAGTTTGCCTTCTCAAATTCACGCATGTACCCAAATCCTGTTGACTTTACTGGAAGTTAGGTAGCTAAAATGCCTTTTGGAAAGGATTACTTTTAGATTTTTCACATTAATTACCAGCATATATTAAATATAATAAGAGATGCTTGCAAGTGTTTTATTTCTTTGCTTACATATATCTTTCTCTTGTACCATTTAAAGCACAGTGTATTTTTTTGAAACCTTTACAAGACTTGTGTACTGGTTCATTCAGCTGTCATAAGTCTTTGAAATGACAAATCGATAACCAGTACCAGAAGAGGATGTCCTTGTTAATGAGCCTGGAAGATCAGGTCTGAACATGCAGCACAGGAGAGTTGTGCTGCAAAATCTCCTTTACACGAAGCAAAGGCAGGCAGGGATGGCCCGTGCACAAGCAGATCATTGGGCAAAACGAGGAAGAAACTGGCAGACTATCGTCTATGGAAATTAAGCTGGTTGTTAGAGTGCACAAACTCAGCAACCTGACAAGTCCCCTGGTGTAGTAGCTCTACCAGACCTGTGTAAAAGTGGGTTTTGTTGATATTATACTGCCAAATCATGATTGTCTAATGTTAGGATAATGACTGTGATTTGACAGGAAAGAGAAGGATACCAAACCTGCCAAGTTCTCTGTAATTACACTGATCTCAGGCACTCTTTTCCCTAGCTGTACTGAAGAATAAAAATCTAAAGTTCTATAAGGAGTATGGAATTTGTGAGCAAATGAATAGTGTTAGTGATGTTGGCAGTATCTCATGGAGGAGAATGATTAATAAAAATCCTTCTTAGTGACGTCTTTCTCACTTAAAAATAAGCTAAGTGTGTTTTTTAAGAGCCAATTTAACACAGATATCTCAGAGCAGGTTTCCAAACCAAGCTTCTAGGGGAATGGTATTATATTTTTCGAAGCAGATATCCCAGGTTAGATATCTAACTGTGTTGTTAGGCCCTTAATTAGAGTTCTCTTCTACAAGGGCTCCTGGTTGACTGCAGGAGTCACCCTGCAGGGAGCTCTTTATAAAGCTAGGTGTAAGTGCCTCAATTTTCAAGCTTCACCTCTGCAAGAGATGTCCTGCACAATATAGAATGGATTAAATCCATGGAACTCTGTTTAATAGGGTTCTAGGGACCTTCTTTAAGGTCTTATAAAATGTTGGTAAAGAGTGAGAGAAAGCAAAATGCAAGAAGAATGTAACTTTCTTTGAAATCTTCCATATCAATTCACTATATGTGTTGACTGGGCTATAGAAACTCTTAAGGAAGTTATTAAAAAGGAAAGTCCCTAGATATGACTGTTTGAAGGGTTTGTTCAACTTACTGTGGGGCCTTCGACTCTGGAATGGGCAGTGTTGCTTGCCCTAAGAATGAGGAAAAGATACAGGCAATTGTTATATACTTTTAAACACAGCATTAGGGTTGCACAGTTAAAATCACAAAAATATTTATGTTAGGACTTTGATCAGAAGTTCATCTGTGTATTTTACTCTGTTTGTTGTTAAAAGCATACTTGGTACATTACTGTGTAGTCAGTGGCCATCGTCATAATGAATACTGAATGTACCATACAGTATAGATAGATATGTTTCAAGTTTAAATTTTACAAAATTTCCCAAATAGTTTCTTTCAGAAGAAATCATGGCAGTTGTGGATGAGCTTTTGTTTTTCTGGAGCATATTATGGGATATTTAGTCCTGTGATGCACTGGTTAGCAACGCTATAATACTTCATTGATTAGATTAAGTCTGCCTAAAGTGAGTCCTGGACACTCTTAGAGCTCTGCTGCATTCAGGGACTTAGATGTAAATTTAATGACAGTGGCAGCAGGAAAAAAGATATGTGCTTGTGTACTGTAACTCAGGAAAAGAAGGAAAGAGCATAACAAATATGAAGAGGAGGAAGATATTGGTTGTTATCATATCTATTTTTCTTTTAAGTCTAATGAATAATGCTAAAAGGAGACTGAGACACTGAGCTTGTGTACTTTGCATGGGATAAAAGAGGCTGTTATTGAAAGAAATGCTATTGGCTACAGCAGGTAACATATCCCAGCTCAGTAACATGAAATACCACCCAGCAGTCATATACTTGGCTGATACTGAGGCAAAGAAGTAGGGGAAGGATCTTCCGGACAACTTGCATTACATAGTTAACGATGTTTTCCTTTTATTAATCAGAAACCCACTCTTCTATTCTTCAACCATTATCTTATTAGCTAAACTCAATCTCAAAATGTAAGTGCTTGTCTTTGATAAAACACATTATATACATGAAACTTAGCTTGGTGCTCTGGTGGGACAGAAATGGCCTTCAGGTGGAACTAATGAGTGCTCCTGATTAAAGGGAGTCTGCAGGTGCTACTAATGATTGTATAAGAGGAACAGAGGTTGGAGAGTTTCTTTTTCGCTCTTCTTTTTCTCTCCTCTGTGCTTGGAGGGTTTACTTCTGTCTCTGGAGGAAGGGAAAGGTTTGTTCCTTTAGAGTCAGAAGGGTGCTGTTCTGTGCAATGGAGCTCTATTAGTAGTTTTTGCAGTGAAAATCAATCCAGGACTTGTTGAGCCCCAGCCTGTGTTGTTATGAAGGTAAGTTGCCTCTGGGTGTGGAGTTGGGCCACTGCCTGTGCTACAACAAATGTTTGTGCTGGTTCCTCTTATTACTGTTGGTTTAGAGATACAGCGATTTCCCAGTCTTGGTTAAGAAGTGTTGTAGTGATCAACTTGATTTCCCAGTCTTTGATAAACTTGTCATGTCCAAAATAATGCTGTGATGACCAGCTAAGGTTACTAGTGGAGACATTCTCATAGTACTGTAAATGCCTGTTGGTGTTTTTGGTAAAAATGAGTAGTCCTCTAACAAAGCTTGTCACTGGAAAGTGTTTCCCTCCTCTGGTCGAACTTTTTTGTGTGGTGCTTCCTTTAAAATAACCAGAGATTTTGGTATTTGCTTATGTAGGCCTTGATTCAGTAAGAAAAAATATTGATTTAAAAAAAAAAAAATATTTAGGGTCTTTCAGTCACTGTGATGTGACGGACACCTGTCTTAAAATTTGCAAAGCATAAGTACTAATTGTTGTTCCACTAAAACTCTGATAGTCAGTGCTGTTTCACAGACCAGTTTTAGTCCTTTTTTACTTCTGCTTCTCCCTTCTGTAGGGTGACTTTAGTGGTGATGGCTATAATGTTTCCCAAAATAGAACAAAATTTGTATTATAGAAATTGCTTACTGAACCAGGGTTTAGTGTCTTGGATAGCATATGTAAAGTAGACTTGGGTAAAGGTAGTTTAAGAAGTTGGTGTTGGAAGTTACTAGGGCTTCAGCATTCTAGAATTTCTCTCTGTATTCTCTGACAGGGCTGGGTGCCATTAAGCTTCTAATGTGGTAAATGTCTGCAGGTTTGCTGATTCTTCTGGCTTCCAGGAAAGACCAGGCTACCTGCGAAGACTTTACTTGCAATTGGGAGCTAGTCATGATTCTTATTGTGGCCACTGCATAGATAAGTCAAGTAAATGAAGAGACACTTTTGGGCAAGGATATTACAAAATATTATCAAAATATCTCACAGAAAACCTTTATGCTTTCCCTATTTTCTGCTGAGGAGTGAGCTGATCCTGTGAACTCAGATATACATGCGTGACTACTTGAAGAGATATGTTTTTTGGTGATTTAGGATATTATGGAAGACTAGATTCAAACTGTGATGTTAATAGTTAATGATGTCTTGAGTGAAGATGAGGTCTTTCAGCTAAGCCTGGGAAACATTTGAAATACGAGCCCAAAACTTAACAAGTCACTCAGTGAAGCAATCTTCCTGCTTTATGGTGTAGATACAGCACAGCTTAAACAACTAATGATGCTTTTTTTTTTTTTTTTCCCCCTAATACCTTCAGTAGTACTTAGAAATGTAGGAAAAAAGATTTGTCACTTTCAGAGTCTTGAGACCTGAATGAGTGACAAATGATCTTAGTAGAGGTTATAAAAGAATAATTAATGGTGCAATATGCTGAAATGGATAAGTGTGGCAGGCTGAAAATGCATTCATGGAACTTTTATCTTCAGGAAAAAGCCTTTAATGCTGCTCTGAATATGAATGATTATTGGAGCGATCTATTTTGTTTAAATTTTAACTGTGCTTTTGTTTCTGCCCCCCCCCCTTTTTTTCCCCCTCCTTAAATATGCAATCTAATCACTAAATTAATTAATCTGCCAAGAGGGTAAGGATTCTTATGAATCTCATTTCTACCCATGCCACAGTAATTTCCTGGAGATCGAAGATGATGATCATTAGCTAAAAGAGTTTTTAGGACTTTGTGAATTCCAGATCATGAAAACAGTAAATGAGAAAGTGTCGGTAGTTGTGAGTTCTTGGCACTTGAATCTATTGTTCTGGACTTATATGGCCACAGATATCTGCTGAATTGTAAATTCTGTATTTTATTCAATACTATGTAACAGTCTTCTGTGACTGAAAAGAGAAACAGTTGTGCTGATAGTAAATTGTACTGTCCATGTTGATCTCTTAATAAACCACAATTGTAAAACAGCTAATAAACTATGCTAATAATTTCATTTCTTTCTGTAATATGGAAACTAGGTTTTGAATATCTGTTTTGCAGCATGGTGACTTTTCAATAGCAGGAACTGGATTACCTACCTTGAGCTTTCCTCCCCGCCCCTCATGCTTGGCTCTCTAGTTGTCATAGAAGGATGTGCTCCCATTCATACATTCTGTGCAGTAATCTGTTGTTAACAAAACCAAAAGGTATGCTTCATTGGTGACAGCAGGCACAGCTTCTGCCTAAAATCACATTTTTATGGCAGTCTGACAACTGCTGAACACTTGACTCCTTAAGTAGTATTGAGGCCCTCAGTGCCCTACTGCATTCCTGTAGAAATGTTAGAAATCAGCCAGCTTCTGAATACTGAGAATAGGATTGTTACACCACTCCATATTATTTACTATCAGCTCACTCTTTAATTTAGGGATGTTTAATACTGTTTAATAGCAGTTTTAGAACTTGTACCACTGAAAAAATAATCCAGAGATGGGTTAACATGTCTTACTGTGGAAGGTACTACCAAAAATTAAATATAATCTTTCACATGTTCCTGATGATAGCGTCACAAACTATTAGTTTGGTGCAAAAGTAATTGCAGTTTTGGACCGTGAATTTGAAATTGTTATAATTAGGCTCAAACATATCTTTATTGATCAAAATAGGAATCATTACAATCAACACATTTTTGCCAATGAAAAATAAGTTGTTCATTCCTGTAGCATAAAAATTCATGCTTCAGGATTTTATGAACTCTTGGAAAGCATTTTCTGCATCTGGCTTGTTGTGGAAGCATTCTCCCTGCAAAAAGGTGAGATACTTAAAGAAGTGGTAGTTGGTTGGTGAGAGGTCAGGTGAATGTGGAGGGTGAGGCAAAACTTCACAGCCCAATTCATTCAACTTTTGAAGTGTTGGTTGTTGGATGTTGTTGTGGAGAAGAATTGGGCCCTTTCTCTTGACCGATGCCAGCTGCAGGTGTTGCAGTTTTTGGTGCATCTCATAAATTTGCTGAGCATACTTCTCAGATGGAATGGTTTTGCTGGGATTCAGAAAGCTGTAGTGGATCAGACTGGGAATGGACCAGCAAACAGTGACTGTGACCTCTTTTTTTTGGTGCAAGTTTGGCTTTGGGAAGAGCTTTGGAGGTTCTTCTCAGTCCAACCACTGAGCTGGTCATCGCCAGTTGTCATATACAATCCACTTCTCATCACACATCACAATCCGATCGAGAAACAGTTTGTTGTTGTTGTGTACCATAAGAGGAACCTTCAAAACAACTATTTTCTTTTTTTTTTTTTAAATTTTCCTTGGCTACTTAGCAACTAAAACATCAGTGTGTTATCAACATACTTTTCATCCTAAGTACAAAACACAGCACTGTACCAGCTGCTAGGAAGAAAATTACCTCTATCCCTGCCAAAACGAGGACACATGTTCAGAAGAAAGGTCTAGTCTGATGTGTTAAGACTCTTCTGGAAAAGAAGAAGAGAAGCTTGCTTAGTTAACATAAAGGAAACAGAACCATGTAGACAGTTTTACATATGATAGTAACTTGAAAGTGTCTAGTTTTGCTGCTATTTTAGTTTAGCACTTCTGTTGAAATATAAGGTAGCTTAAAAAATAAAATCAATTTATGTCTCTGGGGAAATCAGTATGCTGAAACAGGGCAATGAAATCTGCAGATTGTCAGAAGTTTTTACTCAGCAGAGGGCTTTAGAGTGAGGAGGTGCAAGAACTTCAAAAGAAGGCAGCATGTCTCCCACCCCACACGGCATTATGAAAGAAAGTAGGATAATTTTAAAGTGACCTACAGTGGTAGCTGTATGATATGTCTCAACAGATTGAGATGTCACACAGGAGCTCTGCTGAATATAAATTGTCAATATTGCATGTGATTCTGTGCCTTTTCTTGAAGCATGTAGTGCGAAAATGAGATGGCTAGGTGTCTAAATCACAGAAATGACTATTTTGTCTGTCTGTGTTATGGATAAAAACCAATAATGACATATAGAATAAATGACCTGAGATAGAATTTTAAATCAAATAACTTACCGCTTTTGTATCTCTACTGATGACATTTATTAAAAGAGCTCTAATAACAATATGCAGCAACTTATTGATGCATGCTTTCACAGCAGTACAGCGGGAAATGCCTCGCCTTAGTCCCATTACTGCTACCAGAATTTCAGGCCTTATTCTGTACCTATTCTTTTGGAAATTTTACACCATAAGGCCTCAAGCATTTGAGGGCAGAAGGATGTCTGGCAACTGCAGCCTGAGAAATGAGAGCTGACCAAGTAAAGTGTCCAGCTGCAAGACAGAGGATTTTTGTTCTTAATTTTAATTGTGTTTCTGCTCAAACACACAATCGTTTGTCTCATTAATAGGGTAGTTTTCACTGGATTTTTTTTAATCAGGTGTGTGCTACACAGAGAAATTAAGTTGTAATCATACTGCATAGACCTTGTGTCTGCTGCTGAACAGGTGGAAGTTACATGAAAAAAACTAACTTATTTTCCTCAGCTTTTAAACATTTAAAAATAAGTGAAAATATTTCAATTTCTGTGCTTAACATATCCCTTCTGATGAATGTCATTTATATGGTAGAAACAGAAATTAAAAGACCTTCAGAATGTGCTTTTCAAAACCTAGAATCACAAAGCAGCTCAGGCAATGCTTAACTTCAAGTGCTTGTGCAATCGTGTTGCTCTCTACTAAGCTGGTGGTATAATTAAGCAAATGCTTTTTTAGTATACTTTTGTGACACAGGCCCAAAATATGTGCTATTTTTCCTCCCTTTGTAGTAACTATTTTAAGTAAAATGTTAAAGTGGGATCACAATTTTGATCTCTGCTGATCCGCTTATCCCCATGCTGTTGCTTTAAATAGCACCTTAACAGCTTGTGAAGAGAATTAGTTGGGAATTTTTTACTAAATCTTCTCCACCACAATACAAATTTATGAAACTTAGCTATAAAATGCATTCTGTTAAATTCAAATTCTTGACTTTTATGGTTGGAAGAAAAGAGCCTTTCTAGAAAAACTGTCATTTGTATCTTATGTCTGCAAATGGCAACATGCCACCTCTCAAGGAGAAGGTTTGTTATTGGGCCATATTTTTTTATTCAAATTAGTTTTGGCTCTACATAGCTGTACCTTGAATTTGTCAGGATGTCTGTCAGTTTATTGTTTGTTGTGAGCATGTTTTGCTGAAGGATGTAGTTTAACTGAAACTGTGATTAAAGACCATGTCATTTTTTGCCAAGTTGGTTGCTTGGCGAAGTGTCAGCATAAAATCAGCAGCTATTGCACATAAAATAGCCTGTTTTAATTCAGTAGTGTACACTGGGTCATATTTAGCATTGGTTTAGCTCTAATTGATTCCCTGGAAGTGCACCCAGATTTAAGTTGGCTCATTATTTTAAGACAAACCTGTATTATTTGCATTGTGGGGCACCATTAGGGTTTTGGGGCATGTAACTGCTGTAACACAACTACTGAATGGCACAGCACCAGGTTCAGGTTCAGTTGCCAAGGTGCCTTTTTCTTTTTTCCTTCTCTCTCTTTTTTTTTTTTTCTTTTTTCCCATATTTTTAAAAAAATTATCTTTTTTTTTTTTTTTTACTTTTTCCCCCTCCCTTCTCTCTCCTCTCTCTTTTCTCCTCCATGGAAAATTCACTAAATGTGCTGGAGGTTTAAAGCACAACTGTTTTATCTGAGGAGTTCCTGTGTGTCCCAACAGTGTTCAGATTGCATTTTATCATTATCTCTTTAGTTTCAGGAGGCATCTCAGCTTTTGATACCATCCCTAAAATTCAAATGTGTTCTTTTTGGGAAAAGATATGGAGGGTTTTGTTTGGAAAGCAATAGCCCATGACTTTATGGTTCCTTGTCAAGTTGGAAGGTGATTAAGAGCAGAGTGTTAAAAGGCTTTGCCCACTATGTGACTGTTATCACTGTTTATAAATACACCTAAGTTAAAAGTAGGTGCTATTGTTATATAAAATGAGAATGATTAGGTATTTATATGGATATAGCATGATATCTTTGGTGCTAATTCCCAGTATGATTAAGTACTTATCAACTGGTTTATATTAAATGACAATATAATAGTCAAACTACCATAATTTAAAACGTTGCCATTATTTTCATCAGGACTACTACAACCATGCTACAGATATATGTGGTTTAAGAGAGAGGGATTCTTTTTCTCTGTGTTGTGGCTTTTTTTGGCTGTTTTTAACTGTTTTGAAATGCATTAGAATTTCATCAAGAAATGAGTAATGATAATTTAGAAATTTTGGTATAACTCTGTGATGATAGGTGAGGAAAAACAACTGCTCGTTGCTCTGCAAGAACTCTGCTGGCTTGTGCTGGGACCTTTCATGTGTTGCTGCCTCTGTTGAAATAAATGCTGTCTGTGGCTAACGGCCCTTGTCTTATGTGAACAGAACTGAAAAATAAAAAAAACAACAATGATGTAATGGTGTTTAATAACACTGCAGTGGAAGCCATCAGAAGCATGCACCCTAACTAAGAAGCATCTATACGGAGATAGGGATGCCTACATCTATTGCACTGAGGACTTGGGAGTAATTAAAGTACATATTTAATAGACTCTTAATCAACTTTATTTGTGGTATTTTTGATTTCAGCATTTACGTAACTTGATGACAGGAAGCAATGTATTATAAAATGTGGTGACTAGAATAGTATTTTTTTCTGGTAAATACCCTTAAGACATTAATAGAAGGAACTTTCAAGGGGACAAACTCTCATTATTTCATTGACACCCTCTAATGTAATTTTAGAGCTGTATGGATGTAACTACACCTACATTTATACAGTCCTAAAATTACATTTGGCCCTTTGAAGGCAACTGCGGGGCTGGTGTGACCCCCAGTAAAAATGAGCTTGATACCCTATATGTGTTAAAAACCAGTCTCACTGATGCTAATATGTGGGACAGAGCGGGGGAAATTTATTTCTCATAAAGAAATAGTAGGCCTTTCTGTGAAGGATTTTTCTTTGGGTCATTCCATTGTGTGTATAGGTAGAACAGCAAAACTTTCATTCATGTATTTTCAGGCTTTGTTGTAGTCCTGAAGTTTTGCAATCCTAAATGAGATGCTAATAGTGGGGACATTACAAAAGGATAAACTGTTCGTATGTTTGCTGATACCTGCTTAAAAGTGAAGAACGAGTCCAGAAAGCTCTCTTGATTATGCTGCTAGGACTCATGAAGACATTAAATTATTGTAAAAACTAGAGTTTGGATGTCAGCAATGCTAGGCTTCTTTATAAAGTTTTCTTAGTCTGATTTATTAACCAAACAAGCCTTATAAATTTGTTTTTAAGTAGATGTTGTAGAGAATGTCATTACATGCACTGATCTCCTGCTGTGGCCTGTTACGCAGCCAGCTGAAATTGTCAATAACGCAAGCTGTTAGAATTGGGGGGAAAACAACAAAAAAAGGCATTAAATGTTAAATGATATTAGGGCATCCAGTTAGTATGCGGGAGGGTGGGAAGAGGAGGTTTTAGAATAGCTAAGCCTACATATAAGAAGACCCCAGTGAAAATGGAAAAAAATAGGTTAAAATAAAGCCATCATTTGATTAGAATCTTTGTTAATATTTATTTCTGAATATTCTGACTTGGAAGACCATTATTAGGGAGCATGCAGTAGCAGGGGGAATTTACGAGACAAATATGGTACTTTTGAAAAAGCAAGTTTTTGCTTTTGATTTTGAAGGCACTTTGAGAGGAACAGAAAAGAAGTAGAAATATGCAAATTTTAAGTACATGTAGAAGTAAAGAAAGTGTGAATGGGGAGACAGAAGCTGCCACTCATTTTCTGTTCTGATTTTAGTCTGTGACCTGAATCTATTATGTCATTTATAGAACATCAATGGAATGCTGGAATGAGTTGGATATGCTCAGCAAAATTATACACAATTTTTCTAGTCTACCTGTAAACACAGCACCATTTGGGTGGTTATCCTAAAAAAAATAACCCCCCAAACCTCTTAAGAGTTGAAACAGAAGCTCCAGGGATTCATTTAAACACACTGATGTGGTACAAACAGGTATTGTGTAGTTTTGATGCTTTGGTCTTTAATATGTAATTACAGAGCTTAATCAAGGCTTGAGTTCATGGCCTTACTAGTACATATTAGTTTTTTATTATTATTAAACAGTCTTTTATTTCTTTTAAAAATGCTTTATACCTTTATTAAGATTCAAGTAATTTCTGCCTTTATGTGATTGCTAGAAGGGTAATGACTGTATTTTTCTCAAACTAATGGAATACATGTGCTAAAGCTTTAGACCAGTTAGGTTTCCTCAGGTACAGTTTAGACTGAAGAAATAGGAATCTGAGTAGGCTGAGTAATTGCCGTAATGTTTGTTTCCCTGTCCTCATTGTGAACTGCAATAAATTATGAAGAAGAAGATATTACTGTTTGTTGACGTGGTA
Source organism: Streptopelia decaocto (assembly GCF_964273445.1). Taxonomy (NCBI): domain Eukaryota; kingdom Metazoa; phylum Chordata; class Aves; order Columbiformes; family Columbidae; genus Streptopelia; species Streptopelia decaocto. Next base: position 15,280,977 of record NC_138658.1, read on the forward strand.
GCTCAGGGTGCCCAGTTCTTGAGGAAAGACTGTCATGTTTCAGGGGCTGGAGGAGACTTTGCCATGCCAGATCAGATGATTGATATATTCAGTCTATTTTCATTTGGCAGTGATCATTGCATTTTAAATGAAGGGTATCTCTGTTAATTTACTCTGAAATTTGTTCCTGTTTTCCCTGGAATAACTGCTTAAATGCACAGTTAATAATCATTGATAAAAACCTGGGTAAAAGAGAGAGAAGACCTGTTCCCTGTGAAATAAATGGCAAAACTCCAGTGAACTTGCTAGGGCAGGATGTTACCTCAGATGTATGGGATGTCTTTCAAAATTCTTTTACAGATCTAGAATAGAAGTGTAAATCTTTAAATTACAGCATTCTTTTCTGTCTGTGCAAGCCACAAGTGTGTCTGTGCCCTGCCACATGGAGTCTACAGTGTACATGGACAAGGGACATGGATGTTTATGTGAAGTAGGTTTGTGTGTATGTCTAAGCTGCTGCTTCAGGAACAATCTCTGATCACGACCTGAAGTTGTGCAGGGTGGTTTATATTCATGCTGGTCAGGACTAACTCGTTCTGTGGTGGACTGGATCCATCCATATTACACAGCTTTCACTCAGGCCTGTTCTGGGTCATCAACTCTGATGACCAATTTGTGGTAACAAGATCACTGAAACCATTTAAGTGCTTTGAAACTTCTGAGATGTTCTCTGCATTGTTTCTTTTTATTTGAATTATATTAAGCCATTCAGTTGAAACCATGCTGTTTGGGTGGAACAGCCAATTACACAAAGCTGAATGTGGGTGAATATCTGTGACAAGTGCTAGTATAGACAGACATCTGATCAAGGAGGGTGTGTAGCACAGCTGATCTATTTTTTGACTCTTTGTTCTGTTAAAACACAGAGTAGCCTGAATAGTCTATGGAAGACTAGATTTAACCTACTTGTAGAATAGTTTTGAATGAGAAGATGCATTTAATTTGTACCTCATCAAAATGTAGTTTTTGATAGAACGTAGTTTGCTTTATGCCTTTTAAGCCCCCAAATGGTGCCTGCCTTTGTTTTTTATAACACTATCTCCTTCTATTTGCCTAAGCCACCTCTCCTTTCAGTGTCCCTTACCAAGGTGACTGAGGTAAGTGCTGGATGACCTATACTTGCTGGTTTGAAGCTGTTTGTGTGCTGAGTTGGATAGCTGGAAATTTCAGTGGCTAGTTGGCTGCTGTCTGTGGCAAGACACAAAACCTTTGGGAGAGGTAATAGCTGGGTTATCTATTGTGTTCAGCAGCTGATTTTGATGTAACGTGGATTATTATGTGTCTGAGACTATGACCTTGTTTTCATATTTCAGCCAGATGTCACTAATGGGTTCTGAACTTATTGACAATTGGGTTAGCAGGCTACTGTTGCTTCCCATAAAAGACTAGGCTAAAAATCTGCTTTTTTAAAACTGTAAGAGAAAATGATCTCTTTCAGCAAATGATTGCCACCGATTTTTAAGGACTTGTTTTTTTCAAAAGTCAGCTTCCACCTTCCTTTGCTAAAGTAAATCATGTCTTGTTTACTTCAAAGGCTGAACTTTTAGAGGAATAAAACCAGAATGTGTGTCCTTGGGAGTCTTATTTACTAGAACTGGAGACTAACATTCTCCCTGTTTGACTTCATGTTTTATGGCATTTTATGCTTACAATACCTGAGAATTTAAGCTCTTTGAGTGAGAAGTAGGTAGGTGGGGAAAAGTCTTATGTATCTGCAGTTGCTTATTGCTTCAGAATCTTAGCATAAGTAGAGCCTTAACTGAACACTACACAGAGGCAAGATTCTGGGAATGAGGTGCAACTAAGATGTTATTTTATTAGCCTATCTACTCTATGTTGTCATAGTGATAAATCATATATGTGAAGACTGGCTCTGGAAAGCTATTTACATCATCTTCTGTGTTGTGCTGGGATCCCATTACCATTCTCTTCTAAAATAATTAAGTTTACGGAGAAAGGGAAGAGGGCTATTTAACATCTTTCTTAAGAAGACATTTCCTGTGGAGCCAGAAACCTGACTCTGCTAAACAGTCAGTTTGTTTGGGAATCTGCCAGAATACAGTTTATGCAGTCCTGTCTGGAATTGTCCCTGAACTATTAGAAGATGGTCTTCCCCTGCCCTCCAGCTAAACCTGTATCTAATCAGACAGCAAAATTCCTCCATTCCTCTCATTCTTTCCCCCCTCCAGTAACTGATGTGTTAATCAGGGTATTGAAATTCTTTTCTGCATAAGTAAAGGAAAAAGAGAGCAGTTATGCAAAATATACTGAGAGGCGGTAGGTTTCTGCTTTGTGTGGTGCTGTTTGTGTGTCGTGGTTGATTGTGTGGTGTTTTGTTTGCTTTTTATTCCCCCACCCACCCCCCATATGATACAAAAGGGGAAATGTTCTTCAGAGTGATTAAGTATCTTTGGGAATAATGCTTAAAGACACCAAGTATCACCTTAGATTAATGGCCTGATAGACCTTATAAAGCCACCTTGAGGCTAGATATATTACCATGTGAAATTTGGAAGCTGTGTTTTGTGTTTTTCTTTTTTCCTTGGTCCTGAAACAGCTTCTGCATTTCTAATTCCATTTTTATGGGAGGGGGGCTGGTTTATGTTTTTCACCTGTTATAGCATGCATATATTTTTCTCTTCTCCAAATTGTGCAAATCATTGTTCATAGCTATCTCTCATGCATGGAAAGGTATGTTTGTGAATGATTCTGGAAGTATGATACGCCCTTCTAAGTGCAATCCTAATATTTCACGGTTCCTGCACTTATTCACATGTATAGTTTCCATTGCTACTTATAAAACTTGCTAATTTTAATTATTAGAACTTCTGGATCATACAGCATTGCCAACATCCTCCCTTTATTCTGTATCTCTTAGGAGCAAGTTCACTAACAAAATACAGATACTGTGAACTTTTGCAGAGAAAGCAGCTGTGTCAAAATCCCCGGCCTTATTCTGTTTTTAACTCTTCCTTTCTGAAAATAAAGGAGTTTAAGGAGCTTAGGACTTCTGCTTAATGCAGAAGATTGGTACATAATGCTGTACATTACAGAAACTTGAAAATCCCAGGCTGTCATGCATCAGATACGTACCACACACTTTGCATACTTTTCAGTGCAACTACTTTATAGAAGGTCCTTAGAACTAAGAGTTGTGGCCTTAGTCTTTATTTTTCTGTTTGAGAGTTGTTAAATAAAATAATGCAGTATATCTATGTTTGCAGTGAGCATAGAATATAGCAATGTTGTTAGTCTGGTCAGAACTTGGAAAGGAAGCCAGTGTATAAGCTGCCAACTTCAGGTCTAAATTGTGCAGATCCATTTTTTCCAGTTACGTATTTATTATTTGTCAGTGCTGTTGTGGTAATTGTGCAGCATCTTCCAAAGCAAACAATCATGGAAGTAAAACGTTATCGTCACTAGTGTAATGAGCCATGAGACTACAACTTTTAAAAACTCAGCAAATAACACTTTCCATAGGCAAACAGTTCCAAGTCATTGTGCAAGGCAGTTAAATCATACTGGAGTTCAGAATCAGTGAAAAAAAGAATGAGTTTTGGTGCTGTTGCAGTGGGTAGTGAAACTTCCCTGGCCTAGGACAGACACAGAATTCCTGTTGCTCTGCATATATGGATCTATTAGGAATCTTCTGTTTCTTGGCATTTCCCTACAGAACAACTGAAAAATTTCATAATGAAACTTTCAGTGCTAAGAAACATTAAATTAACTGGAGATCTGAAGCCTGATACCTATGGCTAGTTTTTGGCTCTATTAGGTTGATGTAAATACTTCAAAACGTTGACAATGGCAAGTGGTGCTGGCTTTTGGAAACTTTGACTGGGAAATTTTGATTGAAGGAAGGAGAAGAGAGAAGGTTTATCAGGTGTTCTGTGGATTCTGCTTATCAGGTTCAATGCAATCATTTATCTACTTCTTCTCCTATCTCCTGTCATCTGAGTTCTTATTTATCTGTCAGCTCTAGACTTAAGCGATGTGCTTTTGAACTATACTATCTCTTTGCTGCAGCTGTACTGTGCCTAGTAGAGTGGGAGTTAGGCCCATAGATGTTACTGGAACAAAACCAGATAACAAGGATACTGGAGGACAAAAATTCTGATATTTCATGAAGCAGTGCTTTGCAGTTGATACATGAAAGGGAACTGCTCCAATGTGTTCTGATAGAATGATTGACAAATCATGTTTTAAAAAAAATTGGAGGACGAGGGAACTTACACATCTGTAATCAGAAAAGCAGTACAAAAATCCCCTTGAGTGTCCTGTATGCTGTATAGCTTAGTGTCTAAGGATTTAAAGGCCAATAAGAGAAGGCAAACAATATGAAGTAACAGGATGTGCTTGTTTTGATCATGTTAAACTTTCATAGTTCTCTTCAAGTCCTTTGTTCTACCCAAAATATATAATCTTTTGACTTTCGGCTTCAGTAACATGTAAAAATCATGACAGCTTATTGTAATTTTGAATAATTTGCTGCTCATTTATCTATAGTATAATTAAAAATGGAGTTTGAACTCTGTTTCTTATGCTCTTGGTAAGGACATGAATTCAGAGCAAAATTTGCATAATAACATTTGCTTTTGTCGATGTTCAGAGCAGGAATATAATTAAAAAGGTGAAAGGCTTAAGAGATGATGGTTCATAATGTACTTATTAAAACTGATTAAAATAAAATGTCTAAGGAAAAAGGATTAAGCTGCTTTAGTGTTTCATTTTTGATTTTTCTCATTATATGTGTGGTGAGCGGATGAGTCAACAGTGTTACAAGAGAGGAAGCATCCTAAGCTACTGCTGCTTGGGCAAACCTATTCAGTTGCAGCTTTTAACAGCTGTTCCCAAGCTTCATTAAGACTCATTATGAGTTGTCATGTAGTAGAGAACTTATATTTTCAGATGATCTGTGCACAGCAGTAAAGATAAAAGTCTATCTTAAGGCTGCACTAAAAAGAACAGAAGATGGTACATATTAAAAATAGATTACTGAAATCCCCTAATTAGCTAGCATAGACCTTAAAAGCAAAGCAAAATCAGTGAGTTTTAAAGAGAGATGAGGAAAAAATGACTCATCTAGGGCTGGACTCTTTGACTCAAGCCTGGCGTAGTCATTAATAAGTATTATTTACTGATTGTCCTTTAATAATGTATGCATACTTAAACACATATTCATGTGTTCTTATTTCTCCAAAACCTAATGCCCAGCTGGTCTGTTGAAGAATTGTCTTCAGATCTGGTATGTGACAAAAGAAATGAAAACAGTAATTTCAGTCTAATTTTTGTTTGAAATTGTTCAAAATGTTTGATTCTGAATTGACTCATTCCATGAATTTAAGTTCTGAGTGTAAGTAGAGCTTGAAATGTGATTACCTCTGACTTTTGGGGAGGGAAAAAAGGGGAAGGACAATGGTAATAACTCAGATCTCAGTTTTGCAGCACTACAAGTCTGTTTCCATGCCTCACTTAGCCTCCTATAAACTATTAATATTTGTGTTTCCTCTGTTTTGAAGGGTGGGTATTGTAGAAATATTGAAGATAATGAATACATCTTCCACAACAGAGCTAGGAGGGGAGAAATGACAGGATCAACGAAGTTATTCTTCTTAAGAGAATTTATCAAGGTGAGAGGAGACTCAGTAAGGGTTGTCACTCTGGTAATTTTTATCTCATCCCTCTTCCTTGAGGATATTCTGCAATGTGGGCATAATGCCACTCATTTGTCTGAAGTGGTGATTCCATGTGAAATAAGCTATCAGCAAGGGGAAGGGCAGGGTGCAAATAAGGCAAGAAGTCCCAGGACAGGCATCTTCTCTGAATGAGGGAGTCAATGGAGAGAAGACTGAGCAGGATCAGACACCTGAAACTAGACTTCAAGTCTTGCTGGTGATCTTCTGATAACCTCATTGTTTTGATATTTACAATGAGGTGCACTAATATTTTCAGTCTCTTCTGTTGGTGTTAGAAAAAGATCTGGGCAATAAAATGCTTTGTATGAAGAATATCTATAGTGTTTTGTGAACTTGTGATCACAAAAGTAAAACAAAAATTCCAGATAAAATTAGTCTGCTGCTGCTGGTCTGTGTCACAGGTACCATTTAGCATCAGCCTAAAAATAACCATGTCCAGTTGGGCTGCTGTTATTCTGCCTGTAATGCTCAAATTCTGTAATACTTATGTTCAGAGTTGGATTCTGAAGGGAGGAAAATTCTGATGTTGTTCATCTTCATAAAACAACTCTTCCCCTTGTTGCAGGTGTTTTTATTTGGCTTATACAGGTCTTTTTTTTTTCTAATCCCAATGCTGTCAGTGCCCTTAATTTGTAATGAATGTTTTGCAGTAGATAATTCCACTGGCTTTACTGTATGTTCATTTCATAAAACTAGAACGTTATCTGGTTTTATAAATAGGTTGTTCTCACTAAGGAGAGACCATCTAATGGGCATATGAATGTCTTTCAGGCCAAGACTGAAATGTGTTGACAGAGAAGCATACTGTGCTTGCATATTGCCTACTTACAATAAGGCTAACAATAAGTATACTGAGCTGTCAACGTCAGCTTCCTCTGCATGAAAAATCCCCCCCCCCCGCCCCCCCCCCCAAATTAAAACATTATGTGAATCAAGTTGGGGGGAAAACCCCCAAAGTACTGTCTTCCTTCTGTGCCACTGGCATTGGATATAAACAGGGTCTCTTCTTTTTGGAAATGATGCGTGGTGGAAGGTCTGTAAATAAGAAAAATACCTGAAGCGGGTAGATGTTGTGAAGGTGCAACCTCACAGCTGAGGAAAGCTCGTAGATACTCAAACATGAAACTCCCCCAGGACAAGAGGAGAGATGTGAAAATGGTCTGCGTGAAGTGCCTGAAAAGGTAACTTCTAACAAAAATGTCTGGAGGAAGAAGGGTAGAAATGTCCAGCAGGAAGGTACAAAGGGCACAGAAAATAACAAATCACAGGAAGAACAATATAGAAATATCTTCAAGAAACCTTTTAGCAAAGATTAGGTGGGATGGAGAAGGCTAGAAGAGAAAGAATATGAAGGAGAAGAGAGAAAGACAAAACAAACATTTTGTTCTTCTTGGAAATATGTTCAGGCAGAAGTTGCTTCATTTATGAAGAATCTTCTCCAGGCAGTTAATTAGCTTTGTCAGTCAGCTGTCGTAAACCAGATTATTGAACTGTTTCATATTTGAAATTCTTTAAACTAACATCTTGACATTGCCAGTAGGTGTGTCAATAATCTGAAGACATGAGAAGAATTTATTAGCTTTGGTGTGCCTGTCTGTGAAATGTAGCAGAGAGTTAACTTCATATTATCCAAACACAGCTTGAGCTTTCTCCTGAAAGGTTCTAATTGCATTTTGAAAATGCTATTAGCTTACTTTGAGGTGGCAAATAGCAATATCATTGTGTGGGAGGCTGTGTGTACATAATAATGAATCCTAATGGAGCAAATAGCAGATTCATGAGTGTCTCACTGCTAAAAAGAAGAGTGAAAGGGGGAAAAAAATTTGTTATTATTTTCAGCTGGCAGCTTCCAGCATTGTCTGCAATGATTTGAGTGTAAATTTAAATTGTTTTGATCGCTGTCTAAATGCTGGGTTGGACTAAAAGTATGTTGTAAATGGTCATACAGGTTTATCTGTTTGGCGTATTTACTTTCCCGTAGTAAGATGAAAGTCTTTATTCACAATAGAGCTATTGATTCCAGGAATATATTTCACAGGATTATCTGTGCATGTGCGTGCAAGTGCAGCATTATTACTGTTTAAGGTCTTTCTTATGCCACCGGACTGATCAGACATATACTCTTTTTTTTTTTTCAACCATATTAAACACCATATAAATTTCTAGTAATAAAAATTATTATTAGTCTCATGAAGTATTCCTGCTCTCCAAATTGGAGTATGTTAGTTTTTTCATCATTTAGATAGTAGTGTCCTATCCCATCTCCCTTTCTGACTGCTGACTTGATATTCTGTACTGGCTGGTCCCTGTCTCCTGTGGCTGCCGCCAAGTGTTTTGAGCTTCAGTCTCCTTGCTAAATTGGTACTTGTTTTATTTACTTTTTGAACTCCTGTTTGCTGCATTTTATTTTCTTATTCCATTCTGTTCATGCACTCATATGGTTAATGTTTAGATATTCTCTCCTCTGTTTCTTAATTCTGACTGATTCTTCTGTTCTGCTGACTTCTTCATGGGAAGAGCCATCTCAAAGAGACCTTGTGGCCTGTAGCAACCCAGAGGATACAAAATGCAGGGAAATTCTGCTCCAATCCTGCAGTTGCTAGAACATGCCTAGAATGGCTGCATTCTTCAGGGAATTTAATTAAAATAATGAGATTAAGCCAGATCATGCTCTGCCATGTACAAAGCAATATTTTTCTGAAGCATTATAACTTGGCCAAATTTACCTCTCTCAGGCTGCTGGCCATGATTCTTTTGATGCAGCCCAGGATATGGTTGGCCTTCTGGCCTGCAAGTGCACATTGCCAGCTCATGTCTGATTTTTCATCCACCAGCACCCCAAGACCTCTGCAGGGCTGCTCTCAATCCCTTCATTCCCCAGCCTATATGGATACTGGAGGTTGCCCTGACTCAGGTGCAGAACCTTGCACTTGGCCTTGTTGAACCTCATGACCTTCAGATGGGCCCATTCCTTGAGCCTGTCAAGGTTCATCCGGGTGGTGTCCCTTCCCTCCCGCTTATCAACTGCACCACTCAGCTTGGTGTCATCCACAGCCTTGCTGAGGGTGCACTCAATGCCACATTCGTTAAAAAAGATATTGAACAGTCCTGGTCCCATTATGGACCCTTGAGGGACACCACTTACTACTGGTCTCCATTTGGACATTGAGCTGTTAGAAGGCTCCATATCCAGAGTTTACAAATACAGTTTTGTAAAATAAGTTGATGGACTGTTTTGATAAGTGGTTTCATAGTTGACTGACTCTTGTTTCCTTCACGTGGGATTTAATCACCTAGGATTTGCCTCACTGGCAGTGCAGCCATGTGAGACAATGTGTGGGTGAATTCAGAATGCTGCCACCTGAATTGGTACTCAAGACGTGCCTATCAGAGTTTTTGGGGAAAGATCTATATTCTCAGACAATTGGCTAAGTAGTGTTTTTTGTAGTTCTGTAATGAGATCACCATTGTAAGATCCTAAAATGCTAGGTATAAATCAGTATTATGTGCATGTTTTTCTATGACCAAGATTTTCTCAATTCCAAACACAATCATGTCTTGTATCTCCAGTGAAATATTTTGTCATACTCCAACCAGTTTTATAGTGTGTGATTCATGAAGAATAACAAGAGTGTAAAAATATTATGAAATTTTCTTCTTAAGTTCTCCAACTTTGCCTGGCAGATGGTAGTACTGCTTGTAGATCATTCTTTACAAAGCAAGCAGTGCACAGCTTTGCTAACTTTATCATGCTGTACTTCATACTCATCTCTGACCAACCTGGTACATCCACATATAACTAATAGTCTCTGAGGCTTAGCTGTGCACCTAACACTCGAGACTTAAATCTTTCTTATCATCCATCTTGCCTCTACTTATCTTGCATGAATAGCCTATTCCTATGAGGTGATAATTAACCTCTCAGTTTTTCTTTTTAATCCCCTTTTGACAAGCCACTTATCTTCTCCCTCTTTTTTTTTTTTTTCTATTTTATTTTATTTTCTGAGAATTTTTATAACAATTTATTGTCCTTCTCCCAAGTTGGTCCCTGTGCATATCTGTCTTGTGGCTTGCCTGCAGTAGGAGTGCGCTTCTTGTTTGCTTTTGCAATTTGTTTGAAGGTTTGCCCACTTTATCATCTCGTAGTTCATTATTGTGCCTTCTTCTCTTACCACCCATCTGCCCTTTTCCTTCATTCTTCTGTTCAGTGTAACACCTGCACTTTAAGGTTGTGTGTCCTTTACAGTGCTAACTTTTTCCTACTTCTATTCGGTTTCGTACATAAACCTTTGGGATTGTAGTAGAAGACTGTATTTTTAATAAATTGTAGTCGATGGGTTCCTCAGGTAAGTAGGTAGTCAAGATGTAAGATCAACAGCTAAACTAACTCTAATGTCTACAAGATTCAGATCATGTTCTGCTCCTTTAAAACTAGTTTCAATAGCAGTTGATATATGCACTGTGGGTATAAACATGTGGTTTGGAGCAATACATGAGTTAAACACTATTATAATTTTTACAGAAGTGTATACCATTCATTTTTATTTTAACCTGATGAAATTTTATAATTACCAAGCATGTCAGTTTTTAAGCTAGTGTTAAGAAGATGTGTGTGCACTGAAAAACATAGATCTTGAATATTATATTTGGAGGTGAAAAATAATAATAAAAAATAATAAAATCTGCCCTGTAGAAAATGAAATTAGAGAGAACACATGTAAAAATAGCTGTAAGAGTTACACTTTCATATTTTAGGAGACTTCCTTGCAAACTGAAAGGTTGTAGTCACAGTGTTCAGAAATAAGCACTGCTGATGCAACTTGGTGCAATGAATGGTCATAGAAATTTTGTCAGAAACTTCAAGGAGTCCAGGATTTTATCCCATATCTTTAAAAGAGATTTTCCATATCCGATGTCACTTTGCATATCAGCCTGGTTGATAAATGATGACATTATTTCACAGAAAAGGTACCCTTGAATTTCTTCCTCTGGCTAGAATTTTAAAGAAAGATTAAGATAAAAAGAATTTTTAGGCTTCACTTTGCAAAGCTGCCCAGAGGGTTGATTGCCTAAGTTCAATGTAAATCATTCTGAAAAGCCTGGTCTCTTTCTCTCTTTTCTTTGTCCTTGGGACTATAGAAATACCAGTTACTGTTATTACTGATTTATTTGCAGTAGCACTAGACCTCCTGCTCGTTCTGTTTGCAGACTGTGATGTTAAAGTCACTTGCTGTGTAAAGGAAAACTTTTGCTCCTTATAGACTGGGTGTATTGGAATAATTGGAGAATTATGTAGTGTTGGAAAGCAAATCAAGGGGTCGTGTAATCTGCTCATTTCTTGCAAACATTTGCTTGCTCCTACCATTTGAAGAAAACAAGTTGTGTTGCCTCTCACTTGCAGCATCTCATAACAGAATCTGAAGGAAGAATGGGCATCAGCAGCTAAGATTAAATTAACTCCCCCCCCAACATCAAAACACCCCTCAGAGCCCCAAAAAACCCGAAAGAACCCCAAAAAGATAAGGGCTACATTTTTATGGACTACAAGTTATGGTGGTTTTGATTTAGTGGTTTGTTGTGGTTTTTTGTTTGTTTTTTAATTTACTGAAATAGTGTTAATTGCTTTAAAAAAACGAATAATTAATTATCACCAATAAGCACTAATCCAGCAATGCATTAATTAATTAATTATGCTTCATTGCCTAAAGTCAATTATTTATGTGAATTATTTTTATTTTTATGAATTCTTGGACTTCAATGGATAGCTTCTATAGTATGGTCCCAAGTATAGTATATACTAGGTAGTATCTAGTACACATCAATTTTGTAGTAAAAATTGGTAGGTTTTGCCCATGTATCTCGAAACTCCCTCTTTTAAAGAGGTAAATACCAATAGCTGATTAATTTAAATATGAATTTCTCATGTGAGAGAACTTGATGCTGTGAGTACGATCCGAAGAATCTTAACCTGAATTGGAGAAAACATAATAATTTGAAAATAATGGTGAAAAAGTATCTTGATAACTTTCAAGACTTGCTATGCTTTAACACTTTCATTTGTCATTAACAAACTAGCCACTTATACTTTACCAGTAAATGCTAAATAGATGTAGGATTTGATGAAATAGCAATAATTTGGTTACAAAATATTTAATCAGGAAATTACATATGGCTTCTTGAAAATGTTAAGTTTCAAGCCATCTCTTAAAGCTGTTTCTAAGTTGTCCTGTATTACTTTTTTTGAGATATTTTATAATTTTGAATAATTCTTATGTAAAAAGGGTATTTTTTTGTTCAGAAACACCACCAAATCTTTATGGAAGTTCTACTTCTGTTATATATTAAAAAAAAAAAATCTAATGTTTTTCTGTTTGCTTTCAGCTCTGAACATGGACAAATCTCTCAAAATGCTTTCTGAAAATAGCTGAGTGCTTAAAGCTTCTTTTAACTGTTTTAAATTGCACATTTTGCTTTATAAGCAGTTAAGGAACAATTATTTTAAACTGGTGAATGTGAAAGAGCTTGAGGAGGAAACCAGATACCAGGATCAGCTGTCAGCATCATGGAGTGTAGTTGCAAATGATGGTGGTTCCCCAAGGGCAAGACTCCTGGACTGTGGAAGCAGGACCTGTGTGGGCAAGGGATTCATTTACCCTCTTGGTGTGGTTTTAGTTGGAGAAAAGGAGGACAACTTTCTGTCCTTACTGCATTTTTGGATAACTGCCTTCATACAACACCTTGGCTACAAAAATGCCGCTAAAGCGTTCTTATTTTGAAATATGGTGATGTGTTTCTTATGGATATTCTTGCTAAAGGTTTAAGCGTGCAAAAATCCTTGGAGGCCTTGGAGAGCTTGGAGGTTCATTCTTTTTCTTATCTTGAAGGAAGAAAAAAAAATGGACAGATTCCTTCTTATGGTAAAGACTGTAAAATTATGGTTGTCCTGTTTGCTTCAAAATAATCACTTGACCTTACAAAACTGGTAGGTACCTTTAATAAGGAAAGAGCATGTATTACAGTGGATTACCTTTCCTAGTAATATTTTCAAACTTTCATACCTTATGTTTTTATTCCTATTTAAATAGGTTTTCATATCAGCACAAAATGTGTACATACAATTCTGTAGGCATTTTGTGTGTATTGATTCTTCTTTTTTTTTCCCTTGGTACTTTAAGTGACGGACCCAGTTTTGGTTTTATGCCTTCAGTTTGGGATCAGCTCTCAGACTGCTTCTAAGAGTTATTTGTCTAAGTCTAATGTATGCTGTAATCAAAGTAATGTAGTGTGTCTGTTAAACTTGGCCTTAGAAACATTAGTTTTGTTACATGCTTTGTGTATGGAAATGTGGATGAGGGATGGATTTGAAAGCAAAAGTGTTTTTCAACTGTCTTATGTACTCTAACATCAATCAGTCTGAGAAATTAGTGGTATTTGTGTTGGTTCCAGTTGTTTCTGTTGAGATGAGAACTGGGCGACACAGACCAGTGCCTTTGGCATTCCTTATTCAAAGAATGTGAACATGTAAGATTTAATTGATCTGAAAGTCATCAACTGCTGTTTAAAAATGTACCCCTGCCCTGACAGAAGCTTCTCCTGGCTTTCTTACCGCTTGATGGTTCTGGTGCCTCTCTGGGGCCATTCACATTGCAGAGCCTCTTCAGCTCCCCTCTGCTTCTTTGGATACGCAGGCAGGTATCACTCTGCTTTATCCTCGTGTTCTCCTTCAGTTCTGGGACTTGCAGTTCATTGTCACATTTGTTGTTGGTGCAGGTGGTGTTATTTTGGATACCACTGACAAATGAACATTTAACTGCTTTTTCATTTAGCTGAAGGGAAAGATAGTGGCCATGTCCATATGTGCTTGGTGAGCCCCTGCCTGCATGGAAATCAAGAACATGCTTTTTGGGAGCCACTGCTCTTCACCAGCACATTACACCCCAATTGAATCAAAATGAACTGGGATGTTATTAATCTCCAGTTTCCTCAACATTTTAAACATAATCACGTGCATGAGAGAGTAGTGCTGAAGGAGCTCAGTGTATAAGAACAGAAAAAGAGAATACTGCAGTGGATCAAAATGTATTCACTGACTCAGCATAGAATTTGAAGATTGTAATTTATCATGCTGGGGACAAAAACAGCTGATACAAGCAAATAATGATTTTTTTTTTTTTTTAAAGATACTTTTAAAGCATGTACAATTTGATAGCTCAAAAAACCTACATGTTTTAAGTAGCCCATGCTGCTTAAATAGAGTGAAGCACTGAAAGAACTACAAATATGTATTGGAGGATGGTGACAGCTAGTTACAGAACTGGTGAAATTTCAGAGCACCGGGTACTGAACAGCAGCTGTAATACCTGAAAGTATAAAGTAGGTTTTAAATGTATGAATAGATTATATATATATATTTACAATATTTTATATACATAATAATATACATTATTATATATAATTTCAAATCCACGTTTTAAAGTCCATCCATACATATATACATACATTTGATACATGTATAAACATAAAATTTAAGATCTTTATACACAGGGAGCAAGTGGGAGATGGTTAATCTGTAGAGTAGAGGAATTATTGACACTGTTTTTTACACGTATGGGGAAGAGAAAGGACCTAAAGGGTCAGAAAAAAGGAGAACAGAGAGCTTACAAAGTTTGGAAAAGTGAATGAAATCACTATTCATTTTGAGATTTGATGTGAGCAAAAAATGTTGGAACAGCTGAAATGCTAAAAGGATGGAAAGCAAAAGAATAAAAGTTATTGATTCATAGCGGTTATAAATGGCAGGTCACTTTTGAACCATGCAGATGGATATTAGATGTGTTTTTTTTCTGTTAATTCTGTACCTAAATTACTTAGTGGTAAATTTCTAAAGTGATTAATTTGATAGGACTGAACAGGAGATCCAGCTCCACATTTGAATGTCTGGTCTAATTTAAATGTCTTCAGAGAGCTGAGTGTGCTAGCAGAGGGTGCTAAAGGAAAGGCAGGGCTTTCCACCAGCATTAGGTTGAGGAAAGGTCTGGATTTGGGTTGAGACATTGTAGCAAACATAGTCTGCAGGGTTGCAAAATAACTGTCAGAGCTGTACTGGAGCTGATCTGTCAGAATCTTACCAGTTTTCTCCTGTAAGTGGTCTATGCCGGGGGCTCTGATCCTCACAAACTTAAATGAAGGGACTGCATGTTTGTCTCACTTCAGTGCTCTCCTTTCAGTAAATGTTTTTCCTCTATGGATTATGTGTCTGGCTTTATTGATTAGGTAGCGAAGGTGCCCTGCCAAGCTGGGCTCTGAAGGAGGTCTGGAGAGATCTGGCATGGTTGCCTGGCTCGGATGGGGATCCTTTTTTGCTTGGCAAATCACTCGATCTGCACCAGTTCCCCAAGTACATTCTGCAGAGAAAAGACTGCTAACCTTGAAATCAGCCTAATTCTGGAACAGCTTTTCTGCTTGGAGTAAAACAACCACCTCCATAACCCAATCTGCTTTGAAGGGGGAGGGAGAAAGTATGTGAAAGCACAATGGTTCCTTTCTTGCTCTGAGCTCCTGTTGTAGGCAATTAAAAAAAAAATCTCTGTCAGGCAAGACAAGCATTCTTAAACAACTATCTAATAGAAGATCTGTACATAAAAATACTTGTAGTTTTCTGAGTTTCAGAAACAGCCAGTAAGTAGCTGCTTCAGTGAAAAATCCACTAGCATCAATGCACCCTTCTTGCAAGCTGGGATTTTCAGTCACCCACTCTGTGTTTGTTGCCCAGATTGAACAGCACATCTCCAAAGCAGTTTCTGTGTGGAACAGTCCACAGATAAAGTGTATTCCTGCAAATCTTTGGTGACTGATTCAAAGACCAAAGTGTGTCTATTGACAGGTTTTTTAATAGCAAGAATCTATGGCTATGGAAAACTTTGTGATTTGCATTTCCCTGGTCCTATTGGTATGGATGTTGTTTGAAAACTCTTAAATCAACCCACTGTAATCAGATGAAAAAGGATTATGATAGCAGGACCTAATGATTTCAGTCCCCCAGACAGGGATTTTCAATGTTGGTTTCATTCTAATTCAGTTTAAGAGGAGAGTCCTTTTTCTTTTGTTTCAAAAAAGGGGGGAAGAAAAGAGAGAGAAAAAATAAGGAAGGTGGAAAAGATATACATTTAACATTCTTTCTCCATCCATCCATCCATCCATCCATCCCTCTTTTATTTCTTCTTGCAATTATTTTAGTACCAAGGAAATCAGTAAGGGATGATCAAATGACATCAGAAGATTGAAACTTGGTGTGTTATCCTTCTGTGCTGCCAAACTTGCCAGTAACTTAGCATGTAATGATGCTGAAGGCTGTCACTTCAGTCTTGCATATGCACAGGCTGACCATATTTTCTGTATAGTACAGAAAAACAACTGTTACTGAGAAGTGTTACTGAAGCCAGCAGTCGAGGCCAGTGCTGTCCATGTCTTCGTACTCAGATTGTTTTATAAAGAGCACTTCTGCAACAAACACTTTAGCTGATGTAAACTGGACTTTAATCCTTATGTCATAGCTCTAAACTTAATTCTGCTTATCTTAGTACTTAAAAAACATTGTCTATATTTCACCCAATATGGCTGTTTTCCATGACTGTTGCATCTGTGAATTAAACTCCAGATACATTTTTATTTTTTGGTAACTCATTTCAATTTTGATTTGGCAAATGCAGAAGGCTAGTAGGCTTCGAATATATGGTCTCAAAATGACATGGAATTGAATGCCTCCAGTTGTCATTACTGCTTACAGGAATAAAGGCTGCAGGTTGCTGTGAACTGGCAAGGAAGCCTGTGCAGGTTTGGGACTCGTTCCCCAGCTTCCATCAATTGGCAGTGCTCTGACTGTGGAGCTACACCTGAATAAATCAGTGGGGTAAAGAGCTTTGAGGGGTAGTTATGCCCTTCAAATCTGCATATGCAGATCACTCACTAGGCCACTGATCATGCACAGCGGTTTTTAAGTCACTGCTTATCTTTGCATGTGAGAAAAATGCACTGGCTCTAGAGTAACAGTGTCAAGATGATATGTGCTTATGGAAGAGTTTTTTCAGAGGTGCAGTGATGGAAACACTGTCATCCTGTCAGGGTGGCCGGATTATCAAATGTTTGATGTTGTTTGCACAGTGTCCCTATGCTTACCACAAAAATCAAGGTTTTTGATGCAATAGTTTTATGTGAGGTTTCAAAATGAGCTCAAGTAAATGTAGCACTTGATTAAAAAATATAGCACTGTTATTCTCAATAAATTTCTTTCAAGTGCATTTGCAATGAATACCTTCAATTTCCTTTTCTTTGTGAAGATTCACATTTCAGCAAGAATATGAGCTACCTTCACCCTAATGAAAGCTTTAAAATCTATTTCAGAATGCTTTGTGGCGGTCTCACTTAACCTAGAAGCAATATTGGTATCTCTCTTCTTAATTACTTTTTTTTTTTTTTTTTTTTAATTAATGAGGCTCCCTACCATTATTCAAGCAACAAAGTAGGCACATTTGGTCATGCTGTTTTATTTCTCTCCCTGCATGTTTCTTTTTAAGGTGGAGTGCTTGCTGTGCTGAGAACTAAACCTAAGCTAGGTGGATGTTAAGGCATTTAACCTTCTTCATTCAAAATTCTATTGAGCGGAACTGTACTTTTTTGGAGCTAGTAATGTTTTTTTTTGTTTTGTTTTGTTTTTTGGAGGTGTGTGTTGAAGGACTTGCCTGTACACCTAAATAAATAACGCAAGAAAATCAAACAATGATTTTGTTTTCCTTTCTGACCTTATACTCCATTCTTCCAGTCTTTTTAAATGTTATGAATATTAGGCAAGAAAAGGACATTCTACTTTTATGGCTTTATAATTGCTACTAGACATACGTGAGGACCTGAAGAGTTCACCTCATGGAGTGTTCTTGATATGAAGTCCCTGGACTACCCTGAAAAATGTTTTTGACCATTAAGCTCCTGGCAAATCTAGTATTGCTGGTGCTGAGCAAAGCCCTGAGGCACTTTGGCATTAATGAAATGGAAGAAGCACCTTGTGACTCTAACTTTAATCACTGCAATGAGCAACAAAATTACGTGCAATAAATCTGAGATCAACCACAGGAAAAAAATAATTTTTTTGCATAGGAAGAACTCTATGAAATTATATCTTGCAAAATGGAGTCATAGTACATATTAATCACAATTTATAGAATTTGAATGCACGTAAATTTTTCTTGCATCTGGTTATTATACTCTTACTCCTGAAAGAAGAAAATACTTATTTTTTTTCATTTTAAACTTGTATTGGTTTTGAGAAGACCATAAACAGGGAGGGGAAAGGTGAAATCCTTTCTAACTTTCACAGTGAAGGGCTCAGGAAGATATCCATGTCACATATGTGTAGCTATTTAAGAGCTTCTAGTCTGCAATGTGTTATTTCAGAACATTCTGTTTCCAGCATGCAAAACCAAATATTTAAGTTCAGTGCTTACAAGATGATCAGCTCTCAGTTTCTCTTGAACATTCGGCCACTGTATGTATATCTACTCTCTTTCCTTGGCTAGGTGAAATCGAAGTTTGAGGATGGCTGCTGTGCTTGAGGATTTACAGCTAGACAAACCTGTGTTCTTCTTTTAAGGTTCCTCACTTAGCAAATTCACTCTGACCTTTTCCAGGTGATAGAACAGATCATTTATAAGGCTGTGTGTGTGGATAGCTGAGTGTTTACAAACATCTGAATTGAGTTTTGAAAATTTCTTCAGCAATCACAGAACCGTAAGTTTATTTGGAAAAAGGGCAAACAAAGATAAACCAGCTTGAATTTATGTAATCACATGAGGTTGGGACCTGACTGTCTAAGAAAAACACAGCGGACTGAGGTGTGTTGCAGCAAGTACTTGGAATAGCTACTATTGTAGGAGCTCCACAGAAATGACTAAAATGCATACTTCTTGCCATATGTGAGAAAAATACTTTAGGTGTTTTAAATCTGGTTAGTAGGAAACTGACAAAAGTTTTTCATGCAAATATTAAATTAAAGTCTAGGAAGAAGCAAGTTCAGGATACTGAAGGAAAACATGGCTAATATCAGTTCTGATTCATGTTACAGAACAAACCCTCTCCATGTAGTTTGAATGAGTTGATGGTAAAGGCTCATTTCATTTCAAAGTAGCAGTGCAATAGATAGTGAATACTTGTCCATACATTGGCAATGTCAGGTCAACGGCAGTGAAAAACACTTTGCAAGGCAGGAAAATCCAGAAGTGACTTAACTGTAGCACCAAAGTGGTGGCCTTGGAGCAGGGTGCTAACAAAAGGGGTGCTCCAGGGAAATGTACCAGCTAAAACCTGCACCTGTGCTGGGAGGTCCTGAGGATGCAGGTACCCATTGATTGCTTGGGTACGTGCATGTGTCTAATCTTATTGAAGTCATTAGATCACCCCTGTGCTGGAATGACACTGTGTTTTGCCAGGTGACTGGGCTATGATGAGTGTGTGTGGTGAGTTGTGCTGCTATTGCATTGGAGTCTCTAAGTGGCACAAAGGTGCTGGAATACAAGTGTTGTGAGGCAAGGCTGGTATTAAGCACTTGCCCAAGTGCTTTCCTGCACCAAGACGTAGAGGCAACTCTAAATTGTAGCTGATGTATACTTCATGTTAAAATTTTCCTAGGTGGTTAAAAATTGAGTGCAGTCTCTGATTGACCTGTCTGTGTGTGTGGCAGTGTTCTTGTCCTCTGTGTGTTCTCTTGTGGGGTCAGGAGGCAAAGATGTATCAGCATTTTTCACAGGACTTCAGGTAAAGGTAAGCAGGAAAGTGAGAGGAGCTGAAATGTGACCCTCTGGTTGGAAATACCAGATGTGAAAACAAGGTTGTGATGTTTACTCAAAGGATTTTCTCCTTGCCAAAAGACACTAATGCTTACAAGACTAGGTGTCCCAGCAGCATATGATTAGAATTTGTGATGGCGTTTGGATGTCCCTTCTAGACCTAACAGTTGTTATGCTGCTTCTGGCTTCTGTGTGATAAAACTTAAATGAGAACCTCTTATTCTTTCGAAGTGCCAAAAATGCTTTGTGAACAAAGTTTTGCAGTGGAGAGCCTGGGCTTCTGGGATATTGAGAAGAGTTGTTGGATGATAGTCTGTCTCTATGCCAACCCATAAAGAGGATATAGTAAAAATGGAAGAAATGTAAACTGCGTCCTAAGCAAGTGAACTCAGTCACATTAAAATACTGAAAGTGAGACAAAGTGCCATAAAACAGAGGTTTAAGGTTTATGCTGTAATTCATGAAGTTGTCTCTACCACGTAAATGAGAAACTGCATTCAATGTATACTAGCCTTTGCTTTCAACTTCATTAGTTTGATGCATTTGACAGTAAAGGTAACTATTTAATTTGGAAAAATTTCAAAAGTTTTTGCTGTGTTGTTCCTTTTTCAAAAAGATCAAATTGTCTTTATTATTTGTAACTTTGTTTGCAAATGCAGAAAGATCTCTTAATAAATGGTTGCTGATGTATTTAGGCTACTATCTTGATAAGCTCACTAAAGAGTCAGTCTAAATTAAACTAGACCACAATCGTAGTTTATAATTGTAGCTAATTTGAAAACTGGTAAGATAACAACTGACTGTTTCTTACACCTTTTTCTTCTTTTTCTGCTTAAGATTGGAATATTGCTTATTAACACTTACATTCAAGGCAATTAGGATACATGTTCACAGTTTTTTCATCAAAATTTCAACAAAAATTTAAAATGGTTCTTGATCTAATCTGGCTAATGAAAGACTTCTATATCTCGTTGAAAAGGAATGCAAAAAGAAATGTTAGAGAATTTGAAAGGAAATGTTTCATGTGCGGATATTTTTCCCCTCATGTTTTTTTTTTTTTTTACAGATGCCAGGGGACATTTAAGTAACTTAAGGGACTGACTTCTCAGTATAACAAAACCCCATTACATGTGTTTATTTTCAAGGATGCATGTTTATAACTGAAGAACTTTTGTTTTTAAACCTTTAACTATAAACTTTTAAACATAAACCATTAAATGTACTTGTAGTTCTTGAAAAGGAAATCCATGAGCTTAATTTCTTGCATCACATAATAGAAATAGCACATAAGCTCAAGTATTTTGCTTATTTAGGATCAAAGTGCATACAAATAGTAGCTTGTGATGTTTCTTGAAAAGAAGTAACCAAAGAAGTACCTTACATGTTTATGTGAGAATAATGCAAATAATAAAGAGAAAATTAAACTAGGGAATATTAAAGCGGAGGAGGGCAGTCTCACTAAAAGAACTAATGAAGGTATATGTGGGGTTTTATAGTTGTGTAACTCTATAGCCATCTATAAAAATAAAGAAAATTACTTACAAGTTGAATTGTGAGGACTTACCAGGCCATTAAATTTACAGTAGGAAGAAATTAATAGAATTTTGATTTTCAAAAAATCTCGCAGTATTAGGTAGGTTATGGAAGATTGCAAATATGATAATGCTGTGCTGTATTCAATATGGGTAAATTAGATGACCAGGGTAATTACAGGCTTGTCAGACCAATATTAATTCAGCCAAGATAATGAAGAGCCTGATACAAGACTCAATTAATATGAAATTAAAAGAAGTTATAAGATAATTAATGCAGATTGTCATGCATTTATAGACAATAGATTTTCTTAAACTCACTTATCTCTTCTGATAACACGTTTGGTTTGTAACTGTGGTGTTATTAATGCAATGGAAGTACTTAGAGCATTTAACTTGCTACCATCTGTCATTTCAGCTAAGAAAATAAGCAAATGTACAGGCAGCTAGTGCATATTAAATGGGTGGATAATGGCAATTGATAGGGCTCAAAATGTGCTTATAAATTGGAAGTCATACCAGACTGCGTTTCTAGTGAAGTTTCTTGAAGCTTAGCCCTCTCCTGTTTCATACTTCACGATAAAGTGGATGAAAAAAAGTAATTATTGAAAAGTCTGTAAATGCAAATGACTGAGGTAATGGCAAATCTTCAAGAGAGGAAGGAACAAGAGAGAGCTCTTTGATCATGTTGATCATATGCAAAGTTACGTATTTGGAAATAATGAATGACTGTCCTGTGTTCTTGGTTGCGTTTGTGTCTCAGAAAGTAGTGAAGGTCTCAGATCCCTAATGTCCCTGATAAGCCTGAGCCCCTGGACCCTGTCTTGCTCAGCTCCTGTCCCTTAGGAAACGATGGCTCATTGTCTGGGCTCTGATGCTGGTTTGGCTCCTGCAGTTGCTGAGGACAGGGTGCAGCCTGCTACTTTTGGCCTCAAATAACGTATACAGTTATGTTCATGTTTTAAAGCCTGCTGCTCCATATTGTATGGTCATTGTATGCTCCATGTTGTAGTTCATGTCAAGTTTATTACAGGCTGAGTATTCTGTTCTCTCTGGGAAGCAGAGATAATTCTCAGTTTAAAAGGAAGGCTGATTTTCTATGCAAACTAGGAGAATAATGAGCCATCCAAAACAAAAAAAGGGGGGGAATGTTGATAATCACTTTTAATTGAAAAACAGTTGAACTGAAAAAGATGAATAATTTGATAAAATATGGTAGCGAGATGTTGAAGTAGATCATGCTCTTCTAAAGAGAGAGCAAGATGTGGTCAAGATGAAACAACTGAATAGGTATAAATGAAATCTTGCCTTTAATGAAAGTGCAATCTAGTTTCCCTTGTTTTAAAAATTCAGCTTCATCGCTTTCTTTTCTAGATTCTATTTTGTAACTGAATGGCTTCTATCCAGGGATGAATCTCTTCTTTAAAGAGATGCTTAAAGAAATTATTATCCCTGGGGGAAAAGAGATATGTGCAAAAAGAGTATGTATGGTAAATATGCTTCATCACGAAGTCAAGTCTTGTCCTTTACATGTAGTGCCCACTGTAAAATTATAATGGGGTGATAAATGAAATGTTCTCTCTAAGAATATGCAGGCTCCACCCCCACAAACTTAATGCTAGTGGAAACTGGTAGTAAGTCTGTAATGACTAAATCCAATGTGTGTGTGTGTGTGTGTGTATACTTTTTATGCGTAATAAAGTGTTTGATAAGGCAGTAAGCTCGAGAACATCCTTTATCATGTTTGGGTTTCTTAATTAAAACTTGAGTATTTGAATTCCTCTTCTCCAAATACAGGCTTAAAAAGGAGATGAGAAAAACCAAACACACACCAAACAAGAAAACAAAACAAAAATGAATCAGGAAAAGAGGGTTCAAAACCATTCCTTGAAAATACAGAAGAAGCTTTCTTCCGTAACTCATGCACTCTGATGAGGCTGACCTCACTATTTACTGGTTGGTTAATGCTTGTCATAACTCCTGGCTGATTACAAAATATGATTTTAACCACTTATCTTTTCTGCTGTGTTATTTAGGTCATAACCTCGTAGCAGTGAATTTCACAGACTAATTGCCCAGTGTAGGGAAGAAGGGATGATACACAGGAGTTTTGAATTTTCATTTTTTTACTTGTCTGGGCAGTCATCTTTTGCAAGAAGAGATGAATAGAAATTCATAAATTATATTTTCTGTCAGTTTATATTTCTACAAGAATATCTGC
Source organism: Streptopelia decaocto (assembly GCF_964273445.1). Lineage (NCBI taxonomy): Eukaryota > Metazoa > Chordata > Aves > Columbiformes > Columbidae > Streptopelia > Streptopelia decaocto. The sequence goes on from NC_138658.1 coordinate 15,304,300, forward strand.
CCTATCACTTGCGTATAGAGACTGAGTGCTTCTAATCACATCTGTCACCTGTCTCTGAATTAACCAGCTATTGTCTGTTCCTTTTGATATGAAGAATCTTGGGGTGAACAAAATACACCACTTGACTATAACTTTGATTTCTATGATGACTTTATACTATCTTTCACCTTATCCTCTTCCCTTTCTTATGTAAAATAGAAATGTATTAACTTTTTGATTGTTACAGTACATCGAACAGTATTACAGTAGTTTCAAAATTGTTGCATTAGGGATTCAGATGTTTCCAGAGCTCAATGTATCTTGAATGTGTTAATGATTCATGTGTAAATGTTAGTTTATAACATCTCCTGCACTGCCATTGGTTTGATTTTATTTCTTCAGCAAAGTTGTTTTCAATACCCTTTTCAGTATCTGGAGGCTGCATGAAGTATACCATACTAACTTTATTTTATGAAGCAAACAGAATTTTATGGATGGGATTTTCTTCTAGTTTAGTCTAAGTCCTCTGAGAAATCCTACAGGGCAAAATTTTTGGACCCATGCTGTGTATTATTTTTAGTTGCCATTCTGCAGAAATATAACTCCAGCTGGCTATTTGGGATGATGACATGCAGGTTCCTTTTTTTCCATCTGAGCTGACACCAGGGAAGCAATTTCTGGCTTGATTAGATACCTACCATGACTTTCAGACTGGTTACTTGAGGATGACCTGTACTTATATTGTAAGGAAACAGAGCTGATTTTGAGCTTCCTCCCCCGCTGCCTTCTGGATGATGCTCTGGACTCTGCGCTGCTCACAGATGCGTTGCGGTGCAGGGCCTTTTAGTTGTTTGTGGTGTTGAATTTGCTTTCAGTTAGCTTTGTTTTGGGCAGATGAACATGGACCTGTCTTTTGTAAGTCTCTAACAGGGTTAATAGCAAGGATGAGCTTGGTCGGCTGTGCCTTGATAAACCTGTGAGAGATGTGAGACACAGAGAAATTTCAAGAAGGGAAAGCAAAATCCAGTTGGGAGCAGAACTATTCTTCCTGCTGCTGGAAATATTCTCTATATCAGCCCCTGCCTTCCTGAAGCAAAAGACTAGTACTGAGTCAGGACAATGGAGCCTTTATCCTTAGAGGTTTGTCTGAAGGAAGAGGATTAATTCATGACCCTGATACTTTGATTTCCTATGCCCTACAGATAGTCCTGAACTGATGGGCTTACTTGGGTTCAGCAGGAGGGCAAGACTGACAAACAAATCAGTACAACTGGCTAGCTGGAGCTTGCACACCAAAATTTTGATTAATGCTACACCTTCTTAAGTCTGTAGTTGAAACCTGGGATGAAAAACCCTTTAATAAATCCACAAAGAAGTTCAGGAATGTTGAAATATCAGTGACAGAAGTGATCCAATCAAGATTTATGCTTTCATCTTGTTCAAAATGTCATTTTTTGAATCTGCTGAAAAATCAGCCCCTTTATCTGTATGGTTCAAGTACCAAATAGTTTTTCCTTAGTGTTGGAATTTTCAGCTTTTAAATTGTGCTTGAGGATTTTTTTAATGGATATTAAACAGTTGTTAGCATAATGTTACATAAAAATGTGACAGAACTTACAGCGTAATTTCTTCTGAGGCTTATACAGTGTTTATAAAGCCTTTTAAGGAGAGAACTTTACTGATTGCATTCTATAACTATGAAATGTCTTGCATAAAATACCATAAACTTTAGAACTTCTGCTCCCATTAAAATATAATATTGTATGCAGTTGCACCTAGTGAGGGACACAGCTATGCCAATGGCACAAATACTGCTCTGATAAGTCTTAGAAGCATACTCTGAGAATTGTAGTATCTGAGTATCATTATATTATTTTACAGGTACTTGCTTGATGTAGGAAAAGCAAAGAAGAGTGAAACTTTAGACAGTGAAATTTCAGCTCCATCTCATCACATCTTGATAGTCAATGAAGAGAGTTGTTGATGTTTTAACTTGAAATGGGAATTTGATTGGTATGATTGTATTCTGGGAACTTGCCTTCACCCTTTCTCTTTGTTCATCACCTACAGGGAACTATCTAGAGCTCAGGTCACTCCTACATATTTGCTATTATGTTTTTCTGGGCAGGGGAAAGATCCATCTTTTGATTCAATTCCCCCCTCTCTTCCCCTGCCCCAATGCACTGAGAACCACAGGGAAACTAATGCACAAAAGACAGTCATCTTCAATGGAGCTTTTTCAGCAGTTACTTCTTAATCCCCTCTTGTGAAGGGACTGACAGCAGAATTATGCCTCGAGGACGTCTCTGAGCATGGGAGTTCCTGCAGTGGTTTGTCTTGTGTAGCTCCTTGTTCAGGGCTGTCTGCTGTGTTCTCACTGAATCTCCTTACCCAGAGAATTGAGCTAGATCTGTTATAGCTGTAACTGTGGCATAGCAGTCCTCACAATGGAGAATTCCAGTGTCTGTGAGCTTCTTAGTCCTTCTCGGGATTACTTCTCTCAGTATAATATTTCTCTCTAGTCTGCATGTAGGGCATCACTGTGATATACTGTGCACCTGTAACTTGTGAAAAAAGGATTTTTTTTTGTTTTGTGCACATGCAGTTTCAGTGTAGTGCCTCAGAATCATTATTAAAAAACAAAACAAACTAGCAAGTTGGTGTGTTATATTCTTTTACTGTAAGGTACTATTTTACCAAGTTAAGTAAATGGTTATAGCGGGGGTTATTACTACCTAGGTTTGCTTTGGTATATCAGTTAAAACATCTGTGGTGCTCGTGTAGTGTGGGTAAGATTTTTAGTAAGGTGAATATATTCTCAGGCCAGAATTGACTGTTGTGAAAATGCCCCAACTTAGAAGGAAACATGGCTCATTTTGAGGATGCTTATTTGCAGATGGGAAGACATGGGCTTCTGTCCTTGTTTACTAGATTTTTTTCCAAGCATTTAATAGTGTGTGTTCACTGCAAAATACATAAGTTGCATTCCAGACCTGCATGTTCTTATCTTTGTGCAGTAGAGGCCTAATGGCAGTCATCTTTCATTGAGTATATCATGTAGTTTAGATTTTAGCTTCTTTTAAAGAATATGGCTTGTAATAGTAATTACTGGGCTTGGTTGTGCATCCTAACTTTAAGGAGAATAATATTTTTGTAGTCCTTCGTCAATATACAGTGATTAAGCCAAGAAAAAGGCTCCTCCTCTATTCTGTAGCTTGGAGGCACAGAACATCAGGAAATCAGACTGCTGGCTATATAACCTTTTGTTATTTCTCCTGTTTAACTACATGTGAAACTAAATGGCAATAACAAGAAAATTTATAATTTTTCTTCTGGCATTTGTTCTACCATATGGACCACCATATTTTTGTGAGGCTGCCTGAAGTTGTCCCAGATGTTTGTTACAGCAAAACACAGATGCATTAATATAAAGACAAATTCAAGGTGAAAACGTGTGCTCTTTAGATGTTCTGGGTATGTAGAATGCAAGGAAGGTAAAAGAAAGGTTTGTTCCATATGAGAAGAATATTTAAAAAAAATAACAAAGAGGCTTCACAACAGCAGTGGAATATTCTGTGAAACATAAGCGTCTGAAATTATCATCATAACGATTAGAAAGGGAAAAGAAAAAGAAGCACTGATCTCTTGAGATTTCATCCAGCTTGGGCTAACTTTGAAGTACATCTAGAAACTAGGTCTTATCCTTCTTTGTCTTTGAACTGCAACAAAAATGTTACAAGAATAGCTTTGGATCAAAGAGTTCAGGAGTAAACTTCAAATTTTAGAAGATTTATGGCTGGATTTAAGATTCTGACTGTTCCTTGATTATTCTTTGGTTTATGATGTGATAGCGTAGCTTCACAAACTGGAATGGTGTTATATTTAAAAAAAGGTGATTCAAAAAGTTGAGTGGGAACTTTCTCATCTGAGTTTTTATGTGTCTTTGTAGTAGAACAGTTGTTCATACAGCCTCATTGTTGCTGTAGTAGACATCTAAAATATTTATGCTGTTACAAAGAAATGCCTGTTGTCAGTTTACTTTTTACAAGTATTTTGTTTAGTTTCTATCCCTACACTTTGCATTCAGTTAACCATTTTATCATTTTGTGTTGTAATTATGTTAATCTGTATTAATTAGGTACCAGAAGTTACTGAAAATAAAGAAATAATTGGTGAAAGTCATAACTTAATGACACACTCCATTTTATAGTGTGAGAGTATTTAGACCAAAAATACATTTTGCATCATTGTAAACAGAACCATGTTGCATAATATAGATTTGGTGGTTCCTCTTTGAGTGTATATCCCTGCGTCTACCCCTGTTAATCTGATCTCAGAGTTTTAAAATGAAGCCTGAATGTGATTGGAAAACCTTTTCACTGGAATTCATTAGTATATACTGTTTCAGCAGTTTACTTCTCAGTTTATATTCTTTCAGTGCGAGTACCAAGAGCTATGTAACTAAGGAATAGCACACAGGTGAATGACCTAGATGTTTCATACTATTCAGCTGTGAATAACCTTAAATATTTTTAATGTTTTAGTGCATTAGCAAGCAGAAGAAATAAGCTTATATGAGAATCTTTCATCTAAATCAGGCAAATGGATATGTACCAATATTTGCTTGAATTGGATGTAGTGGTTTACACTAGGGATAGTACAATAACAATATTTAGTTTAGAAAATAACTGTCATTGCAATGTCAGGATATTTTATTACTCTTGTCTGTCTACTGAGCTTACTGTATCACATCAGGAACTGGTGGCCTGGAAATACTAAGAGAAAATAGTAAGAAATTACCCACACACCTGGGAATATGATCGGTTGGTCTAACAAGAGCTATAATGAAGTACATTATAAAGTCATCTTCAAAACCAAAAACTAGAATAAAAGAACAAAGGTAAAAGATAAAGCAAGTCTTATAATGGATTTAGATAAGTCTGATGACACAAGATTTATGTGACTAAGTGGGGTTAAGAAAAAAATCACAATTTGATTTTCTGCTCCAGCTATCCTGGGATTTCCATGAAGACCTGCAGGATATTTTAATTCATGTTCATGTGCAAGGAGTGACTGTGACTGTGCTGAAGCTGGTTTTCTTTCCTTTTTTAAGAATGAACTTCCTGAAATTCACTGGAAAGCAATCTACCCCAGGCTAATTTAGCTTTCAAGAATAACTGTAATTGATGAAGCTTATCAGTTGTGCATGATTGCAATGTTTGTAGGGTGTGCGTGTGTTATGAAAACCTGAAAAATTTTACTTGTATAAAGCCTGGAAAATAGGTGAGTGGAATTTGAGCTCCTGTAGTTCATGTGAATAGGCTGTATGCAATTGAATGGGCATGTAGGCTGGTGGACAAATAAGCGTGTCAGTGCATTAGATCTCCTGTGGGAAAGTGCACGCTCTCTATTGTGAAGGGGATTAACTGCCTAAATTAGACACATAGTACACTTAATATTGAAAGACGTGCAGATTTGTTTAAAGGAGTTGCTTTCCTTTGGGTAGGTGTTGGGTTTTGTGTGTGTGTTGGTGGTGGGTTTTTTGTTGTTGTGTTTGTGATTTTCAGAACATTGCTGCAGCATAGGGACTGAATGCAAAGGTTCCTGTGGTGCAGGTCTCAGATGTCACCAAGAGAAAAAACAAAAAGAGTTGAAGAGTTCACATGGCAACCTGAGGGAGGCCCTTTTCTTCCAATAAAAGGGCCCATAGGTCAGTATTAATAATTTTTGTGAGATCCTGCTTCATGAAACTGTTGATGGCTTTTTGTGGGGCACTGTCTAATTCTGTGGCTGAACTTACTTGGATTCTGCAGATGCTCAGGCACCTTGTTAGTTTTGGCCCTTCTAGGAAGCAAAGAGCAGAATTGTCATTGCACGTTTACTAACTGTGACACTTCAAAACCAGTTCTTGTCACTATTTCCTTAAGCATTTTGATACTTACTTTGTTAAAATGTGTATATATTAAGATGTTCTCCCGCTGCTTCAGAGATGCTGAGTAACTGGATTAACCTTGGTGTGCTTTGGCAACAGAAGGGAAAATAAAGCTCAAGAAATGTCTTCTGCAACAATGGTAAATTCTGACAGGACAAAGTGAAGCATTTATGAGCCGTGGGGGATAATTTGGTCAAGTACATCTTTCTTTTCAAATTAACTATAGCCGCTTTAATATTAGGTGTGTTTTAAGTCAGCTCTCTTTGAACGGTTCATACTGTTTGGGTTGGCACAGTGAACTTGGTTGTTGACAGATTCACCAGTGTGTTTTCTTCTTTTATCTTCAAATCCTACATAGAGGACTCAAAATCTCTCTCCATTTTGCTATATTTGACTATTGACTGTCCAAACACTGTCTGTTTTTAGGAAGCTAGACTTTGTTTGAGCATCTGGACCATCCAATTTCCTGCAACCCCGAATTACTTTTTACCTTGTTGGTTGACACAGGTAAGCCTTTAAGGCTACATAGCAGGCGTCTGGTAGAGATAAGCAGTTAGATGTTTTAACGCTTGATTGCGCTATACAAGTTGTGGTGAGACTCTGAGGGGAAAAACATATGCCCCTGTTCTTAGGTGTGGTGTCTGAGTGCCTGGCACTTGATATCTGCTTCACATGCCCTTCAAGCTCTCTGTGCTCTTCAAAGAGTGTGGAAGGGACCCTCTCCAGGGTTGGAGTGGTCTGACTTTGCTCTGTGCTGGCTTGGAGCTGTGTAACCTCTTGTTCAGCGCTAAGCCAGAGCGTCATTCCTGCTCAAAATTGTGGTGTGAGGCTCAGGCTTGGTGGTGGCCAAGCCACGCTCAGGTCATTTAGAAGTGACCTGATAACCAGGATTGCCTTTCACTTGCAGAATAACTTAATGTGCATAAAATCTCTGGATGGTGCAACAGAAGGATGAAAGTGCAGTTGTATAGGAGCTGAAGTCAGCCTAAACAGTGTTGTGATGATCTGTTCTTACTGCTTATGGCATTTTCCTTTCCTCTACCCTTCCACTTTTACATGTAGGGCTGCTTTAAGGATGGTTAGCAGCTTCATCACATTGCTGTGTATACACTATGTTAGAATCTGTACTGAATGATCTTGAAGCTAAGTATTCAGTTCAGCTCTTTACAGGGGTGTGATAATTTTACTGAATATTCTGAAACACTCTGAATACTGAAACTAGCCAATGCTTTCCACAGCACTTTTGAGAATGTAGTTTATTTTTCTCGTTTTTAATCAATCAACAAGAACAAACCTCTAACCTGAAGGCTAAATTTAACAAAATTCCCTTCAACTTCAGTGGAGCAAAGTACTTATCCATCCTATGAGCCTTTGATTTGATAGTCTTTGATTTTTATTTTAGTTATAATTTTTATTTTTTATAAATTTTCTCCCCTGAATGTTGGAGCCATTTGAATGGGTCTGTTAAGAGGCTGTGGGTGATTTTCCATCTTTGACATCAGTGAAGATTTGCTTTCCTAAGACTACATATAACATGTATCTAACAGGAAAGGAGAAAAGAAATTTAATCTAGTTGATGTTAGGTTTATTGGTGTTATTAGCCATCAATCTTAATAATATCTTAACTCCAATTTTTGCACAAATTTAATAATATGAATACTTTCAGTCTCTTGGAAGAGTTGCAAAACCAATTATAGAAATGTCAGAATTTCCATAGGAAGGTAACCTTGCTCTTAGCAGTAGCAGGGGAAAAAAACCCAAACTGATAGTGATTAAAGTGTCAGGATATAATTGCGTTTTCTTCCAAATAAACCATCAACTCCCAATAAATAATTAAAACGAGCCATGTTCCTCAGGATGCAATAGTGTAGTAGCTGTGATTAAAAAGTGCTAGGAGCCATTATTAGATTTTTTTTAAATGATAAATTTTCTCTTATTGTCAGATTGTCAGATTTTATTACCTTGCTGTTCTTTGGGGTATATGTTCTTTTCTCCAGTTTTATTGGGAAAGCATAACTTGAGTCACAAACTGTAATGAGATATATGCTCCATGATGATTTCAAAAGTGACCTTTGAATGATCTCAATTCTAGATAGAAACGTGAATCTAGACTTATGAATAATAATTAAATTTTTCAAATCAGTGTCCCAAGAGCCACAATATGTCTACATAAAGCTTTGACATATATATTAAAGAGTCTGGTTCTCTATTTCTCTTCATATTGTCTCTGGCTAATTGCTTACTCTTTGACTTAATAAGACATTAAGTTTTAATAAACAACGTAAAACGTAGAAGAGCCTGGGGAGCATAACATAGCCATGAGAGTGGACTGTATCCTGCTTGTTGGTGATGACGAAGCATAAACTAGATCAAAGATATTTTGTCTTCCAGAATCCAGGGAGATTTTGTGGAACTGTCAGGTTGCATGGTTGCTATTAGACACTAGGTATTTCTTTTTCTCTCTGATCCGGGCTGGTTGTACAATCATACAATCATCTCTCTAAATGATAGACTGTTGAAAATGTACTTACTTTCTACTTTATAAATGGAAGTTCAAACATGAATCTTAAATTTTCATTTTGCTTTATGAGTCTGTTCGGTAGATTAAATTTCTTGAGCAGGCACAAAATAAATGGAAAGTGAGTAAACTGTTCTGTAAAACAAATGGTTAGCAAAAGTTGTCATTGATTGATCTCTACAAAATCTGTTTTTAATATTATATGTTTTGGCCAGTGAATAGGGCTTCTTTTGAAATCTGGTTGCCATAAACTTACTGTCTGTGCCCTGTTACATTATAAGGTCTAAATCATTTAAGAGCAACATCAAAATAGATGTTAGGCTATATATTATAGTACTACCCTGGACAGTTGAAGGAATGGAGTTTTAGCCACCTGGAGAATTTAAGATACAATCTGAGAAATGTAGGTGCCTTTGCATTAGCTGACAAGGGTTGTTCAGGACCAGAATTTTGGACATAAGACACATAATTCAGCTAATTCTGTAAGTGCTCCTTTGAAACAAAAGAAGATCTCACTAGAAGAGAATGGCTCACAGGTTCATTACAAGCATGAGGGTTAGAATGAAAATAAATGTTCCCAGTGCATTTTAATCCTAGGTCATGTGGGGGAAAAATTCTTTCAAGTCCAGGTCAAATCTTTGCTGAATAGGAATAACCACATCTGTTTAAGTTGGAAAAACTTTGTCTAGTTTGCTAGATGTAGTTCTCTACACAATGCCAATATTAAATGGGAGTTGCTCTGAGAAACTAACACTTAGCTATCCAGATTTATAAAGGTTTGTAAGGAAGAAACAACCAAAACCTCTTCCGTCCTCTCACTATCTTTGTGAAGACGTGAACATGTAATTGATTGTTAAGCCTGGGATGTAGTGGTCCTGTATAAATGAAATGAGCTTTTTAAAAATTAGGTAATGGGCCAGCGTGTTCAAAATCTCTCTGTAAGTGAAAGCTGTTGTCTTCTGTTTCCAAGCCCAAATTTGAGTACATGTGTGTGCTCACACTACTGTTCTATCACTGTATGCTTGCCTTTTCTCATGCTGGTGAGATACACTGGATATTCTCCCTGGAAACTCTTCTAATTCCATTTAGCTTTAGGGAAGAGAAGTGGATGTAATTGATCACTGCACAGCATATTATATTGATAACTCTAACTTTTAGATCCTTTATTGAATGTAATAACAAAGTAACATCTGCTGTTCTGAGCACCACAGATCTGTCCCTTTGAGTGTAAAGGTTTGCTGAGCATTGATAGTTTACTAAATATAGAAAAAAATTAATAGCTGATGAACAACTGCTCAATCGCTAATGTGTTATCCTCATAGGTCACATTAAGGACTTGTCTTGTTCTCTGGGAGTTGATCTCATTAGTAAAAAATTACATAATTTGTTAATTTGATAGACTCTGTATTTCTGTTTTTCTTCTCTCTGCAGTTCTGTAATTTCATATAAAGCCCGATGCACGGCTTGTACATCCCAGTAACTTTTTGGAACTTTCATGAAATATCCTCTTTAGGTCTACAGAAATGTTCCAGGAGGATCAGTGTCTGTGATTCGCTTACACAAAGCTGCTTTCCAGATGTTCATTATCACTGAAACAAACTACAGAGGCAGACACAACCATCCAGGAACATTTACCTGTTTTCCCATGTGCTCATCTTACCTTGATCAAATCCCCGCTCTGTGTAGCAGGCTGTAAAAATGCAAGTGCCTTGCAGCATGCCCTCCAGGTCTGCTAATGAAGTCTAATTCCCACTGGGCAATAGATGACAGGATGCTTCAGAACTTGAAATATTCTTCAGAAGATTTTAATTTATCCCAGATTTGGACTTCAGGGAACCTGGCAAGAAGGACCTGAAAGCAGCTCTTAAATAATACAAGCATGTTGGTGATGTTTTTAATCCACTTTTACTAAAACCAAACAAACCTGAATATCACTAGTATGGGATGCTATTGCAGTTGCCCCATAACAGTATGGACATTGCAAACTTCTTGCCAAATGCATATTTTTCTCATCTTCCCTCCTCTGATAATGCATTCTGCCAGCAGCCTTTCTCATTTTACTCTCTTTTTTCTGTCTGTCCTTCCTTTTTTTTTTTTCCCTCTCCTCCTGTTGGATCTCACCTTTGTCTCCCTTTTCTCCTCATCTTTCCATTTCTCCAGATCAGAAGACCTTTATGCACCTTTTACAACTGTCATTCTCCAATGGTGGTTAGGAAATTCATCAGCAGTATTATGATCCTTCTTCCTTTCTGGATTTTTAAGATATATCTATACATCTCAAGGTATTTGTGTCTTTACACTAAATAAAGAATCTTGACAGAGAAATAGGCTATTTCATTTGATTGAGGGGTGGGAGGAACTAAGTATTTGCATAGTGGCATTGGGTAAAATACATTCATATACCCTCTTTTACTTTTCTCCCAGACTGTTTAGAACTAGCAGGTGTGATTACACAGGATGATCTGGCTGATCATGACATACAAGAGCAACTGCAGATATATGAAATAGTGATTTCTATTTTGTTCGGTTCTGGTTGGAAGGTATGAACCGCAACAAAAATAGACATTTAAAATATTTGTATCAAAAGGGAGAATCACAAAAATCAACTGAAATAGTGGGATTCCTCTTACGGAGAGGATCTCAATTATTTTGAAAATCTATATTCAGCAGTATATAATCTGCATAGAAGGTCAAAGGTGTATTAAAGTAAAAAACCAGTCAGTTAGAATTTCTGTTGATTTTCATTAATTCTAAACCATGTAGTAAATGTAAAAAATGAACAGAGCAATTGCAGAGCACATAACTTACAAGTCTGCACAAATTCATATTTCACTGTTTGTGTTCAATTGACGTAGTTGCTTCTTGTGGTATTAGCAGTTTGTTAGACCACACAACTTCTGGTATAATTTTTCATGACTGGGCCTGATTCTTTGTAAACTGGGGAATACTGCTAAGTTTATTTCAGAAGCCATTTGAAGTCAAGGCATTGAAAAGGATACTTCTTCATCCTATGCCACTTTTGCATTTAAATTATACCAGGATGCATCTAATGCTGTTTTGGTTTAGAAAGTGGTTTTACACATATTCGCTATGTGTGTAAATGCTAATATAGTGTGAAATACAGTGAAGAATTCAGGTACGCATGTGAGTAAAAAGAGACCAGATTTAACAAACGTAAATCCATTCAGAATGTGACCAAATATATTTTTTCTCATCTTCCTTATTTCATGATGGGAGCTTGTCCATGTATTTTCAAGTTTTCAATCAAGTTGCATCCTTTTGCTAACATAGGAAAAGTGCTTTCAAATAGTTATTAATATTTGTTAACTTTGTCTACAAGATTGGGTGTTAGTTGTCATTTAATATTTTTTTTTCTTTCTTGGAATTCAAAAGATTGACTTTGAGACATCCCAAGAACATTTAATCCCTTCCTGGCTTTAGAGTAGAGGTGTGATTATTCCAGGCATCCCTTCTGAAATATTTGTATTTTAATGCTTCTGTTTAGTTTCCTTCAAGTCTTCAGAAGATGACACATGAATGTTCTGAACTGATTAAATGGAAATTAATGAGAACAATAAACACAAGTCAAAACGGTTCATAGAGTTTCAGTTGTGTATAACAAGCTGAAGCAGTAGGGATGTGTATGTTTAAAGGGAGTGCAAGAACCTCAGGATCACTGAGCAAGACACTTATCTCTGCAGCTGGGGGTGGGGAAAGAAGAAAAAAAAACAACCAGCCAAAAAACCCCAACAGCAAAACCGCACACCAAACAAACCAAAACTCGCAAAACCCCACGCCAAACAAACCAAAACTCGCAAAACCCCACAAACAAACCAAAACTCGCAAAACCCCACAAACAAACCAAAACTCGCAAAACCCCACAAACAAACCAAAACTCGCAAAACCCCACGCCAAACAAACCAAAACTCGCAAAACTCCACGCCAAACAAACCAAAACTCGCAAAACTCCACGCCAAACAAACCAAAACTCGCAAAACCCCACAAACAAACCAAAACTCGCAAAACCCCACAAACAAACTACCTAAAAAACCCCACCAGAACAAAACCAAACACACAAAACCCCCTAAAGAAAACACAAAACAAAAACCCCTACCATCAACAGGCTGGAAAAAAAAAAGTCTTTTAATTTGTTCTTGCTTTCACAGGTTAAGTGATTTAGCATAGGACCTGAATTTTCAGTTTGTAGCAACTACATTTGTCCTAACAGGCCATGTGTGTAAATAGATTAACCAAAGTGATTAATGTAGGAGAAAACAAGAAAGGCAACTCTTGGATTGGGCAATCACACGTTTCATTATTTTCTGAACTGGCTTGAAATTCATGAATACAGCAAACACTGGAAATAGAGTGGATTATCTTTTTATTTTCTGCGCCTGCTGTTCACCTTGGCAATCCTTTTGTGCTCTAACTTCTTTTTATCATCTTTATGTAATTTCACACACATACAAAGGCTTCTCCATATATAGGTTTCTGTTATGCTCCAACATTCAGAGATTTGAGACTGTTTCTAAAGATGTGGGTGTTTAGGAATCTCGAAGGCTTTCAGAGAATAAAAGCAGTTGCAATACTGTCATTACCAATGGGGTGTGCCTGTGACTTTTTTTTCCCCCCTTTTTTTGGAGTGATGCATTTTCTCATCAAAACAGGCTTTTCTGCAGTCTGTGAAACTGATATGTGAATTTATACTTTTAAATGTTTATCCCTTTCTAAACCTGTGTGACTGCATGAAAGGTCTTTAAAATAGCTTTCTTTCAAACATTGCAGCATGTGCTTATGTATTTTATATCGTGTATTGCCAGCTGAAGGACACTTTCTAAACCAATATGTGCTGTAGCATTACATGTATGATCTGCACAGGTGACCACAACCTGGTCATTAGACCATATGTGTCTGTCTAAAGAGCTTTGCACTGTTAGTCTGAAGTATAATAGTTGGCGTGCTTTCCATGTAAATGTGTATATTGTGATATTGTGGTGGTCGTTAGTAACTCACTTCTCAATAAGAATTTAACAACAACAACAACAAAAAACAAAAAACAACAACAACAAAAAAGAAATAATTGCTCAAAGACAGTTTATGTAGTCTTGAAAATTAGCTGCCAAACCTTCAAGTCATAGAGTATTACATTCTTCATATATTTCTGTTCTCCTATGTCATCTTTGGAGCTCATTTCTCAGTTCCATCCCACATATTTTTATCATTCTAGCAGAACACCCTAGCTGTAATTTTTATCTATGCTCTCTTCCTTTTTTCCCCTCCATCTGACAATTATCACACCTACTGACATGTAATTTTACTGTCTTAATAGTTGCGTTTAAATTCATTATTTCAGTAGACTCCCACTGAAAGCACCCTAATAATGACATTTTAAATGCAGCTTCTGTGACCAGGTTCTTTCAGCTAATCATGCTGTTTCGTGACTCTTAGTGGTGGCAGGTGCCTGCAGTTGTCTAGGGATAGAGATTTTGCCAGGGGAGCAGATAGGGGGCTGGGGATGCATGCAGCAGAGGTCAGACAGCTTTTGCGGCTGGGCATAATTTAAGGCGCATCTGAGAATTCTGCTTTAGCCTTTAGTTCTTGTTTGTACTGCGTTTCCAATCCCGGCTGGGGGTACCTGCATGAGCTCAGGGCTCCCAGAGAAGCCGCAGTTACAGGGCCCTGTGTGGCTGTACAGCTCTTCGTACTCACACTGGTTGGCACTGAGATCCAAACCAATGTGAGTTCAGAGTTTTTGGTGTCTGAGGTAACTATGAAATGAACCACTTCACCTGTGGCTCACATAAAACCAGCCTCCCAGGAGGCAAAGATAGTTTAAAGTTATTCATACCTTCCATTCTGCCTCAGCAGTTCTGTCTAAGAACCTGTATCTTGAGAAAGCACTTTCTTCCACATCTAATCCTTCTCATTTTGTAGCTGTCACTCTCTCTTTTCCACTCTTAGTTCTGCAAATAGATTCATACAGATGTGTATTTCCTGCAAAAAAAGTGTGAGTTTTGGTCCACAAGTTAAGGAGCTGTGTGACTGCTGTGTTACTGAGTGCTAGTTCTGCTGAGAAGCTCTGAAGTTTATAGTGATGTGGCTTTGGGACTAGGCCTGTCTGGCGTAGGAAAAGAGATCTGTACAGTAGTACAAGTACAGGGTTTCTCTGCACAAGTCTTGCAATGGATCTTTAGTCACCAAAAGGTAAAAAACTTAGCCAAGGGATGTAATAGTTTGTCCATCAGCTTATTATTTGCAGAAAAAGGGTCTGAGGGATGCATTTACTCTGGAATAAATAATAAGAAACTGGTAATAACAAATGAATTGTGGAAAATGGGCATGACGTCTTTTTCGCTGACTACAGAAGTAAAACCTTTGTTCTGATAATCCCAAAATGATCCTTGTATACGTTCTTCTTTAAGGTTTCCTGGATGGAAAGCTTAGGGAGAGTCGAAGCAAATGATATCCTTGTTACCAGTTACTTTGGCTGCCAACTCCAGCTCAGATTCTCTGAACAGACATAACCAATTAGCAGTGTTCCCCAGTCTGGTACTGCATATAAGTGATTTCCAACAGAGAACAACTTTGAGAGGTTCCTGCAGGATCAACCAATTACTGATATTCCAACAGCAAATCTGGTAGCACTACATAGAGCTGTGCTGAGCTGGTAGGCATTCTCACCTGCTGTACAGGCATGTCTTTGCTTTACAGGTTTTTACACATTTTGGAGATGCCAGTAGGTGTAACTAGGAAAATAACACTGTGATTGTGATTTAACATACTGTTTCAGCAATGCGCTCTTTTGTTAGATTGATCATGTAGCACACTGGTAGGTCATGTAAGCAGGGCTCTGTCCAGGAAAAAAAGTGTGTGTCGATTCTTTATGTGTATGTGATATATGCATGTTTTCTTTCTATCATGCCTGCCTTTTTAAATTTAGACTGATAATAAATGTGCTTTATGGATACAATCTTGTAATGCTTACACAGATAGTGTTTACTCATTCTAATAATGCTGCCTAAGCAGCTACATTTTTCTTGTTTATTGTTTGCTTGGTGGTTTTAAATGTTTTCTTTTCTTTCAGAGTAACTTACTATACCTTATTTTTTGTCTACTCTTGCATCTATTCTTAATTGCAAATCTTTGACTTAACAATGAGAAGGGTCTTAGCATGAAAAAGGGTCAGACCTGTAATAATAATTTGCTTGCATTAAAAGACTGCATAAGATCTTATTGGAAGAGCACTGCAGTTCAAGAGGGTTTGGACCAAAAAAGGTAGTTAGTAGAGTTAAAGGCCACAGCATCTTTAGGTACAGAAGCAAAGTAGTCTGAAATATGCAGCAATAAAAAGTAGATGTTTAATGGAAACTTACACCTAGTGTTGCTCAAAAGTTGAAAATCTATTTTGTGATATTGTGATACGTTTTTTTGTTGTTGTTCCTATTAATATCTGAAACATTTTTTCTTAATTATACTTGGGTACAAACTTTGCAATCTTTTCTAGATTGTCCAAATGTAGTTTTACTAAATCAGGTAAAGATGTAAAAGTTGGTTCATTGCTTTGGCTTACTGGTTTTGTTTTTAAGCCTAATTACTTGGACAACTTCTTCAACCATGTTAGCTACTGTCCAGGATAACATTTTCTTAAAATGCATCAAAGCTAGAGGTGCATGTGCTGCTTCATTGAATCACTGTGGTCAGTGTTTTAATAGAAAGTAAAAGGAATATTTGAATCTTCAGAAGCTACTGTTGCCTTTAACTGTTCTAGTCAATATCCAAGTCAATATTGCTTAATTTTAATAATAAGCTCAATGGTCTAGAAGCAGTATACTTTTACCTATTTATTTAGCTCATGCTCATATCTATATAGAATGCTTACTGAACCTATAGCAGCTTTTGGCAGTTTGAAAATAATTTTTAATTAACTTCTCTGCTTAAATTCCTGCAAGCTAAAATGTACTTGATGAGTTATGCTAAAAACAAATCCTGAAGCGATTTCATATATATAGTAGTTTAACCTAAATTAGATTCTCCATCAATGGAGACAAATTCATTATTTAATGCCATATTTCTATGGCATTATTTTGTATTTAGAAATACCTGAGTATTCATATATATGCACCTGTAATTCTGAGAGAGAGAGGATCGGAAATGGGATGGGAAGCCCTGATGCACACACGGGTATGTACAGAAATGGAGGTGTCTGTCAACCCAGCCCTGCAACTGTGCAACAGAGTCTGGTATAGTGCCAATGTTCTGCATCTTTTAATAATCTGCAACATAACTGAAGTACTTATTTCATTTTTCTTTCTTCTTAAAACTATGTGTTATTTATATTGAACATTTTGCTTGAGCTGAGAAGAGAATTTCTCAGTTTGATGTGACTTATTGGAGTTACTTGCAGGGGATTGTAATAATAGAATTGAACATATTTCCCCAAAAGGATAAGAACAGTACTCACCTGTTGTAGAGTTTAATTGAATGCTTAATGTATTCTTCAGAAAGCAATCTGTTCTCTCCAGAGGAAACACTGGTTGAAGTTTAAAAAGTACCTTTTGTACTCTGATCTCTGAGAACAAATAGCCGCACTGTGGTTGTTCAGACAGGAACAGCTGTTCCTATCCTTTCAAAGTCTGAACTGTGCTGCTTTTCCTCAGAGGAATGAGGGGAAAAAAAGGGGTTCCTGACCACTTCATGGTACTGACCAGTTGTGGATCTCATTCTAAGTAAGGGAGTTTTTGTGTTGAGGGAATGAGGACTGAAAGTTGTATTTGGTGGCTTCGACAGCATAGGCTTAGCATGCAAAAATGCAACGACAAGATTCTGAAAGCCAGGTCTAGGGAACATGTTTTTGTACAAGGCTGATGTTGTATTACCTCCAGATGGTGATCTCAAAGTATGCCTAGTCAAATTGATTCAGCAGAATGGCATGTGGGAAGAATTTTGGGTTTTCTCAGAAATGTATGAATCACTTTCTATCGCATCCTTTAACAACAGAGTAACTGAGAATTCCCTCTTTGGGCTTCTGTTTATAATTTTGCTAAGGGCAAAATAAACTTTAACGGCCTTTGTTGGTTGTGGTGTAGCTTTTTTTTTTTTTTATTCATCATTTTAGAAGTGACATAGAAAGGGTACTTTTCAGCTGGTTTTATTGAGCTAGTATAGAACTGGGCAAGTCAATATCTGAAAAAGAACTGAACCTGAGGTCTGAAACTTTATTTAATGGAATCTAAGGAAAATGATTGTACTTGTATGGGCAGAACTGATAACAGTTTGATATATCTTGGAATATTTGAGTCTCAGGTAAATATATATGTGTCTCTGTCATTGAGTAGAAGAGTGTAATAAAGGTGTTTTGATGATGACTGTGTTAGCAGTACATTGCAGCTGGAGAAAATATTTTATGCCCAATGACATAGTGAATGATGATGACTGATTTTTAGGAGGTAAAAAACGTAAAACCTGACACACCATTTCTTTCACTGTCCTTCAGCTACTTTCATTCTCTGCAAGCTTGTTTTTGTGAGGTGCAAGGGACAAAAAGCTTATCGCTACAATAAATTACTTTTTTGCTGATGGACTTTTATGGAGGTCTTTTCGCTTGGAGATATTGTTTCATTCATCAGTTGGCCGAGTTCCTAAATTCTGCTTGTTCTACTGGAGCCGATTGCTTGCTCTGTATTACAACGTGGTTGCTGCAACACTTAGTAATGTGAAAACTAACTGGAGCTTGCAGGGGGGCTGATTAAGCTGCAGAAGACTACTTGCTTGTTGCTGATGAAGACTTGATCTCTGTCCCAAGACTGATCAGAAGTGTAAGTGAAAGAGAAAGAGGCAAGGTAGAAGAAAATGGAACAGCAGAGATGTAATTTAATGTGCTGCATACTGTTGGAAAATGTGTAATAACCCATTAAATAAAGATATAAGGATTATCCCAGCCTTTGTGTACTATTATCAGCTAGATTGTTACTTCTAGACAACATGTATTATTAAATACATTTACATATATTTTACTTAAAAGAAAGTCATCCAGCACGAGAGACTTGCAGTTTTTCTTGCCAATCTATCTCAAAGTGCTGATATAAACCATATATTTGGTTGTTGTTTTTCTAGAGCAGTATCAGTGGTGTTCCTGCTGCTCACGCTGTCCATGTCCTCAGGGACCAATGGGCTGTGTTAAACTTTCCAGGGAGGTTCTGTGATCAGAAAGAGTGGAACATTGCACTTGGGCTCAATGCTCTGCCAGATATCTGGTGTATCTCTAAGGTCAATCCTGGCTTCCGCTTGCTGACAGCCAGTCCTTGCAGATGGGAACACCTGACTAGAAGTAGGTAATGTCAAGAGCTGTCCTCAGCCCAGGGATACGAGGTGGAGGCATGCAATCAAATAATTACGAGCAAAAAATTGTGACTGTCATATCTGCTTGGACAAAAAGTTTCCCTTTAGCTCTGCTCTTAGTATTTTCAGTGTCAGTTTTCAGGTGATAATGGAACCTGAATGAACCTGTTTTTAATTTTGAATAACATGACAGCTGTTATATAATTCTTCTATTAAGTCTACCGTGGAATAAGCATTAGAAGTTTTAAATCATTGTTCAACAACTCCTGACCTTTCTGCTGGGTGGTAGCCACATCTGCATATAGTGAATTTTTAAATGCCATTGAAATATCCTGATGGTATTTTAGGCTCTCCTTGTGTGGGTATTGTATAAATAGTAGACGAGCTGTGTCTGGAATGCCTTTGGGATCTGGCTGTGGGGGCAGAGTGTTCCTTTCCGTGATTTTGCAATTGGCATAAGAGTGCAGGCATCGCAGAGGGAAATTTCCTACTATGTTTAGTTTACTAAACAAAGGATCTAGCCACCTTTTATCTTTGACAGTAATATGAAGGAAACTTCTGGCTTTATAGATGTTTACTAGTGTCTTTTAAAGTGTCCCACCATAATTTTTAATTTATTTTGTGTATTACTGCATGAAATAATTTCAAGATGAAATCTAGAAAAGCAATCATATGCCAGATTATTTAAATCAGATGTTGTTAATGTCTTTCATTTTTATATTTTGATAATAAAATTAAATAGCTTTGCATAAAAAGTTAATTGAAAGCTCCACTAAGAATTCTTGTTTCTGTGGGACTGAAAATTGCTGTGAAGCTCTTTGACTGAACATTTTAAACAACCTCCCTTCAGAGACAAAGTCCAGGAATTAAAGAACCAATTTCACCCACCCTCTATAAATATTGCCTTAATGTGTGTGGGGTTTTTTTAATCATTTGCCAACATAAAATTCAGTTGTGGTAATAATAATTTTTTGTGACAGCTGTAATAGCTAGGATAAGTTGTACCTTGCAAAATATGTAAATAATGGAAAACTCGGTGACAGAAGTTTCTGTAACCCAGGGGACTATGCTGTACAGCAAAGATACAAGGGTTTAGAAAAACCCATCTCTTTGACTTTTTTTTTTTTTTTCTCATGGAAAGGTATGCCATATGCTAAGCCACTTGAAAAGCCTGGTCTTGTCTTTTATTTATAGGTTGTGCAGATTTGAGTGTAGGTGGTGGAATTATTTGCTGAGATGAACTTGTCTAAATAAAATTCCTTTCTGTTTGTAAAATACTTCTGGACAGCTTGATAGGTTTTAAAATTATTTATTATTAGCAATGTTTCAATAAAGACTTTGCAAAGCAATCTAGAGGAATTGGCTGCCAAACTCCCATTTAATTCAGTGAGATTTGAGTATGTTACTACTTTAGTATTCTTTAAAAATTCCAGCCTTTGTGATGCTTTTCAGAATCATGTGTTACCATCTGCTTAGTTTAAGACTGTTTTCTGTTCACACTGCTTATCTTGGTAAGGCATGATACATTTATAGTAGTAACTAATGAGAGAAGAATGTTTTATTTTAAATTTTGAAAGAAGAAAATGCAAGATCTTGCCTAAGGGGTTGTACAAAGTGACAGGCCTTTTCTGGAGTTAAGTGGGTCAAAGGAAATGCATGTATTTTAAGAATGTGATCAGTTAATCTTTTTTTTTTTTTTTTTTTTTTTTTTTTCTTTTCTTTCTTCTGAGCTCTCTCCAAGAAACGTCCTCTCTGGTCTGAGGATTTTGCGTGATGCAGAGTTTTAAGCTGAACCATGTGGCCATGTATGGTTTATACCTGCTAACTGTGGCACCAGCGAGTAAAAAATGATTTTGAATTTCTGCCCATTTCCCTTGAACTTAAGACCCTTTTCCTGAAATTCTGAGGATGCTGAAAGTGACCCAGAGCTGTGTAATTCTACTGAGGTCTAGAGTTTGGAAATAAAGATTTTTGTGTTTAAAAGTCATCACATTTATAGAGTGTGTGTGTGTATATATATGTATTTACTTCCCAGTTTTTGCTTGCACCTTGTGGTGATGCATACAGATATTTCCAGACTACAAATAGTAAAACGTTTATAATTGTTTTCTAACCATGTTGAGTTTGTTCATCTGCTGTTATTACCACCTGAGTGACACAATGTCTATCAGACTTCATAACCCTTTGCCATTTGCACTAAGCCACTGTTCTCCCCTGCTTGTGGCTTGCCAAGTGCTTTCTCACACTGTTGCATCAGGGCGAAGGAACATGTGGGGCAGCTGCATCTTACCCAGTATCTACATGTGAAGATAACAGATACTTGATGATTAAAATTGCAGCTTCTCTAATCTAAGCAGTAAATGGATGAATTTTCAATGTGTGCATGTTTTGAACTGCTTTTTGGCTTGCATGCAGTATATTCCTGCATAGAACAGCTTGTCGTTGTGGTTCGGTATGTAGCATATAGCCATGTAGGCTCCTATATCTGGGCAGAACATTTTTTACATATGAATGAAAGATTATGCAATAAATTGTTACACAAAGAAGTCAATTTGTATTACACTTAATTGACTTTTTAAATCCAGAATTATTTTGGTCAAATTTCTAAGTTTCCAATCAAAATGCTGCTGCTTAGTACTTCAGTTTTGTATATATGTTGGTTTCATTGGGAAAACCGAGGAGGGGACTGTAAAGATTTTCACATTCTTTTCATCTCTTTAGTTCACTTTCTGTTTTTGATTCTCAAGGAGACAGAGAAGGGAAAGTTTGATTGAATAAGGCATTTAGAAAACCTCTAAAACACCATCCAAAAACTTGTGTGAATTCCTCAGGCACTGTTCTTTGCAAAGTGGAAACAATTTCCTGGAAAACCTGTTTTTTTAAGCAACTTCCCTAATTTTTATGTGGTGTTTTGTATGGTTTTAGAAGACACATAATGATCCAAATAGATTTCTCTAAATTTATTTAGGATTTTGTAAAGTTCTTGAATAAGTTACATTATTATTCTTAGGTATATTGTCGGTCTGGAACAATGACAGATAAAATGTGCAATACTGGCTCTGATAATCAGTGTAGCATGACATATCATACAGTCAAACTTTCCCTTGCTATTTTTATCAATGTCTACAGTGTTAACTCTTCAATACTTCGCAGTTAAAGATAACTTTTGCTTTTGTTATGTCAGTACTTTCATGTGGCCTGTCTCGGGCAGGAGGATTAAAACCAGTTGTACTTCATCCATGAACCAGCTGCTTGAGCCTACTTACACAGTGAAGAAGGTTTCAAGAAAGCAGTTAAAGTTCAGATTCTCTGCTTTGATCAACAATGATTTAAAGCCAAACTTGCAGTGTCTGAGATACTTCAAGTGATTTTTCTCTTATTGTGGGTCTGAAGGAAATAGTTAGGTTGCTTAAGCTGTAGGTTTCTTCAGAATTCTCATTTGATTTGTTTTTGTCAAAAGAACTCTGTGACAGATTTCAAGTAGTCATTGGGATGCTTTTTGCCAACTGAGTTGCACTTTCTGCTGGTGTTTACTGGGATAACAGAATACAAGCAAAAGTGGCCTTGGGACCCAAACTGAAGTGTATGTGGCTGTACACTATATATACATGCTATAACTGAATGCAGACTGGTCCTTTTAGGTTTCACAAATATTTTTCTGTACATGTGGGTTTTTGTTGCTCTCTGAGTCTCTAAATGGTAATGGCTGGTGACCACAGGTGCTTGCTGCCTGTCACACAGCTCTGGGTTGAGACTGGTGTCTCTGCTGCGGGGCTTTGCAGAGCCCAGCTCTTGGCTTTCTGTTCCATCCTTGGTGTTTCCCCTTGCTGACTATTGTGGAAAGGCTTTTTGGGGAAAAGCTTTAGGGTGACATGAAGTGTTTCTGCTCTCAGGACTTAAGGCATACTAATTTAAGATGTTATTGCAGGAGCATCTTCATTAAAGAAGTAGTTTTAGTGAAGAAATAGCTTTGAATGCATGTAAGGAACAATATAAAAAGTTTTTATGGTGGAGCTCAACATTTAGGGTGCAGACCAGGACTATAAGTGTGGTACGATATGATGTTAAAGGGAATGTATTAGGCTTACAACTCTGTTTAGGCTAATGAAGATAAATATTGTCAGTGAGAGTATCTGATGATTCCTTTTACAGAAAAGTACCAAGTAAATTTAAATGTGATCTAAAAATCATATCAAACGGAGGCAAATGTACTAAAATAAAAATGCAGCTGGGAGAAGAAATCAGTCATGTTCAGCATTTACAGGTAAACAACAGAAAATATTCCCAGAGAATTTACCATCCTACTGTGGAGGAAAATGGAAGGTACAGGTGTTATCCATTGTAAAGTTTTGTTAAGGGCAGATATACACAGTTCCTGTGCTGACCATCACTGTTAATATAAAAGTCTATTCAGATAATTAGCTGCTAATCTGTTTGCTCCTATGCAGTTGAGGTGGAGACTGTCTCTGACGCGGTCGTACACAAATCCTCAAACATACTAATTATCCTAGATGTTAGTGACATGTCCTTTTTCTTCACCTATGATTAACCTCAGAAACACCTATTTGTTTACCTAGTAATGTCCAGTTACAGTTTTCCCCTTGTGCAATCTCCATTTTTATACATTTCTGGTTCCTGCACTTAACATCCTAGATATTTTAGTAATGTCCTCTTGCGCGTGTCATTAAATACCTATTTTCTGTCCCAGTGTAGCTTTCAATAACATATTGCTCTGTTGAGTCAGCTGTACATTTTTCTTCTTTTAACTGTCTTTTTATTATTATTATTTTTTTTAAATATTTTTTCATTTGCTATTCAATCCCTGTCTATATTGTTATTCTTTACCACAGAGCAGCAGGGCTTCTTCCTTTGATTTCATTAATGTGCCTCTTCCTTCAGGCTTTTCCTTTATATTCTTTTTGTTGCCAGATTATCTGTTTTCTGTGATTTCTGTTCCAAGGTTGAACACTTCAACAAGCCAATGGATGGTTTGGTCAGGAGTTAATGTGCATTGCAAGTAAAGATACAATATGATCTGCCAACCATCTGGCAAACCTTGGTGCAGTTCTGAACACATGCGTTCTCCTACTGTGAAGACTATTAGTTAGTTTAATAATAAAGATGTTTACATTAATTCATTCCAAACTACAGGATGGGAATACTGAAATGATTGAAGAAAATTAAACCAAAGTAAATTGGTATGTGTATCTCACTAACTTCTCTCTATTGCCTTTCTAGATTTCTGTACATTAAATTTCTTAAGTAGGGATAAAAACTGGAAATAATAGCCCAAGTAAGTTATTTTCCAATAAATAGTAGGAATGTTTTCTCTGATTAAAGAACAGTAATTGGCTGTTGTATTCAAATGCAGTTACTTCATTTCTTAATTCACTTTACTGAGCTGTCAATAAATTTCAGTCCATTAGATGTGGAATTTAATTAGCTAAGATCATGATTTACGTGATTTCTGACTTCCTTGTTATTTACAATTTCTATTAAATGTTGCCCTTGGCAAAACAAACATACTTAATTTATAGCCAGTGGTGAGCAATTATTTTTCATTTTGGCGACACTAAATGTCACTAAAATGCTGTCTGTTTTAAGGTTACAAATGGACTGTTCTCTTGCCGGACCCTGCAAATGTGTTACAATAATATGGAATCTGGAATCCTTAAGTATCAAGGACACGCTGTAAAGCCAAAGTGATTTATCATCTTAAGGAGCTGAAGGTGTTGTCTTGCCAAGCATGATGTCTGTGTTGGGCTTGAAGCTGGGAATGGGAACCCATTGCCTTTCCCGTGTTCTGCAAGACCATGCCTCCTGAGTGCCTTTGAGGTGCCTTGGCTGACGGATGGTTATCCTGCTCTTATGTTTAAGGGACTGTAGTCTTTTCTTTGAGACAAAATGGATGAAACTTTTTATATTTGCAAGGACTTGGCTGGAGGAAAATAAGGATCTGAGGGGAAAAATGTATAAAGGCAGTTATCAAGTTTTACACAAGGAAAAGGCAAGGGAGTGCACGTTTGTTCTCAGTTAC
Organism: Streptopelia decaocto; assembly: GCF_964273445.1. Taxonomy (NCBI): domain Eukaryota; kingdom Metazoa; phylum Chordata; class Aves; order Columbiformes; family Columbidae; genus Streptopelia; species Streptopelia decaocto. The sequence continues at coordinate 15,329,104 of NC_138658.1, forward strand.
TCAAGCATTGTCACTTACTTAACCACCCTCCCTGGCCAGTTCTTTTCATCCCACAGTATCTCTGCTCAGGATCTGTTTCTAGTTCCTCTCTAGTTTATTTCCAGGCTGTGTGCTGGCTGCAGGATGACTCTGCCTGCTCTTTTCCTGCTGTGAGAAATGCTGTTCTGTGAGGCGTTGGCAGCAGCTGGTCCCCAGCCAGCAGCTCTAGCATGGAATGGTGCCCTGCAGCAGTTTCATTGGCCATGTAGACCCGACACAGCTTTCTGCCAGGTCTAGTATCTCTGTGCTCTTGTCCCTTGCATGAGATAGGTGTATCGATACTCAGCTAGAGGGAGGCTGACCTTTCAGTGAGATGAGCACAAAGTAGACTTGTGCGAAGCCTGGCGATGCTGAAGGGGAAGGAAGTGTAGCTATGGAGGTTTGACATTATGTCCATCTTTACAGGTTTGACATCCTCCTGTGGTTTGCCAAACTGTCACATGTACCAGTACAGCACTCCCTGCAAGAACTGGATGGCTTTGATCCTGGGTGGTGTTTTGGGGAAGAACATCTGTTGGTTGAGACAGTTGTGAAAATGGGATTTTATAGGTTCACTTACTTAAAGATGAATGATCTGTGGCTTTGTCCTAGCCTTTAATAAAAAAAAAAAAAGGTGTTACTCCAAATGGCTTCAGTTCTACTAGCAGTGCAGGTAAAATTATATGCTAAATTTCATGCATGGTGAACACTTAAATAAAATAAAATTAGAATAATTTTGTTTATTTTTATGAAAATAGTTTTTTTCATAAGTTGGGTAAAACTTGTAGTGTTTTTATTCCTGGAGACACCCAATGGAACAATGGAGCTTTTCCTACTATCTGTGAAGTATGTTGAAATACCGATAAACTGACGTTCAAGGAATGTAGTTAGCCAAATCAGGGCAAGAGCTTGAGAGACAGTCTTCAACTGGCATGTGTGAAGAATCCTCCCGGTTTGTGCTTAGGAACTTCGAGTCCAGAGCTGTATATGCATGGGTTTTTTTGCTGTTGTTGTCATCTTTCTTTCTTCTCTTTTAAAGAAGTTAAAGTGAGTCACTTCACAAAACAAAGTAGAACAGACTACAGTATTCATCTGAAAAGTTTTGTGTGTGTATGCAAACAAAAGTGCCTTCTATTTGTTATGTATGTAACTGAGAACTTCCATGTAAATGTTAGAAAGACATTTATGTAAACAGGTAAATATTAAATTATTCTAATAGTGTTCATATATTGAATAGAAATATATAAAGTTATAGTAGGATGTTAGTACAGATAGACTTCTAGAAAAAAATTTAGAGAAAAATTATAGATATAAAATTTCTGGCAAGACAGCTAATTATTACCTCGTAAGAGGTAACAATTTTGCACAATTTTTATTATTCATCATGTACTGCAGAGAAATACAAAACCCAAGACATTAATTAAAATTATACTGTCTTAAGTATATGCCCATTCATTTAGAAATATGAGAAAAAAATTCCCAGTTCCATCACAATATGCTACATGAATGCTTATGAATTTATCTTAAATAAGGTAGGAGACTGTGTCTTCATTTTACAGGACTGTGAAAGAAATTTGAGCTACTGTATTGCTAGATTTATTTGTTATGATCACTGAAGGAGCAGGTCTACTCTCTTGGAAGGAAGGATTTTTATAATAACCAAAAGGATACTTGACTAGCTGTTTATAATATTGATATATTTCATGAATAAATGCTGATGGAGTGATGTTTGTTGGCATGTTGGCAATAAATTAGGAAGTACTTTAGTTAGATACATGCACATAGATCAATTGGGAATTATTATAGGCAGGCTATTTGCAAATCCTATGAATCCCCTGGACCTGCTTAAGAAAAGGCATAAAATAGTTATTTTGTTGGATGCAGAGCAGGTCTTTAATTTGGATAGAATGTGAATATATGTACAGTGTTTTAGGCAAGCACAAGCTTTAAAAATACACTTGACAAGAACTAATAAAAAGTACAAATATGGAACTTAGGAGAATGTTTCTTTTCCTTAAAATATGTGCAATTTTATCGCTGAAAGGTATGGCTAGGAAAAATGAGCAATGGAAGACCTAAGAAGAGAGCTGAGACAAAAGCTGAAACAGTATGGATGGAAATTTATATACTTATTAATACATAACTTCTTGCAAGCGACAGTACTGGTGTTGTCTGTGTCTGGTAAGACGTAAATACATACAGTCACTTATTATGGATTGAATGTGTTTGAAGACTTAGAAGAAGCCTGTAAGAAATGAATCATAATAGTGATTCTTGAGCTGAATGACAATAACCCATTAGATTTGTGTTTTTTTTTATATTGGAATATTTTATAAGTGATCTTCTCTGTGTCGTTTCACTACTCATATTTGTAAAGTAACATCACTACTCTATTCAGTAGTATGGATTCTCTTTATGCATTTAGTGAAGATGAAAGTTCCCCACTTCTTAGCCATGTTTCTTGTTTATAATTTTGAGATTTTTCTCAGATTTTTCTATTTTGCTACATCTTTAGGAACTGAGATTTTTTTTGTTCTTTAAGTATTGCTTTATGTTGTTATTACTCACAGTTTCTACCACCACATTCTGACATGTTCCACATATGTTTGGTGTTGTTGAATTTCTGATGGTCAGATACTGTTTAAAAGAGAGGCACAACCCTCACTCCTCCTGCCATCAGAGATGCACCTGCTGGTTTGGTAAGGTAATAATTTTAAGACATGTTGTATTCTGGAATAGCTTTGTTGCGTCATGGTTGATAAAGGCTGGAGAATGAGCTACATCTTCGATACTGAATTGTCGAAGTGCTTTTACAGCACTAACTCAGATGTGATATTTTTGTGAGAAAATCAGGTGAATGTCATAGACACTCTAAAGGTAAAGTTATTAGATGGACTGATTGTGTGCAGGCGTGGAGTTTCAGATGGGGTTGGCTTCCATTTCCTACTCCAGTAGACCATAATTCATCTAATTGGCTTGCTTTGTAGTTTCCTTTTCACTTTAGGGGAGCAGATGGCTTCTTTCACTGTACTGTGTCATTGCAGTCGGAAGTGTTGGAACGTCTAACCCTCTTATGCCTATAAGGCAGGGGTGTCAAGCTCATTTTTACCGGCGGCCACATCAACCTCATGGTTGCCTTTGAAGGGCCACATGTAATTTTAGGACAGTATAAATGCAGGAGTGGTTACATTTCTACAGTCCTACAATTAAATGTGGCCCCTTTAAGGCAACTGTGAGGCTGATGTGGCCGCCGGTAAAATGAGTTTGACACCCCTGTTCTAAGGGATATATCCAAGTTTCTGTGTATACTTTTACAGACAGCAGACAGGAATAAGCAGCATTACTTTGGTGTATCAGGTGTTCCCTGCCTGCTTACTGCACTGCGAGCCTGTATACAAAAAATACAAACTGTCTTCAAAATTGGACAGTAAACCACAGAAAGTTGGCATCCTATTGAAGAAGGATCCTATAGAGAAATTAAAATATAAAGTACCTCCTCTCAGGAATATTTTCAGATGTTTTTTAGTGGAGGATGGATGAGCTGAGGCAGATGTCAAGAGAAGTGTGTTTTACACCTCAAAAGCTGTCACAGCAGAAGTGCTAGCCTGTGGTTCAGTGATGGAATATGGAGATAGCAGATGGTGTCAGAACAGAGATATCTGTCAGAATAGGGCTGGAGAAGGAGAAAGCTGCAAAGAAGTAACAGTTTTGACTGTAGGTTTTAGAAGTGAACCAGGGAAAGTCAAAATCAATATGCCGCATTGTAGACAGTCAGGAAAAAAGGCACAGTGAGTTTAACATCATCCTAACGGATCAGTCAGCAAACACCCAGGTTAGCATTCTGCTTGTAAGCTGAAGAAAAGGGCTGGTTGAAAATGGGTATAAAAAGGATTTCAGTAGATTTGTCCCTGTACTTGTGAGTATAGGTGCTGCTGCCACAAGGATGCTGAAAGCTTGAATGAGGATAGAAATGGAATGTTTTTTTGTATGGTGCCCAGCTCATTCCTTTCTGCAGAAGATGTGGTCCTCCTCCCTGCCCCCATGAGTCTTTGCATTGCTTTGTGCTTCTGAAAGGGCCTCTGGAATATACAGAGACAAAGATGAGAGAGATTCCTAACCTGAACCAGAAATAAGACTTCCCTACCGCTCCCCCCACCTCCCATCCCACCCCAAGGTAAAGAGTAGAACGCTTTTGGCATTTTTTTTCCTACAATGGCAAATTTGTTGCAATAATTTCCATACCTGAGGATGAGCTACCAAGACTGTGGTTGGACTTGGTGAATCATTAGCGCTCTCAAACATTCTTTAAAATGTATTATAATAGCTGTGACTGTTGCTATAACTATAATGTAATGGTTGTACTTGTTGTTATAATATTGTTAATCCCTGAAGTGGTCAGACAGTTGGACTAGATGATTGCTATAGGTCTCTTCCAACTGAACTATTCTATTAAAATTGTTATATTGTTATCAGAAGGTGCTATGCGGTATATCCCATGTTAGAGACACTAGAAGTTTGTGCATTGCTGTGTTTTACCTCTTAGATGCCATCCAATGCTGACGGATCTTCTAGCTGCCTTTTGAGATTTTCTGAAAAGCAGCTGTAAGACATTTGCATATTGTCTGTATGAATGAAACATACAAATGTGTAGCAAAACCCCCAAAAGATTAATTATGACTGTGGTCAGTGCAAGGTGTAAAGCTTAAAAAAAAGTCACTGCCCAAGATGCCATTCTCAGAGGAGTATCCTCACAGAGGCAAAGGAGTTGTTTTCCACTTATATTCTCTGTTTGCTCCCATGGGAATATCTAGTCTTGACCTTGTGGAAAACTTGCTGTGTCATTTATCCCATGATATTAATAATTTATACCTCCCCTCTGCATTTATATCCATCTTTTATCCTTCAGTAGACCTTTCAGAGGAAACTTTGTGTCTAAAAAAGATAATAAAAACAACAATAATGCATTTTTTTTAACCTTTAAGCATAACATAGTGTAAAGGTCAATGTATTTGTCAATGTAATACTTAAATATAAAGGCAGTAATTTAGTTTCCTGATTGCTACAGGTTATAGTTCTTTATTATGCTAATAAGACTTGATAATAAACATCTATTATAAATGCCATAAAATTAAAAATAGATTGTACCAAAAAATATGACTAGGTTACTTTAAAATTAAACATTTAACTTCTCTTTCTTTTTTATGTCTGTTTTGATTATGTATAGGCAGGTAAAATTATTGTAAATCTTTCTTAATTGTTGCATATATTTCTTTAAGAAACCTTTAACAAAGTGCTATTTAATTCATTTAGGAAAAAAAATTGGTAGTTAAAATATTCCAAAAAAGGTATTTGTACTTTCATTGCAGTAGCAGTCTTTTATAACTCTGTGATCTTGAAGTACTGGATGGAACTATTAATATTTCAAGTGGATGCAGGAGCAATTTTTACTTTAGAGTAGCAGAGAACATTATGGTAAAATCTTTGAGGTTTAATTTCCTCTTATGTTAAGCGTGGCTGGCACCCTTACAAGCAGCAAGCCTGGCACTGCAGAACCCTGGAGCAGAGCTACACACCAGAACATGTGACAGGGATGTGCACCATCTAAAAAGCCGCTGAGTGGATGCAATCTCAATTAGTTGTTCTGATTAAATAGTGAATTAATAGGTAGGGGACTTCACGTATCTACAGGGGTTTGCAATATATAACCGAAAAAATGGAAATAAATGGCCTTTTATATATGGAGTAGCTTTATGTCAGCAAATGCTTTAAGTGTAGTTTGAAAAAAAGTATTCAGACCAATAAAACAAACTCCTTTGCCAGTCAAATCTCCCAGCCAAAGCTCCTGTTCATATAATAATAATTCTTGTTTATTTACTTTTCATTAGGAATCACAAATAACTTGACATGGAGGAGGTCAGTATCCTGCATCACCTGGGCCTCAGGCCAGTGCTGAGACCTCTGGGGTGCTGTGGCTGATGGAAAGGTTCTCCCTTGGGACTGCTACCTCTGCCGCTGCTCTGCACATCTTGCCATAAGGTGCACAGCAAATCTGCATTGGCAAAATTCCCGTGAAAGTCGTATCTCAGACATGAAAGAGAGGCTAGCTGCAGTTTTGCCAACTATTTCATTTTATCTTGGATTTTCATGAGTTTTCTTCTTGCTTTTTCTGAAAGCTTCAGCCAGTGTGTGTGTATATTTTTTTTGTTTGTTTTGGTTTGTTTTTTTTTTTTTTTTTTTTGAAAAAAAGACTGTGTCTTTTCCTTTAGGAAGGGATAGGCTTTCATGTTTACGAAGGAGGTTTGGTGACATAAACAGTTGGAAACCCCACTTTCAGAAGACAAGAATTGCTTTGTTAATATTATGACTTGGAAGTCTGACGTGGTTTTTAAGCATTTTTTGCTGGAAATATTTTCTGTGACTTAAGGAAAAGAGAACAAGGAAGCAGGAGAAGGTAGTTGAGCAGAGCTTTTTTTTACATCTGATTCTTCATTGCTGTCTTTCATGGCAGCCACAATATACCTCTGATTTATTCCTAGCAGCTGTGAATAAAGGAGCTTTAGCCAGCTCACTGCAGCCACCTCTCCCTACTACTTTTGAGTGTGGTTGGAAGTAGTGACGAATCAGAGCTATAAAGTTCCATTTCAAAGAACTCTTAGCTGATGTTGTGGTTTAACCCCAGCTGGCAACCAAGAGCCATGCAGCCTCTCACTTGCTTTCCCCTGGTGGGATGGGGGAGAAAAACTGAAGGGTAAAAGTGAGAAAGCTCATGGGTCAAGGTAAAGAATGTTTAGTAGGTAAAGTAAAAGCCACATACACCAGCAAAGCAAAACAAGGGATTCATTCACCCCTTCGCATGGGCAGGCAGGTGTTCAGCCATTTCCAGGAAAACTGGGCTCTATCACAGGTAACAGTCACTTGGGACGACAAACACCATCGCTCCGAATGTTGCCCCACATCCTTCTTCTCCCTCCAGCTTTACATACTGAACACTGTGACGTATGGTATGGAATATCCCTTAAGTCCTTAAGTTTTTTTACAAATATTGGCAACATCTTTCAGTATTATGCTGCAGGCACACTACAACTGGGACAAAATACTGACACTCGAGACCTTCTACTGGATCTTAAGAATTGAGAACCAAATTTAAAAATAAGTCACATACACACAAGCTCACACACTCTCAAACTTGTACAAACCCTAGCCAGCCCCTCATAGCTGGAAATACCTTGTCACCTCTACTTGGAACTACTTTTTTTTTTTTTTCCTTGGGGGAAATAAAATCATTGTGGTCTGAATGAGAGATCTGCAAGGCATGCTGACAAACCCTTTGAGGCTGCTCTTGATATGGATACTGTTTAACTGTTTGGGGATGGTGGTTTTATTCAGTCCTCTTTTTAATTAACATTCCAGTAGATACTACTGATTTTTTTTCTTTTTCATGGTAGGCTGAATCTGTTTGCTGCTGGTCCCTCTGCTTTGCCGCATAGTTTCAGTGTCTTGTAGCAAAACATGACTTGTGTAATCATACAGCCATGTTGTCTATGTTCTCTTAATTGTTTGCTGCATCATAATATCTTAACCAGATGCAGATGAAACTGAAATATATGTCTTACAGCAACATTAATGACTGGTACTGCAATTGAAATGCAAGGCTAAGAAAGTTCTGCTCTTGGCTCTGTCGCAAGCCTCTAACAATGACACTGAGTAAGGCAGTTGTATTCTTTGAGCTTTATTTATCTCCACATATAAATGAGAAAAGGAACTGGCTGTCGTCTTATCATTATGCCAAAGCTTTGTTTCCTGATGCTTACTGACCACCAAGTACCATTATATTTACCATGGAGAGAAAAAAACCCAACAAAATCTATAAAACAGAATTTATATCATTTGCTGGTGAAAAGAAGTAGGATTTGCTACCAGATATGTTACCTACAGTATCACATAGAATCTTGCACTGATAATGGTGGCATTAGTACGTTTTGGAGGACATAATTTGGTAACACTTTGTCTTCAACAACCCTGGGCAATTCATGTATTTGTATCAGGTGAGTGACTTCAGACATGACTTTGAAGGAGTTTTAAGATCTGTTATTCAACCTGTGTTTTTCCTGATAGAGGAAAGCATGCAGTAGGATGAAATAGAAGTTTCTTCTGATAAAAACTTCTTTAGCATTAATTTACTCTGAGTGAGATGGGGAAAAGATGGGACAGGACAGTGTGACATGTGCCTTTTTATAATCCTTCTAAAAATTCTTCCAAACAAGGTTTCTACTATTATGCTGAAAAGGGTCATAAAAGTATCTGTTTTGCCTCTAGGTGCATGGCTTTATTTGGTGGTTGCCTAACTTCAATGTAACCATAGTGGGGGAGGTCAAGGGGAGGTAAAGATTTAAAAACAAAACAAAAACAACGAAAACCCGCGATTAACCAACCAACCAAAAACCCCCCAAAACCCAAACTGCTCTCCTCACACAAACCAGCCCCCATAACCCCAGCAACAAATACCAAACAAAACAAAAAGCAACAATGAAGGCAGCAAGACCCATCCTCCATTTTTCTAGACTGCCTAACAATGATCTCTCCTGATCATATTTGATAGAAATTTTGCTTAGTAGTGTATACTAATGTAGGGGTCGGTGTGTGTTGTGGCTGTTTGCTGTGTGTGGTGGTGTGTAGTTGTTTTTGTTTGTGTTGTTTTTGGTGGTGTGGTGTTTTGTTTTGTTTTGGTGTGTTTGTTTGCAGATTGTTCAGAGACATTCTAATAGTTTATGAGCATATTTTGGTTCCACACGCCTTCACTGAGAACCAGTTGCATAGACTACATTTATTGGATATTTTCAGTCTTTGTGTTTGGCACCAGTCTTTTTCTGGTATACCAAACAGGAGGAAAAACGTCAAGGTAGGCCCTTTTGCAATGAAAATCCTAAAAAAAATAGAGTAGTTCCCTTGCTTCTTTCCACTTTTTCCTTATGTTTCCAATAAATGGTCTAAACTAGAGTAATTTAAATTAAAATTAGAGTCAAGATTGCTGGCTGATGTAAATACATATTGTTCAAATTAGTATTGCTCTGTATTGGACAATAGTTTGAGTGCCCCTTTTGATGGAAAGAGAAGAGAGTAGGAATGGAGTGTGTTATGTATCTAGTACAATGCAGAAGTGTTACTGTCAAACACAGTGGACTATTTGAGCACATTCTTGCATGGGATTGTTTTTAGTTGCACTTAGAGTTCAAAAAGTGCATTTCATTTTTGGTATATAGAGAGCTGTTCACGTTTCCTTGCATGTCTGCATTCTTCTGTGGGAAAGGATAGCAAATACTCTTTGGCTTACGCAAGCCAGGTCAGATTGCTGCTGGTCATAAAACAGGTTTGTAAAACTAGACTACTTGAACATCTGGTTAGGGGAATGGAAGAATTTCTGATGCTTTTTCAGTTACATTTATATACTATTCCTTTCATTCCTGAGTTGTTCTTTAGAAAGTTAAAAATGCAGGTCTCCCTTCTGTGGTCAGACTGATTGAAATGCAATGTTACTGTTTGACTACTGCCACTACTGGCCCTATCAATTTTTAAGATGTTAAACAGAAGGGCATGGATAATACCAACTTACAGCTTGGTTTGTACATCATAGAATATTCACAAATAACATTCCCTCTATTTGCTAAGTCCTGATCCAGCTTTTCTCCCCATTGCATTGCTATTACCATTTCAAAGGAGAAAAGAACAGAGAGAATTTACAATATGCATTTCTCTTTTGCTTTCTCTGTAATAAAATGCAAACAACTTTATTTTCCACAAGGCTATTGCTGGCTTGCTTTTAATCAAATAAATATCATACCCATTAATTATTGTTTGATTTAATTATTAATTGAATTATTGAGAAATAGTTCTTGATTCACAGAGGTTTCTCTTGAGCCGTCCAACACAGTTATAAATAAAGAAGGCTGTGAGAAAGTAGTACTGCAAAAGTTCTTGGTTAATGTTAATATGAAAGGACTCACTATGGGTTATTTGCATTAAGTAATGATGACCTGAGATCAAAGTCAGAGCCCACTGGAACTTGAGATTCCAAGGTAGCTGGATTCTGAGATGTCTACTGAAATCTTCCAGAAATGAAATATAAGCTACTGTAATGGGCTATCAAAACTGTCAAGCTGGCTCAGCAGAATGAGTGATGTGTTTAAGTCTGATCATCTTCAAAAGCTCCGTGAAACTAGAAGCGTTCCATCCAAATGGCCACAAGCGACTTCTGTATCCGATTATCAAAAACAAGCTTAACAAAAGCTGTCAAGTGTTGAATTGGGTTTTGGAATCATGTTGCAAAGTGATAAAATTGTTGTGCTTAAAGAGAACTTTGTACAGAGATTAATAAACATTTCTCCTGCTTATTGATTCCAAAGAAGTAATTAATATCAAAAGGAAGTAATTCCATTTTTAGCTCATGCATATATGAAAAGTTTAAATGTTACTTTTGTCGACAAGTCTTCAACAATACTGTGAAGTGTGCAAACACAAAAGGTGGGGATTTAACATTAAGCAAAGCCTGACAGACTGTAAGTGCTTACAGATCTGCTCTTGTAGAAAATCACTGATTGTGTAAAATTAATTAGTATAATTCTGATCAGTGATTCTCTCTCAGTAATAGTTTAACTGGAATTAATAATCAGCTGCTCTTTGTATTTTTAATTTATGCTTCTGACTTTACTGTATGTGTTAAAAATAGAGCTGAAAAGAGTTTTTAGGGAGCCTTGCTGCAAGCTCTTATCTCTTTAAAAATAAAATAAAGACAAGACAAGATTATGAGAAGAAATATAATTAAAGTCACAGATGAAATTAAAGAGGGTGGGAAAAATGAGGACAGCAAAGATTTCTCTCCCCTTTAGAATCTAAAGCACTAGAGGCAATGAAGCCAGGGAGTAGAGGGCAAAAAAACTCAAATCATTTTTTTTAGTTGCTAGAAAACTACCTTGAAAGTGTTCAATTCAACTGAAATTTCTATTTCCTAGGCCTTTGTGAGCTTTGCTGAGACTAGGTCTCTCAGTCTCTGGTTTTAGCAAAGCATAGCTTAAACATGGAATTCTGAAGTTAGGAAAATGTAGTGAGCATCCATTTTTTTGTTATAGGTACTCTGGTCCTGTGTTACCAGCACTTCTAGTCTATTAAAGAGTTTTGTGGTAACTTGCTGTTTTTCTTGTTACAGTCAATAGTCATAAAAGAAATTTTTTTTCATCTTGAAGGAAAAAAATAAAATTTTTACCTTTTAAGAAGAAGGAAGATATAAGTTGAAAACGTAAATGAGTATGTGCTCTTAGAGACCAGGGTTGAATGGAAAAGTCTAAAATATGTAGTTTAAAAATGTTCCCATGGAGTGTCAAAACTTTTAGGAAGAGGTGACTTTTTCTTCTTTAGTGTTTAGATTGTTTCAGGAAAATTAATTTAAAAAACCCCAAACAGCTGCTTTTGAGGCACTCTAAAATAGATGGTGTTTGTTACTAAGAACAATTCAAGAAAGGTGTATTTTGTGTTTTGGTAGCACAGAAAGACGTATTCAACGAAAGATTTTTATAATATGTCTATAGAAGAAAATACTTAGTTTTAATATTTAATTTCCTACTGGAAGAAAGGACGAATGATTTCCTATATTAAAAAGTTAACCACAGCAATTCAAAATTATTCACAGGCTTTTAGTTTTCTATATTGAATCTTGAGTGTTTCCTGGGACTAGCAGATGAAGATGAGCATTATCTTAGAACATCTGTATTATTGTTTCCTCAGCTAAGACAGAAAATAGTGCACAGATGAGCATCTAATACCTTTCTATATTTATTTGCCATTAATTGATTTTTTTCTTTATGCTTTAGGTGTTAGGAATCCTTTAACGCTTGGACTTCAGAGAATTGCTTCTATAGCAAGATCTAAATCTTTTATCATTCTTCAGATGCTTCACTTTGACTCTAATCTAGTCTACCTGGTAAGTATTGTCCAGGATCCTCTGTGGTGAGAACACTATCGATGTTTTTAATAGGTGCATTTTGTGAAGTAGGAGATGATGTTTAATGTCTTTTGTAAAGAGATGTAGTCAGAACAGAAGGTAAACTTTTATATGAAGAAACACTTATTTTTTCCATTGATTCCTGGTATTAAAATAGTCAATGGTATTGGTTTATATGGTAAATGGTATGAAATGTTGAGTCTTGTAAATGCTACCAAAATCACAGTGCAAAGTGTTCATATATACTTGGAAATGAGTTTTCTCAATTACATGGCAGTGCCCTGAAGGAACATCATGCACCTGTCTTGCGATTTCTGGAGAATTCTGCTGATACTGGTAAGAGCTTGATACGGGCATTGAGTTTAAAATGTCCTTAAAGTGTTATGAATCAAATTCTGGCCAGTCTGTGTTTGGAGTAAATCACTTTATAAACATATGTCAGTGTTTTATGTTGCTGCAGCAGAGATCAGAGTAAGCAGTAAATATTTATTATAAATTCTAACAGAGCATTTGGCTGTGATGTTTGTGAACTACCTAGAGGGTCTGGTTGGAAAAAAAGGCTTTTATTCACATTATGCACACACTATTTCATGGTTTTATCAACTGCTTCAGCCCTTCTCAGACTGCTGTAGCAGAACTAGTGTCAGACCACATTTGCTGAAACTCATAAATGTCTAAAGAATGTCTAAACTACTGGTTTTGGTAGTTCAGAACTTGGCTTATCTAATTTTATTTGCTATACTGCACATTTCATATTTACTACTTGTAATAATTTTGCTTTCAGGAGCTTCTCTGCTTTTCCAATGCTTTTCAGTAGATAACAATTCATGGTTTTTAGTGCAACATGTATCACATGGATAAATCGACTTAGTTGGCTTTTCAGTCATGGATTAAGCCAGGCTAAAGGATGGTTAAACTTTTAAAAAATTTTTAGTTTTCCTTTGTCATTTAGATAAATTTTTATTTTGCTTATTTGAACAAACAGAATGAAAATATTTTATGAAGATACTTCCTAGGACATCTGTGCTTTATGTTATTTGTATAAATTGTGAGTTACATAGCTGAGAATTTTTCCCTTGGAAAAATTGTCATCAGGAGAACTTGTTATGATTACAATTTTTTTTCACAGATCATATTGTTTTGGGTTTTTTTAAATTTGCTTTGTTGCAACAAAGAAATATAATCAGAAAACATGTCAACCAAAAAATAAAAAGATACTTCCAGCAGTTTTATGTTGCAACAGTCCTTATTTATTGAAATAGCAAAAATTAAATGAAAGAAAAAGAATGTGTTAAATTACCATTCTCTACTGGGATGTCATGAAGAAATATACTTGTGGGGTAAACAAAGCAGATAAAATTGGAAATTGAAACCTAAAATTAGATTTTCATAAGGATCTGTAGTGGAAAACTCTAAGGCTTTGTAATACCTATTTTGTTTGCTTTAGAATGAAATCAGATTTTAGAATTAAAACTATTTCCTGTGATCAATATCTGACAGTTCCTTTTTCTTCTTCTATGAATCAATCAAATTTTAAAATATCATAGCAACTAAGTTGGGTCTTGAGTCCTAAGCTGTAGTAACATTTTGTCTGCAAAGATTCAAAATCACTTTGTTTTTTTAAAAAAGTTATGATAATAATTTGTCCTCTTATTTACTTAAACAGTAATACTTTGTATTGGGAAAGAACATTTCCCTTGGAGGGAAGGACGTCCGTAAAAACTCATGAAGTTGCCTGTGTGTCTACTGGCTATTGGGTCTGAAACCATTAGACTGACGAATACCATTCATGTTGTCTCTCTCAAAGTGAATTGGCTGAGTGTCACAGTTCAGAGACGCATCTTCCCCACTGAGCACCGTGCCTGGGCAGGTGGGCAGAGCCAGGCCCTTGGGGAGCACAACAGGCACAGCAGGAGCCTGGCTGAGGTGTTCTAGGATGCTGCTTCTGTGCTTCTCCAAGTAGATTTGTCGTATTTTTGCATGTAGATGCTTGAGGAACAGATCTGTTCATTCTGCGGCATACCCAGTGAGGTGTTTCCCATTCTCAGTTCAGCGTAACAAAGAGCTGTGTGTTCTAGGAAATACTTGAGTGCATCCCTTGGGCCAACTGAACATAAGCTTAGCAAAGGTCTAAATGAAACATTGCGTGCTGCAGTTACCCTGTCTTTTAGTACTTCATGCTGTGTCGCATCAGTAGACACTTGAGTTGTGGTACTGAAGAACATGAGAAAGTGGTCAATGATATATTATAGCTACTTATTTTCAGTGCCTTGTTCCTTAATTAATTCCTTCTAGGTATAAGCTTGGCTGGTATTATGTCAGCCTGGGACTGAACTTTTTTTCACCTAATTTGATCAGTTAGTCAAAACATGTTTTACTACATTCTGAGTAATTGCCCTTGAACAAAAAAAGGTATCACATAAAGTTCAAATGTTTTGAACAATATGTAAAGCATCTCTAAAGATGCTAAAGATCTCTAAAGAGCAGGTAGTTTTCTTAACAGTTCAGCTCCTATAGGTCTGCCACTTTTTAACCTAACTTCAAAGTCATGGTGTTTGAGATGGCACTTCCAATGAATCAGGTTTGCTTATGTGATCATAAATAGTAGGTGTAAGTCAGACATGCAGTTGTCATTTCCATATCTAAAAAAAGAATTCACAGTAAAACAAGAAGATGGGTGCTTTGAGTGATTATTCTGACTTATTGTACTCCATATGCTCAGTACGTTTAATTAAAATAAAATCTTTCCCTGGGCATTTGGATAAATCCTGGCAAATGAATTTTGTTGTTTTCTTATATTTCACTATCTGTCTTCATCTTCTTCTCTTGAAATTTGAGTAGAAACTCATTAGAACAGGGGCCTTTTTAAAAAAAAATAAAATGAAAAATTGTAACTGTACAGCATAAAGCTCAGTGGAGAATCCTTTTACTTGCTCTGGAACATTTTGATGTGCCACAGGATATGCAGAGCTGAAAACAGAGCAGAAATGAAGCATCTCCTTTAAAGAGACCTGCCATGTTGAAGAATTTGGGGGAAAAAAACACCAAAACTCTTTGGTAGTAGCACTGAGAGGGGAATACTCACAAACTTCTGCAAACATTATTCTGCAAATGCCATTCTAAACAGACTTAGCTCTATGAACAGTAACGTGACATTTATAACTGTACTAAATAATGCAGCAAAAGAATTTTGAAGGTTCATGTGAACCTTTCTACATGCAGACTTTGCAGTTTCTTAAATTATTTACCATGTTTAGAAACCACCTCAGTGACTCATATTTTTGAAACACAAAGCAAATATTAACTGTTGAGTTATATGAGAATTTTGAGTTTACATCAGAAGGGAGAATATGTGAATTCTGTGTGACTTGTGGTTTTACAAATCAGTGAGGCAAACTACTTTTTCATTTCTACCAGTGCAAACCAAAGCACTTGATTTAATTTTTGTGAGATAGGATATACCTGTTTAAACATTCTTTTACACTGAATTGGAGCATCACAGTGATATTTCAGTAACAGAAGAAAAATAGGTAGCCGATTCTCTACAGTCCTGTACTAGTGACTGCATATTTCATGCTATCAGAATAAAATATCCAACTTATTGTGGACAGAGTATGTAAATTATAATGAAAGTGGTTATTATTGGCATTTTAATTAATAGGTATATTATCAATAATGTTATCATTAATAAGTTTATTATATTGTGTTCTTACACTGGAGGCCATTACTGACTTTCTTTAGTCTGACCAAAGTTAATGGGATATTTATAACGAACCGTCACATTACAGATAATTTGTCTAGTTTTAAATTTTTTTTAATATCTCTTTATTTTGCAAAACTGTGTGAGTGCCTGTATGTATTAATATATATCAGTGCATGGATGTAGGTTACAGGGATTTTTGTGATACGCAAACTATTCAGCTACAGTTAATGATATTGTAAATATCATAGAAATTGCTAAGAGGTATTGGTCTATTTTTTTTAAAGAACTGAGTACTGGGGAGAATGCAAAGCTCTTTCACTTAGGAGCAAGAATATGAATATTGTGCCATTAACCCTGGATTAAACATTTATTGAAAGAAGTCCTTTTCAAACTAGATTAGTTCATGGTCAGTCTTCGTTGGTATGACCAGAGTGCCAACAGCATCACTAAGTCAGCTAATCTAAACAGTGGTAGAAGTGTGTAGGTTGTGCATACAGCTGTGTCATTCCAAAAAAAAAAAAAAAAAAAGCTTTGTTCTTTTCAGAAAACTCACACCTGACAATGCTGGCACTGGCTCTGTCAGACTTAAGAGAAGCTTCTAACAGCTTCTCACAGAAGCCTGTAGCCCACTGCTACCAAAACCTTGCCATGCAAACCCAGCATAAGTTTATTTTTTAGAAATGTTTTGAAAATTCTCACAGCAGCCAGAAGCTCAGAACGTTACCCGTGCATTCAAGGGACTGCTTATTTGCATGGTCCTAATAGAAATGGTACAGGTGTTGATCCAATGTAAAGATAAAAACGATCTATTTCAGATTCATTGTTGTATATAAATGTATTCGTTTTTGCTTCCTTTGGGAATAAAACTGTTTGACACATAGCTTGGAATAGCCCTTTGTAATCCCTTCTTGGATATAGGGAAAGAACCGGTTTATGAGGTCAAACTGACCAAATAGTGCTCTGTGGACTGTGAGCAACAGGATGGACTGGTACACGCTTGACTTTCTACTTGAACTTTTATCAATATGAACATCAGGGAAAAATTGTATGCGTTCTCAGGGTTTGTTTCTTTGTTGTGTCGTGTTTTGCCCTTTAATTGTGTAGTGGAATACATTAGAGCAAAATCCCAACAATGTTCTTTTCTAGACTATACCACAGTTTGACTGCTCATAAGCACATATTTCAGGTACTGCAAAGGTTCTTCATAATTATTTGAAAGTCTGTCAGTATCCCTGGGGAAGACATAATTTGTAACAGAACAAACAGTAATATTTACTTCAGCCCCTTGTCTTCTTGATGGATAGTCTTTATAATGGAGGTATTAATGCATGTATGCTAAGGCTTAGTGTCAAGGATTAAAATTTAGTTGTGCAAACACTTCCTCATATTTCAGGGATTTGTAGGACAAGACTGTTTTGCTCACACAGATTTGTTCTCAAAGTAACTGTTCTGGAACTTTAACTTAAGTCATAACCAAATTTTCAGCTGCTACAATAGTGTAACATGAAGTAATTTATTTAAATCTGAAATGGAGTGGTCAAGACTTCTGGAGCTGACCATTGAATTTGTCTGTTTAAACAAAACTACTGTACAACAAAGACAACAGAATATGTGACATATTTTGGTAGGCAATGTTTAAAATACCCCAAACTATCTGGTTTCCATGTGCAATGCTGGATCAAGAAAAACAAAACAAACCAACTAATGAATTGCATTTAAAAAAGAGAAGCATGTGAACATCCTCTTCTGCAGTAAGCAACAACTGCAAAATAATTCTGCTTATAATGGGTGAAAATTTAGAAAAAAAACCCCACCCTGATGTTTTTCCTTAACCAGTCTGTTATTTGAAAACAGGATGAACTTGAATTTTCTTTAACTATTGAATATGAGATTTTTTTTTTTTTTTTTTAATGAAAAGTAAGTGGTTGAAACTGCTTATACTGGAACTGAAAGCTTTCAGTTCACTATAGAATTTGTAGGACAGCACAATGACCTCCTGAGATTTCCTGGTTTATTTTTTAGGGAATTAATTTTCTTAAGGATTAGTTCAGATACTGCTGCAGGCTGTGTCAGATTCTCAGAGTATTTGCCTGGTAGCTGTACTCAATCTAAATAGGCAACAAAAAAAAACTTATAAAAAAGCAACATGACGATCAGTTTGTGAAATGTCAGTTTTAATTTCTTGATTGGCTCACCAATCTCTCCTCTCCCAAGAAAGGATAGGAAGGGAAAAGCAACAGTTATTTTTGACGTGCCCCTAGGTAATTACATTCTTCATTGTCAGACAAGAATGTGAATGCTTGAGTGCACAATTCAGAAATTAAAAGCTGCTGCACTCATTTGGAAGGCATGTTTTCTTTTGGGGTTTGTGCCACCATTTAGAAAAATCTTTGTCTCCTTTTAGCTGCGATCATCTCTTGGGGAACCAAAGGAGATATTTTTTTTTAGCAGTATTGTTCAAAATGTAGCTGATCAAAAACATAGTAGCAAATTTCTTCATTCAAAACTGAAAGGAACTTTCAGTGGGCTTTTGATTAAAATTTTAGTCATATAATAATAGGGAAGATAGAGCAGTACACATGGCAAAAGATCCTACTGGACTGGTTTGCCTGTTGGAGCGCACCGGGACCAAATAACTCCAATGTTACCGGTGAGGTAGTTGTCAGACCTCTTCCCTGCTGTGTGGTACCTCCTGCCTGTGCCCTGGGCAGGGATGGACACTGGTTACCTTGGTCACCATCCTGTAGGAAGGTGGGACAAGAACTCGCTCTTAGAGGAAGAAGAGGAAGGACTCTAATCCCCATGCCCCAGTTTCTGATTTCCTTCCATCTACAGGTTTGATCATCTTGAGTTTGTACTTGCAAGACACTGTGTGGTATGTGGGGAGCAGCTCCCTGCTACTGGATTGTCTTCACGGTCTGTAGCCTCTCCCCTGCGGACTACAGGGGACATAATTAACTGGCTCGTATGGGATGCAGAGGTGGCCCGTTGCTTTTAGTGGGGAGATAAACAAGGATCAAATTTGTCAAATGTTGGACCCAAATTTAGAAACTTAAATCAGAGTTGCGTTGTTTTCTGGGCAGTGAACTTAGACTTTCTGCAGCAGCTGTACATTTTGTGGGTGTTTACCTGATGTGAAAATGGGGCTGCTATGGCTAAAGCACTAGGTGCACATTTCAGCAGCTTACCTTTAGCTTTAAAATTTGAAAATTCTGGCTGAATCTGTCTATGTAGTATGTTCTTCTGTTCTTAATTTTCATATTTGCACAGCTCTGTTATTTAGTCAGTTAACAAAAGACTCTTCTAGCTCAAACATGTGAGCCTGTTTCTCAGCTGGCTCATTTATTTCCCCTTAAGTATATTGATCAAATTCATATCAGGTGATGTTTCTGAAGTATTTTTCCATTCTGAACTTTATAGGGTTAAGTTTTGTGGTTATTTGTTGAGGTTTTTTATTTTTTTCACTTAAGAAAATTTAATTTGATCTTCTTTGTAGCTCACTAGCTTCCTAATCTCCAAAGCCATATTATCATCAGCTTAAAATAAGCTATGCGCTGATTGATTGACTGACAGGGAGAAGTTTCTCTCATTTGGCTGGAAATGTGTCCTTTGCCAGAAATAAGCCTATTTATTTATTTATTTATTTATTTATTTATTTATTTATTTATTGACAGCTATTTCTTTCCTGAACATTTTATTCTGCTTGAATGTTAAAGTATTTGTTTCTGTACCATTATGCAGGGAAATAGCTTAGTATTGCTTTCCCCATATTAAAATGCTGCATGTGCAGAACTGCTTGGAGTGAATGTTTATGAATATATGTTCAAAGCTGCATATTCAATATAAAATTTGAAGTCAAACCCAGATATGTGTAGAATAAAGCTTTCTGCCTTTTACTAGTTCATGGCGCTATCATTTATCTGCCTCACCACATAGCGAGCTTTGCAAATAAGATAATTTTGCAGCAGTCTACAGCCAAATCTTAACAGCTGGCTTTCTGTAGTGCTCAGATTCGGATCTGAGCTTCTAATGTAGCTCTTCTCAAATGCCCTTTATCACCAGGAGAAAGGGAGAGACAACTGCTTTGCATTTTTCAGATGTAATGTGTTTTGGGGTTTTACCAAGACCAAAGGCTCTTGATAACAGCTGGGAATTTAACAGTGAGGAGGAGAAAGCTTAATATTAAATACAGTAGATAAAACTACAGATAACCTTTGGAAAGGAACACCTGAGTAACATGTAAAAGAATATGTTTAAAGAGATCACCCCTTATTTTTACTCTTGCTGAAATGAAACAGTTTATGATTTTTAAGCTTATGAGATATAAGATTGCTCAGCAGGGGTGAGAAATAGTTTCATCACCTACAGGTAGAAAATTGATTTTTACTCAGTGTAAGGTGATGTGTAGTATTGCTTTAAATCTGTAGTCGGAAGCAGAACACGTCCCCTCATGCTGTACAAAAATCAATTTACCAGAGAAGAAGGAAACTTAGATATATTCTAAAGTGTGAAATGGAGCGGAAACAAAGCAGTTCTGGGGATAGCACTTGGTACTAACTGTAACAAGGTTTATTCTACAGCTGTAGAGGAAAGTAGACTTTTTTTTCAGTTCTCTTCATTGTTGATATGTAGCTCTCGGTCTTCATAGTGCAACTGGATTCATAAAGCAAAACAGCCACAATATGGTTTGCTTTGCTTTTTCCTCTTAAGTCCTTATCTGATAATTTTACTTTTTTTTTTTCAAGCAGGGCTACTTCAGTGTCTGAATAGTATGAAGTCAAGCTAAAACAGTGGGGCAAGGTTTCAGTTTACTTCAAGTGGTCTTTTTACTGAGATTTTGACCTCCATGATGAGTATCATGCTCAGTCACCTAAGCAGTGAAAAAGTACCAGCGGCATGACCTTCGCTGTTTGCTCCCAAATTGAAGTGTGTCATGGTGGCAGGCGGTGGGAGGTCAGCACCACAGCAGCCAAGGGAGCTGGCAAAAGGTCCAGCCTGGCTGCAATGCTGAGGTGCAATCGCATTTTGTGTAGACATAGTTACCGCTTCCTGGCCAGTGCAGCAAAGTGTGCAATTGTGACAGTGTGACCCTCAGCCATATATTATATACCTTCTGGTTCAAATGGGTCATGTGGAAACTGAATTTGGTTCCCAGCCCAGATAATTAAACCTTTTTCCGGTATGGCAACAAGAGCTGTAGGCACGTTTTTGGATTGTGGTTTAGACATATTTGTGTCATATTAATACCAGTGCAAGCAGAGCAAGTTTGCCCTTAACCCACTGCTGCAGGCCTGGCAAATCAGTATTGAGCCTTGTTTTGTAGCAGCTTCACTGCTATTAAGTCCCAGTCTCTTGGGATTAAAGATCTTGTTTTACCTGCTGGACTGCTATGAAGATGTGCAATGCCTCGAAGTCCTGTAGTGTTTTTGGGAGCCTGGAGAGATGTTACCCAAGGGAACAAGCAGGTGGCCGTGTTTTTTGGAGGCGATTAAATAATTGTTTTATGTAACTTGGAGGTCTTAGTCCTGTCCTGGCAGACACAAAATTTTCTAGAGCAGAGTCTTGTGTAGTAGCACAGAGTCACAGACAGACTCTGTGTGAGAGTGACAGTTGTGCTACCAGCTGTTGAACACAAATTGTAGATGGGTTCTGATGTATTAAAAAAAATACAGTGAAAATTTACAAAATATATAAAGAGGAAAATGTGCAGCAAAGAATAATGGAGCACAGGTGAAAGAGTAGCATTCTGAATAAGAAGTATAAAGGATGGGGAAAAGAAAACTCAGAGTAGAAGGAAGAAACAATAGATCTGCACCTCTACAAGTTTGTGTTTTAATGCACTCTAGAATCTGCTTAACTTGTATTGAAATTAGTTGGAAAGTTAAACGAAGAGATACAGGAGCACTGGCCTACATCTCTCTGCACTTAGGTCACTTTAAACTGACCCAGTTTCCACCAGATTCCCAGACTTCACTGCTGGCTGCAAACACCAGATATTCTGCACACCAGAATTTCAGTGAACACTAATGAAACTAGAAATCTCTGTACTTGTGGATGCTGGCAAGGTAAATGCTCCCTCCTATTACTCCAGTGAAAAAATGACTTTCTATCCAAAATAGCCAGTGACTGCCCTCTACCAAAATGAACAAGATAATTACATTTGTGTGTGCTTAAGAGACTCTGTAAATGGGTGAATAGCAAGAAAGACCAGTATAATGCTGGCATCACAGCCAGTGGTATTTCAGTTGGTTATGCATTTCTGTTTATTGAATGACTGGACACTACTTAATTATAATGGGATTTTAACCCCATAACAAGTTCACGTTGTAAGCATTATTCTCACATTAAACAGTGGAATCTGGGGCAAGTTTAGGTTAGGTAACTAGTGTGAGAATATACTTGGTTCCTTAAATGTATGGGTTTTCCTTTTAAAGAAACCCATCAGATCAATCCTAATCATATCATAAGATGTGGTATCACTGCACATCACACAAATTAACTTCATGCAAGCTTTCTTGGAAAAATTTGGTTGGTTTTCTGTGTGTGCGTCTGTACAGATACCCTTCCAGGTTGAGGTCTGTCCATGTTCAATGTGAGCTGCAGAGTGTACCTTTTTGACAGCTTAGTCAGGTAGATAGCTACATCTCTGAAATCAAAGAGGAATTATCTTGAGAGAGATTGAAAAACGTTATATGTAATCTTTCCAACAAGAAGTCATTAAGCATCGCCTTTGGGGAGATGCTGAGAAAATTTCAGAGTAACAGAAGATTATTTACTTTTGATAGTGCAAATCCAACAGCAGCAAAACCTGGCCATTTTGGTGAGGAAACTAACTCCACAGCTACTTGAGCTACCAAAGCAATACCATTTAAAATGATTGTATGATGAACAAAGAATATCTGGCTACACCATTGAGGTGCTTCTTCTAGCAAATTAAAACCTTTCTATAGAATTTAAGCTTACCTTTTAACCTTGTCTAAGCCTAGTGATATACCAGTCTGATACACCTAATTCATGGCACTGGGATTACAGAATGACCTGTCTTCTTGATCAGTACCTTATCACAACTGTCAAGTTTTACTGCACGGAGATTTCATACGTTAAGCGCTTTTTACATTGGAAAGCAAGTGGTCTGTGTGTGTGGAATATCTTTGTGCATATACGTATTTGTAAAGCACAGTCAGCAAGCTGAACAACTTATTGTGTCATGGGATCATCAAAAGTTTAGACAACTGATTATACTAGTAAGACATCAGATTTTCTTGAATTTTTACTCTTCTGATACTGTATACAAACTCTTTTTTGTTCCTGGGTAAGAGGCTGAATTTCACTGACTAGGCTTATTTAAAACTTGTATGAATTTCAAATTTAAATACTGATTTTTGTGTTAAGATTTCCTGCTGAAAGTGGAATCCAGCCTGTAAACCTATGATGGAGGACTTTAAGCAATTGTCACTATTTTTTATTCGAATGACAGATTCATAGAAAAACACGACTATCTAATGTTGTGGTAGCAATTACTATAAAAATGGTAATAAAGCGGAGGTTACTGAAATGAACAAATTGGTATTAAACTATTGTTCTTTATGCTTTTTTATGACAACAGTAGTTGTTTGTTGCGTGAGCACAAATGTTGATAACTTAAAGGTAAACTTTGTGTTGGCACATAACAATATTGTGTCTGTACGTGCGTCTTGCCCTTATGCTTGTCTACTAGTGGGCTTTACTACAGATGCCTCATAGAATTGGTTTGGTTAGAAAAGATGTTTAAAATCACTGAGTCCAGCCTTAGCCTGGGCTGGGATCTCTGTTGATTACCATGGGGCCAGCAGGTGGGGCTTTAGAGGTGGATTTTCCTTGGCTTTCAAACTTAACATTTAGTTGTCAGTGTCTTCCGCGTCATATACTGAATTGGCTGGTTAGTTTTGGAAGATACCAACAGCAAGGACATCTTTCAACTCATAAATTACTTGACTGCATATTAGGAAATGCTTCTAAAAATTTCTCAGCCTGATTTTTAGATTTGACTTCTGTCTTTTCTCTGAAATATTTTGGATTACCCAGTCTCCTGTTTATCCTTATTTTACTCTCTACTTTCCTACATTACTCTTCCCTTTGAAACCTAGTCTTTGCATGACAAAGAACAAAGTCATATTTTTGATTGACAGCTGTAATTTAAATGATTCCCTTTGAGGGAACCATTTGTAATGGCTTAGAATATTTGCTTTCTTAAGATTCAGCATTACTTTTTTAAGATTCAGCACTCTTTCTCACAAATGATACAATATTTCTTAAGAGGTTTACCTTGTCAGACATTGTTAAAATGTAAATAAAGTAAATAAAATGGATTTGAAGCCACAGGGTGCCTTTAATAGCTTTTTGTCTCAGATGTGAAATAAATACGAACTTTATCTAAACTGCAGATTTCTTTGCGATTGCAGAAAATGACAGTTATATTCCTCTGCTGTTCACTACAGGCTCTTCTGGCTTTAATTTTTGGAGTCAAGGGGCAACAAGTGATACCTATGGATTTTGTGTTAAGAAAACGTTCATAAATTATGGATGAAGTGGGACTCTTATTGGTATTTAAAGACATTGCTCTTGTAGATGAATATTAACAGGGGTAAAAACCTGAAGGAATTCTGAATAAAAACTTTCTGAAATAGAGCAACTGAACAAAGCTTGCATGTTTCAATAAATAATGCTATTGATACTGAAATGATGGACTGTTGAAGTATGCATATTTATGTACCAGATTCTGCCTGTTCTTTATGTAGAGAAATCATTCCGCATAGCAGAACTCCTTAACAGTAAAGTCAGCCTTCAGAGTTCATTCTGAAGGTGGTCATTCCTATGCAAGCAGATTGAATGAAACCTTTGTGTCTTTAACAGGTGGCACCTGCTCTGACCTTCATGGCTGAGGCAAATTTATGTTGTAGTTGGAGTTTTCTGCCCAGCTGGGGGCAACCAAAACCAGGCAAACAAAGGTTGTTGGCAACCCTGTCAAGAGCTGTGTTCTCTGGTAGAAGAGATCGGCGCAATGTCCGCTCTCAAAGGACTGCATAAGCTTGTTTACATTTTACAGGGTTAAAAACAGTTAAGATTTTTATTTATTTTCTTATAAAAGAATGGCATAATGAAAATATTCCAAATGAAATCAATATGCAAACTTCTAAGCAAGAGTAGACTGACAAGGACAGTGGGAAGAAAGTGGAGATGTAAAATGGACATACAAGATGACAGAAGAGTCAAGAGTAGAAGAAACTAAATACAGATGTAATTTACACATTAAGTATGCAGACCTAGTTGGACCTGCTATCCATTTGTTACATATCTTTTCTCTCCCTCATTAAAGTCATTATCAATTCTGCCTGCCTGTCCAGCCCAAATCTGAAGCTTTGGCTAGATCGTCTGAGCTTCTCCTGACTTTGTCTGTTTTGCACAATACGAAAATGTACTCATTTTACACAGAATACTAGAAAGAAGCCTGTTCTCTTTTGATTCTTTTTTGTAGGTTATTTTGTTGCATTGCCCTAGCTTTCTAGAGCATGTGGTAGGGACATTATTTCTGAGTCTTAGTAAAAGAAGTGTAACTGATCATTTTAGAATAATTCTGGCTTTGTGAGTTCTCAAAGATGATCGGTTTCAGATAATTTATCCCTACTTCAGCTAATTATTTTTCTTTAATTTTACTTTATTTTTGGTGATTTGTGCACAGTATACTAGAGATCTGACATGCAGAGGCTGAAACAGTAATTACAGAGTCACTGTGTGGAGCCTTGTGAGATGATGCTCTTACTGTGAAGCATTCTGTTTTGTCAATAAGCTTACATCAATACTTGGCAGGTCACTTATGCAGTTTTAATGTTTCAGAATATAAACTAGACAAAGTGACTAATATCAAATTGAAACTGCTTTGCATCTGCAATTGACAAATCCTATTTTGAAAGCATGCATGAACATGAGGATCAAACTTAGCTTTTAACATTTACATTTTTTTTCCAATGGGGAAGTATCTGATCCACTTCTCATTTACCTATTGTTGATTTCCTGATTCATTCCTAATCCCTTGCAGCTGAGATGTCCTCGCCATTGGAGAAGCAATTAACAAAATCCCTGACTGCAGTGTATGAAGCCATCTGTTAGGAAAGCATAAAAGGTTAACCTAAATCCCAGCACACAGAGATGTCAGACTAGAACAAATCAGCTTGGAGAATTACCTGCAGGCGCCACAAGGCTAAGGTGGAGCATATGTATGGTAAAAAGGTTGTTTATGACTAGCAGAATTAATTTTTCAGGATGAGAAGGTCAGGCATGCAGAACTGAAGGCTGTTTGTGATGAGCAGATATTGGTTTAGGCTCCAGATTTCACCCAGCAGATACCATGCTGGATATTTCTTTTTTTTTTTTTTTTTCTTTTTTTTTTTTTGTGGCATGTCCAAACTGAAAACACTTAAGTAAAGGTTATGATTACAGAGATGCCACTGACTGTTCTCTGTGGAAGGATTTATCAGTCAGCTGCATTTTAAGCTACATTTTCTTCCAAATATATTTTGTATTAGATTCAGCATATTGGTCAAATAGATTCTCAAGAAGGTTATTTCCTCTTTTCCTATCTGACAGCATAAGCCATTTTAACCCTTCCAACTGGAGTCCTTCAGCAGCCTTCAAATCCAGTGCATGTTGATGCAGAACATATTGCGATGTGTATATTAATTGTCTGATTTCCAAATCTGAATGCTGTGGGTTCTATGTTTCTTACATATGAGACAGTGAAACGAATAGCATATATACGTATCTGATAATTGTAAAATTTTGGAAGCATTCTGATTGGATCTTTGTATGATATAAACAAGTGTTGCTCTACTGCCTTTGTTGATTGAGATGGATATAGATGTTCACATACTCACTTCCAGCTGTTTCCTAGGATAAAGTTTAATTCCAGGACATTTTGATGTTCTCCAAAGGATTTGTACTGGTGTATGATTTTTTTTTTTTTTTTTTGTCTAAAATCTGTTCTAAATTCAGCCTATTTTGTACTTAACATTTGCATGTATGCTTTTCAATATGTAAACACTTATGCATTAGGCTACGTATCTAGCACTGATAGAGCTGGCACAACAAAAATGCGTATATGCTGGAAGGAATTAAGGAAAAAAAAAAAAAGCTACCAAAGAGATTGGAGATTGAAGGGACCAATTAGTGAGAAAAGATTAAATGGTCTGATTGTGCCCTTTTCATGCAGGCAAAATTCAATGGAAGATTATTTGGTGAGGGATAAGAGCCAAAAGATGAGATGTAGTCAGGGAAATAGTAACTGAAGGGAGACAATAACCATCTCAAATGCTTGAACAGAGAAGAAATTTAAAATGTAGTTCAGAGCAACATAATGAAAAAAAAAATAGCTATAGAAAATTAACAGAAAGAAGGAAGGTGAATAGCAAAATAAGGAGAAGAAAAAAAAAAGTATGAAAATGGAATTCTTTAGTAAGTAGGTAGAGTGGCAGCCCTGGAAAAGCTACAGAGAATTAGTTGCTGGGATAATATGAAAAGCAACCAAACACTAAAAGATGTGAAGGCTAGAAAAGTCAGGTATTTTGAAAAATGGAATAATGAATCATGGGTGTTGTTCTTATCTCTGATCTGTATGTGTATTTATGCAAGTATGGATGCAATAATGCTTGAAAAGGTTAGGTCTTGGTGAGGTCATTGCCTGGAAGATTAAATGTTTGACTTAAGAATGCCAAGAAGGTGGAAACATAAGGTTTTATCCTCATCTTAATTCAGTTACTCTATATTCTGTTCATATTGTCAGGTACTTAATGTACTTCAAGTCAGATTTTCAGTTGGCTTTTCTGTAAGAGCTCATTCCATGTGAGTGTACATCTATATATACATGGCCCATCCAGCCAGCTGTGGCCTTGCACTGCTAAATACTTGGGCATATGTAAGTACTGAACCCTGGAAACTCTGCTGAGGGGTATGCTACATAATCTAGTGGGCTTCTAAATTGTGATTACTTTTTGTCTTCCGTAGGTATAATTACAAATATTCTAGACTTGAAATACTTAAGAAAGAAGTTTTGCTTTTTGTGTGTGTGTGTGTTTTCTAGTTGTCTGGAAAGAAGTTATTTGTTTTGATTGTATTATAGAATTTTTCCTACTCATCAGAAACCACAGCAAAAAGTACCTTTCTATGACCTTGGTGTTATGTAAGCTGAGATGTTTATGTTCATTACTCTCTGTTGCATTTTGTTCATTATGTAAGTCTTTGACAACTGGTAGGAATTTTTTTAGACGTTTTACTTAATTTTACATACTGCCTGTAGATAGTTCTATCACAAAATGCAAATTCCCCTCTTGGAGCAAAAGAAGGAGTGTCAGCATCAATAATGAAGTAACTGGTTATTAGATTTGCATACAGACCAATGCGTTAGGGGGGTTTAGATTATTTCATTACTTCTACCTCCTTCCTGAAGGTTAACGCTCTGGTTAGACAACCTTATTTACCACTGCTAGTATCTCTCATGATTGATTGAGTCACCTTATCAAGGTTTCTGATTTCCTCCCCACCCACCCCCCCATTTCCTTTAGAGTATACCCGCCTTTTAAAAATGGGCTATGGGGAAAAATCGGAACTAATTCAAAACTCTCTGAGTATTGCTTTGTGTTCAAGACTGAGTAGAAATATCCTATGTGCATTTTGTCACTGTTGTTTTTATAAGTATCTATAGTTCAGCTTTTCAGTCCATGACATACCATTACTCCTTGAACTTTCACCTGTTCTTTGTATGCCACAAGTTCTCCATATACATGCAAGTTGTCACATGCTAGACAAAGTATAATTTGGCACTGAGACATTTTTGATTTTTAAAACCAGTTTGCTTTACAAGTTGCTTGCCATAGCTCTACCAATGAAGGGGAAGGATGGAAGTTTTAATGCTCTGTAATTTTGTAATGGATTACATTTAATTTTATTTCTATTTTAATCTTCCACAAATAAACTTGTTATATTTTCTTCATCTGAGTTCAGTGCGTGCAGCCTGAACTCTTCTCTTTACATAGTCCTTAGTGACAGTTTTGAAAAGAACTGTCAATTTTATGGAAGTTTTCCAGTGTCCTTTTTAAGGAAAAAATTTTAAAAAACCCAGCAACCACTCCATAAAAACAAAAACTGACACCTTGCACTATGTCAACCAAAAATATGAAAATACCCAAGTGGGACATGGGGTAGAATTTTGTCAACTGATTTGAAATACATCTGAGCTCTGGCTAAATAACTTCATTGACAATTCATATTTGGGTAGGTTTTTTTCTAAAACTTGCCTAATTGAGGTTTATTATTCTTAACAACCATATAAATATAAGCTAAGTTACTAATATATTGCTACACTTGGTTTTCCACGCTCTGCTTGCTCTTCTCAACTGCTGACTCCTAATGTTAAGGTTTTCATGGCTGGAGTCTTAGATCCATATTTTCCTATCTGTATCAGAAGCACTGAGAGTTCAGGAACTATAAGGAACAAATGTACCTACTTTTTGTATGCTGGGTCTCAAACCTAGTGTTCCAAGTGATATCAGGATGTACAGCTTAGCATTTGATTATATTTGTGTTTACACTTACTGCCATGTGAAGAACATCTGCTATAAATAGTAGTCTGAGAAGGAAAGTGTCAAGAAGTGAAATACTGTAAGAATTAAAATTGACACTGTCTTTCATCAGCATCGAGACTGTCAGAACTTGTATGAGCCAGCCCTAACTATCTGCAGCAGGCAATCTGGTGCCAGCCTGCTGTTAAATAACCAACATTTAACGAGAAATAGCATGTAGATGTACTGTGTGGTTTAAAAGATCGTGCTAAGCATCATTAAAACTGAGTTTCCTTAGAGCCTTATTAAAAAAGACCTTTCTCTCCCTGTAATAAAACATTTCTCTCTGACTGTTTCAATTAAGGCTCTAACAATACAAACAAAATGCCTCCTAATTCAGTACTACACTGGAGAACTGTTGTTACTGTCAAGTTGCAAAGGCAGGTGGAAAAAATTAACTATCTTTACAAACCCCTGTCTAACCAGCAAATGAGAAGCTATATGGCTATATTTTCTTAGTTTTCTCAGGTCCATCACCCCTGTTACAGTTTATATTTGCAAATATTTCAGTGCCTGTGGTTTGCTATTTATGTCAGCTGCAATCCCCTTTATGTACCTTGTTGGCACCAAGGTTTAGGATTCCCAGAAGCTGACAAGCTGAGCATGTCTCTGCTGAAGCTGGTTGAGTGAGGGATGTTCAATTGCAAACTGATGGTGTGAAGTATTCTTAATGTGTCTGGAAAAAAAAAATATAGTAGTACATATGTTTGATAGCGTATCAGTAACCTTAATGTGTTTGGGATGAATCAAGTTCTTCTGAACACTATTTGGCTCAGTTTTTGACATACATTTCTGTTGCATTCTCTCTGTGTCTGTGTGGATTCCCACTGACTTCTTTTTGGTTGATGAAGCTTACAGCACTGGAAACCTCACCATTTGATACAGTGGCCAAAATGAACTTGCTAAATTACATTCTCTAAGGTGTCAGGTCTTAATTATAAGACACAAAGGAAAATTGAATCTGTGTGTTAAAAATCTAGCAGCTCTTGGACAGCCACAACAGATGAGAAGCCTAAAGAGCTTCTTAAGTCTTTTGGACTCTTGAAATACTAGGAGAGTCCTAACAATGGTGATAAAATATTTGGCATGACAAGTAAAACATCTATGGACTTGATCTGGTGTGACTGAAAGGAAGAACAAACTCGATGTAGCCTAAGAGATGTTTTCTTATGCTAAAACTAAAAGCTGCGAGCAAGACCAGAACACTGCCAACAGTGGGCACTAAGTGCTTATAGTATGGAGATTGTTATATCATATTCAATCAGTGAAATAATGATTGCTCTTTGAACTATCTATAGGAAATGAATTATTTTTTCTGAGCCAGATGAGACCAGTTACTACTGATGTGTTTTGAGTTTTCAGCTTTTAAAACCAAATACCCCCAAAGCCCAAGTTTCATACATGAACTCCCAAGGATTCACCCATGATGTTTCTAAGAGTTCCAGCCCAGCTCTTGTGAGAATAATAATAATTAATAAGACTTTCAAATAAAATGAAGTGTAAGTTACTTTTCCAAGCTTCTGGCATTGGTGGTCAGGAATGATGATGTGCACTGACCTCACTTACCCCTGTGTCTTTGCTGCCCTACCTCCTAGAGGTGTAATGATTCTGAAAGAGCTCCTCCTGCTCAGCCAGTGGTGCCTCTTCAATTTGAAGGTCCAGAATAAAGTCTCTTTCCCAACATTGTACTTGTTCTCACTGCTTTGGTCAGGGAACTTGTGACAATGTCATAATCAAGGTCCCAAGTCCTGCCATTCCCTATTAGCAAAAAACTTATATTCAGAGAAAAATGATACGTAAAAATGTTAATATGTAACAGCAGATTTCTCAAAATAGGGTGTCAACAGGTCCGATAAAAATGTATGGTATTTGATTCAGCATGGGTTAATGTATATCTGATGTCTGGTATTTTTACAGCCTAAGCGTAGTCCACGACACCCAGTTAATAGAAAGTTTGGTGCTGCTCTGATTCGGTGATTGTACCACACGTATATTTTAGTTGACTCTATTAGTTTTCTTTATTTTGAAAACAATAAAGATGTTAAAAGAACTTCTTAGGCTTTTAAATGTATATAGTTTTCATTGTAGGCAGTGTAGCATAGGTTTAATTATTGCTCTACTGAAGTCTTTGCTTATGTCTGTTAAAATGCAAATAATATTGTGGAGAGGATGAATGGTGTCATACAACAGATTTCATTGCAGACTATAGCAACTGGTTTAGATCATGTTATTAAAAGCTGAAAAGGTATTGATTTCTTGTGGTCTCAGCAGGGCAATGCATTTTCTCCTGTTCGAAGTAAAAATAAACCAATAAATGGCTGCATTAATGATGCTATTACTTGGTAGCAGCAGTATGTTTCTTAATGTCTTGGGCCTCAATCATGCAATCACTTACTTACTCATATGTTTTACTCTAGGCAGCTTCACAGACCCATTATACTCAATTGGGTCATTTGTCTCAGAAATTAATTCACTAAAATCAGACTTGGTTCAAGTCACACATTCACTTCTGAGTGAATGTGAATTTGCTGTGCATTATGAAAGCTTAACCTGGAGGAAGATACTTAAAACAGTTGCGAGCAGTGCAAATTGCTATACAGTTCCTTACTTCCAGTGAATTTCTGTCTTCATTATTAAGAAGATTTATTTTTCATCTTTTACAGCAAGATAACTGACATATGCCAACACAGCAGACCTACAGCATAGGTAAGGATCAGTAGTTTCTTCTTTTTGTTACTTAGTCTGTCATAGCCATATATTTAATTCCTTCCAGTCCACATTTCCTCTATATGTGTGACCTTGTCTAGTTTTCCTTGTGAAAAACTAGAGCATCATGTCTCCCTTGGGATTTTGTAATGGGACAGATAACATTTCTTTGGCATTGAAGGTAGGTCATGAAATGTCTCTAAGAGAAACCGGAGTCAATTGTGAAGATTGGTTAAATTTAATTTAAAGTAAGTTTATGTGAAAAGGTCTCAAAATACATATGGAAACAATTTATTTTCACTTCTGGAGTGCTATAGAAATGCTAAGTGACTTTTTTTTTTTTTTTTTTTTTTTTTTTTTGTCACTGACAGTTTTTGCCTGTATCAGTACATACTGTGGTATAGGTAACAGAAGTCTCACAGGGAGGCTGTGACTTCATTTATATCTCTGTATCCCACTTGAATATAGTCTCCAAATTGCCTGGCAGGATTGCATCAGAGATTTTTCTAATGGTTCTTGATTTATTAGGAAGTTTTGGGTAAATGTGAAGGCCAGACTCCCATCTATCCCTGCAGGTCTACCAAGGAGCCTTGACTAAAAGTCTCAAATCAGGAATTAAAGATCGGACACAGAAGGAGTCAGTAGCTGCACAGGGTGTATTTCTTCATACTCCAGGCTGTAACTAGGCAATTTATTGACTTAGAAGGATTTCTATTTGACTCTTTCTAACCTACCAGCATTGCTGGAACTCTCCCACTGTGCAAGAATTTGAATCTAAACCCCAGATCAGATCTCTGGATGCCAGATGGCACTTTGCCAATCTTATTACATGAGAGGAGGGGAAAAAAAAAATCACCTTTAGATTCCAGAGCTGTCAAAAACAGTAGTGCCTCCCAGCATGAGAGTCAGCTGGTGAGACAGAGTCATACTCCCTGTTCAGCAGTCTTGAACATAATAAATGTGTGTGTTGTGTGTGCAGGCAACAGGGGGAGATGACCACCTCCTCTCAGATGCAGAAAGAAAAGGCATGGTGAGAAAAGAAGGGAAAGAGCTTATCATGCCGAGCATTCCCTTAGCTGTTCCCAGTCAAGAGATCTCTGTGTCTCCACTGCATCACCTAGAGCTCCAGACCCACCAGAGTCATACTGTGGCTCCTGAAAAGACCACAGAGGAAACATATTTTCAGTAGACTTGCAGCTGAAATGATACCTTAAGGATAATTGTGCTTTAGAGATGGGAACAGTTTCAGCACAGGTGAACTGGACATTTGATTACTTGTATAATCAGCCATTAAGGCACAGCTTAATTTCTGCAAATGGTACAGAGAGAAAAATTATATGCTATCAGTCCTGAATACTCACTTGTTCTTACTGAGTTTCGTCCATCTATAAATGGAGGAATAATAGGAGTCAGAATCCCCTGGACTGTTAATGTGACACCTTTGTTTGGACCTCTGAATGTCTGTGTTCCTTAGTGGCTCT
The DNA here is from genome assembly GCF_964273445.1 of Streptopelia decaocto. Lineage (NCBI taxonomy): Eukaryota > Metazoa > Chordata > Aves > Columbiformes > Columbidae > Streptopelia > Streptopelia decaocto. The sequence goes on from NC_138658.1 coordinate 15,362,653, forward strand.
AAGACCTGCTGAGGGTGTCATTATGAACAACCAGTTGAAGATTGCACCTCTTATATTTTTCTAGGCCCTGAAGGTTGGTGACAGATGAGTACCAGTGTGTATGCATCTCACATTTACTCCAGCTCTCTCTCTTGTACACACTGCAGCCTGAGCTTGCAGTTAACAGAAGTGACATTGCTGACCTCTATATACTAAATTTTGTTTTCCGATATTCTTAGTCCTGAATTTACAACATATCGTACCAATCATCAGAACGTTCATAATTAAAATGTCTTAAAGTAAGAATACATCATAGTCATGGGGAGGAGGGGGGGAAGGGGAAGGGGAAGAAGCTGAGGATCTGAGGATATATTTCCTTAATTAAGACTTTACAGATGAGTGGAAGATATTGAAAATTGACAGACAAAATCTATTCTAAATCTCATGTATTAAGTGATGTTTAGTCATTTAGGAATGCCTGAGACTAGATAAATACACTTTTAAGGGGTTACAGGCACTGATAGAAGTAGAAAAATATGATCTTTTGCTTAATAAATCTATAGTCCTGATTCTTCAAACTGGTCCACGTATATGGACTTTTATGTCCTGTTACAGTTAGTAGTAGCTGTGCACACATTTAAGGTTCTGCATATATTCTCAGGAGAAGGTATGTAATTTAGATAAGTTTCATGGAACAGCTAGTATTTTATCATTAGATCTAGTGTAAACAATAAAGAGTTCTGAAAGAGTACACAAAAATGTTATCATCATTATGGAAAGAGTTGCAAAAATCTCAATACCTTGAGTTTCTGTTAAGTTTTTCCTGCTTCTTTACGAATTATTACCATAGGGAATTTGTGTTATCAATGACAATAATATACATGTGGCTAGTGCCATGGGGGCTTTGGAGTTTGAAACAATGCCCGCAGTGCATCTCCTGGAGAAATTTGGAAGAAGGTAATAATACAAGAAAAGTAATATCATATAATATATAGGTGCTAGAGTGACAGCACACTAATAGCTGTATGGAAATTAATTAGCAGTTAGTTAATTAGCAGATTGATTTCATTACTGAGTTTGCAGAAGAGCTGCAGAAAGATCTTAAATATTTCACTTGCATGGCTTTATATCTTCTGTGTGGAGTCTGACAATAGTAATCAAAATGGTTTATGGTGAACATTAAATGGTGACAACTCCAGGTCAAAACTTTAAATAAGGTGTGCAAATCCTCCTTAGATGTTCTCTGTAGGTGTTCGTGTATTAATTGACTGCGGACATTTTCAGAAATGTCCCTCCTTTGCTGTCTGTGAGATGTTCAATGAAAAGCTGAGCTAAAAAAAGTCTTCACAGAAATTGCCTAACTCCTTACTAACATAGCAGTTGATGTTCATATCCAATGCAAAAAAAATCCTGGCTTGAATTATTTTGTGTCTAAATCTACTTCACTTTTCATGGAAACAAAATGCTCATTTTGTCATCCTGAGTGCATTTTTTTAAAGTGCTTTAGGTTAAGTAAGGTACATGTTTGTGAAGGGAATCCTGTGGCTGTTCCCACTAACTGTGCTTTGATTTGTGTTATGGAGCTGCCTCACACTGGGGGAACTGGATTCCTTTTGCGTGAACATAAACTGGAAGTGGCAGTTCAGGAGCGTACCTAGTGTGCTCCAGCCACTAACCACCATTCAGTCTGTGGGACCTTGTTAGAGCTAGTCTGAATAAAAAACACCCCCAAAGAATGAGATCATCTCCAGAGGTCCCTTCCAACCCTAATCATTCTGTGATTCTGTGAAAACCAAACCCAAGTAAAATAAACTTGTGTTTCTCTGTACTTACTGATTTTTCTCTTCGGATTTTGTTTTTTTTCTGGACTGTACCATTTACTGATATAGAGAGAGTCATTGAAGCTGAAAAGATTTATTTGATATGCCAGTTTTGTCATCAGGGTTTATATTCATGCCAAAATGAACCCCAAAAGAGAGCTTTAGCCTGAACTGGAGTTTCTGGCTTGAGCTGTGATAGTCATGGTATTTGGTAGCTGTGGCAAAGGAAGGGTAGCAGAAACACACTTGTGTGAAACTAGTTTGAAACTTTTGGTTTCCTTACCTTTGTGGCTCTGTCAAACCTAGCGTCTGTAAAATCCTTGATGGTTCTTCAATGAATTTTAAAATAATTTGTTCATCTACTGTACTTCATTTCATTTAAGTTTCCTTCATTTGAGAAATGTGATTTCTAGTGCTGTCCTATAGAAGAGAGTAGCTCTTGCTGGAGGAGGTTATATCAGTCAACAGCAGTCTTCTGGCAGATAAAGTTTTATAAATCCCTCTTACACAAATTTTCTGTAATTGTTGGAAACATGTATGATGTAACAAAGTATTTTCTGACACAAAATAGTTATCCTATGGCAAAATGGTAAGTACGTGATTTATGCAATGATTACTTGTTACATAATTTGTTTAAATTTTAGTGAATGAAGATGTGAAATATCATGGTTATGAAAGAATGTTTTAAAACTATTGGTGTCAGCTTAGTATTATTTTGTTTAGTATAAGTAGGCCATGTTTTGCCTTGAACATGTTGGTCACAATTGGATATAAAACTGGGAAGATAACCATGGACACATTTCAATGACAGGTCAGTTAGAAACCAAGGAAACCAACCAACTTCAATAAAACCAAACCCGCCATGCCCAATTTATTTTAAAAATGTCTCGTAAGACAAGAAAAACAACTGATAATTTTATAAGTATTACTTTTAATGAAAAAACAACTTCTTGGAGAGAGACCATCCATAAATGATTTTTCAGAATGGGAGCTTAACTGGAAATAGAAGTGGTATCATTGTATCTTAGTAGGACTAGGCACACACATTCTCACATACACTTCTTGCTGTGGTAAGAGGACTTGTCACTAAATTTTCCTGTGACTGTCATCTAGGAATGCTGGTCATGCAGCTTATGGACTAAAATAACTGAGTTATCTGATAAGACTTTTCTGAGTCTTTTGTCGGAAAGTAATATTTTAGTAGGGATTCATGGAACATTAAATCTCATGTAAAGATTAAAAAAGCTGACCAATAAGGTATTATTTCCTGGAATTAGTGATGGAAACAAATTCTCACCAACTGTGATGAACACAAGTGAAGCATTGTTGTCTTCCCTGGAGAGAGAAAATTATGGTCTTTTTTGTTTTTACAGCAATTAGTGATGATACATGGAGAGAAGTACTAAGTATTCATGACTAATCTGGATAGACAGGGCTGTCCCTTGCTAATCACAATGAATATTGGCCTGTCCATAAGGAGCAAGGAGTGATGATATCAAAGAGAACAGTCAGCTATTACCAGGGCAAACTCTTGGCCATGAGTTTCTGCAGATGATAATATGAAGAGACAGAGATGAAATTAAAAGCAGTGTTAACTACCCAGGAGGCAGAAAAACACAGTTGTTTCTTTGCAGTTACTTGTGTATTGTACTGCATTAAGACGATCTTTTTCAGTTTTACTATATACATTTTGATTGTACAAAATGCTTTGGAATTATTTTTACAGGGTGGCAACTGTATGAAGTATCTGACTCCAGCAACACAGAGAACAGTCAGTACATGGAGTATAAGTGAGGTTTTGTTCACACTGTGTAGTCATTACCTTTGGTATGAATTTTATGACCAGTGGTTATGTCTTCCAGGGGAAGTGTTTAGTGGACAGATTTTTTTGTTCTGTTAAGTCAGTTAAACCCCTCTTGTCCTTCTGCACCTTCCAGCAGAATTTACCAAAAGGGTAAAGGAAGTTGGCTGTTCGCTAATAAACATGTTTTTAGCATGGTTTTACAAACTCTCTGTTAGCGTACAAACAGTTCTTAAACTGTGACAGCTGTTAAGAACTTGCTCCTTACTGATGTTATCATGCTGTGGACAGCATTATAGTAAACAAAACTTCCTGACCTCTGCAAAGATTCTCAGGGATCCATTTTGGTTTAGGGAATTAATCACATTTTTTCTCCTAGGGAAAATATTTGCAGGTATGGATCCTTGCAGTATATCTACATTGCAGTCCCTACTGTGACTGTTGCTCTTGCAGAAATGCTTACTTTGCCTTAAAATAGTAGCCTGGATGTTTTTGCCAGAAAGTCAATAGTCTGACCCTGTGCAGCTGGGTGTTGCACCCTGTGCTGGGTTGTGTGCTAGCACAGCCACCCTGCCAGCAGAACCTGAGCTGGTTTAGGTATGTCTGTAGTAGGATGTTTGCAGTGTGGATGAATCTTGAGGGGTTCTCTAGATGCCTCCTGGGAAATGGGTGATGATAATCTGAGGAGGAGCTACTGATGGGTAGTTGCACCTCAGGTTAGAAGGATTTAATAAATTATTAGATATTGGTCTCCATTAAAAAGTAAAATCTTCCATAAACCTTATGCCACAAAATTAAGAAGCAGGGAGAGCACAGAGTTTAGTATCAGGTCCTTAGAATTGCTTGGCATTTTGGGGTCAGATAGAGAGGTGCAGAAATCTCTACAAGGTGGTGGTGTGGGAAGAAAGAAGGACAAAATAAGGACCTGACAGGAAAGGACTGAAAGATAATACTCTGCTGCTTCTGAGTCTCACTTTCATTTGTTCAAATGCATTGAGTAACATATCTCTTGCAAAAGCCTTATTTCCACGTTTGCCTTCCGTGTGTAATATTTCCCCGTTTGTGTGTGTTTCATGAGCTTTTAAGGGAGTTGTGACATTTTCAAGTTATCTTCCAGTTCTTTGAGTTTTCTTAAATTGTGATTGCTTGTCCTGTGTGTTAACCAGTTACTGTAAAATCACAATTAAAAGTTCATATCTTCCCTACATTTTTTTCTGTATAGTAATGAATAACCTTTAGTAACCTCAGTCCTTGGTATATTGTATAGTTTTATTCATTTTAAGTGCCGAAGCACTTCCCTGTGTTATAAAAATACAAGGGTCATTATTTTTTTACATTGTAGCATTTTCTTTTGTAAATACTGAATATTACCACTGCAAGGAATTCCCCAAAGTGCCTGAATTGCTCAAATATGGCTCCATTATTAGAAGGAATATAAGGAAATGTTGTGAGCAGAAGACTACTGGAATTGTCAAGTATTTGTGATGAATGAGTCAAGCAAGTCTCATGGCTTGAATGTTGTCACACTGTGCATCACTAACACTGTGATCCTCTGCCTTCAACAAAAAGGTGTTTCTGCTAAGGGGTAGGTTTACTTGCCACTTGGACAGTACCTTGGTTGTTAGTATGATGGCTTGGACTTCCAAACCCTTTTTTCCTTGTTATCCTTAAAACTAATCTAATTGAAGCACTAAATACAAGCTGCCCTCATTCTCTCATGTTGATGTACAATTCATTTGAGAGAGGTATTTAAAAAAGCTTAAAGATCAGCTGCTGTAGTAGTATGTACAATTACTGTGGTAGGCTGACCTTGGCGAGCTGCCCACCCAGCTACTCTCTCACCCACCTCCCTCAACAGGACAAAGAGAAAAAATAAGAAGATAAAACTAATGGTTTGAGATAGAGACAGGGAGATCACTTGCCAATCACTGCTATGGGCAAAACAGGCTCCATTTGAGGAAAATTAATTTATTACCAATTAAGAGACTTGGATGGTGAAAAACAGTGACAAAATTGACTCAGCCCCTCTCCTCCCTTTTTTTCCCAGGCTTAACTTTTTTCCTCCATGGCTGCAGTGTAGATGACTGCCCTGGTGCAGTCCTCTCCAGGGGCTGCAGGGAAATACCTGATTCTCTGTGATCCTCTGCAGGGGAACACCTGCTTGGGTGCCTGTAGTTCCTCCTGCTCCTCCTTCCCTGGTCTTGGTGTTCGCAGGGCTGTTTCTCACACATTTTTTACTCCTCACTGTCTGTGTGGTGGTTTTGCCCCTTTTTAAAGTACATATTCCCAAGGCACCACAGGCTGGGCCAAGGGGCTGAGCTGTGCTGTGTGGTGGGTTGGTTGGAGATGGCTGGAACCACCTGTGTCCTGCATGGGGCATCCTGGCCGCCCCTCCCAGAGGCCACCCTGCAGCCCCCTGCCCAGCGCCCGGGCACCCACACCCCATACAGATGCTTTCTGCTGAAGCTGAAATTATACTCTGGAGCTTGTTAGACAAGGTGTGTGAACTGTACTGGAATTTAGCTGTATTGGCTTTCAATTTCTTTTGCTGCCACCAGTAAGACACAAAATAGAAGGAACAAGGTCTGACTTTTTTTTTTTTTTTTTTTTTGATTCTTCAGTTTTAGTGAAGACAAGCTGATTTGTTACCGTATCTGAGAATTTTATGGTAAAACATATATCTCTGCTGTTGTAAGGAAAGTGTGACTTTTCTTAAAATCATACTTTAACTAAGCCTTGTGTTTGCATTTTTTAAATGCAAGCAAAACTTCCAGTGCTTGATTCTGACCTGTTGTGGGATCTTTTGGGTTAGCTGACCTCCATCAGAGCTTGTTAGCCTTTGGCCAGTCTCTTAGTTTTTCTATGCTTCAGCTCTTTTTTTTTTCTGTGAAAGGACAATAATAAATGTCCTTTAACTCCAGGCTTCTGTTAGTGCTAGGAAGAGTTGTTATGCTAAAGGTAGTGATATTCTAACAGAAATGGGAAGAAGAGAAGGAGGGAGGTAGGAATATGGAGTAATGTACTCCAAAATTGTGCTCCATTTATCCTGAAAATCTTGAAATAATTGAAGATTGAGATGAAGTCTGTGGTCCGCAGCAGGGTATTTAGATATGCAAGGGCTCAGGGTCTGGTCCATGGATGCAGAGCACCATCACTGTCTTTCCTTACTCAAGAAATGTTTTATTTTTGCAAAGCCATAAGTTCATGTGACTTATTTGTGAACACGAAAATAATAATGTGAGTAGACAACTCATTTTTTGGCCACGTTCTCAGAGAGCAGTTGTTTTCTTAAATGAAGCTCATTAAAAGTGAGTGCTTTGCCAGGAGTTGTCTTCCTCTGGCAAGCACGAGCCATGCGCGTGGAAAGCCAGCAGCGCATCTGTAACCCCTTTGACCCTCACCAGTTACTAAACCAGTGCAGCTTCTTCAGGCTATCTTATCCTTTCATTTTGATTTAAGCCTGTAATGTCACTGACATATGTCTACATATCATGTTATTTGAGAGAAAGCATTTTTAGAAGAAAAGATGTTTTGCTGTGTTTAATAGACTGTGTTTCTGTTTCAGAGGACTATTTGTTCCTATCTAGGCCAGTGCCACCAACTCATGCACTGGAACCTTAATGATACCCTTGGTTTGGTCCTCAGATGTGAGAAACCTACTGAAACTAGAAATTCCTGCTAGGAACAATTCCAAAGCTTTTTTCAATTGTTTCTATTAATTGTTCAGAAAGTAATGAAAAGTATCTACATCACAAACTAAAATTCCCCAAGCGTGTTCTGGGGACCAGAAACAAGCCTGAGTTTAGAGAGTGTTGGAGAGACACAAACAGTTTTCCTGTGTATTGCTTCTGTTTCTTTGGTCTCCCTTGTGAAACTGCTGAAGCTACTGTGTCTCCTGCTAGATGGAAGACATACCTGTGTTTGTTCTAGCCTGCTAGACGAGAGGTTGCAGCAGGGTGGCTCATCATCCTTTTTCTCAGACTGCCACTGCAGGGGCTGCGTAGGGGTGGAGCAAACTCGTTATCTCCTTGGGGGAGGACTGGAAGAAGCTCCAGCCAGCGAGGCAGCTGTGCACCTACGAGTCATACATAGATAAGAGTTAAAAATCTGCATTCGTGTGGAGGTGTGAGGAGAGTCAGACAAACTTCTTGGTGCTTTTTATTCCCTTCACTTGCCTTTCAAACCTGATAACGCTGCTTATGCATTTGTGGAGAAGTGGGTGGCCTCTGAAAGAGATGCAACTGGGGCAAGCAATTACAGACCTGGGAAATCAAAGTCTGTCGGTGTGCAGGCAACTTGGGCTGCTGGAGAGTGGCAAGGAGTGACTGGATAAGTGCCTTTTCTGTTCCACGTTCCTCCCTACTGCTGTACAAACATCAAGATGGGATACTCGGAATGTGTCCATGTTTTTGTAATTGCAAATATAGTCTAAGCCAATCAAAGTAAAACAGAATAAATGCAAAAGCTGACTGAGTCTTTTTGAAGACTTCCATATTAAGTGGTGGACTGGTGTACCTGATTATTTTGGACAACAACAACAAATCCTGCTTTATGTGATTTTTATGGCAGAGATGGCTTTACAGCTGTTTTAAGATGGTAGTTATTACTTCATCTCAAATGCAGCACACAGAAGAGCTCCATATAAATAGTGCTGCACCCAGCCAACATTTCACAAAAGCAAGTGCTCCGAAACATCAATGCATGATTCCAGTTTTTTGCTAGACATCTGGCTCCAATCGGAGTGGCAATTTGTTACCTATTAGTAAAGCCTTCTTGCTGCTCGCTGTACGATAAACAGAGCTTATTTGACTCTCCTTTAGAAATAACAGTTCTTCCTAGTCTCTTTTATTGATAATACAACGTATGGTGGCAATAGCTGTGTAGTGGTTGGAGCACAGATCTTTGTGATGTTTTTGGTCCCTTGTCCTAATTGTGGATATAAGGAAAAAAGACTGATGTCAAACAGAAACTTGGGATAGGAAATGAAGTAACAACCATTTTATGCTAGGTCTGAATTTGTGGTACTAGCATAAACAAACTGCTTTCAAGATGAAAATGATGAAGAAACTTCTTCTTTGATCTTTTCAAAATAGTTAAATATGAAATCTTGACTTGGGAGAAATGACTAATAGGCCACCTGAGAACTGAAAAATGTCTTATGAGAGAGTGTAATCCCTTCTTATTGCTTAGCATTTCCTGGTGTTGGCTTGCTACTTAAGGCTGATTTTTTTTCTGAGCAAGGCCTGAATAGAAACTGATTGAATTGAGATGCTTCCTTATTATGGATAATTATTTATTTTTCCTATGGATGCTGCATCTGGGATTTTGAAGGAACATGTCAGCTTCCTTTACTCAAACTCTTTGGAAACACTGAAGTAATTTGTATAGGCATGGCTAACATGACTTTGTATATCAGCTAATAAGAGTGAGATATCAGGTTAACGTCGGTAGGTTCATGAAGAATTTCAAAGCCAAAAAAGAGTAACCTATATGATTGGTAGACAGTGGTCTTTGCAGTCCTAGATTAATGGGGTGTTGAAAGCACAGCAGGATTTTTCCTCAGTGAGCAGACAAGATGATTGTACACACAGACTGCTTTCCAGACTCCCTAGCTGTTTTGCAGGAAGTGAAGCTGTATTCTTTTTGATTCTATGAAAGAAGCAAGAGCAGAGGCTGGTGAAAGATCTGTCATAAGGACTTGTGCTTGGGCTTTATTTACAGATGTCCTTCCTCAGACCAATTTCATGAGCAAGTTCTAGGCAGTGCTGAGCTCTTGCCAGCACTGAGATCTCATCTGTGATGTTACAGTTGGAGATATACTGTAGTTGCTGGATCATTTTCAGCCTCCTGCTTGAGGACATTAAAGGCATTCAGCACATTAGTGAGCCAGGATTTCCTTTTACGGAAGTCACATTGACTTTATGGATAGACTATTCTTATTCACATGCTCTTTCTATTTATCACAGGCTTGACTGTCTTAACAGGGTTGAAGTCAAGTTCAGAGGTGTGTAAGTCTCAGGTTCTTCCCCTGAACCCTTTTTGTAGTTGAGAGTGGCACTGTACTCTGTTGCAGTGGCTGTCTGTAATGTGTAGTGATGTGTTACACATCTTGGCCAGCAGTAATGTGATTTCAGTGTCATTCTCTACAGTGCTCCCAGGTAAATGCTCTTGGTCCCTCCAGGCTTTGACATCTGATTTATCTATCTGGTTTAATACTGCTTACTTACAACAAGATAATATTGCTCCTTTAACCTTTCTGCTAAAAGAAATAAGCTGAGTGCAAGAATCTCCCCAGCATCTTCAGCAAGGACCACCAATGCAAAGCAGTCACTAAGCCTCTGTGCTATAGCATTAGTCATATCAAGTTAGACCTTTTATACCCCTGTTGTTAAACTGTCCCTCTGAGTCCCTTCTTCGTTTCTTCCTTTGTTTTTTCAATATTTTTTACTCTGTTTGAAAACTCTTTACAAGGCACTTTCAAATTCCTTTTTACTTCTTCTAATTTCCGTTTTAGGTTGGTCCTCCCCTGTTGTATAGGTTTTCATGTCCTCCTTAATTGAGCAAACCTTCTATTTCTTAAATGCTGACCCTTTCTATAAGATAGCTTCTGTTCCATTTGAGGCTTGCTTGGATTTTATCTATTTTTTGTTTATTTGACTTGCAAGAAACTTTTGAAATGTCCTCTGCAGTTATAAAATAGAGCTTGTTTTCTCATGTAGTTTTTATATTTTTATTTAGTATGAATTCTTCTTGATCACATGGATCTTGTCATCCACAGATTATCTTGTTTTCTCTTGCTCAGTTTGAATTGACATAATGATCTTTCTGGATTTCAGACTCCCGTTAGTTATACTGCTATCATGTTTTTCATAAGAGCTATCTCCCAAGACCGGATTAGAAATTCTGCCCAGTCCCTTCCCAGGATCTTACTGTGAATATTTTACTTATGTAATTAGTACTAGTCTTGGCCCTTTGTGGATTCAAATTAGCATTTCAATTTTTTTTTTTTTTTTCCACTTGAGTTGCCATTTATTAACTAATAACTTAAAATGTATTTTGTTATTTATACATGGGATGGCAGTAGGTTCTTCTAATCATTGCAGAAAAAAAGAAATATTTTGGAATGGATTCTCTTTTTGTTCAAAAGTCAGAATTTTTAGTTGACAAGTGATAATGTTTATGCTTGTTCTGTCTCTCACTGAATCCTTATATTATTGCAAAAAATATTTTCTCCTTGTACAAAATCCTGGACTTATTGAAATTAGTAAGAATTGTGCCACTAAGGGGATGAATCTTAGCTTGTTGTCTGTCTCATAATTTTTCTCCAGAATGTTGCGGTCACCGTCTTTAGGTGACAAACATTTTTAAGTTTGTGTGCTTATCCCATCTGGGGACTTGAGCCTTGCCCTCTGGTAATAATTTAAAGTGTGTGTTCCTCTTGTTCATTGTACATATATACCATTATAGTTAACTGTACATTTCTGAAACTATGAATTTCTACTATAGAATAAATGCCAGCTTCCATTTTATGTAAACTCTATAATTTTCCCATTTACTTATTTTCTATTACTTTATGCTCTCTGCTCTTTTCCCAAATGCTAAATAAAATACCTATTGTTCCTGAATTGGGATGAGATTGCTTATTGGAAAATGTAGCAGAAAATTGTCATTGCTCCTAGGACAAATTCTTTGTTTACAGTGGCTTCTTCTGTCATCACAAAGCTCTCATTTTGCCACGTCCCAGCAACTTATGCTTTTCTACTGAGCCTTCTGAATACACAGGCAGCAAATACAACGTTCAAACACCAGTGCATAAAATTACAAGGTTTAGCAAACAATCCACTGGAGAGGCATCAGGTTATATATTTACCTTAGCTCTACCTCCATTATTCCTGCACTTCCCTGCAACAGTAATAAAATGTGTTCACTAGGCTTTTTGTATGCAATAAGAATTTTAATTTACTCTGGAGGAAGAGCTAGTTCATAACTCAATATAACTGACTGGGCCCATAAGTTATTTAGTTCAGCTCCTTGTGATAAAATCTGGACACGAAGCCATTTATTATGTTTTGTCTGCCCTCTCAGCCCTGTAAGTTGACTCAGAGCTAAACAATTAAAGTGGCAAATTGATTTGTTTACAATGCAAAACTGAGCTAGATTGGAAATAATGCAAAAGGCATAACCAATTACCTGTTTCATAGTGTAGGTTAGCCCAAAATGAAATAGATTTAGGTGATTTGTGCTCAGGGATGCTGTATGATTACTGATTCACAACCACCTTGTAGTTCTTGATGGCTGTAAAGGATCTGACACCACATTCCTCAGGACGGCTCAGGCAAACACTGTGAGAAAACAGGCTTGTTTCTCCATTGCTTTTATGATGGTCAGTAATATAAAAAAGAAATTTGCACGTAATTTTGGGGGGATAAACAGCAAGCCCGGATTTGAGATAAATAGTCTACATGTGTATGTATAGATTTAGAATGCTGTTTATTTGGAGGAAAATGTGAGGGGAAATAGGGATATAAAAAAATCAAGGCAGAAATAGTGCTAAGTAAATATGTTATTACAAAACAATAAATGAAGAATTTAGTTTTTCCTTGAAAAATCTGAAGAATGCAGTCTTATGAAAGTCAAATTGTCAACAAAGTCATTCTTTAGTCAGTGTTGTCCCTTTTTGAGTCTAAGCTTCAGGAACATGTAGTAAAGGCTATACCTCAGCACATGGCAGGGGATGTGTTAGAGTTGCCCTGGAACACAGTCTTGGAAGTCTTGAGGTAAAGTTGGCTCTCATGTAAACTCTTTTGTTGTTTGTTTTTCCAATCAAGTCTTCCTGCCACAGACCTGTCCTGCAGGGGGTTTGCAACCAGTTCTCAGTGGTCAGACTTCAGTTTCATATTTTCATACAACTATAACGTATTAAGTTTTTTTCTCCTTCTTTTTACATACTTATTCTCATCATATAGAGTAAATACATGGAGGTAAAGGGAAATAATTCACCAACTCTTTTTTTTTTTTTTTTATGCAGCATCATTGTTTTCACTAATTCAAGGTCACAATCACTTACTGCTGACCAGAGATCAAATTTGGTTTTAGCACTAAACACAGTGCAGAGCAGTGTCAAGTCCACTTTATCAGAAGATGCCTATTTAATTTTTGAAAGCTATGGCAGTGGTTGGAGGCCATGCTTGCTTGTTGGCTTTTCAGAAACAGGTTGCAATTCTAGCAGCACAGCTTATTGAATGCTGTGGCTTTTGAAAAAGCAAACACAAATCTCAGCGTAATCTCTTCTATTTAGAGCCGGGTGCAAGAGGAAATCAGTACTGATGCATGGAGTTGTATGTTTGGTACATGAAAATGACTCAATATTAATAGTTTGGAAAATTTAGAGTGTTCTTGTATCACTGTTGCCACTGGGCTCACCTCTTAAAATAATTTTTCAAAAAAACAAATTGTCAGATGTAATGAATTCTATAACATGAGAAATTCAATGCAGCCTAAGGGACTCTACAACATTTGATTGCTATCATTTTATATGAAAGTGTGAATGAAACAATTGCTTCCCTTTGTAGTAGAATGATGTATCTTTTGATAGTAATTCTGGATTTCCCATGTAAATAATATTGTTGGAGATATATATGCTAGAAATTTCTTCTTTGAACTACTTTCAAAGTAAGGTGGGATCAAAGTGTCAAAAGTGTAGATCAAAACCATCAGATACTCACATATAAAAATATATAGCTATTTATGTATGTATTATAATAATGAGTTCAAAGGAAGATTATAAACACAATCATCCTGATTTCATTACTGGCAAAGCAAACACTTTAAATCAGTGTTCAAGCGTCATCATGATGAGGACAGTTGACTGTAAGAACTGAAAGACGCCTCACTTTGTGTTAAAATAATACATCTCCTTCCCACCAAATGCAGAAAATATTAAAATAACTTCAACTAGAAAAACTTTTACCCTAAAAATGGAACAATTACCAAAACTGTTGATAGAAAGAATAGCTATTTCAGGTGAAATAAATAACTTTTCAGTGCTGCTATTTTTCTTCTCCTCTATATAAATTGTAATGTTGAATATACAATAGATTGCATAGAAGGGCTCAATTTCTATGGCTACATTAGTTTCCTAGAGTTCATACATTTTGGACTTTATTTAAATGAGGACTCTTATAGTATTGTTCTATTAGGAAGTGAGGCTGTGTGAAAAGTTGTAGGTATCAAATTCTACTGGTTATTTGCTCTGTACCTGATTATTTTTAAGTATTTGGAGACTTCATGTTCCATGGTGGATGCCTGAATCTAATATACCAGAAAGCTTCCATTATTTCAGTATATTAATGGTACATGTCTCTGGTTTGCTTTCTATACTTAAAAAGCAATTCAATTTCTGTGGATTCTGCATTTCTTTCTAATTTTATGTATCAGATTAATCACAGATAGCTTTCAGCAAGTTAACAAAAGTTCTGCTTTGGCTAATAAAACTCACCCGTTTTCTTGGAAGTTTTTGTTTTAATGGGATACAATTAAGTATTATTCAGATAAACAATCATAAATTAGAAAACTGATGTCCTGGTCTCATATTTTTTTTTTCCCCCAATTTTTACAAAAGGTTATTATTGGAACAAAGTTTCTAAATGTTATTGATGGTTTCATTACAAAAAGTGGTTAATAATAGCATGCATTTGTATTACTTATTCTTTTACTAATGATTTTCAAGATATTCATTCTAGCTATTTATATTGCTGTTCTAACCTGACATTTGTTCACACTTATTTCATTAGTTACCATGTTTACTGTATTAATACCAGCTTATCAAATCCAGTCTAAATTTCAACATAATTGCAATGGGGATATTTTTCATCATGTTTTTAATTTGCAATGAAGAAATATTTCCTGCTTATTTTTTGTATAAAATGACCAGGGGTCTACGGAATCTTGACCATTGACACACTCTCATGTGATGAAGTGTTTTTGCAGGTATTATTTACAAACTTTGCTACGATATAAATGTCCACCAATGTACATCTGACTTGAAACAACACCCAAAACATTCTTAGTAGATAGGGTGATCATTAAATCAGCTATTAGATGCTGATGTGTAGCTGTTGGTATGGAAATAATTCAAAGCAGTGGTTAACTAAGCCTTAAGAAAATGTTTTGTCAGGTTTGGCTTTACAAATTGGGAACTGGAGTAATGGAAAAATACCAGTGATGGTCACAGGCTGCAGAAGTGTGGCAGGGGCAGAATGGGAGAAGAGCATCCATTTCCTCATCTTCCTCTGTGGCTTGTGCTTCCTCACTACTAAGTATACTTTTATGGTTTATGGCTAAGGGTGTGTTTGTCATGTTTTTGGGTACTAATCATTCAGAAGACTAAAACTTTACATGCATGGGACCTAGCTCCAAAGCTTGTATGTAGGTAATACAAGAGAAAGACAGAACTGAAGTTTAGGCTGCATGGTGATCCAGGCAGATTTTTCTCTGCAGGAGATACATGAACATCTTACATGGCAAAAAAATTTTAACTCTTCATTTCTACCCTTGGCCTTGTTTCACCACTTATGATACATCTTTTTGCACAGTCGTGTCTGAAATCAAGTCACTGGCAGTCTGTATTCAAGGAAATAATATTCTCCTCCAGTTTGTTTGTTTGCTTGTTTGTTTTACTATTCCCTTCTCCATAATGTAATAAGTAATAGGCACTTATTGCTGCTATCCCAGTGTCAAGGGTACATTGCTGCAAACTGCTGAAAGGGCAAAAAAACAGATGTTGCTTAGTCCTCCCTTTTCTCCTGTTTCTAGGTACTTGGTCCTGCCTCCTCTCTTGTGCCAGCACTGATATAAAATTGATCCTCTTGTGAGCTTTATCAGCTTGCAGTTTTCTTTGCTGAGCTCATCAGGTGTTTTGGCTCATGGAGGAATCTAATGAGTGCCAAAGCTATTGCAAATTAAAGACTAGAAGCATGTCATTGGGGAGAGGAGGGATTAGAGGGTGTAGGAACAGGACCTCTTCCAAGTGGTTACTCAGTTGCCTTATGCCTCCCTTAAAAATGCAGTCTGAAATGTCTGGTCAGGAATTAAGCTGATGTTAAATGTCATAAAAAGAAAAGCAAGACAGCTGGTGCCAAATTATCTATCAATGTAAGTAGGTGCATGAGGCAGCAGACATGTGTAGACAGGGAAGTGCAAGATGAGCGACACGATGTTGCTGCCTGCCCTCTGCATGTCAGCAACCTCCCTGTTGGCAAAAGGAAGTTGAAAGTAGAAGAGTGGGGCAACTTTTCTCATTTTCAGAAAGCAACTCTCGTCAGATTGATGGAGTACAAGGAAGAACATTACTTTTAGTTATATACATGTTGGAAATTAACTGTTTTCCAAGTAAGGAATTTGGATTTTTTTTCCATACTACAGCGTAGACTGTGCATGCACATACGTGTTTTTTGGGTCACTTTGTCATAAAATTATGCACAGAGACACTCCAAACTGAATCTTGAAATTGTAAAACAAATGAAGCAAACAATGCTTCACCAAAAAAAAACAAAACCAAAAAGAACTCACACCAGTGTTAATCCTGAACCTATGTTTTTCAATTATCTCACTGTAACACTAACTATTCATTTAAACTTATGGAAGTTTCCTGATTGTTATACATTCAAAGTGATCTTAAGGCATTTCTAGTACTTAGGATCTGATATTTATCTAGAATAAACTAGGCTATTACCACTGGCAGCCATTGCTTGTAATTTAGAGTTGTTGTCTTTGGAGGGAGGGTTGTAGGTTGTTAGTAAGAAAAAGAAGAGCTGTTGTTCTGTGTAGCATTAGTGTCTTCCTGATATCAGGGCATAATCTCCTTGAATTTGCAAACTCTAAAGAAAGAGCAGAAGTCTAAACTAGAGACTCTAAACTAGAACTTTTCTGTTTTTATTTTGTCTTATGTTTTGGATGTCTCATTCCATTTTATCATCATCAGTTTGGTTCAACACTGCTTTTTCATATGTGGTAGTGGTACTGGTAATTCCTGAGTGGCCTAAGTAGCACACTTCACTGATTCAATATGCCACTTATTATTCACCTCCAAGTAAAAAAAAAAATAATGCATAGAGGAAGACATTTTTAGAGATGGTGATGTTGCTGAAAGTCTGACAACAGCCTTTGTAAAAATGTGGCTGTTTTCATCTCTTCAGTGTGTGAACAAGAGGCACTCGACCCAAAGCAGTTCAGTATTCAGATCAGTCTCACGTTGTCTGGTGATTTCACTGCAAATGGCAGTAAGAGGTGCTTTGATGACTTTTGTTCTCTGCTGCATAAGCTAAGTGTTCACTCCAGGAAAGTATTGTTTGCTGTGCCCTTTCAGATCAGGTTGACTGCTCTTTACCTCCTGTCAGGACGCTGTGAAAGAAATATGTCAGTGAAACAGGCAACTTTTTTGAATTTTGGTTTAGTTTTGGTGGTTGGAGGTGGTGCTGCATGCATGCCTTGCTCCTTGATAATGGCTTGTATTTGTAGAGCAACATCAGTCTCATGGATGTTTTCTTGATGTCCTTCATCTGTCTTTAATGCATGCAGTTTTTTGAGAGATTCCTACAACATTTTTTCTGGGCTCAGAAGAGATTTCCTTTGTCAGTTGAGAAGTTCAATAATGTGCCAATAAGTTGGATTTCTCTTCAAAACACCACTATATGTTCTGAAAGAAAACTAATTTCAAAAATTAACTGTGTCCCCTTACAGCTAGACCTATAACACCAGAAAGAACTTGGGGCAAGAAAAAAGTTCTAAGAAGTCTGCCATATATGTAATGAACCCTTTTTCTGTTCCAAATACTTTGTCTCAGAATTATTACAACATGCTGCTTTTCTTTACCTAAACTTAAACAGCCAGAAGCTGAGGGCTGAGTCTAAAGTAGATCAATGGCCATTATTTCAGCACTTTATGGAGTGTGGGTTTGGCTATGTAAAATATTTGGCCATATTTACGTGTGATATGAATTCTTATCTGTATTTTGACACCCACTGAGTGGGTGTGTCCAGGGATATTCAGATGTTCCTTTTGTAGTTGTTGTTCCATCATTTGCCTAGCCAAGTAGTATGTCGGAATCTGTTTATCTATAATTGCACTAAATGCAGAAAGCTGTCAGACTCTCTTTCATGCAGGTTCACTGAAACAAGAGGCTCAGCATGGTTTGTGTTTCAACAGCTTCCAAAATGTGGCCTACAAGCTGTGGTTTTCTCCCAACCCATTTTTTTTTTTCTTTACTGGTATCACTTTGGCATTTAAAATTGTCTTGCTGTCACAGGTTTGTTTTTCAATGTGGCAGTAGAGTCTAGTTGAGTTATTTTTCCCTCTGCTTTCAACTTCCAATAGAAAAATTCATATACATGTGAGCTCACATATAAAATGTGAGCACTGAATTAATGTATAAAGGAATTTACTTTTCTAAAATGGTTTTGCCTTTTAGGAAAGGAAGAGTTGGCATGCAGTGCTTTTACCTGTTTATGCTTTTATGTGTGAATAAAAATGTTTTAAGAGCAGTTTAACTAAATAAGCTTAATATGCCTGTGACAGAACCTGTGGCAGCCAGAAGCTTTAGGTTGTACCTGTTTATTCCTTTTCTATATAGCGAGCACCCTAAAAAGGTAATAAGGCTTTTAAGCTGAAAGCCATATCTTATCAGAATGTAAGCTGGAATAACTAACTCTCTAAACAGAAATCTTGAAGTCATATGAAAGAGAGACTTGGAGTAAAATGAGTTTATAAACAATTCTCTGTCTAACAGTTCCTTTCTTGCAGAAAGCTCCAAGCTGCGTTTCAGGCTCTGCTGGCTTTCTGAGTCCAAAGGTTTCCCTGGTCTCTACCACTTGCCAGCCCAGCCTGTCTCAGTGGTTTCCTGGGCTCTGCAATGCTTCAGACTCCTGCCTGATGACCATCGTCGTTCCCACGTTCTGCCTTGCCCTGTGCTCCACTTCTCCTCACTTTAGCTTGCTCCTGTACTCCCCAGGAAAGGCTCCTCCACCCCACACACAAGGTCTTGCCACTCTTAGTTCTTCTGAGTGCAGTGTATAAATTAAAAACAACCAAAGAGTCTGTCATGGTGAATCAAGCAATTTAGGTGTAAATGCTCATATAGAATAATACCAGGTCATTACCGATAAGTTGCAAGTGTAATGGCAGAGTGGCCAAGGTCTCTAGGGCTTGGTCAAAGGAACATGTCTGAGCCATTCACTGAGGTGCACCAAAAGGGGATGGCTAAGCTCTGGCACAGGCTGCTCAGTGTCGGTACCATGGAGCCTTGTTTGCACTTGCCATGGAGTTTTCTTTCCTCACTTCAAAAGTTAGCAACCTGGGCATGATACCACCCGCATTGTCTTGTTTTTTTGGCTGCCCTTATGGGCGACTGGAGAAGAACAATGGTGAGGGACTTCAAAGGGAATGTGGATGCCCTGCTGGCCATTAGCTTTGATGTGCATCCCTCCTCCCTCTGCTGCCACTTTCCAGCTCTAACCTGGCAGTGAAGGTTATTTCTCACTTGGAGCTACTGTCAGGAGAGGGAAACTAGAATCTTTGATGTCAGTAATTTGGTTTTATTTTGCGTTTCCTTAGTTTTATAATGTATGCTTGAACTCAGCCTCTCGGTAATGCTTGCAGATAGCCATCCTTTTTATTTAAAAGAAAGTTCTAAAGCTTCTGTAGACAGCTCAGAATACACTCAGAAGGGTGCCAGTTTTAAAGCACTTAGCAGTATAAGAAGGCTGTAAAGGTTTTAGAATGTTACAGCCATGAGAAACTCCTCAGAAGAGGAGCACCCTGAGCTATCGTGTCATGGAGGCCACGGCTGAACTTGAAAGTTACAGGAATTGCGCTTTCCATTGTGGGTTCCAGGACAGTAAAAGCAAATGACTTTAAAGGCAGATTTTGGGAAACAAACACAAGTTGTGAAAAGTAGAAGTGTAGAAGGTCAAAATGCCAGACACTTAGTGGAAAGAGAACACTTTTCTTGTAATGTAAGATTTGTTTCAAAATTACATACTTCTGTTTCTTATTCAGTCTTTCAAAGGTACCATACTTGAACACTCCTTTGCTCTTTTCTCCCATATTTCTTTTTCTTAGCTGCCTTTTATGCTTGGAAATCCTTATGTGAACTCCATACAGTAGTACTTTCTTTTGCTTCAATCCCTACCTCAGAAGGCATTGGTGTGGTAAGTAATTTGTTTTGAAATAAATGCATTTAAAGAAGATTAGAGAAACATCAGTTTGTGAAACACTAGTATTCTGCATATGCAATCAGGTTGTCCTCATACTCACTCTGCTTCATTTTGTCTTTTGTCTTTATATGTGCTGTATATGTGTTATATATGCTACATATATGATTTTTGGCATTACTTGTAAGATGTTATAGACTTTGTACTGACCAGCCAAATGTAGGGTTTCTGAATTTGCCTGAGCTGTTCTCTGCTTAGAGAATGTCAGAGCTTATTTTTTTTGTCTTTCATGGTATTGTCATACACAATTTTTATGTTTGGTCCTATTTTCATGAATGCTTTGGATGGTCCAAAAAGCACACAGGATGTAAAGACAGGGTTAGTCTTTCTAAAGGAGACTTTACAAAAGTACTCGGAGCGCAGACTAAGACAGAAATACAAAATGCACTGAAAACAATGAACAGTAATTTTATCACTATCCATGAAGTCCCTCTTTAGTTGAATATAATAGTTCAAATTGGCTTAATCCAGCATAAAGTCGTGGAGAGTTAACTACTAACCTATACTTTACTGTGGCTACTGTGTAACAAGACACAGTTACATGCATTATCATCCAAAATAAAGGTGCCTAGTTAGAAATTCAGATGTTCTGTGTGAAGAAAATTTGGCTGATTATTGATACATGAAGGGGTATATTTGTGTAGTGAACTATCTCATGCAGAAAACAGGAAAAAAACCTTGGAAATAGAGAAGGAGTATTTTATACAACCTGAGCAGATGCGAGTTGTGTTCTTCCCAGGCAAATTTTTGGAACAGGATGAATGAAGTTGCGATGCCGTGAGAGGTAGTTATCTCAGTTCACTTCTCCTGTGTCTAAAGGAGCAGAATTTGATATGTTCTTGTAAACAAGTATTTTGTACCAGACATCTGATTCAAACTTCGATCTCTGCTTCTAACAGATACAAACCACAAGACTCTGAATTTTGGATTAGAGTATGTAGGAGTTATGACTGTGTATAGGATTGACTTTGTAGAAGTTAATTTTGTGCTCTTCTCAGGGTTTTACTCTGATAATTTCTATGGAATTTTATAAAATCCCATCTTGTTGTATTGGTACAACTCTACCTCCTCTTCAGTCTTATGAAGCTTTGCCAATATGATAGAAGTCACTGACAGTCTAGAAAGATGTTTGATTATTTTAAAATACTTCAGTTATCCAGACCTGCTGATTTTTACACTGTCAGGCTTTAGAAGCTGCTAGCTAATGTTTTCCTGAATTAATACAAGAATCATTCCCTGAGGCATCCTGCTTTGTCTCTGAAGTATACAGCAGAAATATTTATTGAAGACTTATGTCTGTTGTGGATTACAATTAATCATAATATTGCTACCATATTTTAACAGAACACTCTTGTCATTTGGGTTCTTTTTGCTACTAAATTCATAAAAGCTCTTCTGTTTTAACAGTATGGTTGAGTTTTTATTTGGAAATAGCCTGTAAGTACTTTTGAAACATGCCTTCCAAACAGTGTTGTTACCCCACCACAAAACATAATGTAGAAAAGAAAATGACTATCGAAGAGATTAGAGGTAGGATTTGAAAGAGGAGGTGGTTTGGCACATAAAACTGAGACATCTGGAAGCATAAGAGGCAGAGGGTAAACATGTCTGTGGTTCATATTTGTTGTGCATCACGTTTCTTGGCGTGGCTTGGAATGCAGTGCAAATCAAAACTGTTTGTGATTTTCTAGAAATAAATAGGGAGCAAACACTTTCAGGTTATGTATTGGTGGCTGATCATTTGATGTTTTTACTCTGACTGTATACAGACCCCAGCATTTTTAATGACTCTGAGCAGAAAACTGGTGCTGGTCAACACTAACACTCACTGGTTCCAGGACAAAACTACAAAGAAGCAGATTAGGCTGTTTGCCTTTTATGATACTCCACCTCCAGTTCTGGGATGCAATGTTGTGCAGGATGATTAGATATATGTCGGTCTAATGTATTCTTTTTCTTGGTTTTGCTGACAGGCATAGCATTATTTCATTTAAAAACTTCTCATAAGGACTATCAGTGTTTCCAAGCACTCAGGCTCTAAGATAACATGATTTCTGTGTTGTCAGATGGATTGCACATTACAGATTTACACTGGGCATACTATGCAGCTGAGAAAGTGCAGTAATACAAAAAAAATATTAATAATAGACCTTGTCTAATAATTAAATCTGTTAGATATTCAGTGTTCTCAACTCAGGGCCTAGATTTGCATAGGAGTCCTTTACAATCATCATGCTTTCTACACTGTTAAAGGACTTATTAATCATGTCATGTATTCTCCTGATTTTTAATAAATTGTGATTGATACAGCTTGGGTACCAGAGCGAACGTAGGATGATGAATTATATCTGTTTATGATTTTTTTTTTCCTTTATGACTAAGGTGTTTTAGCTGATGCAGTAAAGCAATGACTGTGAATTTTGTCCCATTTGTCATTTATAACTCCCTCTCTTAAAGCTTTGTTAACATTATTTTATCTGAGGTGTCTTAGAACAAACAAGAGCAGTAAATTATTTTAGAGAATGTCTTTGGATGTGCAGTTGCACCTCTTTCTCCTAACTTTGCATAAAATGTTTATAAAAATATGCTAGATCTCATACTTTGTAGATTCTTTTGGCATTTATGTGCAGTGAAATGTGAGGCGAAAGGGTTTTTACCACATTTTCATTTGGTGAGTGTACAGCCAGCCCAGCATGGTGATTGCGGAGGGAATTTACTTGCACCTATTGCAGTCACTTACCTTGGGCCTGGGTCAACCTTGTGTTTGCAGAATTGCAACACTGGGTCACATAACTGACAACATAAGCTGTTTCAGATGGTTGCAGTTTGTAGCAGAGTTTATTAGTATGAGTGATGCACTCTTGAGAACAAAAGACATATGAGGTATGACTTGGTTGCACTATGTTTCGTGCTTGCAGAATAATGGAAATTGATGCCCAGTGAATCAGATGCATAAGAAATTTGCTAAAAGATAGTACTGCAAACTTTAGCTGTTTTGCCTCACTTCAGGTTTTAGGAATATCTTTATGTATTTAAAGACGTTTAAATAATTAAAATGTTTTACTGAATGAATCCGCAGTAATTTACTCAAGTACTTCAGCATGCAGCTACTTTCTGAGCACTTAAGCACAAGCTTCAAATTCGGTATTGGCTAGATCAAGGTCAATAGTGAAAAATAAGGCCAGTTTTCCTGCTAAATAATTAGTATGGAAATAATTACAAGCATTATATGCAGTGTATGTTAAAAATATATAAAATGTCTGGACTAGAAAGTCTGTTTAGAAAGTTTTCTAAAACTAGAGCTTTGTTTTACTAGCTGCTCAATATGCAGTGTTTCCATTTCAACAAAACATTGGAGCATAGTTTGCACTGAGATCTTTTGGCAGTCTGACACCCTTCTTTTCTATGGAACATTATTACTTTCTTAGGCCTTAAAGAAAGATCAGTCTGTAACAGATAATGCTTGTCAATGCTAATGAACCCTTAATATAATGCAAGTATCTTGACTGTACAAACAAACAAAACAAAGTTTGATTTGACAGTGTATAAACCAGTCAATGTCCTTTGGTTTTCCTATAACTTCTTAAAGTGTCTTGTCACCCACTGCAGCCTTCAAAAATATTTTGTGCTGGCCACTGGCGTTATAAGACATTGAGTATGACAGTTACACTCCTATGTTCTGTCACTTGTGCCTGCAGTTCACCGCCAAAGGCGTTTCATATTGTAGTATTGATGAGTTTGAAAGCTGAGTTACTTTTTGTGTGAACATCTTAAAAAAAAAAAGCCAACACCCTCTCTTTCGGATTGTTTCTTCTGAATATGTATATTCAGGTGATAAAGGCACACAATGAAACCTTTTTGTATTTTGAAACTTTTCATAAAGTCTTTGGGGAAATATTCTTTAAGGCTTAATTTTGCACATTTTTTTCATATTTTTAATTTTAAGCATGGGTAATGATCAAGTGATTTCTTCAGAAGCAGGAACACAAGCATCTTGGGGCTGTAACCATTACTAAGTACTCTCCAAACTTCTGCCTTCCACTGTTGGCAGCCTTTGAAACCCTGAGACTTTCAAATCAGTTTTTAATGAGTTATAGGTACTAAAAGACCAAACTCTTAATTCAGTGGCTCTCCCAGGATGCTGTACTGAATGACATGACCTTCTGCACTGCAGAAGTGACACTTCTGACACCATGGAATTTTCTGGGTTTTTTTTAAGTATACGGAGGCTGTTCTAAAATAATCCACCATCATTAACTGTTTTCCTTCCTTGTTCAGCCACGTGTTGTATGTAAGTTTATTTGTAGGTGTATATTTGTGGCCACCAGAAACAATGGAAAACATAAAATAAATATTCCAGCTTGCAAGTGCTTTGTGAGATGCACTTTTTCATTCTTATTCTATCTTTTACATATTGAAGCAAAACAAAACTCCCCCCCCCCAAAAAAAAAAAAACAACACCAAAACAAACCAAAACAAAAACCAAACAAAAAACAAAAAAGCCCTGAAAACAAACAAAGAAACAAAGGCAACAAATATTTGAGAGTAAATTTTTTTTAATAGCTTCTCTAAAGCTTTGTCCTACAGGTATCTGGATTACCTTGTTGTTTTGGATGTGAATGATGTAGATCAAAGGCCAGATCTGAGCCCTGCAGGCTGTGTGCAACAGATGATGTTACAACGTTAAAGTGATAATTTGGCACTGCTGTGTGTTCTCTGCATTACAAACAAAGTAATTTCACTTCTGAACTGCATTAATTAGTTGTTTGAATCCTTTGCATCCTTCTTGGCCATTTCATCCTCTCATGTGGAAACAGAGCCTGATCATCATGGGGAGCTAAGTTCCAGGTGACTTCTGCTTAGAAAATTCCTACAGCCAACAAGTAGTGTTTGCCTAAGAGCTTTCCACTACTGGATCTGTTTTGTTTCTGTGATAGAGATAACAATACACTATATAAAAACCAAAAAAACAAGCAAACTAAAAACAGGAAAAAAAAAAATCCTACCAAAACCCCTTCAGCACCTGTAGTGAAGCCATATTTGAGCTTTCTAAGGGAAGAAACATTATGCATGTCCTATGTCTTAACATTTTATCTTCCTGTGTTTCTCAGTCACAGTCCCAGTGAAATAAATTATTTTAAATTTCCCACTAGGATTTAATGGTTTTTGCTCAAAATATGTTAACATTTAAATTTGCAAGTATTTTTTTTATTTTTTAATTGCCTCAGTATTGAAAAGAAAGATCGTCATTTTTTAAGAAGAAAAGTTGAGACAATGGTTACATTTGAGGAAAATTGTGAGATTTGATGTTGACCTTGAGTTTTAGTGTAGCAGGTATCCTATTCTGGAAACAAATGCCAGCTTTGATTTTGCTATTTAGGGAAAGTATTTTTTTCCTTAAATAATTGATTCCCATTCAAGTTTCATTAAAGTTGTCTTTGAAAGATTGCAATAGGAAATGTTATGAACTTCACATATTTCTATTCACTCTGTAGTAGTTTGTTAGAAAAACTGCAGTGTTTACAAGGGGAGACGTAGCACTTTCATAGTTTATTCTGACTCATTGAATTGCAAGAGCTTCATTACAGGGTGATGTTATTGCCAGCAACCATTGGATTAGAAGATAAAATGGAAACTTGCAGAGTGGTAAATCTGGCAATTGCTTTATTTACCTGTAAATAAAATGAATTTCAGCCAAACACAGTATTACCTTACAACAGTCTGCCTTCCTCTCCATACTGCATGCATGCTAATCATTCTGTCTTACATTTTAGTTATTCCAGTCACTACAGATATATCAGCGAGTGAATGATAATTAGATATGGCTCAATAGCTCTAAAAAGATTTAAGTGGTTGTATAACTCTAGAAAGAGAGGTAGAATAAAATGCTTTGATATACTAGGATACATGCAATAAACATATATTAGTCTTATGAAAGGACATCCAGAAAAGATTCCAAGATACTATGGTGAAACAGGGCATAAGCTTACAACAGTTAGTTAGATCTTTTTGTGGATGCTCTTAGACTATTTAATTTTCAGAGGCTCTGCACATGAGGAGTTAATGGTCAGTAGCTACATTTCTATAAACTCTCACTCTATCATGTTATATACTTCTGTCTACTTATTGCTCTCCTTATACTTTGAAACTAACTTGGATATATATCAGGTAGTCCTTTGTTTTAGCTGATACTTTAAGCTATTGTCTAAAAAACTATTGCTTTTGTTGACCGATTGGCTCACAGAGCAAGGACTGTGCATATGGAGTGGTGAATGGCAGTTGGATAAAGTCCCTGATCCTGAGCTGTTGTGCTACACGGAGGTGGGTTTCTCTACTACCTTGGTTAGGCTGAGGAGCAAGCCCTTAGAAGGTACTTGAAAATCACTGGCATAAAGTTTCTCAACAGGACGTTAAAATGTCTTGTGTTCTGCAGGGTACCACCTTCTCTGGGCTCTTCTGTGTGCCAAGATAATTTCTCACAAAAGGTAAAATGCTGGAGTATGTTCAAGTGAGTATAAGAAATGACACTAAC
This sequence comes from Streptopelia decaocto, assembly GCF_964273445.1. Lineage (NCBI taxonomy): Eukaryota > Metazoa > Chordata > Aves > Columbiformes > Columbidae > Streptopelia > Streptopelia decaocto. The sequence goes on from NC_138658.1 coordinate 15,389,053, forward strand.
AGAAGTGTTAAAGAGAATTTAGAGCTTTAAAAACTCTTTTATCAGGGGCAAATCTGTCAGTATGAAAAATTTGTTACAAATACAGTAGGTTATACAGTATCTGGTAGATTATTTTGTTGTTGTTAGTTTTCTTCTTTCAAACTTGAATATTACAATTAGGAGGCAAGGGTGAAGAAAAATTACCTCATGCCACACGCTAGAGAGCATACAGAAATTCTTAGCAGGGAATTAAATCAGTGAAAAGCTAAAGAAGGCCTTCAGTTTGTGCAGATGATTAATAGTGTTGGTTGGGTAATAGTGAGGAAACTCCAGCTTGGTATATTTGCTTTCATGAGGGAATGCTGTATCACTTCATTTACAGGTCATTTTTAGGATCCACTGGACTGTGTTGCAGTAAGGTACAACTGACATAAGGCATAGGTTCAGTTTTAAAGTGCAATTGCATGTTTCTGTTTTAATGCTAAGGCATTAAGTCTCAGACCAAAAAGTGTTTAGTATAAAGATGAAATAAGAGCTTTTTTAATACACAGGTACAGCAGTGAGACTTCTGTTTTAGTCTATAATATGTGTCCTTCACATTAAATCCTATTTTTCACATAATATAATAACAATACCGTGGTTGCTAGTGATTAGTATTATAAAATGTGCAGTGAGATAAATGTTGTTATTATGGAAATCCTATTAGCAAGTCCCTATGTACTGTGTGTGTAGCACAGATTTATTAACATACCCTTCTGTAGTTACTTTCTTGAAAACAGTTTTACCTCCTATGAAAGACTGTGCAATAATGCCATTAATAAACGTATCTAATTGCAGTATATAACTGTGAAAGCCTGAATGGCTTGGAATGGATTTGAAGAGAAGTGGGATTATTGCACTGGCATATATTGAACAACATGTATTGTACATCCCTAATTTTTTGTACCACTGTATGTCAAGAGAGAGAACGTTAGAATGTAGTCAGGCGGCTAATGAAAAAAAGCAAGCCTTTTTATAAAGAGCTGTCAGTAGATGGCAATGTGACTATTTCATACACTTCTTATTCCATATGAGGCGTAAGACTTGTAATCATCTGCCTTTGCTGCTTAAATTACTATAATTTTTTTAAAACCTCTAAGAACCCTTTAAAACTATTCTTTAAATAATTGATAGTTACAAATGGGAATCTTAGGCCAGAATCTCCAAAAGTGATCAAAGTTGGTTTAATTTTCCAGTGGTCGGGGTTGAATAAAAATAATGTCGCATAACATGCCATCAGTAAGTAGATTACTGCACTTATGTCTCATGTTGCTGCAGATTCAGTAAACCCATGTTTTATTGATAGCTAGACACTTTGGCCATAACTCATCCAAAAGTGTAGTGCTTATAATGAGCACCAGTAGGAATAACAAAAATAAACATGTTCTTGTGCTGTCAACAATACATATAGCGTAAGGCTTACCAGGGTCTCCTCTTTTCTGTTTTTCCTCTTCACAGTGAATCTAGCCAGGGAGAAATAAAGTTTTGGAATGACAACTTCATCATCTGGTATTAGAGCAGACATAATGGTTGTATCAAGTATCAACAACTACAACACAAATGCATATGTTTAGTTGTTGCTGTTGTTAATATTTCATGTGACAGCAGCACAGAGAAACATAGTATGTTAGATATACAGCAAACTACCTTGAAAAAATGTAGCAGTGTGTTCCTGTTTAGGACCCATTGGTTTTAAATAGCAGCATGCATTTCAAGGGCCAGATTTTCCACAGTTCATGTTCTGAAGCACTGGGCACATACTGGTGTTTAGAAAAGTACTTCAGAAGTTTGATGTCTATTTCCTTTTGATTTTTTTTTTTTTTTTTTTAATAAATCTGTCTGCAAATACCTGAATCATAGACAAAAAAATTTACCTTTGGTCACTGCCTTTGGTAGGACTTGATTTAGGAACAATTCATCTTCATTACAATGGTCTCATTTATAAACCATCTTGTGCCTGTCATAGCTCATAGTATCCACATATCTGAGTCAAGAGGCTGTTGAGCTTCATCAGTCTATAATGGTCTCTACCATTGTGTGTCTGCATTATCAAATATGTGTTGAAGGCTTGGAAAGACACAGAGCTGGCTGTACCTTTTTTGCATTTCACATTCAAGTAGATTGTTATAATATTGACTCTGGTGAATATCTAGGTCCCTCAGGAAGTTGCAAGTAAACCTGGCTACCCAGCTTACTGGTATGGTTTTTTCTTTTTTTTTTTTTTCCTGTTGGGTTTTCCAAAGCTGTGTGTATGAGGCCTCTTTATACTCTTTATACTCAAACTGTTAGTGCTGTCTAAAGACTACTCACTGTGCCTCACATCCAGCTTGACCTTTACTTTTGAAACACAAAAAGGTGAAACAGTTCCCAGTCTATACCCAGGCTTGTGCCTGGTCACCAAATGCACTGGTGGTGGCAAACAGACCACTGACAGCTGAAAATGGGCTACTTAGTGAGTGGGATGAGAGAGACACCCCAGAGCTCAAGAAAGATGCATTCTCATGTGATTTGTACTACTGGCTGTCTATATAGGCTGGTGCAACTTACAGCTGGTTGCAAAGGGTCCTTAAAAGTCTCTGCAAAGGTCCTGGTAGCGGGGATGTGACTAATGGTGGAATGGGCACAGCCGCCCACCCTGAGGGGCCTCTCTGGTGTAGGTTCTTGTTATATGAAGAGGATTTGATGTGCTTGTCCGGCAGATGCAGGGGAAACTCACAGGTCTCACCATGGCCCTCACAATTATCAAAACAGCCAGGCTGCTCCAGGCAGAAGTTTGTGCTGTGGGAGCAACCATCGAGAATGAAGTGTTCTCAGCTTTTGAAGCAAGCAGTTCTGACTGATGTTTGCAGTGGGAAATTGAACCATTCTTCGATCTCTTAAAGAAATTAATCCTTTCACTGTGAGCCTAATGCTGTAAACTGTTGTTTTCAGCTCCATGCTTCTATTAGCTAGGCTTTAGTGGTTTGTTTCTAGGGGAGGAGAAAGTGCTTATATTTGTCAGGCGTTTCTTTGGAGTGTCCCTAGTCATTTGTGGTGAATGTATCATCTCTTCCTAAACACAGCAGAAATGAAAAATAATAGACAGTTTTCTTACTCCAAACTTTTAAACCTATTTTTCTATTCAGTCCTGCACCCAAGGAAGTCTGTTTCTATTCTCAAGGCCAAGCCTACAACTGTTTTTCTGGCTTCCTGGTGGTTTTCTCCCTACATGTACCAACACATCTACCTCCTGTCAATAGAGGACCCCACGTTTTCAATCAATCCCCTGGGCCTTCCCACATGGCTTTCTGTTGTTTCAGCTGTTTTACTCTATTAAAGATCTTAATTCCTCTGAACAAAGGGCTGCTAGCACTCACATCAGCTTGCAAAGTCTATGATTTCCCATGGATCAGAGGCACGCTTGCTGGCAACCATTAACACCTTCCAGCGTAACAATGCTCTGCAGCAGCGTGAGGCATGGAAACCTCCGGCTTGGATTTAAGAGCCCTTCTGCAGTGAAAGCATCTGCCAGGATTCCTGCCCACCCTCCCTGTTCTGGATGGCTGTGCAAGTGACAGGGAGCCTTAAAAGACCTTTGAGTGGTTAGAAGGTTATTTGTTCAGGACTTCTGTTTCCTGCTGCCTGCTAATTAAATAACATATTAAATACATGTTTTAAATCCTCACTGTGCTCAAATTCCCACAATCAGATGGAAAATTTTCCTTTTTCTCTGGCTTTATGTAAATAGGTTTGAAAGTATAAAATATTATTGGTTGTATTCATGTATAACTTTCCTACATATATGGCTGTGTCTTTAAATCTCTGCATACAGAATTGCTGTCTGCCAAAGTCACTTAGAATGAGAATTCCTGTCCTATAAAATGACACGTTTCTGATTAGTCTTACATGTGGAATTTGGAAAGAGTTACAGATTATCAGCCTTTACAATACAAACATTGCTTACTGCTTAAATCACATGAAATATTCCAGTACCATACCAGTGGTTTTATACAGTCTGTTTTTTGTTGTCCTTAACAAATTTGAAGAATGTTAAAAAGTGGTATTTCGTTAGTCCCCATTAAATTTCTTCATATTCAGTCATGCCAGCTACTGGAACATTAAAAAGGGACCCAATGACCCTGCTTCCTTAACAGTCTCCTGAGAGCAATCATTGTGAGATTCATGAGAAGGGTGAAACTTAGCAGAATTATATATGATTTGGACTTTCTGAATGGTTGAACATGAACTCCTCCTAGATTGTTAGGAGCTGAATGCTGTGTCTTATGTCATTCCGCAGCAGATTTTCGATTTAACCTGTGTGCTTAATGCCATGAAGCATTTATTATTATCCATATTTTTGGAAAGGCAAGGTGCTAAAAAAGAGACAGTTTTAAAAGACAAACATTTACTTGGACTTTCCCTGATCTATCAGTGAAGTTGGGTAAAACATAGTGTATTTTCATTCTTATTTGCATAGAAATTCTATCAATAAATTTAGCCTGAAAATTTTTATTTCCATTATCGACCAATGTAGTCTTAGGTTCAATGCATAGCAGTCATTAATGGCTGTGGTGTGCTCACTAAAAATTTGGTAGGTTGGAAATGTTGTCTCAATGTAGCCCTTTGTTTGTTGATGGTGAACTGATTAAACATTGACACTCAGTCTTCCCCTATGACACACATTTTTTTTTTCCCCAGTAAGATGTGTAATATTAAAAAGAAGTGTCTGGATTTTCTGTCATGAGAATTTTGCCCTTCTTCTGACAATGTTTACCTTTCAGAGGAAGATATGAAATACTGTTTTGTAGATGGACTTGCTGAGGGTCTTCAATAAGGAGAAATGTGCATTACTTGCAAGGGTATGTAGCATCATTTTGACAGGTAGAAAGTATCTGACAAAGTTAAAAGCTTGACTATTTTCAAGCAGTCTGACTTAGATCAATAAAATTTGATTTTAATCCTGTAACCCACTTTTGGGAGGATTTTCAATATTAAACTCAGAAATTAATAACGTATGTGGACCCAAACGGAATATTTTTGCAGCTCAGCTTTCTTCCAGCAATCATGGTAATTTTCCTGTGTATGTGTCTCTTTGTATTAAATTTGCAAGAGTTCTACATGATTTGAGAGGCTGGTCTGATGGTTGATTATTAGACAGATACACCTCTGGTCTTGCTGAACAGGGCTGTAAGGTTGGGGTTTTTTTCAACATGAAAACCAGGCTGGGCAGAGAAGCGGGGTTGTCATCGTGTGTTAGTGCAGCCTCACTAAGGACTCGAATGCAGCTGGGTTGTAGACTCAGACCGAGGAAGACCTTTCGTTTTTGTCATGTAGAGGTAGGCAGCTGAGGTCACATACAGAAAGCCACTTGCATTTATAAATGGTTGCAGTAGACATCTCAGGTTTGGTTCACTCTTCACCAATAGGCAAAAGTAAACATCATCTCAATAACAAGGTTTGGGTTCATTAGGGGGCCAAGAAATGTTGAAGAGTAACCCCACCTCAGATACTTAAAAGTACCTTATAATGAGACAGTTCTAAGCTTTTGAACATCATTTATGCAGACAAAATAACTTTGTGCTTTGTGTTTGTAATGTTGAGGTTTTAAAAATTAGATGCATTTGACACATTTAATTTAGTACTCTCATTAATTCCTTGCACTGAATGTTTTAATGCCGATCATGCAGAAAATATTTAAATATGACACATTCTTTTTAATTACCATAAAATTGTATTACAGTAAAAGCAAAATGTTTGTTTAAAACATTCAAACAACATAAGCCAATTCATAGTTATACAAACAAACACTGCAAAAATTGCATGCAGAAAAATGAGAATAACAAAAAGGCTTTCATTAGGAAATCACACTTCTCTACTCTCGTGTTTCACCTGGGAGATTAAAGTTGCTTCTTTTCCAGAAACTGTCTGATTCTTATTTTGTCACAGGAAGGAATCAAATGATTCCCATTAATTTCAATATGCATTTTAGTTATCTGAAGTGGAGGGGTTTTTGTTTCCTTTAAACTAAAGATTTCAGTATTATCCAGTGTTTGAAGTTAGGGAGTGAGAGAGATGCTAATGGAAGGGGGGAAATATACAGCAAGCCATATGCAAATATTAATGCATTTTCTTTGATCTTATATGAAAAATATTGTAGACTTCTGAGGACTAGAAATGTCACAGATAAAATCAGCACCCTTTCTAATGGTGAACGCTGCTTTCATCACTTTCTTGATTTACCAGCACTCTGACTTAGGTCTCTCCATTCTGAAACTTGATTTCATAATTTACATATTTAGTCCAACAGGCATTAGATCTTGCCACTTCCTCAGTTCCTTTTTAGTCTTTAGATCTATCACTTAATGGGGGAGAAGAGAGAGACAACATCTAAAGATACACTTAAAAGAGGAGTGGGAAAGCTTCACTTTTTATTATTAACTTGCCTCCTGTCAAGAGCTATTTCTATAAGTCAGACCAAAGAGTAAATAGATCATATAGACCTCTTGTTACTTTTGTAGTCTTGGAGGAGCCTGGTATATTTTCCTTGGTGTTATGATTTCAAAGGATGCAGCTGGATATTCTCTTAAATGGCAATTCTCATTCTGGGGTTTGCTTTCTTATTCAGCTGGGATCCACTTGATGTTATCCTGGCTCCTCTTTCATCCTTACTGTAGCTGAAAGGTTGTCCCCGTGTTCCTCTCCGAAGAAGTAACAGTTGCAGATGCATGTTGATACTTTATGGCAAGGAGTAGGAGTGGAAGATGAGTCTGTGAATAAAAAGGTTACTTCTCCTAAAGTGTTACTTGATTGGAACTTGCCAAGTTGTTAAAACTGTAACTTCTGAAGGAAAAGGGCTAAATTTCAAAAAAGAAAACCAACCCAGAAATCTGATTGGATGGCACGACTTCAAGATTTTTGGTGGAGATGAGCAAGGGGCAGCTGTCATTAGGGCCTATTAGTGCCCTCAGGACCTTGAAAACTGTGTGAAGGGAACAGTTTTTAAACACATCACTCTGCCCGCTATGCCCCCACCCTCACCCCTCTCAGGAAGCTCTGCACCAATTTACTCTCAGTTTTCAAGCAAGTAAGAGATACTTTGAAAAAAGTATTACGTATACCAGTAATGTCAAGTGATGTTATCATCGTCTAAGATGTCTACACTAAATGAGGGTGATGGGGGCTGTGAGAAGCGGCGAGCAAAGTCTGGTGGATGCATGACTGCCTGTACAAGCCTGTGCATGATGTTCCTTACAAATTCAGTGTGTGAGCTGGTCTTCTGCTGTGCTACTGATGCGTTATGTTACTTTATGGGCTCTTTTTTTTTACCCAAAGACATTCCATTGCTATTCATAAATACTATGATTGTCACGGCAGCCTACTTTCAGCTCAGATGATACGTAACCTAATGTAGGAGAAGATGTGAATTTTAACGGCAAATAATTTAGCTGATAAGGAGGATGGCAAAACAAATGCAGTAACAGTGTTGAAAAGTAAGATGTGTCTGTTAGAAGATTTGTTATGTTTGTTCTCAATAATAGGGGTGTAAAATTAGAAATCTTGCATTTTAAAGAAGCAGAAGTCAATATTTTGCTTCATTTTGTTCTCAGCGAATATAACAGAGCTAGCAGGAAAACACCTCTAACTCTCTTTGTATGGAATAGGTAGAAATTGTATGAGGGAAGCCTGCCCTAAAGTTGACTACATTAGTTTGCCTGTCAAGACACATTATATCAGTTGGGCAGAGAACAGAAACCAAAACTGGTATATTTTCAGAAAGTGTATCTGTGGAACTTTCTGCTCTGCATACTGTTACATAGAAATATGACCTGACGATTTCTCTAGTGCACTCTAAAGGAATATGCATGTTTTCTGCTTGGGGGAGTTATGTTGTAGCAGCCCTGTACGAGGGACTTTCATACTGCATGTAGTTGTAAGGAAGCCTTGATGCTTAAACTCAAAGGGCTTAATCTGCTAGTAATATTGATTTAAAGGGGCAATATAAATGTTTAGTGGTCACAGGTTTGTGAGGATTTTGCTTTATATGAAGGCAGTTTATCTTCCAAAATTCAGAGGAAATAGATCTCTTTCTGATGCAGCATTACTTCAATGAAGACCTTTTTGTGCAGAGGGTGTAGGACTTACGTGTCTGTGGCATTTTTCATCCTAAAAGTATGCCTTTGAAATAAAACATTTAAATAAGAATATAATGCTTAAAAGAATGTGATGGAGGTCATGGCTGGATTTGGTATGAGTTGCATAAATAAATTGATGATACGAAAGCCTCTTAGAATCCTATTTCACAATGGAAAATGTAGATGCAGCAGTGATTGGCAAAACATAACAATTCTTTTATTATTTTGTTCAGGCTCCTAAAGTCAAACAGCCTTCTATGTTACTGTATTCCTCTAAAGGAAGTTACCTAGTGTGTTTTGGTACTCAGAAAATTTAACAGACCACCAATATTGATGTTCCTTGAAGGCTTTCTATTTTTAAAGCATCTTGTTGAGTAATTTGAATAATTCTTATGTTGTTAGAGTTTCCAAATTTTTTTTATTGGGCTTCCTTATTTGTGTTTGCGTTGTGGCCAGCTGGATTAAATAGTATTGCAATGACCAATGGCTCCCTAATACAAAAGTGGTGTTGTGGTGCTGTTGTTTGTAGTGGTGTGGTTTGTGTTTGTTTTTGTGTGTGTGTTGGTTTTTTTTTTTTTTTTTTTTTTTAATTGGAAAATAACAACAAATATCTGATGCTCATTTTTGGATGATGAAAAAATGCATTAGAAACTGCAGCCTTTTTGAAACAGTCTTCAAAAGTTGTGAATGCTTTTGTAACTGATTGCTATTAATATTGAATCTTTCAGAATATAATTTCATGTTTTCACATTAATGAACGAAAAAGCAAATTCTGAACCACTTTGCTTGTTTAAGGGTTGTTGTTTGGCTGTGTTTGGGATGTGCATGGTTTGCATGATTCCTCCCTGCCATTTTTTTTTCCCTTTTATTATCCTACCCCTCTCAGGAATTGTGCAGCTCCTTTATTTGTGATCTGGTTTTGTTTTCTCAAAACAAACCTCTCAAACTTCAGGTACACATCTAGTTGTCTCAGTAGTAGTTCAACTAAACCAGACAATTTAGCTATTGGTTCATGAAAAATTCAGCTTTGCACTCAAAAATAATAGGTAAAACTGAACAGAATACTGCACTGATCTGCTAAGGTGCACGTTTGAGACTTGACTTTGTGCATCGGTGCTGGAGAGTGAATTTTTAAGACATCTCATGTGAGATACGCAAAGACCACAATCATACTTGTGATTCTGTGGGAAATGACTGATGATTGTGTGAAAAAGAGGTGGGATTTTAGATTTAATGTAGTGATTGAAGGAAGAATAATATTTTCCAATTATTAGTGTGTTTTGTCCCCTCCCTCACCCCCCCACAATCTCTGTGTCTCATCCTGCCTCCCTTCTGCCTTAGGAACAAGCTAAAAGTGGGAGCTCATGATGATACTGGTAGATCCCACTTCCATGCTCTGCTTTCTCAGGCTACTTACACAATTACATTCTACGTAAATTTTAACCTTTTGGGGTTGCAGATGAGCTAGTTTTCTTGAACAGAAGAGTAGTGGGTCATAGCTGAAGAATATGCCTTCAGGGGAAAAAAAAAAACACAAAAATGTTTTTCATTTAATTGATTTTTTTTTTTTTTAACTGATGGTGTGCAAAGAGCTGATCATCTTGATTACATAAATGCATGAAAATGAAAAACATAGTGAGAAAGATCCTGTCACTGCACTAATCCTCTGAATTCTGCCACTAAAGACACAGAGTACAGAATTTAGTCCATTGTTCTTCACTAGAACTTGGGAGACTCTTGAATTTGTATCAAGCAAAAACTATATAATGTCTATAAACATCTCGGAACAATGAACTTTCTGTGGTGGGTTTGCCTGAGAAAGCCCCAGAGATATAGAGATGTTTATGGCACTAAAAAAAACTACCTATACCCCGCTACCAATGTTCCTGCCTTAAAGACATTGGAAAATATTTGTTAGGAATATGTTTGCTGTTGTTGTTTGTTTGTTTGTTTTTTTCTTAGATGGGAGTGTATGTTCAGTATTAGTCATCAAATTCAGATGCCTTGTAAAACCTGCACAAAAAAAAGACATGTTGTGCTGCTTAGTTATTTCAGCTGTGAATTGCCTTGTGCTAAGAATTTAAATAGTATCCTTCTGCTACTTTATGCAAAGTGGATTTTTTTGTCTTAGAAAATGTAGACAAAGATGTGATTTAGAATGAATCCTGCAAAGGCATGTCTGTACGTTAAATTCTTGGAGAACTTGGCTGAAAAACAATATTAATGTGAGAAATATTTCCAGTAAGAAGCTGTATATGAGTAAAACGGACTTTGCAGGTTCTTCCAGCCTCCAGAACTACTCTTTTTTTGTCAGTTCTCCCACAAGTAAGACATTTCTGTCAGGTCATAACCACTTAAGAAACACCTCTGCACTTAATATTGTGGTATACAGAAATTCTAATTTTCTAAGGGAAGAAATGAAAATAGAGATTTTTAGCCTGGAGGGATAAGATAGAAGTTGTCTGACTATCAAAGGAATCCTCTTCTAAGAGGAGAAATCATCAGAAAGGATAGGAGTTGAAATATAAAACCATACAAACCTTCAAACTCTAAGTATAAAGGAACATCAAATCGCTGGTAGTTTTTCTTTCTTTTCCCCCAGTTTCAATAGAAGGATCCTTCAGCTGATTAAATGTAGAGAGATGACAAGAAGTAATTTATATGGGATGATATTCACTATGTAAATGATTGCAATGAAAAAATGAAAGCTTATTTCTCCTGTGTGCTTGCATATACAGCGGTTACTCATCACATAATACTTATGGATGGATTCTCTGATTCTGACAGCGCATTAGGTACTGAGGTAACAGCACAAGGGAAATGAATGAAAGAGCGCGTCTCTAAGATGTTGGTGCAGCCAAGGTATAACAGATTTGTCACTGGAGATAAAACAGTGTAATTCAAATGCATCCAAATGTAATGTAAAAAGGCTCCACCAAGAGCAAAGAAGCGAGGAATTTTTTTTGACTCTTGATTTAAAAGAATAATGTGAGCATGGCCATTGTGGGTGTTCTGGGTGCACTCTGTGATTAAAATTCAGTGGGGCTGAGGCTGCTTTGCTGGATTAGCTCTGAACCCTGAGGTTTCATGCAGTAGCTTTGTAAAAGGTAAACCTGCATGAATTCATTGTAGAAGTGGCCCAAAATATTCAGTTGAAACTATTTTCTTTATTAAAATTATTTTCTGGGTACGAAATGTGTGCTCTTTACAGACAGCTTTGACTTAGCAAAAAAATGAAACACCTGAAAACACAAACCTTCAGCAGAAAACTGGAAACCTTTGATTTGAAAATGCTGCTGTGCTAGTTCACAAGTGTTGCATTCTACTAAAAAAATGGGTTCTCAGAAGCAAATTCAATTGAATTCTAGCGTTCACAAGGCTGAATTTATAACTTGTGTTGGGGATTTTTGTCTGCTTTTTTTGTAAGTTGAAACAGTGAAGTTTTTGTGGAGCAGGGGAGTAATACTCATCTTTGGGCAACGTTTAATTGTAGTAGACTAATTTATGTGCACACATATGTATACACAGTATAATCAACTCTTATTTTAGAATGTGCAGAGACCTGATTCTTTTCACTTAAATCACACTTAACTGTCTTCCTCCTCTCACACTGTTAGAGAAGAGCTTGATGTATAAGGGACAGGTTGTCAGCAGATGAACTCCTTTTCATCATCACAAATAACTGTAGACATGAAATATTACTCAATTTTCTTGAGCCAGGAAAGGAGCTTTATTTTAAGGGAAGGCTTTAAAAGAAATGTTTCAACATTTCAATCTTCTGTCAGAATATACTGTGCTGTTACATATCTTAACTCCAGTGCTTTTGGATAACCTCCTGCTAGCTTGAAATTTAGCATGCACTTTCCTCGCAATAATTTATTTTTAGAGGAGACACACTTGGTACCTCTTTATGAGAAACTGAGGCATTTATGAAACTTCAAGGCTATATCTGAACTGCAAAGTAGGAACACCTGTGAGTTTTGTGAGCCACAGGGGTCAGTGAGCCCCTAACCCAGGGTGACTGCACATTTGCTGCCAGTGTGGAGATGCTCCAGAGTTCTCACGCTGCAGCTGAACCCAGGAATTGCTTGGGAGAGCAATTGCTGACACAGGGAGGAGGAACTGTGCTGCGATCCTGCTACATTTCAACTGTACAGGTGACTATATTATGGTACCTGGAATCACTACTAGTGCTGCTTAAATTTGCTAGGATAGACAAGGATAGGAGTTTCTGGCAATGGCATAATGTAAAATCTGTGTGTTTGTGAAAGAAAATAATTTTATTCTTGGTGTCCTGCTGAAACGTCACCTTAGGTAACTGAAGAATATCCTGCAGCCTCAGCTACGCAGGTAATTTGATTGTGATCTTAGCTGAGCTAGTGTAAATCTAGACTAAGTGTAGCAAAATAAACGGTTACAACTTTGCGAAATCAGTGTAAGTGAAGGGCAATCAGGACTACTATGTTTTAGAGCTGGGCAAAATTGCGCTTTTTTTTTTTTTATTTCTGTTCTTATTGGTACAAAGTAAGATTTTTTTTCAAAACTTTGTAAAAAGTTCTCTAAGGTTGGATCTAAATCTGAGTATCTATCATGATTCCATTATCTAAGGTTAAAAAGAAGAAAAAAATTATCAAGTGTTGGTGCATTTCTCACGAGGCTTTGCTAAGGCCTGCTACAAAGTGTTCTTTTTAGCCCCTTTGCAACCTTGCCCTAGCAAGATTGTCAAAGATGGTGTGAGTCTGGGGCAATTTTTGAAGATTGAATGGAGAATCTAAGATTAATCATGGAAAATGTGTATTTATTCTTGAGGTTTATATCTTCAGTGAACATAGGGAAGTTTTTAATAGAACAAAGCTAAATGTGTAGATTTTGGTGGAGATTTTTCACATTAGTATACTTTACATGCTGTAAACAGTGACTCAGTTTCTCAGGCAACAAAGGAAGAATAAAGGTGGGATATTTATAATCTATTGACTACTTCAGTGTTTCTTTTACTCTCCACCACTTAAATTGTTTCATATTCTGCTGTTGCTGAAATTTTAACACAGAAAATCAGACAAATGTACAAATACAGTTCTTGACTTATTAATGACTCCTATGACATAAACTAGCAGAGGGAAGGTTTTATTTCATAGTGGGTTAGTCATGAACTTGAGCCGTCCAAAAGCGTCACTTTACTTCTATTAAGTAAGATGGGTGCATTAATACTTTAACGTGCTCAGTAACTTCTTACCTTAGATTTGCTTGTCACATTAATATTTTGTCCAGATCTTTAAATAAGTACAAGTATGCAAGTCAGACAGTGTTCACTCTGAAGGCTTGTTCCTTGTATTTCACTTGAAACAATGCTGGTAGGTTGCAGCGGTATTAATCTATAGCAGGGAAAAAGTATTTCAAGGCAATGATTTATTGTAGAGGTTTTTTACAATTATTTTACTTTTATTTTTCAAGTTACCAGATGTGATTACCAGAACAAAAGAGGCAGTCATCTCCTTAGCAGAGCAGCAGAAACATCTCTGCCAGGATGGTTCACATTTGCGCTGAGTGACTGATCGTAGAAAATAACACTTGGAGAGAGCTATGTGAGCAATTTGAAAGAACAATTAATTTGACTAATGCAGGCCTCTTTCCTATTTGTGAATAATCCATCTGCAAATTCAGTTTCCATTTTTTTAATTGCTATTTTAAATTGTGCCTTAAATTTTCATGAAAGAATTTCAGCTGTTGAGGTGATAGCAAACTGCTTGCTATTAGTATTCCCTGGAAGGATCCAGCGCTACTGACTGTTTCTGTTTAGTTTGGTCACAGGATATTTTCTTATGCTTTTCCTAGAGCTTAGAATGGGAATTCCCAATTTTGTGGCAACGTTTCTTTTTTTATGGCAGTGATTTTAATTAGACTTAGTTCTAGAAGTGAGACTTACAGTGCCTCAATTGAGAATAATGAAAATAGCTGAGCCTTATTTTAGAATTATAGCAAGTTTCCTATATTACAATGGGGATAAAGAAGAGTTAAGATGCATTAGAAGCCTTGCAGAACCTGGAACCATGCTTATTGCTTTTTGTTTGCAGCTCTTGCAGCTGCACAGCATCTTTATATTACACTATGATAGCCTGAACCTTCATTTGCAGTGGATGTATGCCATTTACTTATGAAAAAGGCATAAAATACTATTCAGCGTTACAACTGGCCTTAAGCTATTCAAGCTTTTATATATATATATATATATATATATAATTTTTAAAATGTGGCTATCCTTTTTCTTGGTGCTATGTTTCTCATCTTACAGCAAAAGCCATACTTCAAAAAAATCACAGCTAAATTCCACTTTCAAAAAGCAATATGGATATTTTTTTTTGCATTTGTCCAGATGAAAGCAGCATGTATCTCACAGCCTGTGTGCAAACAAATGCTGTTCCAAACCCAGGTGTTTCCTAGTGGGAACAGGGTCACAGTCTAGTTTATCTGGCTGTCCAAGATTGTTTTATATCATCTGATAAACTAGTTTTAATTCAGACAAAAGTGTGCAAGGGAGGATATAAATAAAATTTTTAATTTGGTAAGCTAATTAAGTATTCTTTCACCCTGCATAATCCTCTTTGAAATGTGGTTGGCTTTTCCCTATACCTTTTTTGGATGAGCCTGTGAAAGCCTGCGGCTCTGAAATTCAAACCATTTGCTCCCCACTCTTTAACTAGAAGTTTTCAGCCAGAAGGCCTATTAAACTCCAGATACAGTGTCCTCTCATAATGTGGCTGCGTGGTCTCAGTTCCTTGCCTGGGAGGTAGAAGAGCTAATCTGTTACATTGACGGCTCTGAGTAGCTCACATGACTGAAACACTTTCTTTTGATTTTCAGTTTCTTGCTGCCCTAGATGCTACAACAGCAGAATCCATTACAGTGGATATGTCTGTTTTAACTATTCCTGCAACACATGTAGAACCTTTTATATAGAAAAGTGTAGTTTCTGCTCTGCTTGCCATTCTCTCTGCATAGACATGAAAAAACACAATTTTGTAGGTGATATCTGGCTATGCCTATTTATAACTGTATGAGTGCTGTTAGGCTTGCAGGGAAGGCAATGTAATCCTACGGACTGTTTAAAAAAAAATCTGTGCAGTTTGGATTTGGAGGGGATGTAGAGAAGGTTGGAGTGTTATTGAAAACACTTCTGATGCAATTCCAGTTTCCTTGTGAGTTACATTTTTGTTGCCTAATGATGACACCAACACAATAATGTGTTTGGTCTCTCTGGCTATTTGTTGTGAATAATACTCTACTTTTTTCTTTTATTAGCAGAATGTTTGGCCCACTGCTTTGCTAGCCAAGCTTAGAGGACTGTTTTGAGTGTACAAAGAAGAATGTATTTCTTACAGTGTTGTTAACCTGATGTTGTTTTTATAGAGGGAGAAAGTGCTCATGGACAGGTGTGGGCAGGTTAATCTAGTCTCTTACCCTCCTGAAAGGCACACTTCTGCTCTCCTGAAGTTCAGCTCTGGTTCCCCTTTAATTGACATGACAATCATGATATACAGCATTTCACTGCCTATTGTATATATATATATTCTTTATTACGCAGGGCCAGCAAAGTATGGTCAGGTACTGGCTACAGTTAGTTATCCAAAGCCAAGAATATCTGGCAATGCCAAGACTCTTCTTGGGATTTAGCTCCAGACAACAGATTCTTAATGATGTTAAATGAGAAGATCTACTCACCAGAGGTGTGTGTGTTCTTCTACCAGCCGAGATGCTCAGGTTGTACTGAGATGTGCAATGGTCCTGGAAGCAGACTTCTCTTCTTTTGAGGCTGCTTTTGTTTGTTTGTTTTTTGTGGCTGAGTCATCCTAGATTGAGCCTTGTGGCCTATGAATGTGTCTAAAATCCACCATATTGTGCTTCTCCCCTGCAAGTTGTGTGGACTAATCCTGCTCATTACACAGCCATGGACTGATCCCATAGAATCATAGAATCATTTTGGTTGGACGAGACCCTCAGGATCATCGAGTCCATAGTGTGCCCTGAACACTGGGGCTGGTGCGCCCAGCCATACATTGAACCGAAGGTCAAAGTCAAGAAAGAGAACAATGTTGATTCAGATGGTTCAGCTGCGTTCCTCTCCATGTAGCCCCAAAAGACACAGGGTCCCCTGTTCTAGATATTAAAAAAGAAATAAAAAGAAAAAAGTAAAAACAGTGAAACTTTATAAAACTTTTACTGGCCTCATGATTCATACAGACTAAAACAGCTCAGGGAATCTCAGAAATAGCTCTAAAGCACTCGTGTAGGTGGTTTTAAATCACAGAAGATAGGAGCTCTAATACAAGATGGACTCTCAGTCACAGTGTGATAAATTATTATGGTGATCTTCCATAAATTCCAAAGGGGGGAAGGGAAGGTTAGCAACTACTGATATACCACTTTTCTGGATAAAACACCTTACTACTAGATTATTTTGCATGCAGTCACAAATCAGTAGATGTATCGGTTAAGTACTGTTGTTGGCTGTCTCAGCAAGGTGGCAAGAAGCATACAAGATATTCAGTTCTTATGGCTTTCCAGATTAATTAAAGATAATTAAGAAAGCTGTGTTGTGGATTTTTTTCTTTTGTGAGAGCAAATAAATACTATTAATGCTAGTGCTATTAGTGCTACATATCTAGCTGAGATGACCTTTTCTTAATGCAACTTAAGAAAAGCATTTGGAGTTCATGTGACTGTTATCCTTAAAATGACATTAAACTTAATCTTCTCATAAATCTGAATTCGTAGAAGTAGGCTGATTTTCAAAAATAAAACCCCTGGACTAAAATAACAGCTACCCAACTTGAAAATGTTTTCTTTTGAATTAAAACAAACAAAATTGTGTAATATTTCCAATATGATTTATACAGTGCAATACAGAAATACAGATTTAAAAACAGTTATGTATTTATAGACAGGT
The DNA here is from genome assembly GCF_964273445.1 of Streptopelia decaocto. Classification (NCBI taxonomy): domain Eukaryota; kingdom Metazoa; phylum Chordata; class Aves; order Columbiformes; family Columbidae; genus Streptopelia; species Streptopelia decaocto. The sequence continues at coordinate 15,406,123 of NC_138658.1, forward strand.
TCCATATGCCAAGCAGATAACACAGCATGATTTATAGGCAATTAGAGCTTGTGCCACAAAAAGTAGCTTAAGGGTTTAAGTCCTGCCTAACACTTACTTTAGTCTCTAATTTCCTTCTGAGGGTCATAATTTCAGATGTAAAAGTTCTTGTTCAGATGATGGCTAGCTGTGCACTCCAGTTTTTGACTAAAAGTACTCTAGCTGACTTTTCTGTCAGGGTTTACCGGAGAGATCCTTAGTCTCCACATGTGGAGACACATCTACATGCACAAATGAAGTAACCTTCATCCATCTTGCTTGACCTGGCTGAACTAGCAAATTGTCTCAGGATGTGCCCAGCAGACCCTGTTCTTCTCCCAGCTGAGCCATCCAGTGGCTGCAAGGCAGCTGGGTGAGAAGTGCCTCTCACTTCCCTGTCTTCCCACCTCATTGAACCTGCTTCATGTGCAGGGAGAAGACAACTCACCAGCATGCGGGTTTAACGGCTTTAACTTTCTTCCTTTTGCCTGAAAAAACCCTCAGCTACCACTCAAATTTGTTTCACACAGACAAAAAAGCTTCGCAGAGGTCTCCTATGTCCTGGGTGAATTTTGTAAATAAAGATATATTCCAAAAGTTGAGCTCTTCCCTTGTCATTCTTAGAGGGAATGTATTACCTCTGTTTAGTTTTAAAATAAAAAAACCCTCCACGTATATGTTGGACTGGAATAAACAGGTCAGAACTACAGATCATTGAAAGGGGTAGGTGTCAAAAGAAAAAAAAAAAATAATATTTCTCCCTGACACTTGTGATCATGTATCAGGGTTGTAGTTTTGAGTACTTTGGGTCTAGTTTGTAAGTCTACTCTGTCAGCATAAATAAGGTTTTTCTGCTTAAAAGAAAAGGGTTGGAAATAGTTTAGGTTTAAAAAACAAAAAAGGAAATATTTTTCAGTTAATATTCCTCATTAAGTTTCATAGTGCTGCAAATTTCGTAATCACTCCAGTAGGCTGTTTTGTGATCATAACAATCTCCTGAGCGTGTCATTGTGAATTCACAGACATGATATTACAGTGTCAGATGAAATGCTCTTCCAAGTCTTCAGAGAACGCAATGATGCAGACCCATCATGGTTGTATTGTGTCAAGATGCTGGCAAACAATGTCACTGGGCATTTTTGGAGGTCATTTCACAGTAAAGAACTGAAACAAAAAAAAGATCAATTCCAAAACCAAAGCCATCTACTATAAATGTGATTAAGAAAGACAAATTTTAAGTATTTGTAACTTTGTTCATCCTACCAGATGTTCTATCTTCTGGAACAATGGCTTGATCTTCCTCATGTTAGCCCATAAAAAAGTAAAGATGCCCATTGCATTGAAATGTCATGTCTGTCATGTCTCTAGCTATGTGATAGCAAATGGGGAACAATGTGATATTAATTGATAAGGATGTTAGTAAAAATAATCTTTTCGCTTTAAATGTTTTCTATTTGGTAACTTTATTTTGAGTAGCTGTTATTGCTGGGGACAGGGGTAGAAATGTGGTTCTGCCATTCTTTGCTCTCTAGTCAACTGGCAGAAGAAACACCTTTGGTTTTGAGAGCAAAGTTACTAGAATAATTGTAAATTTTGTTAAGCAACTTGAACAAGAAAGAGGCAGTAGCCTTAGTAGCTGAAATTTTGAAGACCTGGAAGGAAGTTTAGGCGGTGAAATCTGGAAATCTAAAAGCTAGTAGTGCCTGAGGTTTCCAGTTAGGATTGAATTCTTAGTATGCTTACTACAATATACACCAGGGAAGAGACAGTCCATCATCAATTCTTCCATGAAAAGGAAGAAAGGAATAATATGGAAAGGGAGGCAGGAGAGTTCATTTTGTCTGGTTATAACTAGAAGTACATACAGCTCTTGCTTGGCGAGTTCTGTGCCTGTATATATCAAAGTACAAATTAACTGAGAGGTTTCTTCTGTAAGTTCAGCAGATGAAATGAAAAGGTTGCTGTTGACACACAAGATCATTCAGGTGATGCAGAGATGTGAATTCCTTTGAACCCAGAAAAAAGCTTGCAGAATATCTGTATTTTTCTTATTGATTCTTAGTCTTTAATGAATTTCTCCTTAATTTGTGAATGATTCATTTTTTTTACAGGCACAATTTTCTTTGGAAGTTTTTTCTGCCCAGATGCTTCAGTATTTAACTCAAATACGGAAAGATAACAAGGGAATGTTAGCAAGAAAACAATATGAGGATTTCAGGGTAAAGTTGGAGGTAGATGGGGAACGAGAAGAACAGTGAAGAGTGAACTCTCATAAGACATTTGACCCTCAAAATTATGACATTTTGTATGTTCTGCACAGATACATGATGAATACACCCCACCCAAATAGTTATTGAGCGGTTTTCACCAAATGGCAGGCTTCCTATAGGTGGCAGATGCAATTTCAAATGCAAGGAATTACTACATTGTTAGAATATTTTTGGTGTTGTGGCAGGACAGGAGCATGAAGATAGTGTTACAAAGTTTGGTTATAATGCCAAATTTCAACTAAAATGTATCTGAAATAGCAAAGGCAAAACAAACCCATTGAATGATTATTTTTTACTTGTATGATTCTTACAGAATCATTAAGATATGTTCTTATTTATCAAGGGAAGAGTTGAGCAGAAAATACACTTATTCATCTGTGATTATTCATTTGTAGTGTAGTTAGCTTTGCCCAGGCACAAACTCTTATTTAGTCTGTTCTAGCAAAGAGTCGAGTTCTAGGTTTTCCTGATACAATCTTCCTGATTAGTAAACTCCAAATTGTATTTTGATTTTTGGAGTATAGTTTCAGTGCTCATGGAAACAGGAGGTCAAAATTATAAAGTTGATAATAGTCTAGAATAAATTACAGAGAAGCTAAATCTTGACTTCAATAGAAAATACGTTATGCAAAAAAATGATACCATTGATTGGGGGGAAAAAAAAATCCAACAAATTATTTACATAGTTTTTGTAATAATCTTTGATCCTTCTTCGAAGAGTAACAATTTTTCAGGCCATCAAACATTAATCTATCTTTTTTTTCTGAAGATTATTACATTTCCAAATAGAAAACAACTAGTGTAAAAGAAAGCATCTCTTTGGATGAAGGATGTATGGGAAAACACTAACATTTTTCATTAAGTGAATTAAATGAGTCTAAAAATAAAATGAAGAGCTAATTAGGTAAATATGGATCCAAGACCAATTTTTATCTGTTAGACACAATGTTAACAGGCTAATTAAACTAGAAAAAATGTACTAGGGATCAATTTGATTCAAGATGATTTGAAATCCAAAACCTGTTATGTTTTTTTTTTTTGTGTGTATGTGTGTGCTGTTGTTTTTTTTAGAGCTGTAAGATAGTGCATAAAAAATTGAATATTTGAAATATTCAGATGTGCTGACCAGGTTTTAAACACATAGAATCATAGAATCATTTCAGTTGGAAGAGTACCTCAGGATCATCGAGTCCAACCATAACCTAACCATATCTTTCTGTGAAGCACTGTGCTTTCAGATGCTAGAGAATCTCATAAAAATGATTTCATCTCACAAGGCACCATTGAAAAAAAATGTTGAAACTGCTTAAAAGTTAGATAAATTTTCTTACTATGCTTGGAGAGAGAGATGTCAGAAAATCCAAACCTCCTAGCTTCCTGTTCCTTGTTTTATTTGAAAGATGAAGCTCACCCTAAGAAATTCTGAGTGTTCACTCTGATTTGACAAAGCATTTTTCAATCGGAAAACAACTGTTATTGCAATTTGGATTGCAATATTGCACTCCAGTAAAAAGTTACATTCTAAAAATTTTGTTTGGACACCACTCTCCCTCCTGCCCCTAAGTATTAGGTTTTTGTATGTCTTTCTCTCTCTCTATATATAAAAATATATATATATTTGCTTTTGAAACAAACTATGTCCTTCTTAGCCATTGTTATCTCTGATGGAAACTTAGCTCTAGATACTCCAAGAAGCTGCTCTAACTTGCTAAACCTGCCCTGTAACCAGTCTGAATTTCACAGCAGTCTGTAGTGTAGTCCTGAATCTGACCTGGTTGGTGTAACTCCTTAAAATCTAGAGTTTTGACTCTTTCGGTGCTATTAGGTGACATGCAAAAAGTCAGCAGGATAAATGAGAAGCCTGCAAAGAGCACTGGTGGGAAGTGAAATCTATTAATATAGGAGTTACAGATGAGCTGCTTAACTCTGAGCTGCCTCGATCTAAGAGTCCTTAACTGGGATGTGGGTAATGTGACAGCAATGTCCCAGGGATGAAATGAAGCCAAACTAATTTCTCTCCATGTGACTGGTTTTCCTTTCTGTAGAAATGAGAAATTACAGGCCAAGGAGGAATCACAGAATCACAGAATGTTAGCGATTGGAAGGGACCTTGAAAGATCATCTAGTCCAATCCCCCTGCTGGAGCAGGAACACCCAGATGAGGTTACACAGGAAGGAGTCCAGGCAGGTCTTGAATGCCTCCAGAGTAGGAGACTCCACAACCTCCCTGGGCAGCCTGTTCCAGTGCTCTGTCACCCTCACTGAGAAGAAGTTTCTTCTCAAATTTAAGTGGAACCTTTTGTGTTCCAGTTTGTACTCATTACCCCTGGTCCTATCACTGGTTGTCACTGAGAATAGCCTGGCTCCATCCTTGTGACACTCACCTTTTATACATCTGTAAACATTAACGAGGTCACCCCTCAGTCTTCTCCAAACTAAAGAGACACAGCTCCCTCAGCCTTTCCTCATAAGGGAGGTGCTCCACTCCCTTAATCATCTTTGTTGCCCTACACTGGACTCTCTCCAGCAGTTCCCTGTCCTTCTTGAACTGAGGTGCCCAGAACTGGACACAAAATTTCAGATGTGGTCTCAGGCGGGCAGAGTAGAGAGGAAAGAGAACCTCTCTGGACCTACTAACCACCCTCCTTCTAATACACCCCAGGATGCCATTGGCCTTCCTGGCCACAAGGACACACTGCTGGCTCGTGGTCATCCTGCTGTCAACCATGACCCCCAGGTCCCTAGGTCAGACTAGGTGATTTGGGAACTGGAATTTGTAATCTGCATCCCAGCAAAGAAATCTGCTCACCTGAGCCTGTGAGGGTCTGGTCTGGTTGCTTCCTTGCTTTGCTGCCAGACAGCACTGAGCTAAGGCTTATATCTCTGTCTCTGAAGTTTACCATCTCAAGTTTCCAGGCTTCAGCCATAGCAGCCTCTGACAACACCAAATGGAAAAGAAATGGATTTTAAGAGAAGGTTTTAAAATGCAGAGTGGAAAGGAGAATGCTCTGGCAGTGTCTCATGTCTTTGTCCTTTCTGCACTGTTCCATGGGCACTTAGCCCAAGGTAATTTGCGGGTATGTTTCACAAGAGTGTCTTCATGGACAAGAATAAGATTCTAGGGGATTAGACCTTCTCTTTCCTCCTCTTTCCTCACCCTTGAAATTCATGATTGGCACATCTTTCCACTGGAAATGGCCGAAGGTCACTAATGAGCTCATTTCCAGTTACTTTTCAAAGGAAAAATTCAAAATATTAAAAAAAAAAAACAGAATGGGGTTTTTAAATTCCAGAAGGCCCTAAACAGTAATATTTGGACTTTTAATTTATTCACTGCAAATATATTAACTCAAACACAAGGGTTTCAAGCAAACCTCTTAAGAGATTATTTGCATTTTGCCTGAAAGAAAATAAATCAACAATTGACTGCTGCAGACATTTAAATATGCCACTTGAATTGTGACACTGCTGTGAAATTAAATATAAATGCTTCAGAGAGCCAAATAACATTAAAGGTTTGAAGAAGGTGGAATTTTAAATCTTGATTTCTGACAAGAGAATACATACATAACAAATAATTAGGAAATAATACAACTCTTTAGAAAAGTTATTCCCTTGCATTAGCTTCTGTCTGTCCAGTGTTTACATTCTGAATAACACAGTTAGAAGGTTGTGTGAAAAACTTGTTAAATGCAGTGTCATAGCAGGTCAAGAGAATAAAGCAATGAGAGCCTGATAATAAAATTAAGTTGTCCATTAAACCATATTTCAAAAAACAAGGTGAGTAACCACTTTGTTTCAAAGTTAAACTCTTGTTTTCAGTGATAGATTTGAGTACTAGTACAAGATTCTACTCATGAGTTCTATTCTTTTTGACGTTTTACATTAAAATATAGGAAATAGCACTGATTTATGGCTGTGTTATTAAAGGACAGACCAACACAGAAATCAGAATGTGAAGGAACTAGAGAATTGTATCTATCCAAAAGCTCTGCTATAGCAGAGTTCAGGGGCACTGATAATTGGCCTACATATAGAGTTGTTTTTAAAACCAAGCTTAATACAGAAACTTCCAGCCATGAATGATATTGGACGGTTTATTATTTCTCTGTCTAGGATCTTAAGTTGAAAAGAGATTTCCTCTAATATTTAAAAAAAGTAATTTTTTTCCACTCTGTCTACAATTAGAAAATTGGATTTGTGGTCTCAGTTCAACAACTTCTGCAGAGTGGGGAGACAGTTGACCTGAAATCTATTTTTGGTTTTTGAAATACAGACTCCCCTGAGGACTGCTAGGAAGTTCAGACTATCTAAAGGAATCCAAACTTCTTGTTCTACATAACATTTACTAATTCATTTATGAACGTCATCAACTGTAAATTTTATAATCATCCTTCAGGATTTTAGATTCTGGAATATTCTTAGCATCTTTCATAGGAGTGATATCTCCCAGTTATAACTCTTTTATATAAGAAAGCTTCTCATAGTGGAAGAGGTAGCTGTTATCTGGTGGATTTTTGTGCCAGCTTTCTTTTGAAAAGTTTAAATGAGGGGTGATTAGGTATTTCTATAGCACTACTACCATTTTCAGTAAAGTAATTTTCACGATTGCTATGGCCACTAATGAGGTTAAGGACCTGAAAGAATTAAAAACAAATTGGAGTAGATGGAGGCAGGGAAAGCTAAAGAGACATGAGGCTTAGTAGCAAATATGCATCAATATCTGTAATGATTTTATGTCCATATGGAATATCATTTGAAATATAACTCAGCATATTTTTATTCATAATGGCTTAGGTCCTAATAAGGTAAATAAAGAAAACATGCAATAAATTTCAATAACAAATTAAAGTAAAAATGAAGCAATGATTTACAGAGTAGGTCAAATATGTTGAACACAACACCAAAGATGAAGCTAAATTATAGTATCAGCAATTAATTTCTTAATGCTGAGAAGGATTCACAGGGATGGGTAATTGCTCCCATGTAAATTATTGCAAAACTAAGCAGTTTTACTAGCTCAGCTTATGATTTTGCAATAGTTTGACTTTGAATACCAAAGTCAAATTCTCTAGTATGTCACATACTCTCACACCCAACTAAGTTTTAAAATTCCAATCTTATACGTTAACAAACTACTCACTTTTCATTGTGTGCTGAGCTAATGACTTAAGTAAAAGATGAAACTTTGCTGTTCTTGTTTTTCAGTATTCACAAATAGCAAGTTTATTGTATTTGTAGATGTTTAATTGTAGGACAGGCATAAAGTATTGATGCATGTCTTTGAGGTAGTTTTTAAGTTTTCTAACCATGAGGAACTCTTGTCCTGATACCTTTATTCTGGGAATTTTGTGTCCCTACCTATGTATACACTTTAGCACTCTCACTTTTTTTTTTTTTTTTTTAAGAGAATGAAGACAAAAATCAGCTGAAATAAAAAAATATTACAAAACATATCACATCATGGTTTTCTGAACTTCAGCAATATAGAAAGTTGGACTTTACCGAATGATTTCCAAGAGTGATGTTCTTTACACACAATGTTTCTTGTTACCACGTCACTTTTATTGGACAGTGTCTGGTCTTTTCTTCCTTGCATGGTTAGACTTGGCTGTACTGCAGCACAAATCTTCCCCTGATAGTTTTTGATTAGGGTGACAAAGCTTTTTGGTGCTGGCCTATGGAATTGCAATTGGAAAGTGGTTTTATTTTGTAGACTCTTTCTGTGTGGTCTTTTGACAGAGCGTGCTAGTGGTCTGCCTTGCAGCAAGATCCAAATTAGGTCATCCTTAGCCAGCACAAATTCAGTCTTTTTTTCCTTTGTAATCAGACCTGTACACACAACAGAGGGTGAATGGCATGGCTTGCAAATACTGTGCAATGTAAACACTGTATGTAGGTCCAGGAGATAGCACTTCAGCTTTGGCAATGGAAATAGTATGAATATGTCAGAGTGACTTTAAGCCTGTGATTTTTAGTCTGGATTGGCAGAGCTTCATTAGCCAAGGGTGGTGTTGTCTTAGTAACGCTGTCCTGAACTAGTGCCTTCCAAAAGTGCTGCTTTCTGCCACTCAGACAGCCCGGTGGTTCAGAGCCATGCTGACCTTTTGTAAAACACGTCCTGTGTCTGTGCCCTTGGTGCCCTACTCTCACGCATTCTCTCACATTCCAAGTAACAAAATTAAAATAAAATTGTTCTCAAAGAAGAGAATTTATAATGATAATGGAACTGCATATAGGTCAAATAGTCCATCTTCTCCAAATTTTCAACTTGATTGGAAAAGTAACTTTTAAGCTTTTCAAGATGAAACTCATTTTAAATACAACTTGTATAGGGTCTGTATTCTTGTGCAGCCTGTTTTGCTCACAGTTTTTTACAACTGCTCCCAGCAATGCAATATGTTATCCACCATACTGATTCTTTTTTATTATTTTCATCCTGGAATTGAAATACATCTCAGAGGTAAATCCAGATCAGTATTCAGTTTTAGAAAGGATATACAAGATAGGTAGTTTTACCACCTTCTTTGTAATTGTAAAATTTTGCCCAGGTTGAAAGTCATTTTGAGAAAGGTCTAAGTTACTTGAAAACAGCAATAGTCAATGTGCCTTCCAAATGATGATGGATATCTTGAGAATAATTACCCTCTATGCAGTGGTTTGTTGTTAAAGCACGTTTCTTCTCTTCTACTTTCTAGAACTGATGTTAGGGACAAAGGATATAATTGCTACTAACCCCAAACTCAAATATCTACTAAGCTATGGCAAAATTTGTAATTGCAATAGACTTGAACAATAAAGAGGGAAGAAAAAAAGCCTATTTATCTGAGACAGCAAGCAAAGCTACAAAATGCAAAGGGGTAATGGCAGTTTCACTAAGAATAAAATATTCATGTTGCTAACTTACATAAAACAAAAGATGGAGTGTTTTCTGCAGGGAAATTACATTCTCTGATGAGCTCCATTTATGCATGATAGAGTTTTAAATTTTTGAAAACCCTCTTGGTTATTTTTTTCTTGTTTCAATTCTAGCAGTTTTAATTTTAGGCTTATAAACAGATAGATGTAAAATTTCTTGCTGAAAGGGCCTTATTCTGTCTAAAGTCATATTTATTACATTCAGCAAAAGCAGAATTGCCTCTGTCAATGACAATGAACACAAAATCAATATTTAAGACCACAGTCTCAGAGACCTCATGTTACGAAGTAGGTACTTCACTTCTAAACTGCTCTGTAATAAAATGTGTCTTCATTTGCTTTCAGCACATTTGCAACTTTCTTCACATTATGAAATATACTCTGAAGGTTCTAGTTTTGCACTAGGTAGCTGGAAATCTGACAGTTGCAGGCGAATTTGTCTGACAGTAAGATTCTGCTGTCATGCAGCAGGGCTTTGTGTGTGGCCCAAGCCTATGGATTTCTGGAAGTCTGGTTGTATAGTCCAGACAGAAGCACTGCACTGGCTGTTTGGCAAGACTTGCCTCATGTTGGGCTTTTCCAGTCCCCACTGCTAGAGCACAATGGTAAGTGGAATAATGAGATTGATGATCTAGGACTGTGGTGTGTGGAGTGTTTTTATTTGGGGTGTGTGTGTTTGTTTTTTCAGTGGGTTTCGTTAGTGTTTTATTTCATTTTGTCATTTGGCAGCTCTCTCTCTCTGTATATATTCTTGAGAAATTTAACTTTTGGTCAATAATAAAGTATATCACCAGAATTATGGGGTCTTATATGTTTTCTACCATGCTCATAATGAAGGATCAAAATATCTGGCTTTCTTGTCTCAAGGGCAAACCCTGAAGGTATCAGTATAGGGAACTTAAACATTGTGCAGATTTACTATGGAGCTGAAATTGGAGTGAGGAAATCTGGAGATGTGGTCTTGAGCTAGGCCCAGCTTATCTGAAACATTCATAAACCTACCTTATTTCTGTGTCATTAAAAACAGGTTTTTGAAGGCCTGGAAATTACTGACCTTATTGAATTTTGGCCAAGATATCAGACTTAAAACTTTCAAAATGGATGCTTCTGCCAAGATTTGCATAGTAGAGCACTTCACATAATATTAAATTGCAGCAGTTTAGCATGTGTTGTTGGCTTTTGTTCAGTGTCCCAGAGAAAAGAAAAAACAACAACAAGAGAATATTGTTCTATTAAAGTTTATGAAAACCATTTTCTTGGAAGAGGTTGGATAGTGCTAAGGCATAATAGAAAGTATGAAACAACATTAAATAAAATCTGCATATTTAAAATGGATATAACTACCTGATTTTCTTGTTCTTTTGGCTATAAACAGTATGTGTATTTAGATACCAAAATACAGCCAAGTTTGATATCCCATAGAACAAAAATTTTGTAAATAAGCAATGAATATTATAGTTCTAATTTGTTTGAAATGAGAGTGTTTTACCTACTAAATAGGTAAACAATGAAATAGATTTAGTTGATTGTGCATAGAATATATACAGTATAGGAATATGCATCCTGGGGAATAAGTATGTGCTTAAACTTTTTTTTTTTTTAAATAAGCTGCTGCAGTTTAGTGTCTCTCGTGCAAGTGTTTACTGGATCAGATCTGCCAACAGTGTCTTTGCCCAAGACTCCTCAAAGCGACAAATGTCAGTTAGGAAGAGAACTCCACCTACCCTAAAGGTTCCTTTTATTAAGAGATCGTAATGGTGACAGAAGCATAACTCTTGAGAGATTCAAGAAGATGAGCTAAGAAATGGGAAATGAGCTGTGTATCAGCAAACAATGAGAAACTGGATGCTTTCACTGTTATGGTCTCCTTTATGAACTGAGAATAGAATACACTTTTAATGTATGCTAATGCACTTATTACTAGGAAAATAATGAGGTGCTAGCATCAGTATTTCTGGGAAATGGAGTAGGGCTGCATGTCACCTCTGTGGAGGCTTCTGGAGTGCAGCATGGCCCCCTAAGCTGGTCAGGCCATAGGGTGCCAAGGAGCCTCTTGGAGGCCATCTCGTGTGACGCAGGCTGCTGGAGTTGGGTGAGCTGAATGAGGTCATGCAGGAATCTGGCAGTAGAATGAGAAGTCTTGGCTAAGACTCTCAGCTTTTTGATGACTTACTTTAATTGTTGGATCATCTTTACCTGCTCAGCCTTGGATTATGGTTGCAGTATGTGAGGCCATAGTTAAATTTGGTTCTTCCCTAGGATTATTAATGTTTTTTTTGTTCTTAATTGACAAACTGCTTTTTTTTCTTTCTTACAGCACTCAGAGAAAAGGTCAATAGTGTCGAATAACAATAATAGACAGTTCTAATATTGTACTTTTCTTCTGTAACTCTCAAAAGGCCTTTGCAAAGCAGATAAATACAATTAGACCTGGTCAGAGGCTTCCAGACAGGACAGAGCTCTGTTGGAGAAAGCTGATTCAACAGGATGTACTGGTTTGTTTCCAACTTTTGTTTGTCTGATGAGTTTTGATAACAGCAGAAGACACGTTTATGTTCTGTAATACGCGACACTGGTTCTGTAAATGAGTTCTTTCTACAGGGGAATGTTTGTCTATTGATTTACATGATGGTTGGGACAAGACCATAATGTACTGGGGTTAAGTCTGTGTTTGGGAACTGGCCAACACCCTTATCAAGAATTAATTTTTAACGTATTTTATGGAATATTTTATGCAATCCTTGTATGTAACAGTTAACCATAACACTCATTCATCACCCTGGCAAAAACTGTAAGTAGGTGTGCTGACTCCTTTGGCTCTGCATTGCAGATTTAAGTCCATTCTATTTAGAATTATAATGGTTACTATCAAGTACTGGTACAGAAAATGATATTTAGTAGGTGATGCTTTCACCTCTGAGGAGATAGATTATGTGATGAATTTATTTGAACTTTTTATAAGAGTTCTTATTAAAAAAATGAAGTAATATTGACTTTGATATGAGAAAAACAGGCTATTTCGTTTGATCTTGGTATAGTGATTATAATTACATTTTGCTCTTCTGCTGTCAACTTCAGATGAAAAAATATGGTATGATGATAAATGGCGACCTGTACGATCCTAGGGAGGCATCCATTGCAATATAACAGCAATCCATACAAACCTAATGAAGGTCTTCATTAGAATTCTAGAAGAAATATTAAGCTAAAATATGATTCCAAGATAGGTTCATAAGGTCAAAGATACCTCAGAAAATTTCAGTGCAGTCCTTCCTTTCCCCAAAGTCATTCTAACAAATTCTATGTGAGCCAGTAGCATCTTTAACTCTGATGTGGGGAAACTTTGCTAGACTCTTGGGTACACAAACTGGAGATATTAAATATGAATTCACATTACTTATTTGAAAAACAGTGAACTTCCCTGTCATGTCTAGGATCCATTGAAGGCAACAGAGCAGCCAAGAACAGTTTAAAAACTGTGACTCTTTGGCTTCATACTGGCTTCAGTATGGTTCCATACTAACTTCATGTTCCATGCTGCTATCATATCAGTTTGATGCTTTTTACCTTAGCCAATGGAATATTCCATTGACTTTCTAGAAATTATTCTGAAATATTATATGTTGGTGTGATTTATAGCATACTTGATTAATTACTGGTATTTTCTAGAAACAATAAAGTTTTTCTTCCAAAAAATACAAGAATGGATCCAGAGAATATTTTTAATCATTAGCATAAAGATGTTGCCACTTTCCAGAGGGGAAGAAGTTTTGCAGGAGATGTTTAGCCTCGAGGCAGTTTGTTCTTTACACAGAGGCATAAGAAATACATCTCCTGGCAGTTTTTATCATTACTAATAAATGAATAAGCACATTTTCTGAAAAAATATGTTTCATCAGAAGGACGTGTTACAGTGTTCTTATCAATAATTCTATGCAAGTAAAATTCAAGCCTGCGGGATTGTATTGTTACAGGTTTTTTTATTTTAATACAATCATTTTTCGTTAAAGAAAAATGGACTTAGATGACGATGAATGATGAATGAAAATTTTTAGATGTAATTAAAAGAAAAAATGTTGCATTCCCAAGTTTCTTTAACAAAGGGAATAAAAAAAATACTGTACCACTGTGATTTGGTAGTTAATATCCCATTAAAAGGAACTGCATGCAGGAAAATTAGGCAGGTTTTTATGAGAGAGATGGACAAGCTTTAAATAGTCATGAATATGTGAAGAGATGACCTATTTTTCCTTTCCATTTTTATTCTGGAGATGAACAGATTAAGGATTGTGCTGGAGAATACAACTAAAGCTTTTACGGGAAGAGAAACAGCGAAATAACGATCCTGCAGGAATACTGCAAAAACTCAGTGGGGGTTGGATAACTCAGTGAAGTTGGATAACTATTAACAGATGAACTGTAGAGACATCTCATTGCTGCCATCAAGTATACGAGCATTGCCAAACTCAGATTTTTCTCAGACAGCTGAGAAGCAGAAGAAAGATGATTCAGTCATTGGAGCTAATTGAGATTATGATCTAATTGTTCCAGAACTAGCAAATAAATAATTCAAAGGCAATGCCATTCTTTGGTCACAAAATATCCTGACCATAAATTATTTTTACACTTTTAGTCATGTTTGTTGAATAGTTTTGTAGGAAGAGTTGTAGTTTTGGGTTTCAAAGCTTTATCCTTCAGAAAGAAGATGATAGCCCACTCAAAACTGTTCGGGTGAGTGGCATCTCCTAACTTATTTTCTGTTGATAATGTTTTATCTAAGCAGTAATAGACTAATGAAATAGTTTTCAATCCACTTTCAGGGCGCTGTTAGTGGATGCTCAGCATTTTACAACATATATTCTGAGCTTCTATTTCTTTAGATAAATTGGGAAAAGTTTTTAATTTTGTTCTTCAATTCAATAATAGCAAAACTCTTCAAGCTTGTCTAGTTTCTCTAAATTTCTTACTGAAAAAACATTAGTATTTTCTGTGTGTTTTAACTTTTTCAAAAGGCAAAACAGTCTCAACACCTAGGTCTTTATTCATGTATGTGTAATGAAAAATGTAAGATCAAATGTTGGCTTACAGCAAACACAGTGGATTTTTGTTGTTTGTACATACAAATGACAATCCTGAATACCACTGTACTATAAGCTCCTTTGGCTCTGTAATAATTGTTTCCTACTTGTTATATGACTCTGATAACAGTAGTACTTTCCAGTGGGGATCAAAGAGAATGACCTATGTGAGGAATAGATCACAACACTCAAATTTTCTTGCCTTTGTAAGACTGCTTACATCTGTGGTGCTAATGAAAAGCACAACATAATTCTCATCATTTTTTAAAATGAGATCTCTGGAGTATCAGATAGTATTCACAGATCCTGAAAATGAGAATGATCTGGTTGAGAGCAGTAGTGCCAGGTGATAGATCAGTCATAATGTGACATTCTTGTGATTCCAAAGAATAAGCTGCTGGGCCTGACATGATTTTTAGGAAAACCATGTGTACCACAGTTAGGATTGCAGGAGCTATTGTTAATGGGAGCTGCTGTAGTCTGCTGAATGCAGTGTGAAATAATGGTGTGGTTTGTTTTCATTTCGTTACTGTTAAATACTCCCAAATGCTGATTTTCTGTTGTTTTTTTCTTAGAATGGTAGCTAATGTTCTGGCGTGTTAGACAATGCCAGAACTATTCTTTCTTATAAGTGCAAATTATGCAGTAGTATCTGGTAGATACTGACTATTTGAAGAATTAGCAATAACTTCGGAGACAATGCCACCAGCGATGATTCAGCCTATTTTTGACACAGCGTGATATTTTTCAGGCGATTTTCCCAAAAACCTCCCAAAATCCCTTTTGGTTTCTGTAAGCCTGAAGAAAATAAATAATTCATTTGGGCAGGGACAAGGGAATGCTGTCTGACTAGGCAGAGGATCCATTTCCCTTGATGATGGTAAGTGGGTTGTCTCAAGGAGGCTCTGTTAGAGGATGCAGCTTAAGAGAGAGGAAAAAAAAAAAAAAAAACACAGGAAATGTAGGTGCTTATTTTTCTATCTGAAAGAAAAATGCTGCATAAAAATGCATAAAAAAAGGTAACTGTTGAATAATATTTAACTTTATTTTTCCCCGATATAATTTTATTTCTGTTCCAAGAGCAAACTACACCAAGGCCCTGAATCTGTTGATTATAGATTTTGGAACTTCATTGTACTAAGTGACTATTAAGTATATGTAAAAGTGGAGAAAAAATGGATTAAGTACAAAGCAACTCATGATAAAGCTTAATAGGAGTAGGATTTTTCTGGCTGTAAGAAGGGGGTATATGAAAGCAGCCATTCTTAGAAACAATATGATGTTACAGAAAAGCATTAAGAGACAGAAGATTTCAAAGAGTAGATATGGTCATTTTGCAAAATGCTTGTCCCTTCTGGAGAGAGAACACTATGGTCATAAATTAGTTTTGTAAGGAGGGACTTTTTCTCATTTTATATAGGTTTGTTTAATAACGTTAACAAATGTGGCTATTTTTAAATAGTTAATTTGTGCAATGCATATGTATTTTGGTTTTGTTTGCCCATTTATTTTATACTGCTTTTGACTACACATTAGGACCAAGTTTCAATGAGCTTTTTCAGCAAGAACTGGACATACCAAAAAGCAGCACTTAAATTCAGCT
Source organism: Streptopelia decaocto (assembly GCF_964273445.1). Lineage (NCBI taxonomy): Eukaryota > Metazoa > Chordata > Aves > Columbiformes > Columbidae > Streptopelia > Streptopelia decaocto. The sequence goes on from NC_138658.1 coordinate 15,422,010, forward strand.
CTCGATACCTCAGGTCACAGAGGTTGGCACTGCGATCGGCATTTCCTCTCTATGGCACCATGTGAGTGAGCTTTAGTGCAGCCAGTTGTGGTGTCCATGTTCAAAGGGGTACAGTATGGGTGAAATAGGCGAATTGTGGGATCTGTTGCTTTGCACACAATGTTTTCTACTCATACAACTGCAAAATCTGTCTCTGCCTTCAGAGGCCTAGAAAGGAGGAAACTTCTTTACTTCTTTCCCTCCTCCATAATTAGCCTGACTGCTTTGCAGCACGTTCTGCTACAAAGGCCTAAGACCTATAACCCCTGTTGAAACTTTTGGGAAATTAAAATTCTCCACACAGTGTTTTCCTCTACTTCTTAGGAGAAATGTGGCATATCCAGAGCACAAAGCACAGTGACAAATTTGCAATAAGGGCTCTTTTTTTCCTCTTGGTAGCAGCAGGTTGAGTGGTGGGTGGGTATTCTTTTTACATGTGAGTCTGTGTTTATCCTTTGGTTGGCTCATTATTTACTTCATGTTTTCATATGCTTAACTCTAGACTTAGTATTCTCTTTGCCTTTTCTTTTTTCTTTGATAGTCTTGCCTCAGACATCATGCTCCTACCTTATTTGAGAGGATGGATTTAAAATGAGGAACAGCATGTTTGTTCATACCCTGTCACAATGACGTTTGAGTCTGATAAACATGAAGACAAGTGTGCTATGTAGTGGCTAGAAACATAACTACAGAGCAGAGCACAAGGGGCACAGAAGAGATGGTTATACCCCTACAGAGGAAAAACAAATGCCACCTTTGCACAACCCTGTAGGGCTTCTCCATTCTTCTCTGTTTATTCTTCATTTTTTATTTGGTAACTGGCTGTCTAGTGAAGCAGTGAAAGATGAAGAGTGTTATCTTGCTTTCATTGCAACAGAGATTTGCAGTGAGAGAACAAAAAAAAAATCTAAGGAATCAAGACAATTGTCAGGATTGGACAAAGTGCTGATTGTGAAAGCATGTAATTTTGTTGGGCAAAGAGATCTGTGCTATGTGATGACTGAGGATAAGCCATATAGTAAAAGGCTAGCTCTCTATTTCAGTTTAGTGGAGTATAGGAAAATTGCTCATATTTCCCATAAATTATACTACTTCTCCAGTTAATGTACAATCTCCTAGCGCTTGCATATTAAGTATCATTTATTAAAAATTCATAAAGATAGAGAGTCCAAAGCATTCAAAATCCAATACCAGGCAGTGTGATGTTGAAGTCCTGCACAAAAATTGAACCCTACTTCCATTCATCCGAGAGTTTGCAGGCACTTAACAAGGCAGTTGTAGAGTTCATGCTTAATAGCCTGCTTCTGTGCTCATTGGCTGCAGTATAGATTATATGAGTTCAATGAACACTTCTTTATGTGGGTTATCTCAGACTCTCTTTTATCTAGATTTATTAAGTCTGGCAGCGGTGTGCATAAACCCAAGCTGTAAAAGATGACTGCTGTACTTCTGAGATATATGTTTCTCTTTTCCTACTTCCTGGAAGTTCTCCAGCATGGCTGAGGAGATCAGGACAGGGACATGTAACTGGGTGTGGGCTGGGATCTGTAGTTCCCTCTGCACCTTTGAAAGCTGGAAAAGGGACACAAAAATGCAAACTGTTGTAGAAAGTAATGCATTCACTGAGTTGATACCAAGCTTTCATTAAAATGGACCAGTTTTGTCTTCCACAGTGATAAGTGTGTCTGTATTTTCACTGTAGTTCTTGATTTTGAAGGATTTTAAATTTTTTATTAGAACTTGGTTTTGTACTGGAAATGGAAAACCACAGTAGCCTTCTGCTGGTAGACAGACACATTTAGGTCTCATTTTTTTAAGGTTAAAAATTGGTTTCATTTCTGTTTTGTGTCAAATTGGAAATTTGGATAACAGGTCATGAATTTATATAAGCAAGCTGTGTAGTACTTTCTTTAAGTGCAGTGAATGGATTGGTGATGCTTGGGGTACTTTAGAACTGTAGTATTTGAATTTCTTTGTCTCTTGTGAGAACATTAGCAAATACTAAGTCATTTACAAAATCCAGGTCAGCAGCAGAGGATATTTAAAACAAGAAGGAAGAGCCTGGCTTTGATATTTTCATTTCAGTTGCTATATTTTTCTGTATAATTTTGCAGTGATATCTACTTAGGTGAGAACCTTGTACACAGTAGATAATAATGGCTGACAAAAAGAGCTTCAATACAGACAGACCTAAGCCTTAGAGGTTCTGAAAACAAAATGAGGCTAATTGATTTTGCAGGAGTAAATGGTATCTTGTCTGGCAGAGGAAGATGGTCCTAAGGTAATGGAAACAACATTTAAGACATTACTACAAGTAGCCAATCCCTCTGCATTAAGAAATCTCAGAGATTCCCACAGGTATGTACTAATTTAATTTGGACAACTACAATCCATATGTAAAGACTGCTGAAAACAGTGCAGTGTAGGCTTCACAACAGTTTCCAGTCTCAAGTTCATAAGAAATTGTTGTAATTACTGCATTTCTTTTTACTTGATAGCACATAAATTCTAGCTGAATAAAGATGGATATAATGTTCTACACCTTTTAAATTTTGCTGTGCAAGTGGACAAATTCTTCCAAAACAAAGAATAATGTTTTACATTTACATTTCACAGACAGTATGCAGGGTTGTTAGATTTAAAAGAAGGAATCCATTATGACTCTCTACATTATTTGACCTTAATCTCTCTGTAATTGTGTTCTGTTGCAATTTAAATCATTGTTTCTGTAGCAAATTTATACCTAATGGTGTGAAACTCAGTCCCCAAAGTCAGCTGGTCAGACCCAGTCTAGCCAGAGCCGCAGCAACAGATCTTGAGGTATGGGTGAGTTTTGGGAGGTTCCTTTGCCAGGGCAACCCTGTGAGACCTGCATGACCTGGCAGCTCTTGCGAGAGCAGCCAATGTGACATTGGTGTTGTCACGGTAATGATGATCACACCTCCGCCCCAGCCTTGAAAAAGCCTCTGGGAATGCAGTGACCAGGTTGTCAGGTCAGGCATCAGGTGTCACCAGGCAGTGGGTGGTGAGACCAGCATGTGAAACGAGTGAGTACCACCCACACCGTGCTGCAGCAGCAGCAGCAGCTGCTGTGGTAGCTTGTGTAGCAGGGTGCAGAGGTTATCCCTCCTTGCTCGGTAAACCATCTCACCCATTTCCAGTCTCCCAGACTGCAGCTTACCATGGTCTCCTCCAGAGAGCTTGCCCTAAAAAGACTGCAGTGACCCAGACGGGAGGGCCTGCCCCGATCTGTGACTGTTCAGGTCTCTGGCTGCAGGGAGTGCCAGAGCCTGCTGCTGCCGGGGGAGCGAGGCAGGCATTCCACCTGTGTGAGGTGTCAGCAGATGGAAGATCTGCTCAGCACAGTGGTGGAACTTGAGGATACTGAGAGACTGAAGACCATCAGGGCGCATAAGAAGGAGATTGACTGGTGGAATATCTCCCTGGCATGCTAGCCAGAAAGGTGCCAGGGAGATACCCCCCAAAACGTGATGGAGCCCACACCGTCGGGCAGAGTGGAGACACCTGAGAGCGCCCCTGCCCTGTTGCTGTTGGGCAGAGGTAGGGGACCAGAAAAAGGAGGAAGGTTGGAAGGAAGTCCCAGTTTGGCATCGTGGGCAACCCCCCTCCCTACTTACCTTGTTTCCCCAGGTATCTCTCCATAATAGATTTGAGGCCCTGGATCTTGGAGGAGAGGCAGGTGAGGATGTGGTGGAAGGTCCACCACCTATGAGGTAACAATAAGAAGAGATAGTTGACACCACACCTCAGCACTGCCTCCAATAAGAAACAAGGGTAGTAGTAGTAGGTGATTCCCTTCTGAGAGGGACAGAGGGCCCAATATGCAGAGTTAACTCCCATCATAGGCAAGTGTGCAGTCTACCTGGAGCCCAGATAAGGGATATCTCTTCCCATCTTGGTGCACTCGACAGACTATTACCCACTACTGATCTTCCAGACAGGTGAGGAGGAAGCTGCATCCCGTAGTCTGAGGGGAATGAAGAAAGACTTCAAGGCCTTGGGGCAGTTGGTGAAAGAGTTTGGGGTGCAAGTTATTTTCTCTTCCCTCCTTCCATTTTTGGGTGCTGATGGGAGGGAACAGAAGGATCCAGTCCATAAATGCTTGGCTATGAGACTGGTGCTACAGGCAGGGCTTTGGGTTCTTTGATAATAACTGGTTTTATAAGACACCAGTCTGGACAGTAATACATGGGAAAGGTTTATCTCACAGGGCAAAAGGATGCTGGGACAGGAATTAGCAGGGCTCATTTGGAGAACTTTAAACTAGAATTGTAGCTGGGCTTGCACCGGTGGGGCAGCACTCTAGTATTGATGAAGATCGGGAGGCCTCCCACCCACCCAGGGTGAAATCAGTGTGTTCAGCTTGCTTCTTGAAATGCCTGTACACCAATGCATGCAGCATGGGGAATAAGCAGAAGGAGTTAGAAACCTGTGTTCGGTCAGGAGATTATGACCTGGTGACAAAGACATGGTAGGACAGCACACATGACTGGAATGTGGTCATGGATGGCTATGTCCTTTTCAGGAAAGACAGGCCAGCCAGGCGAGGTAGTGGAGTTGCTCTTTATGTAAGAGAGCAACTACAATGTATTGAGTACTGTCCAGGCACGGATGAGAAGCGAATTGAGAGTCTGTAGGTGAGAATTAAGGGGCAGGCTGGCAGGAGTGATACTGTTGTGGGTGTCTATTACAGGCCACCAGGTCAGGGTGAGGAAGTTGACGAGTCTTCTACAGACAGCTGAGAGCAGCCTCACAGTCACAGGCCCTGGTTGTCATGGGGGATTTTAAGTACCCTGATGTTTGTTGGAAGGACTACTCAGCCAGCCAGCCACAGTCTAGGAGGTTCCTCCAGTGCCTTGATAATAACTTCCTGATGCAAATGGTGGATGAACCAACTCAGAAAGGGGCACTGCTGGACCCCATCCTCACTAACAAGGTGGGTCTGGTTGAAGAGGTAAAGGTTGAGGGCTGCCTTGGCTGCAGTGACCATGAGATGGTGAAGTTCAGAATCTCATGTGGCAGGAACAGAATACCAAGCAGAATCACAACCCTGGACTTCAGTAAGGCCAACTTTGGCCTTTTTAAGCAATTGCTAGGGGAAATCCTGTGGGAAAGGGTACTCAAAGGTAAAGGGGCCCAAGATACTCGGATAGCATTCAAGCACTGCTTCTCCTAAGCTCAAGATTGGTGTATCCCAACAGGTAGGAAGTCAAGGAAGGGAGCCAGGAGACCTGCATGGTTAAACAGGGAACTGCTGGGCAAACTCAAGTGGAAGAGGAGAAGAATATGGGGCTGTTGTCAGAGGAGGTAGGGAGGCAAATAGGAAAACCTAAGGCCTCTTTAGAATTATACCTTTTGAGAGGGGTCAAGGACAACAAAAAGAGCTTCTTCAAATACATGGCAGATAAAACTAACACCAGAGAAAATGTAGGCCCACTTATGAATGAGGTGTGTGCCCTGGTGACAGAAGATACACAGAACGCAGATTTGCTGAATGCCTTCTTTGTCTATTCTGCCGGAGGCTGTCTTGAGGAGCCCTGTACAACTGAGGCCCCAGAGGAAGTCAGGTCAATGGAGGAGTTTGCCTCGGTGAATGAGGACTGAGTGAAGGACCAGTTAAGCAATCTGGACATCCATAAATCCATGGGTCCTGATGGGATGCACCTGCGGGTACTGAGGGAGCTGGCTGAAGTCACTGCTAGGCCGCTCTCCATCATCTTTGCCAAGTCTTGGGAAATGGGAGAGGTGCCCGAGGATTGGAGGAAAGCAAATGTCACTCTAGTCTTCAGAAAGGAGGACCCAGGTAACTACAGACCAGTCAGCCCCACCTCCATCCCTGGAAAGGTGATGGAACAACTTATCCTTGGTGCTGTCGCAAGGCATATAAAGGATAAGAGGGTCATTAGGGGCAGTCAACATGGCTTCACCAAGGGGAAGTTATGCTTAACCAACCTTATAGCCTTTTATGAGGACATAACCAGGTGGATAGATGATGGCAAAGCAGTGGATGTGATCTATCTTGATTTCAGTAAAGCATTTGACACAGTCTCTCATAGCATCCTCACAGCTAAACTGAGGAAGTGTGATCTGGACAACTGGGTAGTGAGGTGGACTGTGAACTGGCTGAAGGAAAGAAGCCAGAGAGTCGTGGTCAATGGGGCAGAGTCTAGTTGGAGGCCAGTATCTTGTGGAGTGCCTCAGGGGTCAGTACTGGGGCCTGTATTATTCAATATATTCATCAACGATTTGGACGAGGGAATTGAGTGTACTATCAGCAAGTTTGCTGATGACACCAAGCTGGGAGGAGTGGCTGACACGCCAGAAGGCTGTGCTGCCATCCAGTGGGACCTGGACAGGCTGGAGAGTTGGGCGGGGAAAAATTTAATGAAATATAACAAGGGCAAGTGTAGAGTCCTGCATCTGGGTAGGAACAACCTCAGGTTCCAGTAGAAGTTGGGGAATGACCTGTTAGAAAGCAGTGTAGGGGAAAGGGACCTGGTGGTCCTGGTGGACAGCAGGATGACCATGAGCCAGCAGTGTGCCTTTGTGGCCAGGAAGGCCAATGGCATCCTGGGGTGTATTAGAAGGAGGGTGGTTAGTAGGTCCAGAGAGGTTCTCCTTCCCCTCTACTCTGCCCTGATGAGACCACATCTGAAATTTTGTGTCCAGTTCTGGACCCCTCAGTTCAAGAAGGACAGGGAACTGCTGGAGAGAGTCCAGTGTAGGGCAACGAAGTTGATGAAGGGAGTGGAGCATCTCTCTTATGAGGAAAGGCTGAGGGAGCTGGGTCTCTTTAGCTTGGAGAAGAGTAGACTGAGGGGTGACCTAATTAATGTTTACAGATATATAAAGGATGAGTGTCACGAGGATGGAGCCAGGCTCTTCTCAGTGACAGTGAATGATAGGACAAGGGGCAATGGGTGCAAACTGGAATGTAGCAGGTTCTATTTCAATATGAGAAGAAACTTCTTCACAGTGAGGGTGTCAGAGCACTGGAACAGGCTGCCCAGTGAGGTTGTGGCATCTCCTTCTCTGGAGACATTCCTTTGTAACCTGATCTGGATGTTCCTGCTCCAGCAGGGGGATTGGACTAGATGATCTTTTGAGGTCCCTTCCAATCCCTAACATTCTGTGATTGTGTGAATTTGCAATGTTCAAAATCAGTTCAGGTTCTATGAAGTGTAGAGAAGTTGTAACATGTTTGGAAAATTTGTTCTAGCATTTCCTTTCACTATTAAAAGTGTGCACCTCTTTTCTGGATTTATCTAGCACTCAGTTTCTAGCCATTAGATTTTTGTTATAAATACCTGTTAGATTAAAATGCCTTTTTTATCAGAAATCTCTGCTGGTAGGTACTCATGGGTCGTGATCAAATTATGCCAAAAGCCTTCACGGTAAGAAGTTATTATGCATTGAGATAATGAAGTGCCTCAGTGAAGGTAGATCCTGAGTTATTCTTTTGGTTCCTTTCTGAATCTTTTTCAAGCTTTGACCATCCTTTCTGAATTGTGGGTGTTCAAACTGGGCCCAGTAAGTAGTGTTGTCTCTGTTGTTACAGAGGCAAAACTATCTGTCTTATGTTCCAGAGTCTCTTATGCACTAAGAGAATGTCTTGGCTACAGTCATATTTTGGGAGCTCTTATAATGTGCAGTCTCCCTTATTTCCTTTTTGGAGTCATTGCTTTCTAGGCTCAATACACATAGTAATGCCCAATCTTTCCAAAACTCCACACTGAAATATTTTCTGTATGATACCTATTTCTAATCCATTTGTAATGCAGTGATACAGAAGTGTAATTATTATTTTCTTAATAGTTTGTTAAGTCCTCTTTTAGAGAGTTACTCCTTGGCTAAAATTTGTGTTTTGCTCTGTGAGGAAATGAAAATTGTTTGGTACATGGTATACAGTGCTTTTCCTAGTAAACCTGGTAAAAAAGAAAGCATATATTCAGCATACAACACACCTGTGAAGCTAATATAAAGAAAACAACGATGCTTAATTTCTTTGAATATTTCATGTGTGAATTAAATTATTACCATTATAGACAGTGAATGTGATCCTCAGTTCCATGTGTGTATTCTTGCAAAATATGGCACAGGTTCTTAGAAGATCTCAGGGGATGTCATTCTACCAGAATGAAATCTGGGCAAGGCTGGAGGTTTGTTATGGACCCACCTTTCATAAATATTCTTTGCTTGTAAAAATAGACAAATAACACACAAAACCTATTTGTAGGTGTTCTCATACAGATAGGACAACAGAAACACTCAAATGTCGTGTATGATGATCATGGTATCAATGACAGTATACAGCTGAACTATAATCTAAGTATTGGTTATGGAATTTAGGCCAATGGAGCTGAAAATAATTGTCCTAAATCTTCTTTTCAGTCAGTAGCTTTTTCTTTTTTTTTCCTAGAGCTGAAGAATGGGACAATATTTAACTCTACCCAAAAAGTTGTCGTGCTTACAGTCTGAGAAAAATACAGTTAATATTGTCACAAAGTACCTTTATCACTAAGGCAAATCTGTATCAATTAGTCACTATACCCACACTTCTCGAGGAAGAGTGCTACAATTATTTTTATATAAGTGCTTTTCAAAGAAAAAATAAGAAGAAAATGAGCGTAATTTACTGTCATTGGAGATAAAGATTATGGTTGTTAACATACATTACTAGAGGGTGAGTAAAGCTTGCTGAAGAAATTTTCTTAAATATGGACATAGAAAAAGTTTTACAACTTAAAAAAAAAAAATCTGTTTACAATGCTTTAGAACATTCCTCTTATTTTCCTTCATCTTCCATTTTTATAAGTTTTCAGTATCTAATTTAAATTCACTTGCTCCAGTTGGTACTGCAGGTTGTGGCTTGCTGGCCTCCAACTGTGCTGTATCTGCACCAGTTTCTTGTTAATCACTGACATGAGTTGCTGCTTCTTGGTGGAACAACTGCAGAATGTAGAAGGTGCTCTGTTCCAACAGCCCAGGGTGTGCTCCGTGGACAGTTTGTCACCATGTTCAATAACTCTATAAGATCACCAAAGTCCCCTGATGTAACAATAACTTTTATTGGTTTCATCTTGGAAGATCCAAGCCATTTGCTGTGGGAAGGAAATTGCATCTCCTGCAGATGGAGTGTCCCTACTAGAGTGGCAAATATTCTCCTTCTTGTACATAAACAGGCCTGCCACTGTATGAGATAGTCTGTTTACTGGAATTTAGTGCTGGAGGAAAATTAGAGAAAACTTTGAGAAGCTGCTGACACCCTGCAAATTAATTTAAATATGAGTTACGCTTCTCAAGAAGAAGATGAGTCTAAGGGAAAGGCAGAGAGCAAAACTGTGAGTAATTTAGGGCTTATGACAGCTGCTAAGTGGAAGAAGTAGGAAGAAGAGAAGATAAAATAGGTTTAAGTGAGAAATTTGATTAAGATTTGGAAGATAAAAAGTGAAAAGAATTTAAGTACACCAAAGGGAAAACAATGCGAGATTTGAAAAAGGGTCAGAGGAATCTAGTCATGAGCACCACTTTGAGAACATGTACAGTCAACAGTCCCTAGGCAGTATGAGCTTCATTTGTTCTTCATGTTGGGTTTAATTACACCCACTTGCTAAAAGAAGCTGCACTTGCTGATCCTCTTTTTAGTAACTTTTCTCACCCTTTTCTCATGGCAGTTGTACTTAGTGCACCTACAAGATGTTTTGCTTCAGAAAGGCGCTATTTCAAGGCCACGTATGGGCTGTCTGCCTCTATGGTTGATTGCACATATACTGATTTAAAATTAACTGGGACCAAGGCTTTCCAGAAATATCTTCAGTACAAACATAGAACTCAATCTGCTTATATCATGGACCAAAATGTGATTTGTTTTTTTATTAAAAAATAGACTGCTTATCACTGTGTTATGCAAATACCTTCTCAATAGCTGCCTGTATCATCCTGGAGCTTATTTGTGGGAGGATCATGCTGTTATCCTTCTTTATAGTTGGAAAGACCAAAACAAAAGGTTTTCAAGCTTAACTTTCAAAACAAAGACTTTGATCTTTCTGTGACAAGACATCAGGTTTCTAATACTCCACAGAAAGTGCTCAGAGACTGACTTTATTAAATCGAAGTTGTTTGTACTAGGACATTCTTAATATGGGTATGGAGTTCTTTCCTTTTTTTCTCCTCCAACTTTCTAGTTTAGACTCTTTTCTTTCATGGAACTGAAAATACTTATTAAAGAGAGACCTCCTATAAACTGGGAATTTAGTGAAAAATCCAGATTGTAGATAATATATTACTAGATCAGCTGTTAGCAGTCTTGCGCTTTTTTTTTTTTTTTTTTTTTTTTTTTTTTTTTTAATTCAAGGACCTTTTCTGGAAATAGTATGTTTAAGGTAGGCATTTTCTTGGTGAAATATTACTTTTTTCCTTTCTCCAGTCATATATTTTGTTGCTTAGTTTGATGTTTTGGGTACCATTTTCTCTGCAAAAAAATCAGGTTATGTACCTGCTGTTTCTCATCAGTCTTCTGCTTTGAGTAAACCAGAATGTATCTCTTCAGTATAGTTTTCTCTTTGTCCACAGTCCATTTTGTATCCTTTGAAGAGGTGTCATTGCTCCTTCTCTTACTCATTCTCTCAGTCTCTTGTGGGAAAAGAATTGGACAGGTATTTATTTTTTCTAGAAATACAATTCACAACTCTCTGTATCTTCAGAGCTGCTAAGAGATAGGTGTTGTATTTCGCAGCCATAGAAAAAACACAATGTTACAGTTATCACATAGAACTAGTCTTAGGGCTAGTGTTTTGGTCTATTTTTCTAGTAGAATAATAAAATATAGTAATTGTACAGTCATGTTTTGTTTTTAAGAACGGCTTTCAGATGGAAATGGTTTAAAACAAAAACAAACACCCTGCCTCCACCGAAAAACAACCCCCTTCTCCTTCCCAAAAAGTGAAGCCAATCTATGAGTTTTCAAAATATGTTGGTTTTTACAGGCAAAGATAAAAATCCCCTAGCTTTCCATCACCCTAAAAATCCAGCTCTCCATGTAGTATGTAGGGATTATCTACGTACACGGGAATTTACCTGCTGTTAGATGGTGTTTCAGAGCAGTGGCTTCATTCCTTCTATAACTTCCAGCCTGTTCCCAAAAACTGTTATCAAGGCCCCCTAATAACACTTATAGTGGCCTTCTTACATGACAGTTTGTACGCCATGCTGATTTATAGGAAATGTAAAGAAAAGTTCCTGTGCTGTGATTATGTGAATTTAATCTTTGTTTGTGTCTTGGCTCTTACTATTTCCCTTCAAAATAACAACTTAATTACTGCTGGTGAAATTTGATGCAACTTCACTTCCTGCTTTGATGGTGTAACCAGAGTTAACTGCCCTGCAAATAAATCTTGCGCAGCACTCTTGCAGTTTAACAAAATTTATGCTATCGGTTGAAGGAACTGCTGGAAATGTTGTACTCGGGGCTCTCCAAAACGTAATTGAGAATGTCAGGAGAAATCATTACAAAATGCATGATTGCCCAGATTTATCTGTTACCCTAGACAGCTTTAAAGCATGCAATATGTACAAAAGGTGTAGTGGTGCAGAGCTACTCAGGTACAGCAGCGCAGCTATGGAATGTAGCCAAGTGAGTCATACATTTGTTCCAGCTACATATATTTTAAATATAAAGGAATGATTACCAGTGTCAGGTGCTTTATATGACTCACATTAATTTTGAGAAGAGGAGAGGATAAAACCCAAGAGCTCTGTGCGTTGGATTTAAACACAAGATGCAGAGGACTCAGTGAAACAGGCAGGCAAGATACACAGTTCTAAAGCTGTTTTGTTAGTTATGGATGTAAAACGTGAATTCCCATGACAAATCTTGAGGCGATGTATTTCCCATATTTTGATCAATACCTTTTAAAAAAATGTTGTTGCTAACTGCGTTTATTCTGCCACTGTTCTGTGCTGCTGTTTTCAAGCTTGTGATCTGACTGAAGATTATAATTGCTCTCTGCAGTTCACTTATGAAACAGAAAAGCATGTATCTTTTATACTTTTCAGAGACAAGTCTGCTGCTTTAGAAGCATAATAAAGAAAAATGGCTGAATAGTGAAGAAAAACTACATAGAACTAAAATACGTATTACGTAGTGCAGCAGTGCAGAATTTAGTAATGGTATGCAGAAACTCATAAAATCAGACATATTGAGCCTGAAATTGTAAACTATGCATGTAAGTTTGATAATTTATATATAAAAAGAATATAAAGAGCTTGGAATTCAAGTATCCATAGTTGATAAAATTTATCTTCAGTATTATATCACCCCATGGTATTAAATGAAAGGCTTTACACACCTCATTGCATTATTTATATGAAAGCTGACAGGTTTTTTTTAGAATTTTGGCCAGTTTTCTGTTTAAAATCAAATATACATTTGTTGAGAAATTTGGAAACAGATACAGGAAATGGAACTAGATGTTTAGCTAGGTAAAAGTTATATGAAGAAAACAAAAGGAAATATGGAGAAATGTGAACAAACTCAGATGCAAAGAGAGTGTTATAATGGCAAATGTGGTAAGTGAAGAAAAACAAGAGACAACAAGGATAAAGAAATTACTTAAACGTCGACATTTTGTTTTCTTTATTCTATATTCATCTTACAAATATTTCTCAATGAAACTACATTATTTTATTGGACAGAATGCAGAGATTGAAGCAAAAGTTTAAAAATGATTATACCTCATCTTGTCAGGAGCAGTGCTGTACATTGCCATAATAAGAACGAGAAGTGGGTTTATCTCTGTCTTTTTTACACAAGCCTCACTAATTTGAAAGTGTTCTTTAAGTCCTAGAGATGAAAAGAGCACTATGAGTGAAACACTCTTAGTCTGGGTGCAGAGCTTGCTTTTAGCATTTTATCCAGATGTGAAAACCTGATTCACAAGGAACAACATTTAAGAGTTGAGAGAGGAAAGCTGTATAAAGATTGTAAGGGCAATATATCTTTATATTTCATGTCCGCATATTGTTTCCTGATCATGAAACCTCTATAAATAGGGATTAATTGAATAGACAGTGATCCGTTTGTGCTGAGGTGACATACAGGCTCAAAACCATGCCTATTTTGGCTTACCCAGTGCCTGCTAATAGGCTTAGCTGCTGATGTAATTGTTGCCTGATTTACTACTGAGTCTTCATGAGAAAACAGCTTGGAGTGAACAGTTTGCTGTCTTGGGTAACAGAGATGGCACTTCTGTTGGTAGTGTTATTTCTCATAAGTACTGGGATAAGAGAACAGATCCTGGTGATCTAAATCACACATACAATATAATTTTACAGACTCCTGGTTTTCCACTCTTTAGTACTTGTGCTGATGTTAAACATTGGTCCTTCCATTTTGTTTCTTGATCCTGGTCATCTTAAGGATAATAATTTCAGTTACCGTCAGTGCAAAGGGACATTGAAAAGCTATCGTTCTGAGGGATGTTCATCTAGGGAGGAATATGACATTTCTGGGAGACTGTCAGGGCCCTCGTGAAATGTTAAGATTATTTAGATGGCAGTGCTGCAGAGAAATGTACATTAACTTGAAATATGGGAAATATCTATAATAAAGAGTTCCAGTTTATTTGATCAGGGAGAAAACCTAGGTAAAGAAAACCCCTGGGTGTTTTTAAAATGTTCCTTAATGCTTTTTATACTCCTCAAGATGCAGTGAAGGTCAATGCAGTAGGAAATGTCTCAGCTGATTTAGATAAACGGTACCTCTTTGCAATGCATTCCATTTTCCCTTTTATCCACTTGAAGAGCTACCATAAGATTTTACCTTAGGCTGTCAGGCAATGTGCAAATTTTTTGTAACCCCTGGTGAGGTTATTAGGTTGGCATATCTCTTGCCCTTTAGGGCAAGCACTTCCACTAAGAAGCTTTTCCATTTGTTGTTATTATGGTGGTACTTGCATGATAAATATTTTTGGTAGTAGTAAATTTCTCTTGTTTTATTGACCTATAAACCAGAATTATATTCAAGTGAGTTTGACTTTAACATAAAAACGAAAATAAAAACATTTTTTCTTTCATATTATATGTTGCCATAGATGCTCTGTAACCATTTCTGACTGAGACTGCAGGCTTTATAATGCACAGCAGAATACAGAGGCTAAATAATAAGACAATGTACATATGTAGTCAGCAGATTTAATGGTCTATACTAACAGCAAAGTGCATTTTAGGAAGTCCCAGTGGTAAGACCATGGCCCTGTGAATTCAACAGTGGTTTTGAAACTTGCATCACTTTCAATTCAAATACAGAGCTTATTGCTATAGAAAGCAATCTTTTTTAATCGCTAGTTATAATACCTATATATATATGAGTATATATATATATATATATATATATATAAAAATATATAAATATTAACACATGTATATATCTATGTTGTTACAGATCCTTAGGGATAAAAGCATACAAATATTGTACTGTTACTGCCATTTCTTACAAGAATATCCACAGAATCATAGAATATCTCCAGTTGGAAGGGACCCATAAGCATCATCGAGTTCAACTCCCTGCCCCTTGCAGGACTACCTAAAAAAAAACTGTATGAGAGGAGCGTCATCTGGAGGCCCCTTGAACTCTGACAGGCTTGGTGCTGTGACTACTTCCCTGGGGAGCCGGTTCCTTAGGACTGACCGCTCTCCCTGTGAAGATCCTTTTCCCTATGTCCAATCTGAACTTCCCCTGATGCAGCTTTATTTTATTTCCTCATGTCCTACTGCTGGTCAGCAGAGAGAGATCAGCAGCTCCCCTTCTGCTGCCCCCCTGAGGAAGGTGTAGGCTGTGATGGGGTCACCCCTCAGCCTTCTGTTCTCCAAGCTGTACAGACCAAGTGACCTCAGCTGCTCCTCCTAAGTCTTGCCCTTGAGGCCTTTCACCACTTGGTCGCCCTCCTCTGAATGCTCTTCAGTAGTTTGATGTCCTTCTTATATTGAGGTGCCCGAAACTGTGCACAGTATTCAAGTTGGGGCCACACCAGTGCAGTGCAGAATGGATCAATCAGCTCACTCGACCAGCCAGCAATTCTGTGCTTGATGCACCTGAGGACACAGTTGGCCCTTTTTACTGCCAGGGCACACTGTTGGCTCATATTCAACTCAATATCAACCCAATCCCCAGATCTTGTTCCGCAGGGCTGCTCTTCAGCCTCTCATCCCCCCATTTGTACATATAACCAGGATTACCTCATCCTAGATAGGGAATCTGGCACTTGCTCTTGTTAAATTTCATATAGGTGGGTGTTACAGGACTCTTTTATCCACTTCAGTGGTAAAGCACTAGTTATAGTACTGGAGGTGGCTGGAGCTTTCATATATACTTGCAAAGATTTTTGTTTGTAATAGACAAAAGTGAACTTGTCAAGTCTCATGCTGTTGGCTTAATACTTGGGTGTTTGCTACCTTTTTTCGAGTTGCAGTTATCGCACTGATTTGTAGCTGCTCCTATGCTTTCATTTGTGCTTTGTGCAAACAGACCTGGACTTCTGGTATTAACACGAATCAGTGACATTTTTACTTGTTTTCGTTTGTAGAGAGTTCAGTGATGAATCATTAAGGGAATCTGCAAAAGCGCATGAACTTTTCAAACAGATAAAAGTAAAAAGAGGTGAAACTGGGGGGCTGCCAACTCTGAAAGTGTCCCTTTAAATAATGTAATGAGATTCCAGTGGATATTTGTGCCCTCTATGAGTTTCCTTAAAAAGGTAGCAGGTTCCAGCCTATTTGTAAACACATTAACTGCATTTCCTTCTGTCTTCAAAGGTTACAGACTTGGAAGAGAAGATGAAAGCCATTGTAAGAGAGTGTTTGAGACTTTCAGTCCCATCTTTGCCCTTGTTTTTCACACTCCACAGGCAGCTCAGTGGTAGAATGCACAGTAGGATACCTGCTTTAAAGGCCTCATTTTGCCTTTAAAAGCTATGCTGCTGACAGTGCATTTTTAAAAAGGTCTTAAACTTGAACTGCCAAAAAGGTCTATATACTAAATACAAAGACTTTGATGTCTTTTGTTTTCTTTCCCTCTGAAATTTTCAATGGGGTTGAAAGGTCCTGTGAATTGAATGACCTATCCAGCAATAGCCTTTGTCAATATGTTCTGTGGATTTGAATGAGTCTTGCTTCCAGCAGATTATTAGAGCTGATCATTTAGTATGGCTGTAGTTTTACATATGTGTCCGAAATATGGCTTTTAGAAAGCAGAGACGACTTAGTACAAGCACAGTTCTTCCTTCCATTTCTTTTTTTCTTTTTTTTTTTTTTTTATTTTTATTTCTTCTAGAAATATTATTAAGAGTGCAGATATATGCATTGGGACATAATTATGTAGAGTAAGCAATGGTAAAGTAAAATTTACATGGAAAAAATCTATGGAGTTTAGAATGGTTGATTGTTTTTGCAGTTACTCAATATTTAATTCCTGGTTTGTTTTTCTTACCAGATGCCTAGTACCTATATATCTGGACTGAAGTTTGGTGATTCAGATTTGCTTTCTTTATCAAAACTGTCTAGGATCTGTAATAATAGCAGTTCTATTTATTCAGCTTTTCTGTTGAAGTGTTGTCCAATGCACTGCTGTCTAATACTAATTTAATGGGTCTTTACTAATATTAAATATCCATCTGTATCAGATGTGCCATATACAATGTTTCCATTTTGAACAGCTCTTGTCTGCTGCTACTTCTTTCTGTCTTGTGTTGGTACATTGAATGAAAGATTATAAAAATAAAAATATCCTAATAGTGCTCTTGCTGAATTCAGCTGTTGTATATTCTTCATAACTGATCTCTGTGCTGTTCATACGCAGTGCAGGCTGTTATCTCTGACAAGACTGATATATTAAATGTGTTTGTTCCCTGGGTATATTTAGCTTACTAATAGGCTTGAGTTATTCTAGAACTGAGAAGTCTGAGGTCTGAATTGTGAAGGACGTTATCAGCCCTGCTGAAGTCTTCAGGAATTGAAAGTGCTCTTCTCCTTACTAGCGTGATATCCATAACCATGATTGTTACAGTTCTTTTCTAAAATTAATTTTATTTTTAATTTTATTTTTATTTTTAATTTAAGCAATTTTTAGGAGGGAACCTAAAGAACAGGCAAGGTGTTTCCTATGCATGTGAGAAGCAATGAAAAGGGCTGCTATTTTGTTCTGATGCATAGTTAGGGCTGGGTTAATCTCATCTACCTGAGGTTCCTTACCTTGTGTACCTTAGGGTCTTTTTGTAAGTAGTGGAGACAATGATACCTCCAAAACTTCTTGTCAACTAAGATTTGAAATGACCTTAGATATCTCTCCCTTCTTTCCTCTACTCCTTCCTGTTCCTCGTACTTTCTCTCTTTCTGTGTTTATTACTTTGGGAACTCAGAGTGATACATGCCCAGCATAGATACCAAACATTTGATGACCAGGTACAAGCCTCTGTATTGCTGCATTGCAATAATAAAAATAATAAAGACCATAGGGTTCTTTTTTTTCTAGGAAGTTTAAGTCTGAAAGTGGCATCCACTTGTTCAAATACTAATTACTATTGCCAACAATACTCAGTTCCTACAAACTTCTTGATTTTAATGGCTCCATTTTCATAATGAACAGTGTGACTAGATTTTCTTATGCAAATTGTTCAGCACTTAGGGATTATACAGAGCAGGTTTCTTTCATATGAGGCTTTAGAACTATCATGAAACATACATTTTTATGTACGTTAGGAGCTAAAGAATAGACAGATTAAATATATAAATTATTTTCTTTTTAACCTCCAGGCAGAGCAACAGTATTTGCAAATATTTATTATGGTATCTGATTTTATTGACAATATTACAAAGATGCTGAGTTAGTAATTTTGATATACTTTGGAGGGAATATGAGACTTACTATAAATTCCACGTACCTTCTTTTGCATTTGTTGCATGGCAAAAAATGCGATCTTGAAAAGTATCTCTACATACAGCCACTGCAAACATCCTTGACAAAAGCTGTAGAATGATTAACAATGCCATAATTTCAATTTTTAGTAAACTTAAAATAGAATGTAATTCTGTTTAGAATACCTGCCTGAAATGGTTTAGTTTATTATGGTGAGGGGAAAATAATTACAAGTCTTTTTTTTTTTTTTTTTTTTCTTTTGTATTTGTATTTCTTTTGTTTTTAAAAGGTAAGCATGAATATAACAGCAGATACAGAAAATACTGAATACAGACAGCTGTGGGGTTTTTTAGGCATGCTCTTAACATGTGATCAAAATGTAAATAGAACTAAACACTTGACCACTTGTGCCGCACAAATTGTTGGATATAATTATCATTGATTTATTGTGTCCCTAGAGCAGTGGCTTTTTGCCACTTGGCCACAAAATAATTCTCTATAGGTTATCTATTAAACAGTGTACAGATTCAAGTCTTAACTTCTGGATTTCATGTATCCTCTAGCCATTTGCTCTGTGTCATGCGACATGTCCTTGCCCAACTCTTTCACTTGTGTTTCCTTAACTATTTTTAAATAGGTAAGTATATTTTAACTATAGATGAATAGCAAATAATAAAGCCTGTATTATTTTTGAACAACTTTTTACTCAAAGAAGTAAATACATGAAACGCTTATCAATGTTATCATAGGTCCTGCAGTCAGATTTAAGAGGCATAAATAAGACATATCTGTACCTGACTGTAAGGCATCATTACTGTATAAATGATTGCAGAAAATTTATGTGCTACTTCACCTGGCCTTTGACCAGAATTATGGCAACAAGTGCTGTGAACGAGGTGTATGAGACAGAGCAAGCAAATCTTATATATAGAAAATCCTCTTCCTTTACTCTGTCTTCTGCTTAAGAAATTAGGTTGAACTTGAGACGTTTTAGGTAGACTACTAGTAAAATAATGGTCTTCTGCAAGTTTCTTGTCAGGATCATGCTTCAGATTCCAACCCCTGTGTTCAAGACTGTTCAAATCTGGAATAGGTTTAAAGCCATCTTTAATTGGTAGCTTTTTTTCCCTCACATCTGATGTTGTTCTGACATTGCTGACAGCCATCAATGTCCAAAACACAGAGGACTAGATGTCAGACATTCGTGACCTCTTGAATTATCACTTTAAATTGAATGGGGTCCAGGTGGAGTCCAGAAAATGTCCAGCGTGTATGTGAGGGCCATTAGAGTACACTAGAGACTAAAAATAGGCTACCAGTCCAATTAGCTACTCTCTGAGATACTGGTTCTTACTTTTGTACCCAAGTCTCCAAGGTGAAAAACTAATAATTAGTTCAATTCACTTTTTATCCGTTTGAAAGCTTCAGTCTGGGGTTACTGAGGGGAGTGATGATCAAAATATCTTTCAGTGATCAAACTTCTTTTAAATTGGAATTAGATTCTAGCATTGACAGTTTGAAACTAACGCAGATTTGTACCTTAATTGTCCTCTTTCTTGGCTGTCTACTCTAAGCACTGTAAAAGCCCCCTTCAGTAAGCAGGTGTCATCATAGGGGGGTTAAACC
This sequence comes from Streptopelia decaocto, assembly GCF_964273445.1. Taxonomy (NCBI): domain Eukaryota; kingdom Metazoa; phylum Chordata; class Aves; order Columbiformes; family Columbidae; genus Streptopelia; species Streptopelia decaocto. Next base: position 15,441,604 of record NC_138658.1, read on the forward strand.
TGTCATTTCTATGCTTTTTGTTTCTAATCTCTGATTCCTCCCCTCCCTTGTGCCTGTTTGCATTAAAATGGGACATCTTTGGTAGTTCTTGATTTACTGGGTTTGCTGTGTCCAGAAGCCGAGATGCAGAAATGGGTGGCCTTGGCACTCAGGGTCCAACATTCTTTGTTGGGGAAAGGGAGGACATAACATGGAGGCATTGCTGTAGGCACAGGTGGACACTTTGACTTAACCCATCTCTTCCAGAGGAATGCATATTGAGCTCGCTGCCTCTAGCTGACTTACTCTGGTGCTTTATCTCTTTTTTACTATTTTCAGTTTCCAGCACAGTCTGCTGGTGCTTGTTGTTGGATGTCTCAAGGGATGTGAACTGTTCATGTCCCTTTGCAAGCTCTATTAGGTCCATTCACAGTATTCTCATCTACTTGAGGTGAGTTTAGGATGTGAATTTAGATTGCACATATGGCAACGTATTGGACTTAGTATTGACTTCAATTAGACTTGTATTAGCCTAGGGAACTTGGGCAAAGTATTCCTTAATTAAAATGAAGGAAGTGTGATCCCCAAGCAGGGACTCCAGCCTTGTTCTGCTCTCGTAAACACACACACACTATTTGGTACTGTCTTCAAATTATAGAGGGCTGAGGAAGATTGAAGTAGTTTCTGGTCTCAGATTTATGGATTGGAAAAGTCACAAAGTAATTCTAGTGTTAGCAGGTTTTGCCTAAAACTTTCAATAAAGAACCTATTGGTGTGTGGGGTTTTGTTTGTTTGTTTGTTTTTGTGTGTGGGTTTTTTTTTTTTTTGTTTTGTTTTGTTTTTTGTTTTTTCCCCTGGGTGTTTTTTCCCCATTTTCACACACATTAGTATGTTAGTATAAAAGAAAATAGTGGTTTTTAGTTGTCTCTGTTACCAGTCTGTGTGTACTTTTTGTGAATTAGTGTCACACACTTGATACTCCCTATAGATTGCATGGCTTCAAGGTGTCATTCATAAAGTGCCAGACATGTCATTGTGTAAGCTCAGGTTTCAGTATCAAGGAGATTTGCTTCAACATGGCACGAGTGATTCACAGAGATAACTATTTTAGTTAAAAAGGTTAAACGAAATGTCAGCTGTTACTGTGAGACTTCAGTCACTAGTTAACTTTGAATGTTCTGGCACTGTAAATAGCACAGGGACTGAGCTTTCAGAATAGCAATCCTTACAGTTCATAAATTAGATCATTTTAATGGTCCACAAAGTGCATGGAAAATACTAATTGCAAAGACATGAGTAACTGTTTCTAAGCAGCTCTGACATTTATTCATTTGTAAGAAAATCTAGAAGGTGGTTGTGTGGGTTTTTTTTTTTTGTTTGTTGTTTTCTGTGTTGAGGTAAAAGAAGGCATACATTGAAATGAAAGTAATTCAACATTAATGATTATGTTAGATTGGTCTTTTTTTTTTTTTTTTTTTCTTTTTTCTTCTTTTGTACTCAAGTAATGAAAAATAACATCAGATACAGGAATCCCAATAGAAAATAAAATAGGTCATTGTCAGGGGATAGGAGTTAATTTCTTGTTTTCTATAGTTCACCTCTTTCTAGGATAGGCAGATTCAGAGACATCTGCACAATAAAAAGGAGTGTGAGAAATTAATTTCTGTTGCTATTTTTATGAGAAATTAGATATCGGAAAATAACCTGTATAACAAATTGGTTTGGCTTAAGCCTTATTTATCTAAAACCGAGTTACTAAAGCTACTTTTTTTTTTCTTTTTTTGAAAGATTGTGTGAAAATGTGTTAAAATAAGAATTTTGGTAGTGTGACCATTTTAAAATGGTGAGCAAGAGGAAGGCAGTACATGGGTGGTGAAGTTCAGTGCCAAATCCTGCTCTTTAATCTTGCAGAGTTCCCTTCAACTGACACTAAGGGATTCTTCTAAGCAGGATTTTGCTTAGAACTCTATGAATAATGGAGTTCACATTTGAGAGGAATAATGTTTCTCATTAAAAAGTTTTGAGGAGCATTTGAGGAGGAGCATTTCCTGTGGGTGGGAAAAAAAAATTGCATACTGGATTTTATTCTTTCAGACCTAGGCATATTGAGACACGGTACTGTAAGCTGGAAATAATTAGGAATCAGGAAACAATTTTAAAGCCTTGCTCTGAAAATAGAAGGTAGAGACCAAATATAATGTTTTACCTATGATCTACTATTCCAAATTCTTTGTAACAGCTGATAGTAAAATTACTTTATATCAGGACCTGAGTAAACAATGCAATTCCCTGTTTCTGACTTGAAGTCAAGTGAAGCTTTGTTTTACTGTTGATTGCACATAATTTAGTGCTCAAGGAAGAAAACTTTTGAAAAGTTTTTGGCCCAATTGCTTTTATTACCAACTGTTATTACTGCAGGTTTGGATGGTCCCTACCTGCTCAGGTGGCTAAATTATTAAGATGCAGGATTTTTTTCTTAATAACTAAAATTTTGCAGCTGTTAGGTCAGAAATAAAATGGTGAAACTGGAAGAATGCACTTTAAATGACACAATGTAAGTGAAAGAATATGGGAAAATAAAATAGTGTAATCATTCTGTTGTGAAAACCCACTATATTTTATTGACCTTGAATCACATTAGTTAGTTGTGTCAAATCTAGTGTACATAGCAATTTGTTCATCTGATTGCTTTGAAAGCCATCATTTGTTCCCCTCTCTCTTTTTATTGTTTTATAGTCACATACTTCACTATACATTAACTAGGCTGTGATGTTTTCTGGACAGCTTCCTTGGAGTTAGTATGTTGCCCGTTATTTTGAAGGCTTTTGGAAGATGTTGTACTGTAAATGTAATAACAGTAAAAGCAAGATATTCCCTGTAATCTGAACTGGTTTCATAGATTATTGCTATGTCTAGTTGAACCTGAGAACCAGCTGATTCACATCCCTTTTGGGCATTGGCTCTTTTTAAGATGATGTATTTCAATAATGGGTTATCATATAATAACTGCTGTTAAAAAAAAAAAAAAGCAATTGTGATGTTACTAGTCTCAGAGTGCATTGCAGCACCATTCTTGATACGATCTCTTCAGAAAAGGAAGAGGACAGCAGGCAGAGTGGGTATTTGGGAAATGGAGGATGTTTTTGTTTGTTTGATGCAAGTTTGACACTTGTTTGAAACATGAATTTTTAAAAAATATTTTGGTCAAAATACTATTTAAAGAATTTTTTTCGTCCTATTCTTCAACAATCAAATAGTTTGTGATACCATTATTTATATGCTAAATGAGAAGACCAGTAACTAAACAGGCTATTCTCTGTGCAGCGTTTGTATGGATTACAATTAAGGAAGTTGTTAATCTGTATGTCATTATAGATAAGAGTATATATTTTCTGCAGTAAAGATACTAATTAAGTCATTGCTTTTGAGAGTATGAATTTTCTTTTTGATTCAGTGGAAGTAGGTTGTCTTTCAGAAATGCTTGCTTCTCCTGTTACATTATTTTGGTTCACCCTAGTTAAAATGGACAGGAAGAAGACAAGATTACATCAAAAATCTCAGGTATTTATTTTTACTAATTTCCAGTGTATGTGATATTCTTAAATGGTGTCTATGATTATTCAGTAATATAAATAAACCTGTGCTTTTCATTGTGGCTTAACTACTAAGCTTGAAGTTTTACAAACCCAGGTTCTGTGTGCTCATTTATAAAATTCTGTGATTTTTACCTTGCTCACATGAAGTTGTTGGGCTACAATGATGGCAAGTGGTAGAGACTGGGATTCAAATGGTATGGGTAGCCATCATAGTGGCAAAAGTGTATCATGGGGGAAAAAGTACGTGTTTTCTTTTTTTATCTATATCCATTTATTATAATTCTGGAAAGGCTTTTGAGAATTTTGGGGCGTGAGTTGGACACAAGTCCTGTGTGATTAATCATTGTGACAGAAAAATAAAAACAATGGATCCAAATATGATTCTCAGTCTGAAGATCAATAATAAAAATAGAGAAAGCTTTGCCAAAATTACATTCAATCTGAATTGTAGTGAGAAGGCCTATAACAAAAGCGCTGTCTCTGTAATCTTGCATGATTAAGATCTAAACAAGAAAAACTGATGAGAACAGTTTCCACTCTTCCAATAATCTTGCAAGTATCATAATGCTAAAGAAGTTTAAGATTCAGAAGTGTTTCAACTGACAATATAAACCCATTTATGAAGCTATTCTTACTCCAAACAACCCTTATGAGTCTTCTAAATATCTTCATCTATCACAGTGTGTTATCAAGGCTCGTTACTTGCTATGAATGGCATAGTGCAGTGACTCTCTGTACTTTTTGAATCATACTAATTTTGAGAGACTTGCACTCCTGTACTACTTCCCTCCACCAGTGAAAGTTGTATTTTCATTAGATTTTATTATCTGCTCCATCAATTATTTACTCTGATATAAATTCCACATTCTTTTTACTGTCACATTGTTTACCTCACTGGACTCCCTTGAAATACTGTGTCAGCGGGATGTTCAGATACATTTGGTAAAATATTGTTACAAAAGTATCTGCTTATAAACTACTGAGAATAAACAAAGTTTCACTCAGACATTTGATTTATGAAGCTCTATATATAATCTTAAAAAGATAGCATATGCTTAATCTTTCAGGCAGCATCATAAAGAACAGTTCTGACATGTTAGATGCAGCAAACTTGTCCTTCATAATGCACTTAAGTGTATAATCATCTGATCTCAGTGCAAGTTTTAAGGTCTAATGTGTCTAATTCCAAAATCTATACACATTAAAATGTATGGATTCTATCAGCAGTGATGGGGGGTGAAGACAGCAACAGGGGGAGAACAGAGAGAAAGTCTGGGCTATCTAATTGCTGTTGGCTTGGACAGGATCAGCAATAACTCTTCCCAAACTCATAGAGAGATCAACGGATGAACAAAAAAAAAAAAAAAAGGTAGTGCCTGTCTCCTGCATCTTTCTAACATATCATCTTGGTACCTGTTTATGGTAAAACATCTTTTTCTTTAAAAAAAAAAGAAAAAAAGTCCAATAAATAATTTGTTTCACACAAAGTACATTGGTTGCTACTACTAGAAATTCTGTCTTGCACTCCTTCTCTCTTTCTCTATGGATGTTGCCATTATTTGCTTTTCCTCTTAAAAGAGAAACTTACAGAAGATATTCTTAGTATCTTTCATGGAAGTGGCACAGAGAACGTTCCAGAAATTAGTTCCTTAATTTTGATGTTTGAGACTCTTTTGAGGATGGCAGTGCTGTGAAGAGATTTGTTTTGGGTAGGGAGTGCATGTGCTCTTCTTTCTGCATGCTAGAGAATGCTTTCTTTGTGTCTGCTTGGCTGATAATTTAATCTATGTATAAAATGGAATTATACTTTCTGTGCAATGGTGTCAGATCTAATTAAGAAGCAAAGGTTTTTTTCCACTTTCAGAGCGTGAAATAAAAAAAGATATATAAATTGAAAATTATCATGTTCTTAATATAAAAGCGAGATACCTTTTTTGGGATAGCGCAGACAGTGATTTCCTAATACCACAGAGTATTTCTTTCAATGTTCCTTCTTTTCTTATCGTTTTGGAGCAAGAACTTATTCTTTCTCAACCTTAAACCAGTTTATAGTTTCCTAGTAAGCAGTGAGCCAGGCCATAAAGTGAATTTACCTGATTGAATGTTGAAGAATCTCTTTCTGTGGTCTTTGGGGGACTTGCAGCTTCCTTGGCTTCCAAGATTTGTCACTGTGCTCAAACTTTCAGCTCTGGGGAAAAGTCTGTTGGTGAGCAATAAGCAATCCAAAGGGTTGTTTAAAAAAGACTTATGAGAAGTTGACAAGAAGGTCTATTTTCTGCCTCTTTTCAAAATGTTTTGTTTGAAAGTAAAAGCTTAAACCAGTTCTACAATTCCTAAGTAGCAAAACCTATTGGTATGGATGTGTTTAAAAATACAAAAACAATCAACAGTTGGTCAAAAGGGAGAGGATTTAAAGTCCATACTAATCTATCCAGAATCATTGTATTGCTGGATTATTTTACAATTACCGTCATCACAATAGTGAGATATTTATCATACATAGATCATAAAGCTTGCTGATAGTTATTTCAAGTAGTAGAACATACAATTCGTTATTCTGTGCACTCTTCTCAGAGTTTCTCCTGGATGCCCGAGATTCGTAGAAATGGTGATATTTTTCCTTGTGTTTTAGAACTGTAGGGTCCACTCTGTATATATTTGCACATGTTTCTAAAGTACTTTTTAATGTGTTAATAAAGGAATTAAAAAATATTTTAATGTGTGATTTTACATTACACATTATTTGTGTCTGTCTTAAATATTTCCCAGTAATTAGTGCATCATTAGTAAATTATCCTTCAAACTGATGTATCAGAAAAATAAAATTTTTGAATGATTAGTATTTTTCCATGAAATGTCAAAAGAAGCTTATGTATGATAAGAAATAAAGATGCCTTCAAGTAAGGTGATTAACTTCTGTTTTTCTCTGAGTAGGCGTCAGTTTAATATTTGCAGGAAAAACAGGTTTGTTTTTTTTTTTTTTTTTAATCCCTATTCCTTGAATGCTAAAATATATTATAATCCTTGGTGGCATCTGATACCACAATTTAACCTTTGTTTAAAAACAAAAGCATAATATATTATTCTTGTGAAGCCAGCATTACTATGATCTTCCTTTCTAAAGTTTTTCTTTTCGACTTGTGAAGATATTTTCTCTTTTCCTTTTTGTTTAGTCTAGCCTTAAAATCTCCATATTTTTACATTTTTGGAGGCAGAATTGACCAACTTTCTCAGTTGTCTGTCTTGTTTCTTCTTATCCGTAAAAAGGATAAGATTATTTATTTATTCTGGGGCAAAATTGCCGTGCTACTGACAGATTTTTGACTCTGTATAATTGCAAGAAACCTTGCCAATTGTCACAATGGGGCAAAAGGGTAGGCAAATTATTTACAAAAAATGTTTCAGCTTGACTGTGCTCACATATTCATTACAAAGAATATGAATTATATTATTTCTTCATTGAACAAGGGAATTTGAATTTGTACAGACATTAATTATTCAGTTTTTTGGTCTCAGTCTCCATAGAGTTTGAGCCATCCGGTCAAATGATGCTTTCTGGAATAGTTATGTTACATGAGTAACATCTAGGGGACAGTGAATACTCATAGATGAATAAAATGAGCTGCCTAGCAAGAAGTAAAATAGCAAAACGCAGGTTGACGTAAATTTGCATGACATGATTATATAAAAGTTTAAAATTAACTAAAGAATATATTTTAAAATAAGTCTTTGTGTAGCTTTGAAGTTAGGACCACAATTTCTCTCTCCCAGTTCAGCAATCGCTATTGTTACTTCACCAGTAGACCCACTGGAAGTGTGTTTTCAATAACACCGATGTATGTATCACTTGTGAGCTTTGTGGGTTTTTTTTCATTAAGAATACGTGTTAGAGTTAGTTCAGGAATGAATTCTGAAGATTTTACTTGAAACCTGAAGATTTTACTAGTTCTTGGTTTTGGGCTGGTTTGTTTTGAAAATTTAGGAGCTCTGTCTTCAGCTGTGCTGAGATCTGTGGAGCTAAGCCGATTTTCCCCAGCTGTTGATATGGCACAAGGATGTGGGCTGCATGTGGATCTATTCACTAGGAAAAATAGGCTAGATTTTCAATGAGGAAATGGCATTGGCATCATGTTCTTTGGAAATCATCTGGATACTGCAAAGGGAGTTAATACACCCATATCTGGATACCTGAAGGTCCAGCTTCTCAATTGAAAAGGAGACCAGATTGTTTGTGGCATAAAATGTATTTTCAGTGAAGTCACAGGAACTGTGCTGCATTTGGCACAATGAGGCTGTTAATAAAAGGTATGACTTCCTAGATATGAACTGAAGTGTGGAGTAAAACAAGCGAAGTAACCTAATATTTGACAATGAACAGTTCAGTAGGTAGAAGAGTATTGAGAAGAGCTTAAATATTGGACTGAGTATTACTGGAGCAGCAGATATGGCATGCTCTGGTGTGCAAGACCTTCACACGTGACTTGGAATAAATGTTGAGGTTGTAAACTGAAAAGAGAGGAAAAAAATGGAAGCAATTCCATAGCACCGAAGTAAAAATATACTCCAGATTAAATAGGCTTGTAACACTAGAATGCACCAAGTGATTAAAATAATTGAAGGAGAGCAATTGAGATATAAAAGCAGAGATGAATGTTCTGAGTGAGAGCAGTGTAGCGCTCGTTCATCTGGTGAAAGATGCAGAGCAGCCTTTGTCCTCAGAGATAAGAACATGGTGCCAAACCTCCAGTGAGAGCTGCCTAGCAACTAACCCGTCTAGTGAGGGCAATGCACAAGTTAATCTCTTTAGTAAGCAAGTGTAGCTATTAATTTAATTAGTAAAAGCAGTGTACCATGAATCAGTATGGTAAACCAGCAAATTTTTTAATGAAGATTTTTGAAATTCTAGCCTTGAGTGGGCACATTGGGGATTGCCTCCCTATTACAGTGGGACCGTCTAAACCTTATTAAAAGTAAAGTTCAGAATACTGTGGCCTGAAATGAGATTCTATGAGAGTCTCTGCTGAAAGTGAAATTGGCTTTTCTAACGCTGACACTAAGCAGGAATTTCTTTTTATTTCAGGCTGGGAAAGGAGGTCCCAACAGCCCCTCAATGCATTTCTCACCCCTTCATCTCCTCTGACTTGTTCTAGCAATTAAACAGACAGTGATGGCTCTTGAGAACAGTGGTGTAAACACTCTGGAACAGGGAACATCTATGAGCAGTTCTCTGTGGTATGTGGAGAACTCCATGTACCAGTCAGGCATGCTTCCACGTCAGAGGAAAGCAGAAAATGTTTTTAGAAAATTCACTTATTTGGGTTTTTGTCATAACAATGAAGCCTTTTTCTTCTAAATCCAAGGAGAGGAATGTAATGATACTTGGTAAATATATATATTAAATATTTAGACTTCTATAAATACCATAGTATTTTTATTATATTACTGTTGGAAAATACCTAATGCAACAGTATCTAATTTACATCATTTGAGCTGATACTTAGAGATGTGAATATTTTTTGCCAAGTAATCTGAATGTGTCTTTTCCCCTCCAAAATAAAGCAACCTGACATTTGTGCAAAACTTCGGTATGCTAAAAGCAAAAGTATTTGATATTGATAAACAGTTTTATAAGTTCCCTTGCCAATCTTGGACAAGATGAGAAAGTGATGTGTCCAATGGCTACTGTGAAATCTCCAGAGCTGTCACTTTGGTTGGATAACAAAAATTTAAAATCACAATTTATTTTAAAAGACCTTGGAATATGTGCATGTTATGTTGTGTGCAAGTATATAATTTATTTATTCTATGGAAATATCCTTCAGTAGTGCTTTAAAAAAAGAGTAATTTTTTGACTTAATTCTGTTTTTAAGACAGAAACAAATGAAAGTTCAATCATAAAAACTTTAACATAAGATGCTTTCCTAATGGAAAAATGAAATAATTTGACAGTTCCTGTATGTAACTAAAATCAGTCAAGATTATTCACTGGAGGATTTCAGAGAGCACTTGAGACTACACAGTAGTCTCGCAAGGTACTTGTGATTTGAATTTGGCTAAAACCAGTGATGAATGTTATTAGTGCAAGGGCATTAAAGGAAAATAATTAAGCAGATTTATGCATACTATATACATGCACATATGAACTTATGTGTAAGTGCACACACCTGTTACTTTTTCATAACTAATTTTCTGGCATTAATATAACAGTGCTTTTTTTTTTTTTTTTTTTAATTAGTTAATGGTATTGTCTGCATCAGCAGGTAGCGAAAATTGTGCAACAACACTGTTTGTGTGCTTGGCTCTGTGGCAATAGAAGGTGATGGTCATCAAAACAGTCTGGGTTTCCTCTGAGACCAAAATGAAATGTAAAGAGATTTTTAGATTAGATGTGGTCCAGCTGCCCGTGGGGGACACTGTGCTTTCTTGTCTTCTCCCACACGGATATGCTGAATCAGATAGAAAGTGAAGCTTTCAAATACTTAGTGAAAGGTGCTCAAAAATTCTAAAAGATGATGGTTAGAGTGGGTCATTTTAGTTCTCTTCTCCACGCCCCCTCCTGCTTTGCACTTAATGTGAATTTCTACAATGTATGTGCCATGAATTCCTACCAGTGAGTGAGCAGACATGAGCTCTACAGAATAGGTGAATTTAAATGGCATTTTGAGTGAAGACAGGTTTATATTTCACTGCTACATCTATATTTTAGCTGATGAAGTTTCAGTGAAAGTTGGTAGCAAGCAATACTATTCTACACTTTAATATTTTATTGCCTACAAATATGTTTCTGAGTTATTAGAATAACTTCATTCATATGTTAAATAGTCTAAAGAAGTGTTCTGTGTTGTGGGATGGATACAACATTTCTGAAAGTTAAGAATCCTTTTTAATTATTGAGTACAAAGCAGACCTTAGAATGCAGTTCTGGCTCAGTGAAGCCTATGGTAAGGTGGTCTCACTTGAAGGGCCAACACCCAGTTCTGTGTATTTTTGACTGTTTCAGAAAAATGTCTGTGTTTGGTTTTGTTTATTTTTCTCCCCTCACAAAGACTTCATAGTGGCAAGTATTCTGATGTGTAGAATAAAATGGTAAGGGTTTTGGTGCATCAAAGCAAAATTTTGACTTCATTATGCACAGATTAAGTGTGAGAATAACCACATATAGAGTCCTTCTATAATAACTTAAACATTGAAAAAATCCTTAATGTTGTTATAAAGCATAAATTAGTACTTACCTAAGTTTCTCAGCTAACACTGACTGGGCTTTGGTATTAAAGGTTGTTAAAATACATATCCAAACATTGTGATGGAATATTAGTACAGCTTCCTTTTGTTAAAGCTATATATGTGGTTAATATGAGGATTTTAAAATACAAGATTTGAAGACCTGTGACACCTAAAGGTAAATAGAAATCTTCCCTTTTAATCCTTCTTTCCTTTCTTGTATCCTTTTTAATATCTCATGGTGAAATGCTGCTTCATGTTTTTGTACATTTGAGCATAGTGGTGCTAGTAAAGCTGCTTCATTTTAATTATAAATGTTGCTATTTTACATCAGGCTTTGATATGCTGCTTCTGTTGGGCTTTAAGACTACAGCTATATTGTTGCCTGTTATTTTGCACTGCAGCTTGCATTTATCTTTTCACCATCTTTGTAAACATGACACTACCTTTAAAGTTTATAGATAGATTGAAGATGGGAGCTCCCATTTCAAACCTAACCCAATTGTAATCATGCCTGATAGCACTGCTGCAGTTTAGAGGTTTGTTACTATTTCCATTACAATTCCCTGTTCCTAGCAGTGTAAGTGTTTGCTCTGGGGTGAAACATGTCATAAAAGACACATCAAGGGAGCAGTTTTGATTTGAAGTTTGGAAACACAAAACCCAAACATTTTTCAATCAAAAGAAGGGATAAGGAAAGGAAGTTTTCAACTTTTATATGCTTCTGAAACTTGTGACACTCTCTTTTATAGTAGTGAACAGCTCAGGGAGTGGGGAAAATGGAAAAAGAGGGACAGCAAGAGGATATAGAAAATAATTTCATGATTATTGTTTTTTTAGGAAGACTTCTGGGAAACGGTAAAAATCTGTATTACCAGACAACAAATCTCCACAGGAGACATCTAAACAATATCTATGCAGTTGTACAGGGAATAGGTATGAAGTTCCCCAGTTGCTAAAAGATAGTTACCAGTGCACGTATAAAAACACAAGTGCATCATTTGATATATTCACATTTTTAGGATGCTTTTGCAAATGTGCCTCTTGCTGATGCTTAGCTTGATTAAGAACTGCAGGAAGTCAGAAGAAATGTGTCTGCCGTAACAGCTGCAAATTCAGGAATCTGTTAATCAATCCAGATTGCCTTCGCTCTGCCTTTGTTTCACCAGCCTCCACCATTTTATTACAAGGCTCAGGCCACTTGGTGCCTACTTCTTCAGCCCCCAGATCTTGAAATCGTGTATTAAGAATAACTCACTGCACACCCACATGAGTAGCTTTTTCATGAGAGTATCTCAATTGAAAGAATTACTGAGAGAAGCAAAATATGCTCACCCAGATGTATTTGCAAAACAGATCTTATCACTGTTCTTATTTTATGTCTGCTAAACAAGAAAATATTTGTCTTTCACTAAAAAAAAAAAAGAAAAAGAAAAGGCAGTGGCGTAAGCGCATATTACATGGCATTTAAGTAAGAAACTCAAATGAATCTTTGTTTGTCAAGGTCTGGAACTGGGAGTCATTATTGTTAACACCATAAAGATACATTTTACTATTGTAAACAAAAAATTACTGGATATGACCTCAAACTAAGCCTCACCCTTACATTTCAGTTGTACAAATCAATCTGAAGGTTCTTCCTCGGTAACAACTGAAAGAAGAGGCAGATGCTACTATCAAATTCTGACCTTGAGATTTACCTCATCATAGTTTCAGACCAAGTCAGTATCACAAAATGATACTAGAGATCCTGTAGAGAATTTATATATTGATATAATTTATGCCATCGACTTGACAGTGAAAAGGTTTAACCTGCTTTAAGGAATGATCATCAAATTATGTCTTATATCCTTGAAAGAAGTTATTTTATTATTGCAAAGAATGTCTTCAATTTTTAAGGTATGCTGAGGTGGAAAAGTCAAACTTTATAAGAGTGAGAAATTAAATGTGAAATTGGCCTAATTGTATTCTCTGAAGGATAAGATTTAAGAGTGTGAGGATATTTAATGCAGCTGTGATCCTCAAGGCCCCATAAAACCTGGGAGGTCATTTGAATATGGAAGAACTTACCTGCGGAACTGCAAGATTTTGCTGGCTGGCTTTCCTTCTGAATTTAATGATACACATATGTGTTTACCTATCCTGTTTCCCCCCAAATAAGACATGTTCTTATATTAATTTTTGCTCCAAAATTTATTACTTTTTTACATGTATAGCTGCCTGGACACTATTTAAATTGACTTTTTTAATGAACTGTAACAAGGGCTTATTTTTAGAGTAGGGCTTATATTTTGAGCATCCTGAAAAATCATGCTAATCTTGGGATAGGTCTTATTTTCAGGGAAAAAGGGTAGTTATGTTAATAAAGGAAGGTTCATTGTAAGGAGCGAGTTTATTAATGGAAACACAAACCCACAAATTTTTCTCTATTTCTCATTTAGATTCAGTTCACTGTTACACGTAACATTTAGCAATTGTTTTGCAGGGCTGCTTGTCTCAGCTTTGACAGAATCTCTCAGGACTGGAGAGTCTTATGTTTCTAGTCTTCAGCTTGGGTCTTTCACAGTTTGAAACAACACAGTATGAAGTTGTAAGAAGGCAATGCACTACTCAAGTGCTTGGGCTTGCAGAAAAGTGTGGGGTTTTAAATTTTATTAACTTTTTCTTTTTTGAATATTTGTATGACATTTTTTTATGTTTTCACCAACCAAACATGTTATTTGATTTCTGGAGGAACATGTTATTTCTGAATCTGAGCAGCCCTGTCTGGCTCCATTCAGATTTTTCCATCAGAGAGGGACTGGGGCTTGTACCTGCCTTTGCTTCTTGTTTCAGCAAACTGGGAGCACAGGGGTGGGCAAGACTAAACACATACTGTGAATCTGCCTTGCAGGGAGGTCTAACCCTTGGGAGCATTTGAGGGGGCTGGCAGTGTCCCCTGTGCCTCACATGCTCACAAGGGAAGATGGAACTTGACGTTGATGTGAACAACAAAGATCTTCTCGTCACAGTATTTCTTAGTACTGCAGGTTACTTGTTTGTATAAGGCCTCTCGAAAATTCAGGAAAGTGTCGTTGATTAACGCTTAGCTAACTAGGAATTTAGGTCTTTTGCTTTCACCTTTATCTGTACTAAAAATGTCTTTGTTATCTTCTGTGAAGGATGTTACCAGCTTTAAGAGATTGATTTAAGGCTCGTATTAAAGAAAGGGATTTGGAACCTGATCAATGAAACACCTGAGTTAAGACTTCAGTGAGGAATGTGAATCATTTTGACAGGTTATAAATATTAAAATTGATATGAGCTGAGAGACATCATTTTTTTGTTAACTGGTGCAAAAGAGTCAATGTAAAAACAGATTAGAAATTGAGTTGGAAGTAGAAAATGTTGTCAAGTTTACTTTTCTGTGACTTACCAGATGCATCTTTCACTGTCATGAAAAAAGGAACTGGAATTATCAGAAGGGAAGGAATACTATGTAACAAAATGGCACAATAGTTATTATAAATGGGGAAAGGGAGGGAAGGGTGTGTCAGAAGGAAGATTAACTCTCCTGGAATAAAATAGGTCAGTAAATTTTTTGATTAAAACAGCAGTATTTGGGATAAAACATTTAGAATAAAGAACATGCACAGAACTCAGAGTCAATGGCAATGGTTGCTGTCTTCAGAAATTACCAGGATTTCCAGTATTACTTTTCTGCAGCATCAAAGAAGAACCAAAAATATCTCCTATTTTTATTAGTTCCTCAAAAAAATCTGCTTTCTCTGAGCTCCAGGAAGTGCTTAAATGGCATTTTGCTTATTAAATAAAATAAAACTTAGTTTATGTGTGGTCCATTTCCAGACTGGAGGCCTGCATTGTTTGGGGCAGGATCAATCTAGAGTCCAGTTTCCTTTAGCGTTTCAATAATGACTGCCACGTTGGCATTGGAAGCATTCTTTTCCTATTCACTCCTGATGCCATGTCTGGTAGGGCTGCAGTTATTTCTGAAATAAGGATAAAAAGATGTTTTTTCTCAGCAGTGGCTTGCATGTTTGTTTGTTTGTTTGTTTTCCCTGTATTTTTCCCCCTTTTGAATTGCATCCTGCTGAAAAATACTATGTTTAGATAGGAATAACTAGGCAATAACTCCTCAGAATATATGGTTTAGAGTGAATTACAGATTGAGCCTACATCACCAATCTAACGGAAGGAAAACATATTTACTTGTATTAATAAAAAAAGTCTAGATCAAACTGCTTTCTTCACTCAGTGCTGAGGTCATCCCATTATGTGCTTTTGTCATTTTGGGCATGTGGACACACTTCTAAAAACTTTTGCCTGCTAAAGATAATTATAGACTGGTGTAGATTGTCCAAACAGGTGAAAGAATCACGAGTTTTGGAGGTTTTTAAACAGCTACTAGCCAAATATCTGTTACAAACATGCAAGGAAAGTATCATGGTCAACCATCAGACAAAGTGTGGACCATGTGATTTTTATAGCTCTTTGAAGAAATGTTCTTTGGGATTTGCATTAAATTATGTTGTTTTTCATAAAATCCAAAGGCTCTCTACAGATTTTTTCCCTGCAGAACTCTGTTTTAAATCTTGTCGGGCAGCCTCTAACTATTGTTATGTTTTCGTCCTAGTGCCACTGGTAATTATTCTTATGAATTCTGTTGTTTTGATGGTATTGATATAAAGATTCAGAGCTATTTGTTATTCTCTTCAAAGCTTCTGGATAGGATTTACCTCTCTGGGAATGTTTGACTCTTACTGTAGGCCATGAGCTGTAATGTAATCAGTTCATCCTATTGCAGGAAAAAAAAATCTGATAGATTTTGATATATTTTTCTTGTTTTTTTGAGTTTTGAATTTATCAAAGATGGAATTATGTCATGCCTGATTCATCTCTTCATTCTTCAATAAGATTTTGATTATGTAGCGGATCTGTTTCTGGTCAACAAAAATCCAGAATACTGCCTATAATGTGAGATATTTGTATATGTTTGCTGGAGTTTCATAAGGGCATATTAGCAGCGTTTCAACTGACCTAACTAGAAAGACGTATTTCTTGAGAGGAGATGCTCACTAGTCTCTGTTAAGACAAAGAATTACTGAATAGTCTCTCTTATTTCTTGTGAAGGACCATATTTTCTGGCATGGGTAGAGAAGTGGAGCAATTAGAATATCAACAACTTTCCTGTACTACTCTATAGATACTATTCACCTTCCTGAGTATGAAACTAATAAAGAAATTCCCTAGTCCAGCCAGAAGAGAGGGGTGGCAGTTATTAAGTGAGTGAGCCAGCTGATGATGCTCAGCTATTCAGAGGAGGAACAGCTCATGAAAGCATGGTGAATTAGGCCTGGCTACAGCTCAACAGTTTTGAGAACACCACATTTAGCCAAAAGGAAGGAAAGGATGAGTGTTCTTGATGATTTAATGAGGCAGATGGTTTATTGTTATAGTTTTGAAACTGAGCTACTACAAACAGCCATGTTTTAACTTTATGTTAAAACTAATTTATTGTTTTTCAAGACTGGGCTGTAGTTCTTGTTAGTCTGTTGCTATAACAACATTTTTGTCAAACAACTGACAGCCTATTAAAATAGACAATATAATTTAATTAAGATCAGTCCAGTCCATCGAAAACTTAAAGTGCTCCATAAAAACTGATCTGTTTTGGCCATCACCCAGTTTGGTGGTTATTACCTTCTATGGTTAGTGCCATGGGTGTTGATGGGCCTACACAGAAAGATAAAAATTGTAGAATTTGTTATTTAGAATTCAGTATACAGTACATTTCACAGTGTTTTGACCTTTGCATGGAATTCTTAGCTCAAGCTAAACTAAAATCAACATCAAAATATGTTGATTATATGCAGAATTGCAGAATTGTGTACCTTTGGTCTTAAAGATACCTGAAATATTTTGAGGTGTTTTACTTGTGAAATATGTGGAAGAAAAAGAAAACTTGGTAGTCTTTATCTTTATTCTAGGCTCTGCAATGTTAATGTTCAAAGTTTCTTAGAGATCTCTCATAATATCCTTTTTATGATGGAACAGTATATTAATGACTGAGTGTTTCATATGCTGAATAGTGCAGTTTTAGTTCAGACTTGATAAAGAGATTTTAAATGAAAACAGTAAAAATAAAAAGGATGCTCAGAATAGACTTCGTAAGTTAAAAATCAGGTTGGTCAAGAGGAAAGACACATGCAATTTATTTATATCATGATTATAGGGGGCTCTAATGAGTTTAATGCTAGTTTTGGGTTTGGATTGCACAAAGGCTTTTCCTACCTCTGCTGAAGAATTTTTCTTTAAATTCTGTAAACTAGAGGAATAGTAATTCAGTGAAGGAAACTCAGTAATGGCTTCTTTCATAAAAGCTTAATGACCTGTTTTGTTAATGACCTTGGCTGCTTGGATGGATTATGGCAAATTATTCTAAAATCTCATTTTGTAAGCTGCTGGGTTGGTTTTTTTCAGCTACAAGAAACTGTCTATGTCGTAAGTGGCTTATCCTCTCAGTAAGAAATAAGTGCCCTGGAAAGTGGCTGTTTCCTTCTCCTTAGAAAATATACCTGCAACTTGCAGAGGCTGTGCACCAATGGCACTGATAATTGTTAAAACCTGATATCATGGATTTTAGTCTTTTAGGTTGCTTTAAATAATGTTAGGAACTACTTGAATTCATGATTTATCTTTACAATGAGGATAATATAGCATAGCATCTACTGTAGAAAATAAACTTTTCAATTGTATGTACTACTTTGAAAAGAGAAAAATAAATGAAGATTCAAGTGACTGTCTAGGCTGTTTGGGGGGGATTTGTCATCAATGACACTTTTAGAATATTTTGGTGAAAATCAGGGAAGTATAGATTTTTGAGTACAATCTGCACAAATTATACATATGTATATTATATCCAGCACGTTGCTATAGACACAGTAGTATCTGTTTCTGAAAGTATTTACATCTGGCCCATAAGGTTCCATCCTGGAGATGCTCCATGTACTACCTATAGGTATGATACAGTGATTTTCATGGATATTTTTAGTGAGTAATTTAGAGTCTGCATTTGAACAACTGATCCCATCCTGTTAGCACAGGGAGGGTAAGGCTTGAATTTTCTTGTCTAAAATGGACAGATTTTTTTTTGTGTGTGTGTGTGTGATGCTTCTTGAAGGTCAATTCCCTTGTACTGGAAATTTATCATAACTGAACTTTTCACTTTTGAATTTAAGTAAAATAAAATACCAATACCTGGTACAAGGATCAGCAATGCTGATTACTTCCTTACTTTGGCCTTTTAATGCTATTCTGATACCAATCACGGGGTACAACTTAGCAGCCATTATGTCACTTGTGAATTATTCTACCTCTACTAGTGTAGTGATCGTGACAATATTGAAGCCAGATTTGATCTGGTCATGTACAAAAAAGAGCTCTTTTATTACAGATGTAAAGCTTAAATTCTGCTTAAAAATAAATAATGAAAAAAATTCCGGTGTTTAACTTGTTCATTTCATATTTATTTGGATATTATTCAGATGTAATTGAATCCTGTAAGTGACACACAGACAATTGTGACCAACAGAGAATTACATTTTAGTAAGTGGCTCACACAGCTCACAGTAAGTGAGCCTACACAGCTCAGCAAACACAATCTATAGTTAATAATACTGTGCACATGGAGTTTTAAATGTATCTCTGTTAATCCATTATTTGATGATGAGGTCCAACTTTGTTGATGTAAAATGTTTTATTGTGGTGTACAGAAAATTTATCTGCTGGTAATACAGAATGTCATGGCCCTTCAGGACTTTGTTAAATTAACCAAAGTAAATTATACTCTTTATTAAATATATTTCTTATTTGCTTATGTGTACTAAAGGAAAAATGAATTTTTTGCAGTTAGAAAGGTAATTTGGTTACAGTGTTTTCTTAAGTTTAACTGTGGATTTTTTTTTGATGAAAATAGAGTCAGTGAGTGCGTGTGTAAAAGACAAAAAATAATTAACTTTTCAGCCTTGTGCATGAAAACGTTTGCTAGGATAATGTGTCTATATGAACATAGCTGTGATTACAGTCATAGCTTTTTGTCTACTTGTATAGGCCCCATTTGCACATAAATTATTTAATTAAAATGTGCCTATAATACGGTATATCTCTCAAGTGTCACATGAAAATGACTAACTTGATGTGTCATCCTGAAAAATCAGATGACAAAAGAAACTAGATTTCTTTTCTTAATGAACATCTTGCTATCAGAGATAATATACTGTATAACATAGCATAATCAAAAACTTTATCTTGAAAAGAAACCTCACATGCTGTACATAACAACACCTAAAATAATTCCTAATGAAAGTAGAGAAGTGAGTTGTGTATGAATGACACATGAGGACTTGGATGGTTGGTCTCTGCCTACAATATTTTGAATAAATGAATTTTAGAGAGTTACCTGTGGTTAGTTAGTGCTGCCCTGTTTGTCCAAAGTTGTCTGCTGTGACTGGTTTTCTTGGATGACAGAGCAATTCAAGTCTTCCTTTTCTGCTCAACTGTTCTTGGAATCTCATTCCCGTTCATCCTCACATTTGTCATACTCGATCTTATGGCTCTCTTCTCAAACTTATTTCTTGCTACAACCATATTCTTTTCCAGTAATGTGTACTGAGTGCTCTGGTTCAGTTTTAATTATCAAGATGGATCATTTTAAGGAGGAAAAGGACAATTAAAAAAAATGAAGTCTGTTCTGGAAGGCAAAGAGCCCAGATACAGACATAATACAGTAAGGGCAGAGGAAAGGACTTGTTAGCTGGAACAATAGCCCTGACACTCACAACTTTAACAAAATCATTTTGGACCCGTGCAATGTAGAGTTTGGTTTTGACTACATGGGATCTGAAGCTTGGTTATTTTCCTTTCCCACATAAATTAAACTACACATTGGATGATAATCAGAAGAAACTAGAAACTTCATCCTCAATTAAGCCTAACTAGGACTGTTGTGTACTAAGCAGAAAGTTCTTCCAGCTTTTACTTTCCAATACTTTGGTAATCTTGCTGCTCAATAGCAGCTCTCCGTGCCTTGTATCAGCTCAGTTTTTCCTTTGCTTTCCTCCTTTGTGGTTCAGAGTTCAGTCACAACCTACTATTCACATAAAATACATTATCAAAAAGTTTGGGAAAAGTGTGTCTGAAAAATCATTAGGTGAAGATAAGAAAAAATGACAAGCTCAGGAAATTATGGGATAAATAAATGGCCTGGGTAGGGGAAGATTAGTTTCTGGAGAAGGAATTGTAGAAACATGCTATATATGGATGAAGTCACAAAATCATTTTGGTCTTTGCGTACTGAGAAGTGTAGATGAATAAGAGAGAGTAAGAACTGATGTCAGATATATGAAAAGGTGATCAGCTGAGGGCGCACATGGTGACACAAAATCAGCAAATGGAAAAAGTGATTGCTTTGTGGAACACAGAAGGCCAATTGATTTAGAGACTAAGAAAATGTTAGAGGTGAACTGAATTAGAAAAGAAAGGTGTTGGATGTCTTCGTTGAGGTCAGAGCTCAATCAGCTAGAAAAAAAGCAGCCAGAGACAGTGAGGGGGGAGGTCTGAATGCCAAGCGATGGATTTCTGACGGGCAGAAGATTGGTTGTGGGACTGTGGGATGTTAAGGAATGATTGTGTAGAGAGAGGTAACAGAGATTAAAAGGAAATATTTTTCTACTTGATATAGAATTAGCTTATGGAAATTATTGCAATGAGATATCAAGAAGGTAAAGAGCTTATTGGGATTAGATGTCTATATGGGTTATGAGAACACGTGTAGTTTTATTAGATGGGATAAAATTAATTAAGCCAAAGGACTCTCATACTTTGAGCACAAACCAAGCAGTAATGATGTGGGTTAGAAAGAAACTTCTCCAGAGGTGATTTTGGTGGATCGAATTCTTCAGTCTAGCCTTAACAGGTCCTTTATTAATGTAAATCCTACATGCTAGGCAGACATGATAAATGCTTTAACAATCACATCTCATATTGGACTTATGGGGGTAATTTTGATGATCTGAAGTTGATAGCATTGCATTAATCAATTTTTTTATTTTTCTAGTTGATATAACAACTCTTCAGTTCATCTAAAAGCAATAAATATCATTTACAGACTTAATTGCAAGAGAAACAAACCAAAATATTTAGTAGTCCATTTGCTGTAATAATTAAATATAGTAATTTTCCCTTATAAATCGGTATTTGTTTTTTTTCAAAAGAATAAGCATAAGCATTTTTCAATAAATTAAATACTATTAAATATTCTAGCCTGAGAGGTAGAAACAATACCTTTTTTCTTTTTCCCTTTCTTATTCCATAAGAAATCTCTTCTTTCATTTGTAAGGGTTTGTACCAGAACCACAAGACCAGACTTTTTCTTGGAAATCATTGTCATGAAGCCAATTTCCCCAAAGATTCAAGCCCTCAAGTGGAATATTTGTGGAATAAAACCAATATTTTGTAAAAAAAAAGTACGGAAGCTCCCATAGTAGTACTGGGAATATCTTTACATAAAAAGCTATTTTTCAGAGGCTAGTTATAAAGATTTTCTGTCTTTGTAATCAGGCTCTTACAAATGAGCAACAATACTAACAGCATACATGACATGTAACACAAATGATTTTTTTACATTATGTCCAGGTGAAGTAGGGAAGTTACTATGACACAATCTGAAAAGCTGTTGGAAGTAACATCCTACTAATGTAATGAAGACAACAGAGGCCTGCATGCCAGATATATGTATGTATACATCTATTACAGATATACGTGTCCATTGCAGACTATTTTTCTTTTGAGTATGTACAAAAAACACCTGTTCAAACCTGAGCAAGAGAAATCTGTCATTTGCAGCACAGTATTTAAGTCCAGTAGTTCCCAATGATTTCTTCTATAAACCTGCCATTCTTAATGTGGTGCATAGTAACTAGCAGTGCTGCCTTCAGAAAACACTGTTTGTGATGGTCATATTTCACTGTCAGGAAATCATCATTTCTGACTGTCACTTTAGGAAGAGGTTGTAAAATTTCTCATCAGAGAAAAATTTAATCGAGAAAAGTGTGACCTGAGCTATTTGGGATGCAGCACAAACAGCTGTGCTCCTACTGTATGTTCCTGTGTCATTGAGTTCTTGACGTCAGCAAATTTATTGCCAACACCATTAATGTTCCTGTTTTTTGACAGGTTCCATATTTTCCTTTCATTAATTGTTGAGTTTTGTTACAGTCCAGCAGAGAGCTATAAAGATTTTTGGGGTCTGGAGCACCTTTTTTATGAGGAAAGGCTTTTGAAAACCTGCCGGTACACATTCCTGTGTGACCTGCTCAAGGTGAACCTGCTTTAGCAGGTGGGTTGGACTAGGTGATCTCCAGAGGTCCCTTCCAAACCCAGCCATTCTGAAGTTCTGTGATCATGTTTTGAATGTCTCCAGAGAAGGAGACTCCATAACCGCTCTATGCAGCCTTTTCCAGTGCTCTGATATCCTCAAAGTAAAGAAGTTTCTCCTCATATTCAGATGGAACCTTCTGTGCTTCAGTCTGTGCCTGTTGCCCCTCATCCCATCGTTGGGCACCACTGAAAAGAGTCTGGTCCCATTCTAATGACATCCACCCTTGAGATATTTATAAATATTGATGAGATCTCCTCCCAGCCTTCTCCAGGCTGGACAGAGCCAGCTCTCTCATATCTCTCCTCGTAAGAAAGGTGCTCTAGACCCCTAATCATCTTCATAGCCTGCTGCTGGACTCCCTCCAGTAATTCCTTGTCCTTCTTAAGCTGGGGAGCCCAGAATTGGGCACAAAATTCCAGATGCGGCCTCACCAGGGCAGAGTAGAGGGTGAGGAGAACCTCCCTTGACCTGCTGGTCACATTCTTCTTAATGCACCCCAGGATACCATTGGCCTTTCTGGCTGCAAGAGCACATTGTTGACTGATGGTCAACACATTGTCAACCCGAACTCCCAAGTCCTTCTCTGCAGTGCTGCTTTCCAGCAAGTCCACCCCTAACCTGTACTGGTGCCTGGTGTTATTCCTCCCCAAGTGCAGGACCCTACACTTGCCCCTGTTGAACTTCATTAGCTTCTTCTCTGCCCAGTTCTCCAACCTGTCCATGGCTCGCTGAATGGCAGCACAGCCTTCTGTGTTAGTTCTTTTTCCCAGTTTGGTACCATCAGCAAACTTGCTGAGGGTACACCCAGTCTCTTCATCCAGGTTGTTACTGAAAGCAACCAGAAATTTCCTATTTTTGCTACTTTCAAGAATACCTTCCCCCCCTCCCATTTTTTAACATCACTGTAAAAAGGCCTATTTTGTCTACCGCTTTCCTTGAAGTCACTGATGTGGATTTTCAACTTGAAAGTATTGAAGTCTGGAGAAAAATAAATGTCTAACTTGCCATTCCTACTCGGAGTAAAAGCCTCACTTTTTTTTTTTTTTTTTAAACCAAAATAGTTTTGTTCCTGTAGAAGGTTCTCGTAGTGCTCAGAAAACTTCATTGTTCTGTCTCAACAGCAAAAAGAATCAGTTTCAGCAAGATGTTTTCAGGAAAGGGTTGCCAATGTGGTAGAAAGAAGAGGACAAGATTTCCTAAAGCTTTTACTGAATTTAGAATTAGAAATCCTATTGGAACATGGCAGGAATTTTATACCTGAAGTTTGTAACAGCTTTTAAAACCTAAGAGCTTCATTTAATAAAACTTTTCTAAACAGTTCATGATATGAGCAGCATGTGGTATTTTATGCTGTTAGATGTTTGAATTCACATTTTTAAAACCTAAAAGAAATTACATTACAACCATCATGTACACAATTACTGGATCTTCGTAAACACAACATATTTTTGTTTTGTACTTGATTTTTTTAACTATTTTTTCTGCATGTTAGATTAACAGGATTCAAACTTTGAGTTTGGAATCATTTATCATATCAGCCTTGATTAGAAAGCTTGCTAAAATTTCAAGAGGTCTTGAAGTAGGATTTTATGACTTTCAGTAACACTTACAGTAATGAAATGATGATGGGATATTCAGAGGTTGTATTTTTATTTAATAGTTTATAAGAAATTATTGCATCAAATCTATCTTGAGTTACAAATACAGATTTCTATAATCTGTATTTCAAAATTAATATAAATACAGATTTTAGCATCAAGGAGCACATCTAGCTTGATTTTCTGGCATGTTTCATAATTTGGGGTAATACATGTATCCCTGTATTTACCTGGAAAATGTCAAAGCTTTTAAAAAAAAAGCTTTTATTATTTCTGTAGCAAAGGATTCACTGCTAACCATACTCAGTAGTATATATTTAAGTATAATTGCATATACTCTATACAGTTTTAATTTTTCTCTTTAAAACTGCAGTTTTGAAATAATGTCCACATCTTAGCTACCTTTTTGAACCATGTTAAAGCATTAATTTAGTCCAAAGCTGTCTCTTTTATTTATTTACATTTACATTTATTTATTTCTATGATTTTTTTGTTGGACTGAGGATTCTATTGTTTCTAAGATTTTTTCCCCTTTTGGAAATAGAAAAATGTAACTATTTGAGAATAATATAAAAGAAAGTTTGAAAAAAAAATCATCAGGTCATCTCTTTTATATTCATGATCTCCAAGTTTGTATGCACAAGTGTTTCTATTAGGTGGATTAGTTACTTCAGTTGTGTACTTCCCATGCATATAACGGATTACCTGAGATTACATAAAACCCAGTCTTATCAGATTTTATTTTTTTGGTAGGTATCGTGATTTCTTTCACTGAAGTGCTTTGTAGGCAGAAATGTTAGCCTACTACTTTCAGGATCTAAGAAGAGCTAAGGAAATGTAAGACGGGGGTAATGCTTATGAACATAGAAAAATAACCACAACAGCACAGAGTCCACCAAAGCACAAGACACCAGAAAGGTGGGTCTATATTTTGATTAATTAGAAATCAATTTCAAATTTGTTATGTATTTAAATAATTTGGCTACATTTCACATGTCTCAAAGGAAGTTATCGTGCTGTTAAGATGACTTCCTGTTCAATTACTAACTTTAAAAATTAGATTTAAGTCTTTAATGTAAATGGATTTATCTTCACAACTATATGAAATTTTTGGGATAGGTTTTAGATAAAATTGCAAGTTATTTTTCCTGATTCTGAATTCAGTTTGTGGTAATCAATTTGATTATTCCACTTCAAGTTCTTTTTCACTTGACTATACCTTCTATGTCACTTGAATGTTTAAATAAAAAATGATTTCCATAAGCAAAGATCAGAAATAATCGCACTCCTTTAGTAAAACTCTTTTTAGTAATAACACCTTATTGAAATTTCAGTTTTCAGTTTATAATACATTATCACACACACTCTGCCATGGAGAAAACCACTTACAGGCAACAGCAGCAAGCAGTTTGATGGAATTATGGGCCACATCCTTCCTCTGTGCCTCTCACATTAATGAAACTGTTAACACCTGCTGAACCTTCTCCCCATCAGTCATCAATCATGAGCAATCAGTCAGGTACTTGATAATTAACAGAGAGGGGGAAAACACTTCACAAGGCTAAAAATATGTCTTTATGGTGGCTTCATGCATAAAATCAAATAACAACGGATGAAACGTTTAGTAACAACCTCAGTGCCTGTAGACCTGCAAAACAAACCCATCAAAGTGGAACCCAGCAATGTGTATAAAATACCAGCCTTCCACATGATTGTTATCTCCTTTTCTTGAATTGCAACCCAGTGATTGTGGCACAGAAGAAGAACTAAAATCGTTTAAAGGCTTTGAGTGGGGGAAGTGAAAAAGATGCAAGAGGACATATTTGAAGTCTGCTGCTGTCATGCTTCTGTGGTCCTTGTAGTATCAATATTCTTATATGAAAGGTCCATCACTGAAGGCCTAGGTTTGCACTCTTTACTGTTTGGAGATGTACTTGGTTGGATGCATGCGCTGAAAATGCAGGACACATATTTGTGATGATCCCTATTCTGATAGTGCCTTGGGGATTAAGTTTAAGGTGTCTATAAAGATCTCTCCCAACTTGGTTTATTGAACCTACTTGAATAAAATTAGCATCTGAATCATGCTTTGAGTAGAGACATTATTTGCATGGATAGAATGATTTTAGGTTTAGCTAGTTTAATAACTTACAAAAATGGAATTGAACTAGGATTTACTATAAACATGCTTAATTTCTGCCCTTAAAGTAAATATTCCGGTCATTTCAAAAAGTCCTGTGTTTGATGTTCTGTGGTATTGCTGAGCATATATATATGAAAATCATCTCTGTATGCATCACTGGTGGTGTTAGGTGTGAAAAGGGAGTCTTGACTTTCTCCCCGAAAGTGTCGCAGTATCCAGTGATATTTTCTTGAATGCCAATGTTAGTGCTTCTCACTCTTTTTATTATCTGTGGTTTATCAAGTCATGCTGTGTCAAAGGTGTTGTATAAAATGCAAAATAAGCTGCTTACATGTGAAGAGACTTCTTTCCTGGCACCTTGCTGCTCATCCTTTCTCATCCAGAAGTTTTTGTGCTGACTTTCCTATCACCTTGGCTTGTTAATCAGGCCTCAGTGTAGGATACTCATAATCTTACTTTTCCAGCAAATTTTTGGTTTTCCTTTCTTCTGTATTTCATGTCATTGCTAAGGAGTTTTAATAAGGAGAATAATACTTAAAGACTTCTCCAGCAGGTTAAAAGTTGGTATTCAGGCATTTGCTTGGCTATTCCTTCTCTGAATAGACCTGGCGAGACTGAATTATGTGCTTCCCAGACTCCAGAGAGCATCACGAAAAGCAGAGTATAATTTAACTAGGAAGACTACACTACAGAGCAACAGGGCCTCAGAATGTAGGGGGACAATAAAAACATTATTCCCCAGCCTCACAGACTTCTGTTTCAGCAATTGAAAGATAGGCATGATTGTAGTCAGGGTTCCTAAGTTTATAGGATTCAGTGAATGGGTTGAGTATGACGCCAATGTACCTCAGCTTTTTAATATCTGAGCTGCACAGGATCCCCTGCAAATTTATAATATACATAAGTATAAAACTATTTATACATATATATGAAAAATATATGCTTAAATATCAGAAGTATATAATAATAATATCCCCCATGTGGTATTATAACCAGTTGAAATTTGTTTTTAAAATCTATTTTAATCTTTTATTTTAATTTACAAAGCAGATACAGCACACAGACCTTCCTTGCTCTTGCTCTACTTTCTCTTCCTCCCTCTCTCCTCCCCTTCTAGCATGCATATTGCAGATGAAAACAGCAAAGTAGAA
Source organism: Streptopelia decaocto (assembly GCF_964273445.1). Taxonomy (NCBI): domain Eukaryota; kingdom Metazoa; phylum Chordata; class Aves; order Columbiformes; family Columbidae; genus Streptopelia; species Streptopelia decaocto. Next base: position 15,468,729 of record NC_138658.1, read on the forward strand.
GCCTGGGAAATATACTGATGCATTACCCATGCATATTTCATGAATTTGCCAAATTTCCTGCAGTTATGACTTAATTAGGTGATTATTCCACATCCTGTCATTGAATGTGATTTCGTAGTTTTTCCTCTTGTGACCAGTGAATATCCTTTCCATTACTATGTAAATACAAAACCCAAAACAAACAAAAACCAAACACACACAAAAACCCAACGGCCCACAACTATCAATGATGTTTTCAGTGAAAATGGACTATGTGAGAGCTTTTCATTGCTGGTCATGTTGGCGATGAAAATGACTTATTGTTCTGGGGATGGGTGTAGTAGTCCAGGGACACACACTGCCCCCACGCTATGTCATTTCAGAAGAAAGAGACCTTGCTTTTTACACATCAGTGTTCTGGTATTCTTTGTTGTTTCCCAGCATAAATCGTACCAGTCTTGTTTCTGTAAGATGCTATTCTTCTTTTATTAATTTAGTTTTGATTTTCAAATATAGTCTGAATACTGAAGCATGCACAAACTCTCTCCACTACTGCTTAGTTTCTCCCTTCCCTGCTCATGCAACTTTTGACAAGACTCAAGAGACAGCAAATCCTTTAGTGTCATGGAAGTTGGATCTGGTTGGAAAATAAAATTCCTGTTGATAATCCCTGTTCTTCACCCCCCTAACCTTTTCCTGAAAGAAAAATTCAAGTTAAGAAAGTGAAGCTTTGTTAAGAGTTAAAGGTCAGTTCTGCATTTATTAGAAACCTGGAGGTCCTGTGGTGATGTAAATCATGAAAGTATTGCGGGGACCTGTACTTATAATTATAAGGAGAACACACAGAAACCTATGCTTGATTTCCTCCCAGACCAACTTATTTTGTAGAAAGACAGCATTTGATAACAAGACTAGTGCTACAGTTAAGTTGTCATGATATAGCTTACTTTTCAGTTTCCTAGATGATATGTAGTAACTTCCTAGAGATGTGACATCCTATCATGTAACTTTTGACTTCTAATACAGTGTTAAATTTTTGGGAAAAAAACCCCATATTTAATGTAAAAATATTCCTAGCAACAACTTAATGGTTTATTCTCTCAGTTTTAGCATAGAGAGATCAGAAAAAAAAAACACAAAAAACACAAAACAAAAAACAGAAACAAAACAAAAAACCAAACCAAAAACAAACAAAAAAAAACTCCATAGAAAATATTTTCAGAGGACTTGAAAGAAAACTATCAATTTCATGTACAAATTATTCCTTATTTAAAAAGAACAGATCTTTAAAAAACATATAATTGCAGACTGTGTCTCAGTGCTTTTTCAGGTAACAGTTAATATCCGTGAATGGTCAAAGCTGCCAGATCTAGTTGTGTGATTTCAAATGGGTAACTTTAATTAGGAACGAGCTCTTAAAGGTCAATATCTTTTATTGCAGGGTCTAGCTGTGTGGCACACACAGAGTGTGATGAATTCTCTCTAAATAGCAAGGGTGAAAAGCGAGGGGTCACATCTTGTGTTCCTGACTCAAAGGTAATTGTGTTGACTTCTACAGAAGCATTTGCAGGAGTCAGGCAGGTGGCATTTGCCACTTGTTTCTGTGTTTTTTCCCCTCAATATGTTCTCAACCTCACCCCATAGAGCTACTCTGTTCACATGTACAAAATAAAAATGAGCACAGTCATGGTTAATTTAGCATTGAAATTGTACATGTCCAGTTTGAATGACCAAACTTTTCTTTTGCGTGGTATTATGTGCACCAGTGACCCTCTTACTTCACATGACTAAAAATTTAACAAGGATTTAAGAAGGAAGGATTTAGTTAGAAGAAAGATGTTTCTTGGAGACTCGGTGGTAGCACATCTAGTTTGTTGCAGTTGGCAGGAGCTTTTGAGAGTCATGTTTTCAATTGGAGCCTAGCTGGGAGATGAAGGGCTTTGTGTTCTTGCTTTTCTACTAAATCCAGTAATACATCACCTGTGAATGGTACAACTTAAAGAATCTTACCTTACTTTGTTTCAGAGAAAGAAAACCTACTCCACACCCCAGATCACCTTTTTATACATTGTTCTCTTCAACGAAGGAAGTTGCTTCCTTGAAGCAAAATTGTACCTCCTTTCAAGCCCTCATGAAATTGCACAGCTCCTGCAAAAAGGAAGGTTCAAGTGTATGCTCTTTTTGTTTGGTACACCATCAGAGCCTTGAAGCTGTACAAAAACTAGCAAATTCTCACCTGTTTTCTACCTACCAATGCAAAATGCCTATTACTTTCCCCCTCCAGCTTTTATGCCATCTTCAGTTCCCTCCACAGAACTGAATGCTGCATGTTGACTTTCATTTTGATCAAATTTTGCTCACCTTTTCACTCAGTGAATCAACCAAGTAATGTTCTTGTTTGGGAATGCTAATGTTCAGCTTTCCTCGGCAGTGACTTGAAACACTGTGACAATTCTATTTAGCTTATGGTAAATATTTCAGCAAGAAAAAAAATCTCTTGCCTTGCAGCTTAATAAACTGTCACAGCAGATGCAGCTGTGTAAAATGGATTTGAAATCCTCTTTACTTCTCTTTAAATATTTTCACTTCTGGCTTTATGTTGTTCCCTGGTTGTGTAAAGCTTCTTTGGATTTTCAACACCTCTGTTAAATATTAGGAAATCTGAGTCACAAGAATAAACACTACAGTGTAAATGGCTTCAGTTTTCATTTTGAAGCTAACGTAGAGTTTGAATTGGTCAGTGGGACCTTTTAAATCCTACCTAATTACATGTTGCCTTAAGTAAGGGTAAATCAAGCTTTTGGGGAAGTCTGCAGAAAAGAGTCACAGGGCCTTTATAGAAGGGAACTACTAAAACATTAATTCTCCAAACATCAACATTTTCACTTGGCGTAATTTTTCAGGGTTAACTTTCCACTGCAAAGTACAATTTGACCTATGTCTGCTTTGATGGTAAATTGCAAGCTGAATCTCATTAGACATTTATTAATGAGGAAATACAGATTTTGATACATATACCTCAACATTGCATACAACAAACTAAGGTATGTATTTAAATTGTTCCAACATTTATGAGAAATTGCAATCCTCAGACATTTTACACTTTTCTGAGAAACAGTCCTTGAGGTGCTGAAGAAGAGTGGTAAATTAGGTGTGGTAAATACAGTGGTAACATTGAAGTAAGAAGGAAAGAGAAAGTAAAAGAGAGTGTAGGGCTATTCAAAGTAAAAATATGTTTTAGCTTTGAAAATTTTTAGTGTTGCAAGAAGTTTTGGTGGGGTGAAGGATTTTGTGTCTGCTTTTGATGGAGGAATTATTCTAAGAGTGCCAGTAACTCTGAAGCTAATGATATAAAAAAAATTAAAGTAGCTTTTTAAATACAGAATGAAAGGTATAGTCTATGAAGAATGGAGAAGATATTATAAATAAACGATATTGTTATAATAGGTTTTAATATAATTATAATTTATTATAATAAACACGAACTACTGATGGAAAAAAGCCCAAGGCCTCAATACATTTGCCATTTAAGTATCTTGGGATATCCTAATCCAAGGCCTCATGAAAGTGTACTGGAAATCTCTATGGAAGAGTCTTTGATGATAACTGTCTTATGTAGTTTACTAAGAGTTGTCAAAAACGCTGGTGCCATTTTGTCCTTTTTGAGTCATCTAAGACTTGGAAATTCATACCCAGGTCTAAATTCTTTTTAGCTGAAAATGGCAGAGACTTATTTTTGTTTTGAAAGAAAAATATGTGAAAAAAGAGAAGAGTTCAGAAATATGGGTTGATTGGACATCCACATTTTAAAATGACAAACTTTTCAAAGTTTAAATGATTATGGGAATCTACAGTGTGCAGTAGACAGTGAAAGCAGAAAACTGTTCACAGCCTGATGATTGTTGTTCTGGCATCTACATCTTCTGTCCATGTGCCCACTGTATGGAATAAGATAAAATATATAATGAAAAGTCTTTCATATGGCAAGAAGCAAAAATTTGTGATAAGGTTAGTGATAAATATGACAAACATAGGACCATATAATGATAAGAAAGAATTATTTGGCATGAAAAATAGTGTTTACATCCCATCTGCTCCTTGCCTTGAACAAAAGCTTTATAAGCTTCATTGTCTATCACCACTCAGGTAAAATTTGGAGAAGAGGAAGAAGATAGTGAATTTGCTTTAAGAAATATGCAGTTGTTTCCAGCTGTAAAAGATGGTCCCAAAATGACTCTGTAGAAAGATCTTTAAAAATTCAACAGTTGGGGAACTGGTGGGGAAAAGAAGAGGGTGGCATCTTTGTAGTGCTTGTGGGAACCAATGATACAAGAAGACCACTTTTTATTTAGCGCAGAGAGAAGAGAAAGGTCTTGAAGGAAAAGAGAGTTGACAGGTACCATGCGATTAATGAGGAAAATTGACTTTTCGTGCAGCACTTTCCATACTGTAAAATGGATGGGGTCAAGGCTGACAAGAGAAGATGGAAATATGTTAGATACAAGGCTAAGGTGCTAATTTCATCTGTTTGGACACACAAGAAAGCATTCTCTTTAGAAAATTTGTGTAGGAAGATGGAGTGACATTAAAATATATTAGGTCTAGGGAGAGATCCACATTAAAGCTGGTACCTGGCTTTTGGGTTTGAATTACAGATGAGATGTTAATAGTATTTATAAAGACTGAAAAATGAGTCAGGGCAGCAAGGTGGAAATTAAATGCTTTGATTTGTTCATGTGGACTGTAAACTGATAACTTGGCAACTCACAAAGAAGTATCAGTATGAAGTTCACAAAGGGGAACTGCTTGGTATAAAGGCAAGGTTTTGTACAAATTATAAGGCAATGAGAATGCTTTTATTTGTTGATTTGTATTCCCTTAAAGTAGCAAAAACCCACTCTCTATGGAGTTAATCACAGAAGGTGTGCTATAGGCAGATGCTGCGATACTCACATTTTTTGTGGTTTGTTTTGGAGAGGCTATGATCTTACCTTCTAACGAGCATATTTGAGTGAGAGTGTTACCCAAACTTCTTTGATACTATGCTTTGATTTTTACCTTCTGCCAAATATTCAGTTGAGATCAGCAGCTGTCTCAAATGTTTTTAAATGCAGCAATAGATGGGAAAATACTGTATAGAGTAACAAATAATTGTGACAGTTTTCCACAGAAAATGCTGAAGGATAGCTGATGCTTCCCTGGAAGTTCTGATTTTTTTCTGGATACCTGCAGATTAGTTTGTATACCCAGGATCTTACATCAGTAACATGTTCTATTTTGTTTTCTTGAAATCTGAATTCATTAAGAAATCTCATAGGACGTATCAGAATGTCAGTGTAGAACCAAATTACTTGTGAACTTGAGGTAAATATGTATCTTATGTTGATAACTCCATCAATGGTATTATGTCAGTTTATTGTTCCTAGGAGTCAAGATTATTAAAAGCATAAAAATACAAAAAAGCCTCAGTTATTTGGTAAATTCACTTAAGCAGAAATTTTCCCAATGTAAGAAAAGCTTTTTGAATTGTCAAGGATGATGCCCTGAGCTGTCACTGTCTTCAGGTATATGTCGTTGCTTACGATGTTATAGAGACAGTCAGAAAAAAAGATACAGCTTTCATCTTGAATTGGATAACTCAAAAATGAAAATTCTGTACTGACAGTTCTAGGCTTGCAGTGTATCTGTACCTTTTCTCATTTCTCCTATATATATAGTAAGGTTCAATTTGAATTATTCTGGGAAATGTTCTATGACAAAGTCAGATGTGCAAAACTCTGAAAGAGCAAAGTTTTTTTTAACAAGAATGTTGAGCAGCAAATGTATAATGGCTTCTAAACATTTGATAGGAAGCTCCATAATGGTGATGCATTTGTGGGACTGAGCTAATGCCTTATTCCCGAGCACAAAATCACCATTTGCTGATTTGCTAAGGACATGATATAGCCTGAAGTACTTAACCTTAAAGTTGTAATTGGATTTTTGCTTATTTTTAAAGGAGAGCAAGGTGAAATTTTCTTTTTATAAAATGTTTACATTCAAGAAGTGCTAAATGCAAATGAAACAAACTTTTAAGCATTTCAACATCTTGAACACAAGCAGCAGAGTAAACTGTTAGCAGAAAAAGGCACATGCTAGCCCTGGTGGAAAAAAACAGGATGGCGCAGCCACATCCTATCCAGCCAAACAGTTCACATTTACTTTAGATAAATAGTACATGACACCAATCTAAATCCAGAAATTCCGGTGATATGAGTATGAATTTACTCAGTGCTTGTAAACATCTTGATACAACACTAGTGCCATGCAACGGCAAAGCACTTTCAAGATATACTTGATGACAGCCTAATGCAAGTTAGACCTGAATATTTTACACCCTAACACAGAACCATGGTGATTGATTTGGTTATAATTGGACATCTGTTATGGAATGTAAAACACTGGTGATTTTTGAGTACCAGCTCTGCACGTCTTCTCTTGGAGTTTCCCTGGAAGGAAGGAAAGAAGGAAAATTTCATATCAATAAGATTTTTCTGAACCACAAGACCTGTTTATGTTCTACTAAGTCAGTGGTGTCCCTTCCCAGCACGTGTTGTAATTAATATTTCTGTTATTCTAAATTACTTTAAGTTGCCACACCTTTTATTCATGGTAATTACTCTTCAGCCAGCCCAGGATCGTTATGATCCCTTTAATACTAAATATGTGTGATAATGGTATCACATACCATGAACTTATTTTCACTTTGTGTGTTCTACTATATTAAAATCTGTGATTTAAAAATATTGAAGTATCTGGTAAAAGCCCCACATTAAAAAACATGTGAATTTTGTTGCAGTTCAGCTTATAGTCATAGACGCTAATCTTTTATTGAAGCACTTTAATTTTTACATGACAACATAAAGGATATTTTTAGATTCAAAATGGGTCAAAAACAAGACGCCTTGCTCGAGATTTGATCAAAATCGTGTTCATTTTTTGCTCTGCTGGCTTTTTTTTGGCCTTTCAGCTGGGGCAAAAGCAGTCACTTTCACTTATGGTAAGCTTATAGCCTATTTCAGTTTTAATTTCTGGTGCCCTATGTTGCTGCAATATTTCAGTTGCAAAACTGCAGACATCCATCTACTTAAAAAAAAAATCAACTCATCAAAAAAATTATAATGTAATACATAAAGATAACTAATTAAATGTCCACTTTTACATTTGATTTGAGGATTTTTTTCCTATACTTGAAGAATTTTTAGTAGATATTTTTGCAGGATGTGAATCTAGAAGCACAAATTGTTCTGGTATTATCCATAAAATTGAGCAGATTTAAGTTCTGCACCAGCGCAAAATACTTGAGTATAAAGGTAACAGCACAGGCACATACTTGAGCGGGACTCTTCACACTTCAAATCTGAAATGCCTTGCTGATTTACATTGCTGCTACTCAATTAAAACCCCTTTGATTTCAGATAGCTCTCCAAAGTATGTTCAAACAATACAATATGTATAAGATAATGTAAAGCTGTGAAATAATAATGACAATAAACTGTGAAATACATCACCATAGATAGTTGAGTATGGTAAAACTTTATGCTGGTTCAGTAGGGGGAGTAGAAGAGCTCATGGAAGAGAACTGCTTTTAGCATTACAACATCTATTGAAACCTTTCATTTGAGTAATCCACCTCTCAAATGCTGTTACATATGCTACACTTCCTTTAATACTTGTATTTTTCTTTCTAGTTTTGTGTTCTTTTTGACCCTGCTATTGGCAAATGTAAGTTCCTGAGTCTGAGGGCTCTTGGGATGACTCTCTACAAACATTTTTTACCTGAAATGCTGGTTATATTTTCAGTATTAAGTTATTTTATTACTCTGAACTTAGTGAAATGCACTTCTATAATTATATGGACTTATGAATAATTTCAAATTATATTTATGTGATTACTTTTCTTGACATTAAAGCTGTAATGCCTTGAGCCTTTAGCTCGGTTCTGCAGTTTGAGGACACGCAGTTCAGTACAAAGAGTAAGACAGTCAGTATGCTCACAACCAGCTCATAAATATTAAATGCAGTGGAGAGAGAAGTCCATGCTTTTATCAATGCAGGTAACAGTTTGCACATTTAATATTAAAAGAAAAAAAAAAAAAGTCTTTTGTGGTTCAGTTCCTTTTGGAATCCAGGACATTCTAGATCCAAGTATAATATTTTCAGGTAACCCAAACAATTTTGTCTTCCTGTCCTGTTCTCCATGTCTGAACCTCTGATAAACTTGCTGTTACGGTGCGGCAGCAAGAGAATCCAGATTGTTTTCCTAAAATGCGACTTAAATTGTGCTGCTGTGACTGGATAGTCTTCTCAGTTCCCAAATGCATAGCTGCTTCTCACCTTGTTTCTTTGAAAGTCATCCTTTATTTAATCACTGGAAGTTGTGTTTGTACTTGTCTGGATTTGCAATGCTAAGTGCTGAAAATCTCCCTTGGATCAGGTAGCAATATTCCCATTGGTAAATGCCTTATGCACTTGGGAGTTCTGTAGAATCTGTGAGTATTTTGTGAGTAAGGTGTCACTCAGCACAAGGAACTCTGCTCCATGCATGCAAAATCAGACTTTTGAGGTTTGGTGGGTTTTGTTTGTTTTATTTAATGTATGAAAAATGAGGTTCTCTCTTATGCTTCTTGTTCTGGTAAACATACCTGCTTTCCATACACTTGCATCCTTTGGACCTTTTTGGGCTACCTGTTGGCTTTGATTGTTTCATGCAATGCAAATTTCATTTAGGAAGGAAAAGCACTCGAGTAGTGCAGCAGGAGTTTAATCGATGTGTGGATCGTGCCTAGAATTTGTGAAAGCTCTGGAAAGGTGACCTCTCAGGTGCTGTGCTGATTCCTGTACTTATCCTTAAGGCAGGAAGGGCAGGACAAGGTACTTTGGCTGTACGTATTTATTTGCCTATTTGTGCCTATCCACTGGGCTCTGTAGCCAGCCGATAAATACTACTGTCCTTCAGTCTCACCTAAATAATATCAGGTGTAGAATGGTACAGAGAGTTTTCTTTGATAACTCTCCACTTGGCCACTACTTTGCCAAGAGAAGCTCTTCAGAGCTCAACACCCCAACCCCTTTTTATTTATTTATTTATTTATTTATTTGTTTGTTTGTTTATTTTCCTCCCCTTCCTGAAAATCAAAGATTGGTTTACATATTAAAGACAGACAGGAAGGTGACAGAGACCTTGCAGAATTTTTGGGTCTCATTGAAAGAAGAATTTAGAGAAACCATCACAAGAGCTTGTGCATGCAATTAGTTTGCTCTATTGGCATTGCCAGCAGATCAAGGATTGTGGCTGAGACTTTGCATGCTTTACAAGGATCAGCCTTTCAGGTTTCTCGAGCTCATCTGTTGTTACTTTGTTTAATAATGGCTTATTGCTGTATGTAAAAAAAAAATAAAAAAATCCTTCACTGAATACATGATTCTAACCTTGCCACTGATTGGAATTTTAATACAAAATAAGTGTGGACAATTACAAACTTATTACCTGTCTTGTCACTTACATGATCTTGTATTTCAGAGTGCAGGTCAAAAAAAGAATGCTTTTGACTTAGATGGATTTCATATCATGCTAATTTATAGCATAAGGAGCATTACTCAGTATGGCCCACACGGCCTTGCAAATTGTTTCTTACAGCATCATTTCTTTTGGATCAGATACCTATTTTCAATTTGCATAGAGGAAACCTCGTATAAATTTATTGTGCTGGAGACAAACAAGTTAGACGTCATCATAACTATGCTGGCTGCATGTCTCTACCTACTGGTTTAGAGGGAGCATAAATTAATTAGCCATTATTAATCTTATTTTGAGAGATTAAACATAATTTTATTCTAGTAAAAATGTTACAAGCAGTTTATCACATCAGGTTTACTTATGATTTATGGATACTTCATACAGTCTGGTGCATATAACACACAACCACCTGCTTTGCATGTCTTCACTTTGATTTACATTTGAATGTATCACTGTCATGTGTAGAAATCATAGCTTAAATAAAAAAAAAACCCAAAATTTTATGTCCTTAACCACAGTTCCAGACACTGCAGCTCATAGGTTTGTTTTGTCTCCAGTTCTGCTAGTGCCAAATCCTACGGAGGTCTCTTCTGGAGCATCTCTTAGTTCTCCTCATCCACTGGCTAAAGCTGTACTGTATTCAACTTCCAGCTTATCTGCTGAATCTACCTTCTTGCTACCCACCTTTTATACAATTTACTTTCCTTTTAAACTAAGAACATTTATTTTTCTGTCATTTCTCTTGGTATGCCCACACCACCTTCAAAACTTACTGCTGGTTTCTCTTCTTCATCTGTATAGCTGAGGAATGAGCAGTGTTTCTTCTTTTTCCATCTTCACCCTTCTTCTTTGATGCAACAAATCCAAAATCTACTGGTAACGGCTGCCCCTTAACACATGTTCCATTAACAAGTATGTTCAAAATGTCTTTCCCTATAATAAAAATTCTTTTTTAATAATGCTTTTTCTGGGAGATCTATTAATCCAAGAGTAATCAAATAGACAGAACAGTGAAAATAATACTCTGTACTTGGAACAGTTTCATTCTGCAGGTAACCTAGAGCTTTATTCGTATAAACTGTATTGTCTGACTTTTAATTAGATGCTGATTATTGTAAGACTAAGTCATACAATAACATTTGCTCAGTGTCAAGCACTTTTGCAGCATGCAGTGGTTAGGTGAGACCAAAATACTTGAGAAATCAAAGTCAGCCACTTAAAGCTCTCATACTTAGAAATGTCTTTTTACAGAGTCAATGCCTAAACTAATTATATATAGTAAAATTTACACAAAATGTTTTTCAAGAAAATTGATACAAAATGTTTTCCATCTAAATTCACACAGAAAACTGAAACACTTCATGTTATTTTGAATTTGCAAGGATATTGTGCTAATAACCTGAAACTTTATTGTCTGGTATTTCTTTTCATGTTTAACTGAGATGATTTAATGTTCGTTTAATATTCTAAAAAGCACTTTTATTTAATAACTATTTAATCTTAGATTCAGTAAACATTTTAAAAGTTCTGTTCTTTCCATTACTGTGTTTCTGTTACTTTCCTTGTATTTTTATTTGAATTACTTTTCAGTGCTTCTCTTTGGAAATTATCTGAAAGCATTTTGCATCCTAAATGTTGATTCACTTTATTGTTGTTTGTTGGTTTGTTTGTTTGTTTGTTTGGAATGATACTACTTTCACAGACATTTAAAATGTAATTTTGGTTGTGTACAGTTTCCTTAGCTGTTTGAAAGAATCCCCCAAAACCTTATGAATATCACAGCAGACAAAAGAGTAAGAGTGTTTTTGTTTTGTTCAGTGTTTTTGAGATATGCTTTAGAAGATCATTCATGTTCAGTTTTGTTGAGAAATCGGGTAACAATTTAAGTAGGTGAGTGTGTTCAATTAACACATCTTTCATCAAATCCCAATAATTGCATAAAATCATAAAAATGGTTGACCTTTCTTGCTAGAAGCAATGGTGTTTTGCTGTAACAACAAAGGTCTAAGGACACAAGCAAAACAGGTGTGTAAATAGTATTATATTTTTTCTTAGGCCAGCTTGTATAGTATGAAACTTATGCCATCTTTAATTATCCAAATAAGGATTTCTGTGCATGTGTTTTTGATTTTTTTTTTCTCAATTATGGCATTTAGCCTGATAAAATATATTTTATGCTATGTACAAACCTGTTTTTGTCTCCAGAGATAGAGGACATGATTGTGCATTGGTATTCTGCTGTAAATATATACTGATGGTTTATCTTTGTGTTAAGGTTTTAGTTGGTTCTTGGTACATATTTCATTATACATGCATTGACTGATGGATGCATAGACAGGCTCAAGCATATTGAGAACATTGTCCACGTGGGTTTTTGTTTGTTTTTATTTGGCTTCCCCCTACAGACACACACACCTTGTGGTACAAAAAGAGTATTTTTCCCTCTATAAGCCTTCTTTATCTTTGAGTTGATAGTCCAATGATAGACAGGTAGATTGTCTGCCAGTGGTTTTAGACACTCCAAGCATATTTTGTTCTTTCTCACATCTTGGATTTATACATTCAGCTTTGATTCCCGTTGCATACTTATTCATTTGCCTAAGGAAATGTTTGAGATTTTATGTAGTCTGTCCCTGTTTTAGGATCTTGCAGTTTGCTTTTATAAGAAGATAGCAGCAGAAATTTCATTCAGTATTGAAAAGCTTGTGTTTTGAAATTCTGACTACTTTAAGTTACAACTTGCATTTATAATAAAAACAGAACATTGGATTGCAAGGTGTAGTGTAAGTGTTCTACTGACATCTCTTTGGATAGAGGTATCAAAGATTCATAAGCAGCAAAGCCATTAATGATTTATACAGGTTGTCCGAATGAGTTCCTTTTTAACAATATAGTCATACTTTTGGGGTATGTAAATATTATGACAGAAAAAAAAAACTTATTAACATTTGATTTAGGATGTTTTTTGTTGCTAGTTTCTTATCTAGACACTTGTACAGGCAGGTATCCTTAGTAACATGAATCTATTTGTTCTAGTATCAGAGGGTGAAAACAATTTTAATTTACTAAATTCAAGAGACCATTTGAAATATTCTAACAAAACTTTTCTATGAACAATGTAATGATCAATATGATGTGGTATCTTGGGGCCGCTTATGCTTGGACATCAATGTTTTGTGGCCCACTGAGAGTCCATAAAATTGGTACTGCTCTCTGGAATGGACCATCTATCTCCTCACAAGTATTTGTGTGAGTGTACCATTTCCCCAGCATCAAACATTATTCTGTCTGAATACTATGCTTTTCATGCCGAAAAGTAAAGATGTTCTGTGGGTTTTGTTTTAGACTTAAGAAAAACAATGACAAAAGATAACACAGATAATAAAGTATGAGTTTCAGCATAGGCCTAACTGTGGGCTGCCTAAGCTAGATTGTCACACTGGCTTAGCATCTGAGAGAAGTCAGGGCTGCCCCATCTACGTCAGTCCCTTGGACTGGGCTCAGGGAGGTCCACAGAAGCTGCAGACAGTTTTAGGTAGCAGGCTGATTTTCCTGAGATTCTTAATCTTGAAACCTCTCTCACACTTGCTTCTTAGCGAAAAGATGGATTTCTTACACTTGAAGATATAGTGACTAAAACCTAACTGATCATATCATGGACATGAGGAAGAGTAACCTAGTGTATTTTTCAAACTGAAATTTCAGTTTTGAGAGAAGGAAGGTTGAGTCTTGTACTTTTCAAGTACTTGCCTTCTGAAGCTGTTCATGGATCAGTCTGAGATTGTTTCATTGTGCAATACTTTTACATTTTCCTGTGAAGGACCGGCTTTAAACCCCTGAGAATGTGAAGGTGGGTTAAAGCTGCCAACCTCCTTCCCTGCCTTGGCACATAATCCCTCTTCCTCTACGCAAATTATTCAACCCTTCACCAGACAGAATTTCCAAGTCTCCAAGCTTTAATTTGTCACTATAAAAATTATATGCATTTAAATTATCTAAGAGATATTTTAGGAATGAAAGCTTTTTAGTTACTTACGTGTTACAAATATGACAAACCTCTATTATTCTATCAAAAAAGTCACTCTACACACAGTGTAATGCTATTCTGAGTTTTTTCTAATGAAGGTTGGGTTTATTAGATAATATGCTTTTATTGGATGGTTTCTAGCTGCTTTGTATGCTTTATACATTTGACAGCTCAAGAAGAAGCAATTAATTTACACAGAAAATGCTTCCCCATCAGCAAACCAGAGCATGTCCACAGCCATATATAGTAGTGTGTTAGTGGACTGATGTTCCAGTGGTAATGTTTCTGACACTGAGCACTGGTTACTGGGACAAACAACAAGCACTTTGTGGTTAGAAGGGGACTTGCCTTTATTTCCTAATACCTGTCGTGCTTTCTGCATATGTTAGTCAGGGTTAATTTTGACATCCCATAGGGCAAACAATGGAGAGGTGATGGCTTAGTTAAAACACAGTTGTGGCAATACATGAACAGAGGGAACGGCTGCACGGCGAACACCATTTTGCTTGACAAGGTGCACCATTTATTTAATTGGGACTGCACTGAGTCAAGATAAATTACATTCCAGCAGGATAAGTCTCCTGTGCAAACTTTGTGCTGCTGAGATTTGGAATTTGGGTTAGGTATTAGCTGTAAATTGCTTTGCATTCTGTGGTATAGACACCTGCTAGGAGTGCATATGTACTGATTTTGCAAGGCCCTTCTTGGCCATTGCAACACTGTGTGCTGTCCTTTACATGCACCTAACTGAAGAACTTCAGGTTAATCTTTTAACCAGTGTTTTTCAGGTGAAAGTAAATGGCAAATCTCATAGGTTTCATTATAGCTAAGTTTTTGGGCATGTTTTATTTTTATGGTACTAACATTTTTGGTACTTTTAAACATACTTACAGTAGAAGATTAAAGCAAGTAGAAGTATGGTATGACTCATGCAGTAGCTTCATGCATTAGCCATTAAAATATCTGTATTCACAGTAACATGGAAAGGTCAGCTGAATCAATTGTACCTTTAGACGTAACTTTCAAATGTACATCATCAGAAACTCTGCTTAGTGACTTTTTAGTAACAACCTGAGTTTTCACTTGACCATAGCACAGCAATAAAAGCAAATGTTTAAGAAATTCTGGAAGCAGAACCTGTATCAGGACAAGAGCCAGACAAAGGCAGTGCTTCTTTGTTGCCTGTTTATTTACTGAAGACAATTTTTCATTTTTCTTTCTGTATTGATGTTGGTTGGGAAGATGCTACTGCCTTGTACACCCAGATGTTTCTGTCTTACTGCATTTCCTGGAAGTGAAACTTGGATTTGTACAGGAGCAAGCCTTGAATCAAAATGCACCCAAAGGCTTCCTAATGATTAGGTTTCTTAATACCCAGACTTCTCTCCTAAACAATATAAGTAATTGTTTTAAAAGTGTGCAATGTGCTGTTATGAGCTTTTGTTGTCACTCCTGAGGGGTGACACAAGACTTCAGAGGAGATAAATTTGTCAAGAAAAACCTCTGCAGTGATTTAAGAAATGGAAAGTGTATGCATAAGTGTATGCATAAGCACATGTTCAACGACACACATTTCAAAAGATCTGTAAGTCAAATAAGGATTCAATATGCTTTGCATAAAATTGTTTTGAGAGCTATCTTTCTGCTTGTCACAGCTCTCAGCAGTGTTTTCTCTTGGAGTGAAATTCATCTCGGTACCAAAATCCAGGGTAGGTCTTTCCCCATTGCTTGTGGCTTGTGCAGATCTTCTGTGGGGATTTGATGATGTGTATGGCTTCTTGCACTGTTACTTATCTTGGGCACCAAGGCAACTTTCTGTAAACTGATCTTGCACGTAGCAAGTCTCATGGTTGGGACAGGCTTGGTCAAGGCTTAGCAGTGCAGGGTCCAACGTGATGTTAAGTAGCCTGGAGGTTTCAGTATGCCTTTGAAAGTGTTGCTAAGGAATTAAGCTATGTGTTGAAATGACCTACAGACGATGACCTACCTCATCAATAGCCCCCTTTTTGTGAGAAGGAGGTATCATCTATTTATTATTCTTACACTTCAGCTTTTCAGAAATTGCATATCTGATGTTTCAGAGTGAATTTCATTGTTGTTGTCTGGTAGACATGAGGCAGTTATTCATTGTGAATTGCTTCAGAATCAACTGTAGGAAGACGAATGCCTAGTTTTACATTATTATAACGTGTTATTTAACTTAGGACATTAAAAATTCTTAGTACCTAAACAGAAGATGTTAAAAAATTCAACTTGAGTACACAGAAAAAGAAAAAAAAAAAAAACACAACACCTTAAAATACTTGAATTGAATTTAATTATTTCAACTATTTAAAGGACTCTAAGAATTAGTTCCAGGGCCTGCATATTCCGTGTATATATTTCAAAGTAAGATAACCAAAAAGGAAGTATTTCCTGCATATCAAAGGATGCTGAAAATTAATTCAGTCTATCAGTAGACTTTGTGCGAATTTAGATGTATGTATTTTGCACCCCAGAGATACACATTAAGAAAAAGTGTAGGAAAGTAGAATAACAGGTTTTCAAATGTCAGAATGCAGGGTATCTATGGAATTTTTATTCAGCTACTCAATGAATGTATAGTTGGAAAGGTTTTAATTACCAGTTCACATAGAGGTGTTTGTGTGTGTTGTTTGGTGGGCTTTTGTGTTTGTTTTGTTTGTTTGTTTGCATGTGGGTTTGTTGTGTGTGTATGTTTTTGTTTGTTTTATCTCACAACAGGTCTCCTGTCTTATACACTGTGTTTATATATAGATTATACACGCATTGTACACAGTGGTGTACAGTGTACAGTGGTGTACAGATGTACAGTGGTCACTATGGGGTTAATAGTTCAAAGTGTGCTTGTACTGGATCGTATGGTACATGGCCTTTAGTTTTATTTACTTTGCCGTCCAAACCCCGCAGAGTACAAAATTACTGATTTCCTTTTGTGCTCCTTTGTTATATGCTTTAGCTGTAGAACTGCTTCACAAAGCCTAAGGAATTTATCTTCACAGCAACTTTAAGAATTTCATTTTCCCCCTTATCCATTTTTAGTGCAGAATGAAATTTAGAGTAGAAAGTTTCCACTGATTTTGAGTGTCAAGCTTGGTCCAGTTTTACATCAGTCTTTGTATTCATATAGTACTACTTTAATTCAAAGCTCTGTTCCTGTTGATTTGAATACTCAGCACATCGGTTTTATAAACTCTTGAGCTGCAAAAATCATTGAACTCTTAGGGAACTTTTGCCCTAAATGCTTTATTTTTACACTGTATCTGGAACATCAGCTATTGGTCAGTATTAGGGTCACTGGAGACAAGGTTCTGGGGTAGGTGGACCTGATTTGATATTGCCATTCTTCTTTTCCAAAGGACAAAGCTGACTCATTCACGGCACTTGGGCTTTTCCTAATGAAAGAAGGTGGGTGTTTATGGCTCAGAGGCAAAGAGCAGGGAGAAGGAAAGGGAAAGAAACATGGTGTATGTGCATGTTATGCAAGGCAGCATTCAGATCATAGTGTTTGTGCCTAAGGGATCTCAACTGTACTGCGCAGCACACATTTATTTCCTATGTTTTGGAGTGTTTTGCTTTATAGTCTTAACCTTTAATACAATTATTTAGTATGAAATTTCCTACTTTTTTAAGAAAACAGTAAAAAAAAAAGGAAAAAGTCTGTCATGTTGGAACCACACTGGTCTCCACATGGGACTTAGAATTATATAGCACTCCTTGATCTAACTCAACAAGTTGATAAGCTGTTATTTTTTTCAGGTAGACTAGCTGCTACAGATAGAGGCCATAGGATTTCAAACTGTACTACTTACTTGCTGACAGCAGAAAAATGTTGAGACTCATATCCATATGTTGTATAGACAAATGGGCATTTGTCATGCACCTATAAACAGAGGGCAGCCCAATTGAAAAAAAACAGCAATATACAGTTTCAATGCTGTAATTACTGTTTCTGTTAGAAGGATGAGAAATGGTGCATTTCAATACTTCATTTTGAGTTTTAATATTCAGAGGAAAAAATTTATTTGGCTTTGTCTAGGAGACAGCACCACATTATTGAGTTTTTCTGGAAAAAAAAAATCTGATATTATTTACTTGTGAAACTAAGATTGATGGAATAGTAAATAATAAGGTGCATAACTGTCACTGAGCAAATGCAAAACTGTACATAGAGGAACAGAGAATTCAGATAATTTGTAAAGAACATGGCGTTGCATTCCAGAAAACACTCCAATTTATGCAGCTTTAAATAAGGGTGAATTTACATAGGTCACATGACTTATGTGATCAAAGCTACATTTACTGAAAAAAAGAAGAAACAATGACCAGCCATTGTGGTTGTCTAAGAGGGCTCAAAGTCAACCCTAAATCATACTGTTTCTTTAGAGGAAGAATCACCCACCTCATTAATATACAATTGCATGGAAAAATGGAAAAAGAATCTTAAATTTAAATTAACATTCAAAGTCAAGCAGGTACCAAGTTGTGGCTACCATGTCTTAGAAGTATCTGGACTGTAAACAAGGTCATACTGGTCTAAATAAATGTAGTGCAGTGTGTGCATTAAATTTGTGCCCTTTTGGGTTCAGATGTACTGCATTTATAGGCTTGATTGGCATCACATTAACTTAATTTCCTGTTTCTAGGCCTGTTTTCTGGAAGTTTCTGTGAGTTATCCCAAGCCCTTCTGTGCTACCTTAAGAATTTGAGCAGAACCATAAAGGACGAAACCAAAATCCTTCAGTCCTCAGGGAACACACTTTGCTTTCTGGGCAGCTACATTGTATCCATTAGAATTACTACTATTTCCAGTAATTGGAGGATTATCTACCTATTGCTAGTATGGTGCCTGTGACCTACACAGACTTTGAATTTTAGTGCTGGACAACGATACACGTAGGAGTTGCTCAAAACAAATCTAACCCAGAGGAGCAGTTAAATGGCTGTTATTCTAGAGGAAATTTGGGTTGGGTGAATTTATAAAAGTGTAGCAATGGGACCACACAAATATTATAGTGGGTAAAGCCATGGAAGCTTGAAGATCACTAGAAAATTATGTTTGAAATGTGTGCAGTTGCTGAATTTCTAGGATTATCTACCACACCTCTATAATGTCACCTCCAGCACAGTCACAGAATTATGTGCACTGGAGGGGACTTGCAGAAATCGACTAGTCCAGCCTCCAGCTCCAACAGGTCCAGTTAGAGTAGGTTGCTTGTAGCTGCGTACAATGGGGTTCTGAATATCCCTAAGGATGGAGATTCCACCACTTACCTGGGCAGCCTGTTCTTATGTTTCATCTCCTCACTCAGTTTTTCCTTAAAAAAACAACAAATACTTGAATCTTCTGGAAGATGATATTTTTGAACTGACTTTTGTGGGAAAAATATGAGTTAAATAAAGAAAGATAGAGCTTTAAAGCATCTACAGTCATGAGCATCCTCATACTTATGAGGAAAATAAAGGAGTGAACTGAAATAAAAGTTTTCCAAACAGTATCTACAGTCTGGTTACCAGAGATTGCTTGCCTGAGTAGCTTAGAATTTGGATTATTTCCAGGGAAATTGCAAAACACAATTAAGAGAAGCAGAAGAAAAGTCGATGTATGTTCTACAATGCTATATGTATGTGAAAAATTTTTGAGGGGATCTGCATCTTCACTCAAAAATTTGGTGGGCTGCAGATTTTTAAAAGCTGAAAATCATTGAACTGTAAGATGTGAAAAGGGAAGATTTGTGGTTGATGTTAATTGCAATAGAGCCTTTAATTACTTTTGACAATTATATTACCTGGAAAACTTCCCTACATGTGTAAGATATTATTAATTTTTTTTCATTCCTTAATCACCTAATATTTCATTAAAAAGATAAATATTTCTGATGCTCTTATGTTTCTGTTTCTTATTGGATAAAATGCTCCACAGAAAATCTTCAAGAAGTGGGAAGATGTGTGCAGACAACAGGAAGGTAAACAAACTTTGACAGTAAGGGATACTTGCAATTTATTCACATTAATTTTGATCTTATTATTAAATTTGTATAAATAGAACACCAAGAACAGTTGAAGTCTGTGGTAGGTCACATAAAATAGTGTTTATTCTTCCCTGTTTTAAGCCTGATTGCAGTTAAATAATGCAGTATAGTTGTTACCTGAAGTTTTTTCTGGAGACTTAACTGGTTTCACCTTACCATGAGGAGAGAATTCTTTGATGGTGCTTCATTATGGCTGCCTTGAACCAAGCAATGCCTCAGCCAGACTTGAAGACTGTTCATACAACGACTCAATTCTAATAATGTTTCTATGCTTGCTGAAATGTTATCAAGTTTAATAAGAGGCAACTAATCATCCTTGTTTATTGATGGTGACAGCTTATGACCTATTATTTTTCTTTCAACAAGAAAATGAACAAAACCTTAACAAAGCTAAATAAACCCCACACAGAGGATTCAGCCTGAAGTGCTCTAAAAAACTGTAGTACTAATTACTAGATTCAACCTTTGCATGTAATAATGCCACTTTTTTGTCCTTAAGCTTAAGGTGGTATATTGCTAGGTGCCAACTAAATGCTTTATATGGCTTTCTAGTACAAAATACATTAGTCTTGTTTTGCTTTCATGCATTCATATTATGCTTCCACTTAACAATACATACCAGTGGGAAACAATGATAAAATACATTCAAGACTACTTTGATCTTTGTCCTCCCTATTGAATAGATTTGGTTTTTGATGTTGTCCCACTGTGTATTTGCTTGCTCACATAGCCTAGAAAGATAAAAGATAGAATCAATACTTTATAATCTCCTATCAGCTTTTGCTGAAGCATTTATCAGTGGATCTTGCACTTTTCTCAGGTCCCATGTTCTGTTTAGCATTACCAGTCCTGCTTTTTGGTACTGATTAGTATATTTCTACTTCAGAAATACTTTGTTCCATTTATCTTTCTGCAAGGTTCTCCTTTTTGTTTGACATTAAAACATAGGATTTATGGATTAAAATGAGAACAAACACTGTTACTGCTACTTCTGTCATGCCTTGTTACTGCCTGCTCCCAGCTATAATCCCTCATTTCTTGATGGGCTGTTTTAAGAACCAGTCCAGGGCAGAATTTTCTTGTTAGTCTCTGAAGATTTGTTTATAGATTTAACTGCAAATAAAGTTGAGAAGTATAAAAATACATCCATGCAAATAAAGTTGCATGGGTTGAACGCCATGATTCTATATGTTACGTGAACTCTGTTCAGTATTCAAGAACATGACTTACAGTTAGTGTAATTAAGCTGAGCACAATTATAGTGTGTGTATCTCTTCTGGCTTTTGACTCCAGAGCACATATTTCCAGCACTTTTTTTTTTTTAAATGCTGAAGTGCTTAGGTGCTGAGATGCAGAAAGTATATTATAACAGTATTTCAATAACTGTATGACACGCAAAATACAGTTCTATGACACACTAGGTTAGAAGTTTCTATGAAAAACAGGATATATTTAATCATGCACCCATTTAATATTGCATTCTGTACCTTAATCAAATATTGGAAAACAGCTCTGCCTGTGCTTAGGTTTGACTGTATTTAGGGAGAACTTAAGTGAGTATTGTCTTCTCTTTCGTGGTCCAAGCTCAACTCTGCTTCGTGCATTAACCAGAATGTTTTTTAAAATTTTTTTTTTTTTTTTTTTTTTTTTTTTTTTTTGGCTATTATTTAATGGTTTCGGCTGGAATGGACCTTAAAGATCATTTTGTTACAAACCCCCCACCTTCCACTAGACCAGGTTGCTCAAAGTCCAATCCAGCCTGGCCTTGAACACTCCCAGGGATGTGGCATCCACAGCTTCTCTGGGCAGCCTGTTTCAGTGCCTCACCACCCTCATAGTGAAGAATTTCTTCCTTAGCTGTTCTAAATCTACCCTCTTTCAGTGTAAAGCCATTACCCCTTGTCCTATCACTCCATGCCCTTGTAAAAAGTCCCACTCCAGCTTTCTTGGAGATGGTCAGGGAAGTGCACAAAATACAAAACAAATTAAGGTGTATTGAAAACCATGAAGCTGAATGAGACTCACTTAGCAGTATCAACACACATTCAAAGTATCTTGGTCTCCTTTGAATGTGTATCTCACATGAGCAAATATCTTAACTCAGTCTTTTCTGTGAGTTGACTGCCAAGGTGAAAACAACAGAATGCCTGATGCAACAAGGTGGAAGTCCCTACCTGTATTTGCAGTATTGGTTTTGAAACTGATTTTTCATCAAGGCAGGTGAAACCAACACAGAAGCAAGGAGATGATTGTGTTTCATGGACAGAGTGCAGCACTATTGGCATATTTCTAATAAGGTGAGGTAACCACTTTTTATTTTTTATTTTTTTTTTTTTTTAAATGGTTTGAACTTACGACCATCACTGTTTCATGTCCTGCCACTTCTAAGAAATAGACCTGAACATCATTCACCACTGTGTCCAAACAAAGAGCCAGAATCCAATTTATTAGTACAGAATGAATATAGGCTTTAACTTCTCTACAGAGATACTACTGTTAATTAAATCAAAGGCCCTCACATATACAGCGCTAACAGTTCTAGTCCTGCATCCAGTCTCCAAACAGTATACAACATTGATGGATAAACTCAATTAAATTGTGGGCATTAGAAAAGTAATGTGGAGAGCTAAAGTGATCTTTACCAATCCACCTTTAAAAACTGCAATAAATATTTCAAAATGAAATGTTCATAAGTTATACTGAGGATACCTGTTAGTGAGATTGGATGGAAATTCAATTCAATTATTCCAAGTTAGTTTGCTTCTGGTTAGGCAATGGCATTTGTTTTCTGTCCAATTATGTTGTAGTATCTTACAGGTAGATTAACAGCGGAATGTAACTAGTGAAGAAAAAAAACCCGGCTTTTTCCATACCTAACAATTAAGTGAGATCCTTTCTTGTGATTCAATGTTTCCTTGCAGTTTGTCTTTTTCAATGTATCAGATAGTTTTATACGCAGTATCTAAGTGCAGGCAGTAATTGCTGTTAGAGTGAGCTGACTCATAAAGCAATATGCGAAGACCTAAACCACCACACATACACAACTCAAATAAGCGGTATTATTTTTCCCCAAATGTTAAAACTGTGCTTGGGAATTGACTTCTTGTCTGTCACTTGAAAAATTAGGGAAAAAACACAGAAACAAAAAGAAAGAAAACCAGCTTGGTTAAATTCTCCTGCATTTACTAATAAAATGAGGTGTCAATGTCTTTGTCATGTCTGCCTGCACAGTGGACACAGATTTTCAGTGAATCCTTTTCTCTAACTTTCCTTCGCAGAAGGGCTTAAAAGCTGGTTTAACTACCTCGGCACGATATTTCTTTGCATATAGGAAACTGTTCAATAAAAGGCTCCTCACCAAGGACCTTTGCATTCTGCCGGTTTCCTGAAGCTGGACCTGCTTCTCTGGTCTGCAGAGGGTAAGATACAACTCAGTGTAGATCTCCGGCTGTTCTAAATTAATATACTGGGAACTGGATAGTCAAAGAACTGCAAAGGAAAGGGAAAGCCGCCTTTACAGGACGTACTTTTTTTCTGGTAAAGTACCTTTGACTTTGGTCCTGATGTTTGACTTATAGTTTGTTACTTTATGGTTTTCAGCTTTTAATATGATTTTACAAGAAAAATCTACATTCATCTACAAGAATGAAGTTTTAGGAGATAGATTTTCAAAGTTTTCTCACCTTTTCGTCTTCAAAACAGAATTTTGCTGAAATATCCATCTTTAACAGTTTTTAATAAGTGCTGTTTCTAGGCTGAAATGCTCATTTTATGCCAGTGAAATATTTCAATAGACATCTAATTTTTTTTAGATTTATCTTATTAGGCTTTATGCAATCTTTATTTTGGACTTGTATATATTTTAATAATTCAGATAGCTTCAAATTTTTATTCAGATTCAAAAAACTTCTCCTGCTTATTTTGCCAGGGTGGAATTGTACCAAAAATTGTCCATTTTTTTTTTTAAGAGCTAGATTTAAAAATTATTATTTAACTCATACTGGAAATAATTAAATTACTTCAGACCACATGGGGTAACTTTACTGGAACTGAAACATGCTAATTTATTAACAGCTCTAAGTTCCAATGTATGAAAGAAGTGGGGAAAAAATCTTCTTTAATAGCACATCAATGCTAAATATATTGAAAATAGATCCTTGGCTAATGTTTTTCTAGACTCTCAAAAAAGCATTTTTAATGTTAACACACACTTTCTCCAATCTATTCTCCATTTGTTAAAGCCCTCTAAAATGCTAATGGAAAAGATGTCTGTGAATGTGATGAGGTAATATATTTAAAACACTTTTTTTTTTTTTTCCTGAAGATTAGAGTGACATACAATATTTTAAACCTACTGATCTCAGGGATAGGTACGTAAGGAAGACTTGCACATCTGATAGCTTTTTTTTTTTTTTTTCACTTGAGAGAACTTTTGCAGTTATCTTTGCACTTGGGAGGATGGTCTAGAGGCTAAGGTACTTGGCTTGAACATAAAAACCCCAGGTCAGTTTTCAGTTACAGCACAGCTGTTCTTTGTGACATGGGGTTGGTGATCTCCATTTGCTTGTGCCACCACTCTCCATCTGTAATGTAAAAATTATATTTCCCTCACAGAGCTTTATTAGTCTAAAGAACTTATGCTTTTATATATATAAAGAACATAGTTGTGACAGATTCAGATACTGTGGTGGAGTGTCTAGCTTCTGCCACCATAGACAGATACTCAATTCAGGCAATTTGAGAAAGAATCCATGTGATAACATCAGTGACATCACTTACAGGAGGTACTGATGCACCTAGTAATCGTGCAATAACATAGTGACCTTTGCAAGAATATTCACTTGAAGTACAAAAGGTGCAAATCAGAAGGATCTTTGTGTAACCAAATCACCTTTGTCAATTGGTACAGCTGCCTGTGACTCAATTAAGTGAACACTGGACGGTAACGGGTGACGTTAGTATCAGCTTTAAAGGCCCAACTAGCCTTTTTTTGATTTGTCTTTTGAACAGACAGATTCAGGCCAGATTCAGGTAAGAAATATTTACTGATGTCGGTGGCTCGTTCTATAATTTTTCTAAATGCCAGAATGAAAGAGGAATGATTTTTTTTTTTTTTTTCCCCAGTCACATAAATACCAACCACAAATGCACAGTGCTGACAGCCACTCAACCCTGGCTCTGCGGCTATTAAACCCAACAGCTTCTACCTCTGGGCATGCTCTTAACTTCAACAGAACAGTGTACACAGGAATATTTTGAGTTTTTCACTCCATTTATGTATCTCTCCATCCCCTGATGTAGGTGAAGGTAGTGGCTAAACCAATTAAGATATACAAAATGAGACAGTACAGACTATTTAACCTGGGTTTCCAGCTATTTACAAAAATTACTCTGGAGACTCTGTATTTTGATTGTCACATACAGGAAAACCAGTATTACACAGTGAACCACAGAAGATAAAAAGCTGATGATGAATCTTTAGCTGTATTTCATTATTTGCTAATGTAGATGAGTTTTCATGCTGTCTCCTGTTGATTTTTCTCATGTACACAGGTTTTGTAAGATGTATGTACAGAATCCAGCACTCTTAACCTGAGCCCCATTCCTGTAGATGAGAGGGAACGTGGGAAGTTGGACAGCTGGTATATTATCACTGACTTTCTTATAAAAGTCTAGATTTTAGTCCAGTTTTATAGGAATTTTTAGTACATTATGGAAGATGCACAATAGTCTATTTAATAAGCAGCTTTAAATCATTATTTTAATTGTCAGGAGAAGAAGGTGATAAAAATTTGGGTTTACATGTTTCAAAACATATGCATGTAAACCAATGACTGAACCTTCAGCTAAGTATTCTTATTGTAAATAAAGAGCCTCAGATTTTCTCTGTCTCTTAAGCTGTTTTAAGGCACTACTGGTTTTCTCTTCTTGTATTGTATTTGAGAAATTGGAGGATGTACTAGATGATCCAAACTTCAAACAGATCTTTGACTTTGCCCCTTTTGGTCAGCCACCTCTGCAGTCAAGTATGACTTGACATCAGCTTATTCCTTTGACCTCTGGAAGGTGCAGTTCCATGAACAAAAGAGCAGGGCATTTGGTGGTCATGCTTTCTTCTGCAAGTTTCTCATGCTGGCTGTGCAGGGTTTGGAACAGACGGAAGAGTTACTTTCTCAGGAATACAAATAATAAAAAAGAATCCCTGGAATCACAAATCACACCAGTCTTCCTTAGAGGCATAGTTTGCAAGGCATATGATGATTTGTCTGACATTTCAGTTCTCAGAGAGTGGCCTTAGCTTTTTGAACTCTTTCTGCCCAAGAACAGAGTGCAGAAACTGTGCTCACTCTTTAGAAGTGACCATCAGCCAAATCACCATCCATCCAAAAAGGAGTTAGAAAACCTCTGATGTGTTTGAATGCCCATCTAGCATTTGGAGAGCCAACTTTGCACACAACGTGATCCTGTTCTTTTTTAGTGAAACTTTAAAGAATGTTAATTGGAGTCTTTCCTGCAGGAAAACTGGTAATAGACTACTGGATAATGAACAGATAAGGTTCCAACATTTGGACTAGTAATAATAATTTTATCTGAACTATAGATTATTGTTGTTCTCTCACCACTAGAGATTTTGGTATACTCAAGATCTCACATAAAGTTTTGGACTAGTGGACTCCTACCCAAAAGGATAAATTTCTGGATGTGTGTCAGATATTACTGTATTCTGGAGTGTTCTTGGTCTAATTTATTTGGATTATTGCTCTTTTTAAGCTGTTTTTCTGTTTCATCAATGCTTGGCCAAAAGAGGGTGGTGTTTTTTTGTGTGTTTTGGCTTGTTTTTTCTTTTTCTCCTGTGAATTGTCATTGCTTTTCATATTTAATGTACTGACATTTTTAACACAGGTTACTAGTGGATTTCCTCTGTTATGTTCTCAATACAAAACTAGTTGCAAGTTAGAATTTTTTTACCAGAAAATATAGAATTAAGGAAATGCTAGAAAGAACTGCACCTTCCTAAAGGTCACACTTAAACTCTTTTCTTCCCTTTCTATTCTTATTAGAGTTTTCCTGGTTTCAGTCAGGTCACATACTGGTGTCAGGCAAAGGAGCAACACATACAAGTGTAGTGGGATCTGTCCTCCACAAACTGTGGGATAGAAAAAATGTTAAAGCTGTATCAACTACAACTTTATTTGGTGCTTCATAGTTGATCATCTTCAAGAAGTTTAATAAGTGATATTATACTAGGTAACCTTAAAGAAAGACCAGATACCTGGCAGATTTTTCTTCTTGAGCTATTGAAATAGTAAATCTTTAGCAGCTCTGGAAATTTGGCTGTGTCTTTGGTTAAAAGGTGAATGAGCAATTCTCTTGATTAGCAGCCACCTTACCCTGCCAAGCAGATGGTGGTGTGTCTCAGGATCTGCCCATGGCTCTTTCTGCTTTGCACACTTCTAGACAGTCTAATCAGTGCCCCACTGAGGGGGTTCCTGTTGTGCAAGCACTTACAGGTCATGCAGTAACCCACCAAAGACTAGTGCATGGCATCTGAGGTAGTGTTGTCTCTGAAGGCCTAATGCTCCAGCAAACCTACTGCAAATTACCACTTCAGGTGCTGTTCATTCTAAAGGATCCTTCTCTGTTAGACCATCACTGTTTTAAAGTGATGGTTATTTGTTGAATCTTGCATTCTTTAAGGAAAAAAACTTGAGGAAGATTGAGAGACTCCCTGCAGAGTGGGAGTCATCTTGCGATGAGACTCTTGCTGTGGTCAGTAGAAAGAAGCAAAAACATGGTTTAGGGCAGATGTGGTACATATCAGCATTTTGGTGTTACAAATAATTCTGTAGAAATGTGTATTTCTCCAGTAACTACAAAGAAGAAATAATTGGTTGGCTTAGCTATGTATGTGTACAGTGAGATGAGTTAAATCTCACCTCTGCTGTCTTTACTGAGGCTTCACAGAGCCTCAAGCATTCGTTTGAACTGTTCATACATCCCAGCACATGGCCATTATGGTTATTCCAAATACGTTAAACAGTAACTAGTGATACTCTTATTTTTCCTCTATGAAGGTTAAAAAAAAAAAAAAAAAAAAAAATCAATGGATTTGATTGTAAATAGCCTAGAGATCACATATAAGGACCTGATATTTCAGTGAAGTCTTTTCATATACACGGAACCTGGCTGGTTATTAACATGGCATCACCTCAAAGCATAATCATGTGGCTGCCTATAATGCCTTGAATATATTATAAAATCAACTTTCTTTAGATGCAGCAAGGCATGTAAGCACCTTCTTAGCTTTTTGCACTTAACTAGGCACATTTACACCACAGGCAGCCTTAAATACAGGTGCTTTAAGTGCTTTTACTGAATCAGGGCCTGCATGTGTTCACATCAGAGTTTCCCAAGTTGGGTGTGAGCAGCAAATGAACCAAGCAAAATATGGAAAGCCTTGCAGCCAGAAAACATGAAAATCTAATTTTGTTCTGCATAAAATTCTCAATCAAAAGGGTGAAACAGATTCTTACTGATATTTCATATAGCCATTGTATGTAAAGAGGATTATGTAATGAATAAAAGATAGATGCTTTCATTAAAAAAGAGGAAGATTTACATGAAATTGGAAACCTATTACCATATGAAAGTTATCAGTTCATATACTCCATATCAAATGTGCTTGAAGCATGATTGTCTAAAAGACTTAAAAATACATGATTGCACTGAAGAAAAAGCATTTCCAATTTAAATTAACATAATCAGTGCTTGTACCTGTAAGCAGTCAATTTTGCTTTTAACTAATTTTGATTATTAAATATAATTCAGATTACATTGCAAGGAGGTTTCTGTAAAAACAATGGTTACAAATAAGATTATATGGTATATTAGAGTTAAGAAAGATTAAGTGTCATTCACAGATCGGGTTTCTTTATACCTAGCAGTATTCAAAAAAGAGTAAGCCTTCTCTTTGTGAGCGACCATCTTTATCATTAGCATTCTGATTTGTAGTCTAATTTCATAGATTGACTCTGGATATGTTAGCTCTACTATCTTAGCGATTTGGACCAATAATAAAATGAAATGAGCAAACATAGCAGTGAGGTTTTTAAATGAGAAAATAATAAGACTTCATAGCAGATATTATAATAGAAGTTCCACTGAAATCGATAAGCACTCACACATGGAATAACTCTGCAGGAACATGACTTTAATTAACCCAATAACAAATTCTTTGGCTGGGGATTCAAATGAGCACCTGTAAACTGCTATTCTGAAAGAGTGAATGCATTTTTCCAATTAAAATCTAGAACACCATTGGTTTTGTATCCCATAGCTAATTCAATAAAAGATTTCAAATAAATTTTAATGGAACCTGTAAAAGATTTTTGGAATTTGGCTTATGAATCACTGTACTTGCTGGATTTTTCAGAAGCAGCTTCTTAATTTAACATTTTTTTCTTACTCTAATCTATGAAATAGTTGGAATAATATATGCAAAAATCTATAAAGTGTCAGGAAAGAGCCAATATACTTGACTTCTGCAATATGCATGTAGTGAATAGAGCAAGTTAAGCCATTCATTGTATATAACTGCTATGGGATTTAATCAGTTTTTCTGTCTCTGAATTATCCATGACCTGCTAATGATTTTTTATATGAATGTGTGCTTTATGTAGTTCATCAAATAATCTTAGAATCACATTAGGCTTGTAGAATTTTAAAAGTGCTCCTCTGAGTATAATTTGCAGAATGAGATATTCTTGTTGGTGATTCAAATCACATGAAAGTGTATATGTCTTGTTATTTGTTGAACTAATGTCTGCAAACAAGACCACCGTACTAATTGAATCTTTATAAACAGGGTACTAGCTAAGAAGAAAAGCAAGCATAGTGAATCTTATAGCCTTTACAGTCTGTTTTTTCTACTGAAAGGGCATCACAGGTAGAATATTACCTGAACTAGAAATTTCAGTTCTTTACTGAGCAAGAAGGCATAGGCAAGATTTATAAAAAACCTTCTCAATACCTAGCCCTTATAAGAAACAGCTGCTTTGGAATCTTTCATCTCTGAGCATGGTAAATCTGCTTGTGAGGCAAAATGGTCACATTTTACAAAGGTGTTCTTGTACTATATTTAGTATTGCTGTTCCTAAAATATTTTTAAAAGACTTTCTCTTGCCTAAATATAGAAAACAAATATGTAACAGCTTCAAAAGGTTTGGGTGTTCTCTATTTTTTAAGGTCTCAGTATGCATGTAGTCACATTTCAAACTATTTTCTTTACATCTATAAAACTTTTTTACTGAGTTTTTAAAGGAAATGATGTTTTAAGACCTCTCTATCTGTCATTAGTCTCTCTAATAACTTTTGAACCCAGGCAGCCAGCTTCAATCAGACTAGACAGAAAGAAGGGTCAGAGTCTCAACATTCCGAACGTTGTTTTTTTTTTTCCCCAAGAATTGTTAAGTGGATCTCCAGCAAAGGAAAGCCTGGTAGCAGTGGCATGTGATACATCCAGTGTGGCAACAGCCAGCTTGCTGTTTTATGTGTGGTTGTAAGAGTCAGGATTTAATGTGGTGTTCCAAGAAGACCCTGAGGGCATTGAGCTATATCAGACTAGGCTTCAGTAGTCCACAATTGATGGAGGTTTTGTTTGTTATGTGTTTCAATGAAAGTCAGTATTCTCAAGTGCCTATTTAAATGGAGGAACGAAGAAAAAAATCACATTGTATTGCATATTTTGTGATAAAAACTAATTCCTATTAACAACATTACTTTCCCAGTTGTGATTTCAAGTAAGATGGGCAAAGTCAGTATGTTGGCTAACGGAATATGACTCTAGAGTCTAAGAGAAACACAAGAAAACTGGGAGAGACGGAGAGCTCAGGTGTCTGGATATATCCTCTCTGCTAATACCTACCTATATACTACTTCATTCCTCACATGATGCTTAAATATGGGATATTTCCAGGGGTCTTCTGTACCTTCTTGTATTACTAGAAGAATGTTAAATGAGCTTAAGAAAAGCACATATCAGTTCTACTCAAGAGAGGAAAAGAACATATCAGTTCTACTCAAGAGAGGAAAAGAAGGGTAGAAAATAAGCTGTGTACTTCTTCACATACAACAAACTGTTACTTTATGCAGATTTTTTGAAGTAGTCCACTTAAGGTTGGATAACCATCCTTTGAAAAATATGAGCCCTCTGCAAAATGACAGAGCAGTGGGGAGTGAAGGCCACAGGCTGAAATTCAGTTTATGTGGGTGTGAAACCATCACTTTTGGCTTTTCTCCCCTTACCTTTCTCTTTCAATTGTGCTGACTTAAATTTGGATGAAAATGTCAACCCAATCTTCACTTTTTGGAAGGGTGGCTTGTTCCCAAAGACTAACACATTTTTGCAGCAGCAGTTTCTTACTTACAAGTAGAATGGCAACAATAAAGTCCTGTATAATACACTGTATACAGATCCCTCCCAACAACAGCAGCTGGTACATTTTCTGCATAGAGAGAGGATATGTTACATAAGGAAAAATTATGAAAAAATGAGATAACAATTTAAAAATATTTAAAAGTTTATAATGGCTTAAAAAAAGTAGGTGATAGATTAGGAACATAGGGAAATGCTAAGTACTCAAGAATATCTTATGGAAAAGAAACAGTAACAGCAGGTTTTTGTGGGAATTTTATTTCTAAAAGATTATTTTCAGGACAAAAGTCAATTATAGAAATGGTATTTAAAATCACTATTATTGCATTAAATTTAAAAGTTACAGCACATGTTCAAATCCTTATCTGATGCAGATGTTAGAAAAAAGAATTATTGATTATTACATCAACACCTTAATAATAGAATAAAGGGGAACAGCTGCTTTATTTGTGAGTTTGACTTTTGAAAGATAGTGAAATATTATTACTAGGGTAAGAGTGTGTGACATTTGGTGATATCCCACCTGTGTCACGAAACAAAGGTAAACAGACTTTTTTTTTTTTTTTTCATTAAAATTGGAAAGTTATACAAAATACAAGTGTAAAGGTTTCTTTCCTCATTGCACTGGAGGACAGGCCATAATTCTGTCATGTCAAGTTGTAAAGCAAGTCTGTTTAACATGATGCCATGATATATATTCTTGGATCCCAGGATGTAGAGGAGATCAAAGTTTACATGAAAGATGATATTCATCGGAATGCTTGGAAACCACATGCTTTCCCAAGTGTTCATGGAATTTTGAAGTTTTATAGTTTACTTAGACCTCATGTTCCAAGGGAAATGGTAAGAAACAAACAAATTTCTAAGTTTAATCCTTTTGTGGGTGTCTCAGTGTTTATCACATACTAGCTTAGAGAATGCATGATACTGCTGCTATATTTAATGAACAAAAATTATTCTGCTGATTCTCTTGACCACCTGTGTTTAACCAATTCACATCCTCTTCAGATGAAAATATCTGCTAACTCAGCAATCCTTAACAGCCCCCCTTTTTCTTCTGCCAAAATAGCTTTCTTACACTAATCAATGTATTGGCTCTCTTACAGTCATCTGTTCTTGACACCATGATTGCTTGCAGCGGCTGCTTCCACTGTGTTTAGTTCTGATAAAGAATATAAATGTCTGTAAGGTACGTGCTGCAAGCAGATCCTTGGATAACTAATCTGTGATCTTGTGCATTCTGTGTGGCCAGTTAAATTGCTCAAAAGTCATCAAAAATCACACAATGAGAATGGCAAACTGCTTAACTGACAAGTGGAAGATAGCATGCTACTCAGACCTGCAAACAGGCATCCCCATGTGCACAATCTCCACTCTAAAGAAATATTTCTTAATAAGTAAGTGCTTCTAACCAGCTTCTCTAAGAAGTGAGTATGTGTTTGCCTGGTTCTAAAGCAGAGCTGGGCAGGAGTGAAAGTTGTAGAGCTGCTGCTGTTCTTCACGTATATTGTCTTTAGCACCAGGAAAGTGATGCGAATCATAAAGTAATCTGAGCAGGGCTGTAATCTCAACAGCAATCTTAACTTTGCCCTTGAAGCTGATCCACTACGGAGGAAAGATTTCGATAGTCATGAGAAAAGATCACAAGTGAGACCGCGACTCACATAGCTCAAGCACGCCTGCAGAAAAAGCGGTATCAGCATCTGCTCTCTGCTTACAGCACTATTTGTGCAATTTACATTTAGCAGTCAGTGACTACAAGACATAAACAGTCCAGAGAAGAGAGCTTGAGTTATTGAATGAAAGGTTACTGAAAGCTATTTTCACTATCTCTTTCCATTTTAGGACAAAGAGGAACTCTTTGTACCATTTGACGTTAGCACTTTACTACAGACGTTTAATTTAGCCAACAGAATTATCTGCCTAGGCTTCTGCAGTTGTCAGCAGAGACAGTCTCTTACTGAATACAATTCAGAGCCTGTTTGCTTTTTACTTTGAATTGCCCTTTTCATTGACTGCTAAGAGATCTTTGCCACATAATTTTTTTTTGCCAAAGTAGGTACTGGCAGACCCTCTCACCAAGTATTAAAGTTGGTGTGTTTTAACTGTATAGTGAAAGACTATATTGCATTTGGCCCCTTGT
This sequence comes from Streptopelia decaocto, assembly GCF_964273445.1. Taxonomy (NCBI): domain Eukaryota; kingdom Metazoa; phylum Chordata; class Aves; order Columbiformes; family Columbidae; genus Streptopelia; species Streptopelia decaocto. Next base: position 15,501,921 of record NC_138658.1, read on the forward strand.
AGCCACAGGTGGGATTGCCTGTATACTGGTTTGCTTTAAAAGTGTCAATTCCTTTTAAGTGAGGCAGTTCTTGGCATAGAAGGCATCTGTCAGATTAGAAAAGAGTAGTAACTTGTAAAAGAAAATAGCTTGGAAATTCAACATGAAATATAGGCAGGCTTTATGTACCTTCAGGTTAGGCAGGTGCTGAATTAGAGATTTCAGGACTGCAGCTTTGAATTGGGTATTTTTACCTTAATTCTGTAGTGGAACCCCTAGATTGCTAGAGCTAATTTGTGCTCTAATGTTTAATATTTGCGTTCTAAATTTTAATGGTAGGGTGCCTGGACTCAAGGTATCTGAAACCAAGTAAGGATCCTTTTAGTATCATTACTTCTGTTACAGATGCACCTCACTGTGGGACAGACCCCTCAGCTCCTGATCACGCCCTGGGAAGTTAAGAGATGAAGTTGAGTTCTTTGTGATGTGCTGTGCTGTTTGCTTTAAGATACTTTATCTTCTGCATGTGAAGCAATCCAGACTTGCCAAATGGGAGAGGGAGAGGGAAATAAAAAGATGTTACTTTGAGCCTTGTTCAGAAACTCAGATAAATGAGTGTGTCAAATACAGAAGGACAGAATTAATAGGGAAAGACATTCATTGCATTTTCAAGGTTCTCAGAGGTCATTAAAACAGAAGTGAAAAATAATTATAAAATTATAAGAAGTGCTTGAGAATGTCTTTAAAATATTAACTGGGTGCTAAAAGTGAATGACACATGCACAATACTTTGTCTCAATAGCAGTAACCTGAAACAATCACCTTCTATCTTTGCCAGCCTTTAGACTGCTCATCCCCTTTGCCTCTCCTTTCCTTTGATACACTTTAACAGAAGAATCAACGCCTCTGGCTGCTTGCAGTGTGGATTGGTAGCTGTAGACTCCCTATCAGTCTGTGATCTATTTTTTAAGAAATGGCATTTGTTCCTGTGAATGGCATCCTGCTGGGGTTTGCTCAAACCTCTTGGCTGGCTGCTGGTTGTTCTATAAATCTAGAGCTCTCATGTTGGTTTGGTGAAGACTTAGGTTGGTAACAACTGTGCTTTTACTCCCTTTTCATTCACCTGCGTCTCTTAGGGTCATACTTGCTTGAATGGAGCAATGGAGTCTGGTTGTAATGTCGCTCAGCAGGTTATATCCACATGGCATTGAATTCATATTTGAAAAAGGTCAAGAGGCTGGTTTCACATGCACCGCAGTGCTGTATGTGAATGGGACTGATAACTGGCTGCACCTCTTTGCTGACTCCCTCAAGTTGAATGCTCCATCACACATATTCTGCCTGGAGTTACAAAGCGGTGACAGACAAATCTGGGGAAAGAAAATAGCTGCTTCCTTCCCATATGATGTTCCAGGTGTACAAGGCAGAGAATAAAATGTACTCAGAATAAAGTTGCAAAACTAAAGGGCAGACAAAGTAGGCAACAGTGAAGCATCAGTTCTTTCCTTGTACACCCTGCCTCAATTGTTTGAGAATGCAGGAGGAAGAGTTTCAGATCCAGGTGGTAGAAAGCAGGAATTTTATTTGTTGAAGGTACAGTGTAATTGGAAAGGAGATTTTTAAATAATGCTTTCAGTTAAAGCTGAATATTTGGATTAATACACTTTGAAGCGTATACACCCAATCCCTGAATCATCCCTCATGCAAGACTTAAAGTGAAGCCTTGTACCTTGTCTAAAGAATTTGCGTGTCTTGAATTGTGTTTTGATCAAATCTGTAAAAGCCAACTACAGGAAAATAATAGCCATTTGAATGGAATGTAATATATGCACCTCAAACCCTCAAAACAAGAGGTTTGAGGGTTTTTTTTTGTTGTTTGTGGTGTTATTTTTTTAATTACTAGGTATTCAGAAAAGAATAGTTTTTAATTTGCAGAAGCTTCAGAGCCCAACAGACATTAATGGAAGGGTGTTTGTCCTAAAATGGTATTTTTGCTGTTAAAAATTAATTTGATTTTGTCAGTGTTGTTCCTACTGGAGGTTGTTTATTTCTCTAGTTAGTGTACTAGAGATGCACAAGTTTACGTGACAGCGTAGCTTCTTCTGTTGGTCAGAGACAGGACTAATAATGATAATAAATGAAGAACTGTTATGAGAAAATATCAGATACCATCATTGAGTGTGAAATCCATATTTATTTTTATGGATTACTTTGCTAACATTTTTCTAATTATCATGTTAATTATAAAGCTACATTGTTCATCTTTTACTGATGTCTGCCTGAGGTGAGGCAACTTTCACAGACATAGATGTGGGATGGAAACCTAAGTAAGAGGTTATTATTGCCAAGGCACAACAGAGGAGGAGGAAACACTTCAGGGTTGTCTTTTTAAGTGTATGGTCCATAGGAGAAAATTAAGTGACAGACAATTAAATGAAAAAAATAAATTAAATACTCACAAACCAGGTTGCTGCTATTAGAGTGGGGTGAAAAATAATAGCTGCCCATGGAGAAGTGTGACAAGTGACTCAAAAAGCCCATTCCTAGAACATTAATATAGTTAGTCTTTAACTGAGAAACAGTTCAAAATTATAATTGCTTGGACTATGTGGTGGTTTCTAGCATTAGCTCTCCAATTATTGTACAGAAGTAGTACTGCTACTATTCTAGTTTTAAGATGATCTGTAGAGAGGGCACACAGCTATCTAAGCGTAGTGACCAAACCACCATCTGTGGTGAGCACACAGCCTGAGTGGTGCCACCTCCCCAGGCTGCCTGGTTTGGAGCTTTAGAAGAGACCTTGAGGAGACTGAAGAAAACCTCAGCACAGGCTGTCATTTGAAGAAGGCATCTGAAAAGTTAATTTGTAAAACAGGGAAGATGTTTGAGCTGCTGTTGTGACCTAGGTTCAGAGTGCGGTATGGCATTACAGCCAGGGCCCTTCTTCCGCCCCTGCCCAGGAGCATGGTGAGCCTGGCAGCGGTGGCCCACGGGCCAGCCCTGGCTGCTGAGGTGGAAAGGGAGCTCTGCTGGGGCTGATGGCTCCTGGCTGAGGTGAAATGGTGCCCAGGTGCCGGGGTGAAAGGGAAGCCCAAGGCGAGGCTGCTCAGGGCTGCTGTGAGGACTCTTGGTGCCTTCAGGACCCTGCAGCAATGTGAGCCTGCACAGGGGCACAGGTTCCTCTGGCTTTGTCCTTAGGGGAAGGGGAGGGAGCATGTAGGGAAGCCCAGGGGTGTAGGTCAGGGCTGGAGGATGGATTGGAGGGAGGAAACAGCAAAGCGGGTCCCAAATTTGCGAGACATGCTTGTGGGTTCATCAAAATAAACTACAGCTCCTTTCCTGCCCTTCTTGCAAGAGCATAAAACTATTTCCGTATGTAGACCAAACAAACTGCAATTAGCTTGGGGCTATTGTCAAACACCTATGAAAGCAACTTATAAATACCTTCATTTCCCCTTCACACTCCTATTGCTTGTACCAAAACTTTGTGATTCTCTCTCTGTTTAGCAAGGAAAGTAAGAAATGTTTCACCAGTAATGCATTAACAACAAAAAAAGATATTTGACACTGGATTTATATTTTCCAAAGAGAAGCATGCCTACAAGTTGAGGATTAGTCATTTAAGCTTTCTGAATACGATTTAAATTGCAAATGTAAATTATCAGAAGGAAACACCTGTAAGTATTAAATCAGGCAACTACTGATTTTCAACCAAATCAATAATTTGTAACAGGACAATGAATTTGTACTATCCAATCAAAACAAATAAGGACTATCTTCTTATCATAAAAGCAATAAAAAGACTTGCACAGCATTCTTTAACTAATTCGTCTTTCATTCTGCACCATTAAGATAACAAAGTGTGGTGTTCTCTTAGAACATATTGTTTTACTCTCTATGTTTTTCATCATAGTCTGGAGTATATTGTTTTTTAATTTGTTGACGGAAACCATCTATTAGAATTAGTTTGAATGCTCTGGGAGGATAACAACAATAGATATGAAGACAACAGAATAGTATCTAGCGTAAATTAATGATGCATTTATTGTGCATCTCATTAACTTGGTGGCAGAGCTTATTCTATGAGTAAATAACTTATAGTTGTATTAAAAGCTGGGACAGTAGGAGGATTTGGTTAGGAAACCACCTAATTATAGTCACTCATCTTAGAAAGAAGGACTCTACTGCTTTGATAAAAATCTGATTAAAAGAAACAATATTTTTCACAATGTCAACATTTTATGTACAGTTACAGCCTGTGTAAAAATATTCTGACACCCATGTCATTTACTGAGTCTGTCTAAGGCTCACAAAACTTTCTGTAGAAAAAAAAAAATCCTAAACAAAGAGGAACTTCCTTATGCTTTCTACAACTTTAAAAAATACTTTCCATTTTGAAATTCTATAAACCTGTATATCATGCACTTGTAACCATTTCCAATTGAGGAAAGAAAAATTTCCCCTGTTATGCATCTCAGCTTCCTAATATAATTTACTATGCCAGGGTTTTGATTATGCTGGTTTTCTACTTCTTGAATCAAGAGAGTTATCATAAAAATTGTGATACCTTCAGCTATAATTAGCAATTGTCATCAGGATAAAGATGGAGGCAGGCTTCAATGTATAGTACTGTTGCTGGCAGTAGTGATATCAAAGTCTGAAAATATCCATGTGCCCAAGCAAGTGTCTGTTCAGAGGTTTTTTCTTCAGGCACATATAGGCAGATCCTGGACACTTAATTCAGTGGGACAGATGTGGATGGCTGCAAGCAAACAACTTTCTTTTTGTGCACAGTGTGTTTAATATGTTTAACGTGTGTAATGGACATATAAATATATAGATAGGTATATTCATATAAATGAATATATGGAAAGGTATATAATTAACTCTATATGTCTGTATTTTAAATATCATTAAACAGTAGGCTTTTTGAAATTTGAATTTTCTTTAAACGCAGGAACCCAGAAAAGGACAATGAAATTAATTGTGGGGCTTCTTTTTTTTTTTTTTTTTTTTTGCACAGAAGTGGCCTTATCACCAATGGAAAACATATTAACTAGCTGTGATGTCTTCTCTGAATCACTAACATTGTGCCTTTTGAAGTACACTAATGTATAGTGATGTCTCTTAATATCCTGAAACAGGACGAATTTTGGAAGATCGACCATCCAGTTGCAAAAAAGAAAAAAAAAAAGAAAAGTTGTGTAATTAAGTCAGTTGAAATATGCTAAAATTGTCAAATCAACGTAGACCCCTTCCTGCCATCCACTCTACAGTAGGTATGTAATTTCTAATTAATATTTAAAATGCAGTTCACTTGTACTTTATATTTAATTTATAGGTATAAGCAAAGCATACAATGTAATGGTAGTATGAATGATTTCTCCATGAAAGAATCTGCCTCCTTAAAATTATGGGAAAGAGGAAATACAAACACAAAGGTTGCTTTGTTCTCTTTTATAATAAACATAAATATTTCTATATCTTCTTGTTTTACCTTTAACTGAATTAAAATTTCATGTCAGAGAAAGCATCAGAGCAATTGAGGCAGTAATATCCTTTAATTTGAAACTTGCAAAACATGAAATCTTAAATATATGAGAATTCCATGCAGACTGACAATTTCTGAGCCCTGCCTTTGAAATCCGACTGTTATGCCAGAACGGTGACTCAATGATGAAGAAAATGATCTCCTCACAGTTTAGAATAATTTAATCAGGACTGTAAGATTTGGGTCTGGCTTACCCAGAAATAGTCTGCTATTTGTAAAGCCAACTAACACGTTTTTTAACTAGAATTAGATTTATTTGTTTATTCATTTGAGGTTTCAACTGGAAATAATCATAAAAATAATAAGAAAAAATCCCCTTGGTCTGTCTGGATATATATACAGTGTAATTATTTTAATAAAAGAAACAGAACAGAACCAATTTAGCAATGTACGTTATATTTGTGTCTCTTGTGGGGAGGAAAAGAAAAAGTACCTCTGAAATACCCAATCTGGTCATTTAAAGAGAACAAAATACAGGTTTGTATTACTTAAAAAATTAAATCTGAGCATGTAGCATTTTCCCCTCTTACCAGGAGACATATTCAGTAACACTGACTCTGTGGTTAGAGTATGAAGGTTCTTGAAGCACTATATCAATTTTTATTATGTCTTGAAGTACTTCTGAGCTTATAGTTCTATCTCACAAGCTATGTATTATATATATATCTGAATGAGGAGTTTTGTTCTTATTGGATTTCTTGGTCATGAGAAGGAAGGGATTTGCTTATTTTGTGCCGAGTATGCCCTGATACTGGATAAACAGTAAGGCTCATCTTTAAAAAAATTAAAAAAAAAAGAGGTGTAAACTTTTTTTTCTTTTATTTACTTTATATTTTGTGGCTTCTCTGAATCTTGTCTTTCATGGCACTTTAGAGAGTCTGCTTGATCTAGGAATCAGTCATATAGCTAGCCTTTCAGAAAGGGTATTAAGTACGGGCTTTGTTCTTAATGATCCATTTATAGGGTCCTCTTTAAATTGTAGGATATAGCCTTGGAAAGGCACTGTAAAATGTAGCAACTAAAATTTTAGCAATATGATCCAACCTTGGCAATATTTTACGTATTTTTTTCAGGAAGTCTAATTAGGGGGAAAAAGAAAAAAATAGCACCTGTATGTGTCGAGTTTTAAACTTTTAAAAACTGTGAAATATGAAAGGAAGTCTATTTTGATAACAGGCTGTGTAGAAGAAAGAGAATAAATAATGAGAGCATGGCTTAAAGTGACAGACTTGGATTCAGTGTCTTTCAAGGAATGTCAGGCAGCACTGACTTCTTGTTATTTATTAACAGAGGAGGCTTGTGACCATTAGGGATGCCTTTCTCAAACTGAAGAAACCTTGGTGTAATTATTAGTAAAGAAGCAGTAGATGTCTACCAATGTAAAAGAAGAGCTTTAGTTTTGAGCTTGGACACTTGCTAATTTGAGGAAATGGCTACATTTTGAAAGAAAGGTGGTGAAAGTGGCAAAAATATTAGAAAACTGGCCATTATCTTCAGTGAATAGGTACAGACAGTTACCTGTAGATGTTCAGATGCTTCACCACTGAACTCTGAAGGCAGCAAAAAAGGACGCCAATCCCACACCAGCAGTTTCCTGTCACAGAACACCTACACAGGTTGTTCTCTCTTGAGCCTTGAGAAATGTAATCACTTGTGGGAATCTCCTTTGCACAGACAAATCATATGGGTGTAAAGAGAAGTAGAAAATGGAACAGGGTAGTGGAAGTACATGATTTTTCCAGGTGTAAATGTGACTTTTGAGATGTCCTTAATAAAATGTCAATATTTCACCTGGGACTAGGAGTACATAGATGTTTCTTTGAAATTTGATTAAAAAGCCGAGACACTGCCTAGCAGGATTTTATTGTTTGTTTGCTTTTATCCAGTTATGTAGACAAGATACTGTTGAGGAAGAACTGCCATGTATAGTGCTCCAGATCACGCTCTCATCCAGGCACCAGTACATGTTTTTGAGTGCCACCTGCTGGCTTTTTGCCTCTTAGCTATTCACAGATATGCGGACATTTTCCTGAAGGTGTATGTACTGTTGTGTCAGGTGCCAGTTCCTGAATATAGCCTTAGAGAATACAATTCTCTCATGCCTGTCAGCTGTCTCGGGGAGATGCAGACCAAAAGACAACAACTGTGTATGCGTTCCAAGGCTTTCCTGCTATCCACATTTCACTGAATAAAACTCTAGGCACTGCTGCTTGTCTTTGCTTTTCTAGTCTCTTGATAGAAAGGTGCAGAAAGAAAAAGAAAAAAAAAATCATGTCAAATATACAACGGAGTTCATTATTCTGAATAGGCACAGCTTATACTGAAAGCGTGCTCCCTGCATCAGTGTGTGAGAGAGCTCTTGGCAAACAATCTGTCTGCTCACTGTCCAGGTGTCACTAAGTGAAATAACTGTAGAAGTCGTGCTTGTGTTATAGCTTCTCTAAAGGACTTTGCTTTCAGCATCCCATCCACCATTTGTGCATGGCATGTGTGCTCTGTTTGAAAGAGTAGAGAATAGGCATCTGAAAAAGTTGCATTTTGTGGAAATCTAGGTCTGTGATAACTATTTGGCCATAACTGCAGTTGTAATGACACGATTGGGATGTTGATAAAAAAAAAAAAAAAGAGAGATTATATTTTGTAACAGTCTGTTCTGAATAGACACTGTCTTCCACTGTGGATGGGAAGTGTTGTGGTAAAAAGTACTTGTTTATTCTCCTAATTCCCATAGAGAGCAGGCAGGAATAACTCACATCCACGTAACTCCCACTGGATTTCTATTTACAAACTGGCAGAAGACAAGCTGTCTGTCCCAGTGGCATTCTCTGAGGAGGCCTTGCTGTTGTCTGTGACATTTATTACACACGTGCCTGCACAGCACCTGTCAGTCACTCTCACCAGGAGAGACACCCATCACTTTCTGAGACATTCCATGAATCAGAAGAACAAATCTGAAAATAAAAAATGTTGGAATTGTCTGAGCCATGGACAACTAAGCAAGCACTGGTAATATACACAAGTATGTACTAAGACCTAGACTGCTTGTTTTGTGATTTTGTATTTTTGCAGTCCCCATTCAGTTGTCTCTGATGAAAGACTTTGAGAGATACCTTCCTTTGTTTTCAAGCACTGAGAACTTTAACTGTGATGTGGTTTGAGGTTTTTACCATCCTTTTTTTTTTTTTCTTTATTTTTCTGGTTTGGTAACTAGAAACTTTGGGGTTTTGCCATTGCACTTGATGGATCTTCCTCAGAGCCAGGAACCCTAGGAGGGCATTGCATCTGAGTTCTTTTTGAGTCCTCTGCTGGTTTTTGACAGAAGTTTTACCAAACTTAGAGATGTCTTGAGTGAAATGTTTCAGGGTCAGTTCATTGGCATTTTTTAATGAAAGTTTTCCAACAGTTAAAAACTAGCCTGGTTTGCAGGGAAAGAAAAAGCAGCTGTAATATATAATGAAACAAATGGAAAAAAAAATAAGTTGATAGCAATGAATAAATGAATATAAATGAGAAGTTAGGAATTGAAGACATTTGTAAAGGAAGCAGAAGAACACAAGGAAAAACCTATGGCTATTGGAATTAATGACTTTAAAAAGTTTTTCAAAGAGGAAAAAATCCTAATAATGGTATTAGCTAGTTATTATTTGGAAAAGGCAGAAATGTGTGTAATAATGCAAGAAAAACAAAGACAGTCAATAAACTTTTCTGCTACATATTTAACCAGCTGCTTTTATGAATTCAGTGCTAACCTGCCAACCCTTTTTAGCTAAGGTAACTGGTTTCCCAGCTAAAGGGTGTTCAGTGATCTCATCTGGCTGGATTGAGGAGGCACAGAAGAGAGCACTACCAGGGAAATTATTGATTAAGCAGAAGTAGGTAGGGATTAGCAGCAGCAAAGGAGTTGTAAGCTGTTAAATAATTGAGGAAAAAAAATAATTAGATGAATATTTTGGATTTGCAAGGATTAATTTTTAACAGATGTTCAGTTGTGCCTACAGAAATTCCTCCTGAAACTGCTGAATTGCTGCTGTCCCTTCAAACCCCCAGGACTACTTAGTAGTCCTCACCCTGGAAAGCAAAGTCCTTTGCCTTTTCTGGGTTCCCCAAGACTGATATTCTTCTCTTGCAACCCTTTTTGTTCAGTTAACAGTAGTCCCATTTATTTCTTCCTTATTGTCTTGCTACCTTTCTCAAGCAGGGCTTGTTAGAGGTTAATGTGTAAAACTCATGGTTAGTGGAGATCCAGAATGCTCCTCCTGGTTCTTTGTGGGGAAAAAAACACCCTACAAAAATCAATGTTAGCCATATGGTGATGCTGAAGCTGAAATACCCTGTTTCAACAATTAAACAATTAATGAAGATGTGCAGAAGCTGCTAACCTTGGACCTTTTAAAATCAGCATTTCTTTATGGTAGGTGTCCAAATGTTATAGAAAAACTGTCTGAGGAGCTCAGTGGACCATTGCCATTGCTTTTCAATAAAACTGAAAGAGCCAAATTCCAGAAGATGAAAGGAAATCTATTGATGAGCCATTACTTTGAAAGGGTGAAAGAGGTTACAATGGTAATTATAGGCCTGTCAGACTTACATCCATCTTAGGCAAAATAATGGCATAGCTGATATAGGACTCAATGATACAGAATGAAATAAGAGTAATAATAATTGTTGGAGTTGGGGAACACAGATATTTTAAAGCTGATATGACATCATTTTGATAAGATTACAGTTTGGGTTGATAGATACAAGAGAGCTGTTGATATAGGGAGGCTTTTTTATGGCAAAGGAGGACTTAGGGTGGCAAAGAATTTTGATTAAGCAGCTAGAACAATACGAAGTCATCCCAGCACATGCCACATGAATGAAGAATGGCAAAATGAGTGATGAGCAATCATCAAGCAGGCACAGGTGTCCCAGTCTTAATCAGCGATGGCCACACAGTGTTTAAGGTCTTGTCAGAGGCCTGGAATAAGCAACATCATGCAATATGCAGATGATGCAAAGACTGAGAGATCTGAACATAAAGAGCTCAGATCAATAGTACTCAGAACAACACAGGCTGTTGGTAAATAGGCTGTGAGAAAAACATATTTGGCTAGGAAACAAAGATATGGGGGAATGCTTATAGGGTAACAGACTTTGCAAAGTAGGAAGGTGAAATGATTGGCTGCTAGTATGTAGTGGACAGTATGACTTCTATAGTCATTACATGCTTAAACAGGAACAATGAGTTGAAGTAAAGCATCTGCTTTTACCTCAGTAGGTGTTTGTAAGTTCCATTATTTTTTGAATAGTTATTCTCGGTGACCACAAAGTTTCTTTTCATCTTACAATCTGGTGTTGTTAGTGTTAAACATGGATACTCTTGTTTCTATTATTTTGGTGCTAGGAGTCAAGTTTTGCTTATTTAACTGTGCTGTTTACTTGATAGTTGGAACAAGTCTCAAGGCTACTATAAGAGACAATGGAAGACTGTGATGCACTTACCCTGATTAATTTTATGTGAGCAGATGTCACCCTATAGTAGCTTTAATTTGCACAAAGAAAAAATTGTATTTTTTTGCTTATTGCACTTTCTTTGAATCACAGATAATTCTGTATTTATGTGAGACAAGATCAGAATGCTCTTTATTTCCATATTCTCAAAAGTACTTCAAGGATATTTTGCAGGCATGTAATAGATGTAGGTCTACAGTTCCACCAGTCTTTGTGATGATTATGTCAAGTTCCTCTTAGTAATTTATAAATGCTGTTTTGTAAAAATGTGAACTTCAAAAAAAAATTTACTAGTACCTCTGTGCTATTAGTATACTGGATAATTTTAGCCATTCCATTTCATATTTCTCCCTTATTTTCTCCATCTAAAACCTTTCCTCCTTTGTAAAAAGTGTTGAGATCTCCTGGTGAGAAGATGGTCTCTGTTCAACAACATTGCAAACAGAAATATGTTACCCGATGCTGTAGTATCAGTTATTAAAGTGTTTGCACTGTAGACAACCTCTAAAGACATGCTACTTCCAGGATTCTAGGAGTACTGAGGATATAAGCAAGAGTTTCTGGAGGTTAAAAACCCCAGTGAGTACATCAAACAACTTTGGAGATCTGTTATTTGTAAATATTTTGTCTGCACAAATTGCTGATCTTTTTGTTCAGCTCCATGTTTTTGTTGTCGGGTAATAGTCCGTAGCAAAACTGCATTCCCTCTCAGTGGAGCTGAATTCTGTTCCTTATTTTAATCAGTTAAGATAAGTAGATGTAAAATCAATAAAACTAGCTCTATTTTATGGGACCTTCAGTATTTATCTATCTTTTCAAATATTTAATGGATATAGTGGATGTCTGTATTATATTTGTGCTGTCAAAGTCTGTAAGGGAAGTAGTCAAACATTATAAATTTCAATTTGTTTATGACTGTTTCAGTGTTTTCTCTGTTTATCAGTATTTTTGTTCATTTTGCACTTATTTCTATGAATATCTAAAATTTTTGCTCTCTGTTATGAAGAATTGTTTCCTATTGTTGTTTATTGTTTGGCAGTTCAGTTTAGAGGTACAACACTGTAGAGTGGCACATTTCTTTCTTTTCTCTTCTACTCATTAGCAGGGAGTCTTTAATCTCTTCTTTCTCTGCTTTTCTTAATAATCACAATATCTCACTTTCCCAGTGGGACTCAGCCTAAGATTGAGTAGAAAATTAGACTCGCATCAGGCAGGCAGAGCTTATAATAATACTGAAGAAGTAATATAACATAAAAAATTAGACATTTCTGCTCCACATACGGTTTTAATTATAGTAGCTTTTGGAGTCTAATTCCAAAAATACACTAATGCATTGAACTCAGGTTGAAAAATCTGCTTTATCTTTTAGAAATATTCCAGTACGAACATGTTTTAAATAATCTACTGTGTTTAAAAGTGTAGTAGGAACTGTTTATTGAATCAGAGTCCATGAGACTCCTTATTAATGTGATTTTTTAAATCTCTTATCCATCTTTGTGTTTCTATTTAGACCATAATGGCAAAATTGAGAAAAAAAAAAATTTTGAGTATTATAGCTATTTATTTGACCACCAAACTGATCATCAAATGAATCTTATTGTAGTCATTGAAGAAATGTTTTATTTTTTTCTTAATTCTTTTATTGTATTGGATTTTTTGGTTTAGCAAATATTAGTACAAATCTAAAATCCCATAGTAAATATTTTCTCTGAAGTGTAATCGACTATATTTTCTTATACATTTGTATGACCATTTAGTTTCTAGAATATCATCTTGATTCACCGCCAGGTTTAGTATAACTTTGGAATTAAAACAGATCTTTAACCACATGTCATTTTGATTTACTTCTATTGCATGGTTGAAGTATTCACACAGATTTGTCTTTTAACTGAGTGTAGTCAAAATATGAAACAAAAAATATTTCAGTCAATTATGAAGATGATTAAACACTATTGGTTATTTTGAAATTGTTTTATTTTTATCTGTGAAATAATACATACTATAGGTTCTGTAAGATATATTTTTTTTTTCTCCAAGAGCCTTTGACAGTAAGCTGCCAAACGTAAGATGATTGCTAAAGCTTTGCAGGCAGTGGGGTGGGTGCTGCCATGGACACGCAGGGCACTGGTCCTCAACCTGCAGCTGGAAGGGCCCTGCAGCTCATGCTGAGGGGAGCTGGGGCTCAGGGCATTTCAACAGGTGTGGTCTGGCTGCACATTCCTTACAAAGTCAATCTGTACACCCTTGTAAAAGCAGAGAGTCCTGAGACATATAGACAGGCAACTGGCCAACACTGGAGATCAGTCAGGTTCAAATTTACATGAAGTCCATTAAAAATGTCCTTTTTCTTCATTACGATTTTGATCAGGTCCAATGATGTTGACATGGTTAGAAGACATTTATACCTTACAAGCAACCTAAAGCCTGCACTTGAGGAGTTAAATACTTTTACTGGTTGAAGATTTTGCCAAAGCTTTCTTGAGTGAACAGAGTTTACATATGAACAGAGTTTACATATATGAATATCTTGCTAGCCCTGCGTCACAGTGGTTTTTCTTCAGGCACACCAAAAATTTGCAGAAAACCCTCAGCTGAGCTTGTCTGTCCCTGCATCCTAGGTTAGTCCCTGTAACCACCATGTCATTCCCACTGTTGGTCTGGATCTAATCTTGATATGAGATATGGGATTTTTTTTCATACACTGGCTGGCTCAATTGAATACATAGATGAGACATGTTTAGACTTAAATCCATCTCTGAGATTAGCAACAAAACATAAGACCACGTCTGCTATTTGGATATGCCCTTTCACTAATCAAGAATAGATATCGTAACAGAATGAGATCCATATCTAACACATGCAGAATTGAAGTATAGCTCATTTAAAAAGATAGTATTTTAACACTGTCCTAGCTAATGCTGTCCTAGTTATCTGCTGTTACATATTTTCAATATTAAGTATTGGGAAAATGACAGGACTGGGTGATCTCTGGTCTTTGGAACAGATAATTCTGAGTATACACATGTTACTCTGACAAAATTCTGGCCTCATTAAGAATAACAGTGAAAATCTTCCATTTTTCTCTACTAGAAAGGCTCTACATGATTGCTGCCCTTACTTGCTGGCGAACTTTTAAACAGTCATGATTTTTCTTCTTTTTGGAGGGCAGGGGTGAAAGCTGTCTGATTGATTGCTTGTCTGCTAACCCTCCCCAGTAGCTTTTGAACCAGCTGTTCAGCTACATCTAAGTTGGAATTTGCAAGAAATTTTATGAAAACCCAAAGCTGGACAGAAGCAAGAAAATGAAACGTTTTTTCTCCTTGTGCTCTGAGGGAAAGGCAGGAACTACTCAGCTGTTATATATTGCTTGGTTGCCAGCATGAAAATAACTTTCTAACCACTATATACATGCTACTTGTTGGCCAGTGGAAAAGTCACAGTGATGCTTAGAAGATGATATAGAGCAGAGTGGGGTAAGGGAAGGGGTGAGACAGGAGATGACCTTATGGAAATATAGGAGAAGAAAAAACACACATCCATAAGAAAACCTGGTTCATCAATCTTCTTCAAGCTCAAAAGCTAACAATGTTAATATTGTAACAATAAAACTGTTTGAATTATAATTGCACACTTCTTGATAATGCAAAATAAAAATATATGTCTGTGAACAGGTCACTGTGTGAAGGAGGAATGCGGTTCAAAACTTTGCCATTTTAGACTACAGAAGAAAAGTTAGTGAAGTTAACTTCAAGAGAAGTGACTGCAGGATTTTGGGGACAGGGCAGGTGAGAATCTGTACACTAACACCATAATGCACTCTGAACTTAAGACTGCTGTATAATTCAGACCTCTCTTTTAAAAATTGTTTCTTATTAATGGAGCTCTTCACATGTTTCTGCTGCAGAGTTTATGATACTTTGCTATAAAGTACTTTGTGTGTGTCTGTGTGTAAAAAGATCTTTGCATAAAAATATAAGAAGACATGAATTTTCTATTTACCATTTATTGAAATCTGGGTAGGATAGCTGGAGTAGAATGTTTTTCCTAAGTGGTTGTATAATGTCTCACTGGTCTCTGAGATTATATAGTCTGTTCTTGGAAGTCTCATTCACAAGCAAATGCCAGGATCATAATGAATAGGTGGAAGGACCTGTTGTTTTGACAACTGATCTGACTTTTATATCTTTCAAAATCGGATATGCATTTCCATGCTTTCCTTGTAATGTCAAAATAGTGACACAGATTTATTCCAAATTTAAATGAGTAGCATCTTTAGTAAACAACCTTTATGTCATATCCCCAGTATGAAAAAATGCAAAATGTCTGGATCATGATGTCTTGGAAATGAAAGAAGAAGTAAGGGATTGTAATAAAAGTAGTGGCATGAGTAGTCAGTGTAATATATAAAATATAATACAGACAGAATTTCTTCAGGTAATTCACAGATAATGTTCTGGTGTAATCTTGTGTGGGAGAAATTTTATCTTCTCTAAAACTGACAATTTCAGTGTAATATTTTAGAATTTGAAATTTTCTGTTTTCCAAGGCTATTGTAAACTAGAAAGTGGTAAGGATTCCTGTGGTAAAGTTAACTGGAACTGTCTGTGAGAAACAGCAAACTTTTATTGGTGACTACAGTTGATGTAGCAGGAAGAAAGTTTGCAATTCATACATATTGAGATGAACAAAGATCTATATCAGACTGGAAGTGAACTGGGGCAGATTAATGAGGTCCCTGAGCAGCCAGGCAGGGACGTCAAACTCTCCCATGTGCTGCTGCTCTCACACTCTTCAGAGCCTGGGGTTTGCAGATGCGCTGAGCAGTGGCCCAGCTCTGCTCCCATTGTACCACATGATAAAACTTCTAGTTGAAGCGAAGTTAGACCAAGACTGAGCATATCTGAAAATCCATTCAAAATGTTCATCAGTGGTTATCCTGGAATGTCGATAATGAAAAATCTTTGCTGCTAAGGGTATAAAACGTATTCCTCAAGACATTTCTAGTTGTTGTTCTCCACCAGTTCAGCATATAAATATGCTTATTTTAATAAAACAGTCTTGTTTAGTACTTTAAATTCAACACAGTAAAATGTGAGATGTATTGTTCTGTCTGCATTAGCTAGTAAAAGTGCATGCACATCATAGATAAATAAATAAAATATTAATTATTTTTAAATACGTGCAATTTTCCACCTGGGGACATAAGGACAGAAAAATGCTAGTCATGTAGCTTAATGCACTAATAGAAAGGCACTCTGGTACCACACTGACAGGAAAAAGTATAAAAACCTGATTAGAATATTTATAACTGCTAGCTTGTAAACAATTCAGACAAAGGAATACCTCTTTAGGTTTTCGTAATGTATTGTATACATTTACAGTACCATATAAATGATTATTACTTAGAATATATTCCTTAAAATATTATTATACTTGTTAGTGTACAATATATGGCACAGCTATGGATTAATTGTTGTGGTCTTTTTCTTTTTTTTCTCCTCCCACCCCCCACTGGCTGTGTAACTGACTCCATGGCTATCTATTATTAAAGATGTAAGAGAGAATCATTTTGATTTTCTTACAAAACCACAGCTATCCTAGTAGAAATATAGCCTTACATTTATCCTCTGAATTCAACCTACTGTTAGAAGAATGTTTATTCCTATGCATTTTTCTATGCTACTGCATAGAATAATGTGATAATGATGGTGTACCTCGAAATGGAGCCTCAATCCTTCAATAAATCTGCTTTTTGGCAAAACATTGTCATTTAATTTCAAGTGCATGTGTCTGGTAGCTTTCGGTTCATTTCAGTTCAAGTTTGTTAGAGACAATTACACAGTTTGGAGGTCTGAGGGTTTCAAAGGTCACCATTTCATGATCACAGTCTGTTCTTTTAAAGGGACAAAGTAAATCATAGGACTGTTTCCAAATCATTCTGATTTTGTGTTACTTTTAGTGTTAATCCTAAGACCTTTTACATATTTTTGAAAACTGGGGGCAGGGAGCTTGCAGGAAATGCAGGGATGGCTAGGCTTTCTTTGCAGAGGTGGTTGTTTTTTACCCATTTAGAGTGATTCCTCACGTCTTGTCACATTACAAGTGTGATTCTCTTTTGCGTTGGGAAGGAGTCAGCTACGGAGCAATCCAGTGAGAAAAATTAGAGTTAACTATGTCTATGGGCCAAACTATGTCTTGGCACCAGAAGAACACCATCCTTCTGTTAATTAGTAGGTAGGTCATAACTCACTTCTCCCTGGTTTTGTGGGGCTGAGCACTAGTAGAAAATGTAAGGTATTAAGATGTATTAAGCAGCCTATTACACATTGCTGCATTCTGGATGAAAATTGTCTGGACCAGCTGAGGTCCATCAGCATTTTGTTTGTATAAAAATCTCTTAAGACAATGTCATTTGTATGTTAATTTTCTTTCTGTGTCCCGCAGAATCCAACAGGTGTGATTCTGTGTAAGAATGAAAAGCTTCTGGTTTGTCATCCCATCTTAGCTCTGTAGGTTCACACCTGCAAACACCTCATCGTAACTAATGGTATTCAAAACTGTCAGTAGACCTCATAATAATGGGCTGTTTATTTTCTACTTGTAGCCTTGAAGAAACCCGTCCCTTGAGCAATATGCTACTCATTATCCTAACAGGTAAGGGGGCTAAACAGTTTTGTTGCCACCTTAATCAGTAAAGTTTATTTTGGGATTTGCTGGGAGGTATTTAAGAGTTTTCCAACAGGTAATAGTTTCTTGAGCAAGGGATAGATTATGTATAAATAAGGTTGGCATTTTGCCCTTTTGAAAGAAGGCCATAACATTAACAAGATTAAAAATCTAATAAACATTAAAAGTCGGTATGGAGTCAGTACACACAAGACAATATGTCACACCTTTAGGTCTTGTCCACATAAAAAAGATGCATCTGTTTAATTGAACTCACATTTAAATAAATCAATTTAGTTACAATCCTGAAGCCCTCATATAGCTACTCCTAAATTGTTTTACAAAAGGCTTATATTGATTTACCTTAAGTAGATTTCTTACTGAGTTAAGCTAAATCACAAGAAACCTGTTGCAGAGCAGTTTTAGAGTGTTCACATGGGTATGTACTATTTAATTACATGGATCTGTAAAATAATCTTGGTGAGAAGGATGCAATTTTTGTGTTCAGACTTGTTTAGAGTAACTGCCAAGTCTCATGTGCGTTTACTTTCTTTTGGCTTTGAATGTCAAAAATTTCTTTTTATTGATGCAATGAAAATGTTTGTTGTCTTAACCTCTGTACCTGAACTCTTTCTGATGTTTTACCCCCTTTGCTACTGATCTGTGTTATGATGTGCGCAAGTCATACAATCAATATTTTGCAGTGTCCATTATGAACAAAACAAAAACCTCCAACAATATGAAAGTTTCTTAGTGGTCAGATTAGTATGTCAGGATCATAACATAAGCACAATCCTCAGTCTCCATTACGTGATATTTTGACTCTAAAACATGCTAGGAAACCAAGAGAAATACACATGTACAGCAAAAAAAAAAAATAGGTTGCATATTTTAAAGCCAAAACCTTTCTTCCTTAATCCACAGCAATGAATTTTCTTCCTCATTTTGTTTTATTGTTCAAGGTTGTGTCCACTAAACTTGTACTATATTTCTGAATAGCTTCTGGCTAAGTTTTCCACCTTGACAAGGAAAGCTGTTTCTTTCACATGATGAAATAATAAGAACTAAAATGAAGAATACTATGTCAACAAATTTTTTTTTTAGCACTAATTCCTCTGTAGACCTGAGGAGTCCTCCTTGAGAAAACATTTGCTGAAGTCGGTATGTTTCTATGAACAGTTTTCATTGATTGAAAAAAACAAAACAAAACGAAAAAACCAAACCAAACAACTCATTTTGCAAGGTTAATTTTATTTGCTTTTGAATTGGTAGGGCTACAACATAATTTTAAGAGAATTTGGAAAGTTTTTTTATTAGGATTTTGGTGTTACTGGTTGTAAGCTTCTGGTAGATGCTTCTGAATTCTGAAATTCAAAGGCAGCATATCTTGAAGGGTGGTAGAGACTGTATTATTTGGAACCATTTCTAACTTCTCAAAGGACAGAATTGAAAAAGGTGAGCAGACCTGTAGCAGTTCAGTCATGTTTTTAAATCTCCACTTGGTAAAGTGCGTTCTTCTATTGAAGAAAAGGACATTAAAACTGAGATTATAAAATTCAGGCCCTGGGCAAACGTAATGATGATCTGCCTTTTTTTTTTTTATTATACATAGATACAAGAAGCTATATTAAAAAAATGCATGAGACATACAGTTCATAGAAAAATTAAAGAAGTGAGTACAAATCATTATTCTAGGATGTTAAAGTAGCATATGAAGTAGTAGGTGGCAAAAGGAACAGCAATGATCAATACATTTTGCTGCTGAAGTGAACAAAATAGCAAAGAGACAGCAGGGCCACTGAAAGGATGAAACTGACATAACAGAGGGTCAAAATGAATTCTTCACCCTAATGATTATGAACTGTGGAGGTGGTAACATTCCAGGAACAAAGAGTGAATTTGCTCACGTTTTTTTCCCCTTCCTTCCTAGCACATGAAACATTAAAAGTCTTTATCGCTTTATGAGAGCAGATGATAATAAGGCAATTAGAATGATCAAAAGCTGACAAAGAAACAGGCTCAGAAGAATCATGTATTAGGATTAAAAAATTCTTAGCAGTAGAAGAAGAAAGGTCTTCTGCCAAGAGGACTAAGAGATATAATCAGTAGTAGGTGAGAGAAAGATGTTTTTACAGAGTAGTGGGAACTAAGGGATTGCATTAATTTTTCTTAGGAAGATCTAGAAAATACTCATAAAACTACAGGATATTCAGACACAAAACATGTCACCCACTGAGGGCGTCTGTTGGCACCGATTCATAAAGAGGACACTGAGACTGATAAATGTGTTTAGCTTGAACATTACTAAATGAGTAGGTAACAGTGAAAGAGCTACGTGGCAGAATTTCTTGAGGTTTTAGAAAAATCTTTGATACAAAGATGGGTTTACATTATATAAGCCAAACCTGTCAAAACAGAATGAAGAGTAGCATGGGCTAAACAGGTAGCCAGTAATAAAGAACAACACAAATAGAAAATGCTAATAATCTGCTTATGATCTTTATAGTTACATTGATGGGATTACCAGAAACCATGTTTATTGGTTGGTGATAGAAGTAATAGAGGATCTGCAGCAATATCTCAGATTTTGAAAAAGAAGCATTACCTTAATAGAGAATTACAAATGACACAGTTTGATATCTGATCCGTCTGTGTGCTGGTGATTCACACACTTGCTGGCATTTCCGGCGCATCTTGTAGCATTTCACAAGCAGCTTAGAAAGTATTGGTCATGGTGAATGGAAGGAGCTGCAAAGGAAGTGTCTGTTGGAATCTGGAATAGTTAGGATTAACAGTACAAACAAGCACAGCTAAACAGATATAAATTGAATTCCCTCACTTACTCCAGCTCTCTCTTTTTATATGCTACTGTCTCAAGATGAATCATATTCTCCTGGAACAGTCTTATTACTTCATTAAAGTATTTCCAGTCTGTCTAAAACTATACAGAATGGCATCACATCCAAAAAGTATTATCTACTTGTTGGAGAGAAGTGAAGGTAACATTACTGTGATTCATTTTTAGTGCTGGATAATACTTGGAGATTCATCATGAATACATTTATTACTGTGGTGGAATAAACCATGCTGTGCAAAGACCTTCTTGAAGAATAGTGTTACTTGTAGGGTACAGTACATTACCACTCTGCTGCTACACTTAAGACTCAGTTGACACTTCCATTATCCTCTCCTGATTTATTGCTAGTGTTCATATTACAGAAGCATCTAGAAGTCCCAGCTGAGATCATGCCTGCATTGCTCTGCGGAGCTTTTACTCTGAGTGGGCAAGATACAAAAAGTGGGAGGGGAAACAAAAAGATGAAGTGACTTGCCCAAGACGGAGAACCTATTCACTTAGGAGGTGAGAAATGAGAGGGGTCTGGTCTGAAAGCTGTGTAAACACGAGTCAAGACCTGAACTTGCAGAAATTTTCTTTCAGTCTCAGTGGGCTTGTTAGCTCAGCTCTCCGATAATACAATCACACAGTTTTCAGCTAAGGATGATTCTGCCAGCAAACAGAATGAGTTTGCACCTACTTATTTTATTACTAATAGCCATATTTTCACTGACAGTACCCAGTTTAGAATCTAGTTCATAATTCTCATTCCAGCCAACTTGTCACCATATTACACACCCCATTCGGATGGATTTTTATGTCACATATTGTAGCCAATTTATTCCAACTGGATATTTGCTTAAAAACAAGGCCTTTTAGTTTTAAAATATTTATGTAGATGAGGTGGCTGTTTACAAAGAAATATGGCTCACCTAGTCGATTTATAATAATCATTGTTTACAATGGGATTTGACTGATATGGGGAAAAGTACTAAACAGGCTGCTCAGTAAAAAAAATAGGATTCTGCAAATACAATACTGCAATTTTTCTTTGGCTGATTGCAAAACATGTTAGCTAATGCTCTCTAGTTTAGTTTTTATATTAATCAAAGGTATATTAATAAGTATCTATTTTAATATATATGCCTATAGAAGGCTTTTATCCTTATATGAAATCATAATGCATAAATATGCTCCATAGTCTTTCCAGAGATGCAAGGGATAATCAGTCTTAGAGCTTGCAATGAATGTAAGTATCGATTTGCTAATATGAAGTAATTTGTGTGATCTAAATACGGTGCATACAATGTGTGCAAATTGATTCCAGTTAATAATTTTTGACTGTTCTCCTAAATCTGGGTAAGTGAAAGCCCTGGCTTTCTCTGCTTGAATTTCTTGGTGTCTTTCAAAGAATTGATTTTTCTTTAAATCTTTGGGCCCTGATCCAGTATAGCACTTGGTGGTCGTCTTAGATTTAACCACGTGAGCATCCATAATGACTTTTAACAGAAGAAAACTGCATGCTTAAATTTAAATGTGTTGCTGTATTTTTCTGGATGAAGGTCTAAGCTTGCGTCTGATTTGATTTTCATTTGATAGTAATAATTGGGCAAAAAATACCATCAAATAAGTTCACATTAGGTGATACTGCATTAGTTTAAAAACAGAGCAAAATAGAATTAAATTAATCTATTGTACAGCACACATTTACTACACTATTAATGAAAGGTTTAACAGGATTAATTAATCTGAACAGCTCATAAAGTTATTGCTAAATAGTTTTAATGGGGAATACATCTCATTAATTTTAAATTTATCAACCTGAAAACAAAAGATAAATGTATACATTTTTAAGGAATGCTACCAGCTAATACATGCCTGTAAATTCTAGGAAATATATTAAATAGATTTATTAAGCCTTTTTAAATAGAATGGTCATATCTGAAGCATATGTGGATAGTGTGACATAAAAAGGCAGGCATTTAGATGGAATAAATTCAGGCATTATTTGAAGAAATGTTGGAAGTCATTATCAGCTGCAGTACCTTAGTATCCTGACCACAACGCAAATTGACTTTGCAAATCATAGTTTGCCTGTCTAAAGTCTGCACTGCAACTGAATTTGAGTAATGGAGTACCTCTCTATTATGAGTTTCAGTCTACTCTTTTCTGTTCTATTGGCTTTAAAACAAATCAATTATCCTTGAACTGTCTGAATTTCGATAATATATTGAATAGCAAGTTACCTACTGTTTTCTTCTATACTGTGATCAGATAAATCATAACTCCACGAAAAGCTTTAAAAGTACAAACACATCTAAGATAAGGCCTTATGCAGCTGTGTGACCATATGATTACTCACATCACTTTTTCTTCTTTTCTTTTTTTTTTTGAATGCATATTTGTGTGAAGATAAATGTGTTCATTTGAATGTTTATGGAATGTGACTGAAATAAGTCACAAATGCATAATGATGCATATATACCAGAATTTGGATTTGCAAACGCTACTACTTAATGGTGGTAGTGCAGTTTAATTTGTGATCCTATATGAAGAAATTGTTCCATGTATATACCTTTAGTATCGCCTCAAGAAACACAAAAATAATAGTGTTTCCATAGATTTTTTTTTATCCCCTTAATTCTATAGAAACCAATAAGATTATGATGTTTTAGTGCATGTACAAATTATATAAAATAGGAAACTGATTAATGGGAGCCTATATTGAGTGGAATCATAGTCCTTCCTAATTGTGATGCTGTTACATGATGATTCAGGACAAATAAATGCATGCAGGTGAATACATTCAGACAAAAGACATCAGAAAAGCACTGTGCGTTAGCATCCGTCATCTCCTGCCTCTCAGGAGATGACCATCTGAGAACCACTGCAGAGGTTAACATGTTGGCAAGAATGGTTCTGATTTTCAAACGGAGAAGCATTAATAGAAACAGAAATTCTGAAAGGATGTCACTTAATTAGTATGTGGAAAGGGACAGAAATTAATGTGTGCTTTTAATAATTGATTGTCACTGCATAATAACATTCATATTAAATCTTCCTTATGTTAGATGCAGAGCATTATTATTTTTTTTTCCTCATATTGATATGTGCATACAGTACTATGAGGAAAGATTTTTATCTCTTTCAAAAGAAGAATCAAGATCAGGATATGATAACAATTTACTCTGTATATAATACAGTTGGAAGAGGGTATCAGATTCAGTTTGTCTGTTGCTTCCCACTAAGAGTCTCTCTTCTCTTACCATACACTGAACACAGACTGATTGTGGTCTCCTCTAGTCCCCTTTGAAGTCTCCTACGTTCTGCAGGCTCATGTAGGTTGGACCGGCAAGGACCACTTGGATGCAGATGTACAGTGCAACTGTCTATCTATGCATCACTGTTTTTTTCTTTCACACTATTACAAAGAGATCCTGTTTCACTTTCTGCCAGCTGACATAACTGTGCCTATACAAATTAGGTATTTTTTTTTCTTAAAGTAGTTAGTTTGGTAGAAAATACTGTATCTCTGTTAGGACCATTTGATACAGGAATATAATATTAATAACAAATCCATATGTAATATCCATAATTAATAAGGATAACACAAGATGTATCAAAGGATTCGTATGTCCAGATTTTTAGTTAACTTTTTGAACGTGAAGATTTGGAGCAGATTTTCTCTTCAGTACTTAGTACTTCTCAAATTTACCTGTGTTACCCTAAGATACTCCTTTTTCCATGACTTTGGAAGTTAAATACATGTGTGAGTGGGAAGGAAGGAGGAAAGGAACAAAAAATTTAAATGAGTAGTTTGGTAAAGTGTCACTGAACTTTCTTTCCTGATAGGTATTTCTGGTTTAGGGTTGCAGTAAGTTTTTGTTAAAAGTGTTTTGATAACAATGGGAATATCCTTAATATACCAATTAATGCTTTGCAACATCCTTTGTTTTCTCTTGTTTTTGCAAAATGTTGCATTATAAAGCTTCATAAAATGAACAAATGCAGCTAATTATTGCCTTTTCATTAACTGCACTTAATCTACTGTTTTAAAAATCTAAAACTAATCCTAAAGAGAATTACATGAGGATCCAATGGGATTAACATTATACTTGATTATGTTTAAGAGTTTTTCTATACAATTACATTGGAACTGTGCTCATATAATTGTGTGATGAACACTTGGATTATTTAGAGCAGTGTCTGCCCATTTTTCTTCCTAGAGGACAAACACTCCATTGCTCTTCCAGCAGAGAACATGCTTTTTTGCTCGTAATAGCTGCTAACCTGGACATACATGCTCACCTCTAAAAATAATTATAACTGGGAACAGCACACAAATACTAAAAGGAATGTTGTGTGTGTAAAGATTCTGAGAAGCAAGGGTTAAGCGAGGTGTGGGAGAAGGGCAGGGTGCCTGGCTGAGGTCCTCCCTGGGCTGTCACCTGGGGATGCACCTCAGCAGCAGGCTGTGTGGTAACTTGGTGATCTGTTCCAGGAGCTCCTGCCAACAGATCAAGAAGCTTCATTTGCACTCGGGCTCTCTAGAGGCAGGTATGTGTGTTCTCTGACTGTTCGCTTCTCCTCCAGTACCTCTGCAGTCGTCTGGCACAAGAAGCCTTGAGGTTCACTCGGCCCACTGCAGCAGCTTCTCAGAAGAGTGAAGCTATTGAAATAATGTTTCATTTTCTCAATTTTGTTTAGCTCAGTAAATTCAAAGAGCATTTTAATGCAAAGCCTGAAGGGAAGGTGGTTTTGTCAATATGAGGCTTTTCACCTCACCTTGAGCTCTTGGTTTGCCATTTTCAAGTATAAAATGTCAGGTGCATGTTTCAAGGGTTTTTGTCTTTTAAGTGACAGTATATTTCTTATCCATGAAAAATAAGACTGTGTTATTTCTGCTTTTATTTCCTGTTGTGTATTAGAGCCAGAACACAACACTTGGAACTCTTGCAAAGCATGAACTTTGGGTAATCTGAAAATGTGGCTTGGTACTTTTAATCTTTATTCATAGATATGGTACAGCAGAAAATATCGGTGGTCTTTAAGATCAAAGAAAGTTACTGATCTATCTAGAAGAAATTCTGACAAGCTTCTTTGACATTCACCTTATTCCTTCAAGAATAACAGAACATTTTTAATGTGGAAGAATGTGACATGAAGAGCTTAGCCTAAACTCTCAGTCCTGGCCATGGTTAATCTCTTTTTCTAAAAAGTACTAATGTTTTGGACACCACACAAAGTTCCTATGGTAGAAGGGCTTGCATTAATGCACTTAAGATGAAAGACAGGTCATCCTAAGCAGGTTTATCAAAGAGAAATAGCTGTAACATACATGTTTCACAAACATAAGGAAGAGGGCTACCACCTTATCTAATTTCATTGTGTTGCGGGTTCTGAAATATTTAGCTTTATTTTAGAGGGTGAGAAAGATCTCTTCAGAGCTCACGATTCCCTTATTTTTCTTGATTAAACACTGTAGTGGATTTTTTTGGGTGTGTGTGTGTTTTGTTCAGTTTTTTTTGTTTTTGTTTGTTTGTTTTAGCCTGGGAGCTCTTCAGGTTTGCATCATTCTTAAAGTTCCGCTGCACTTGACTGTAACATCAGCCATGAGCTTAGCAATTTATCTCCTTCATGGAGAAAACGTTTGGTAAAGCATTTGGAAGCTTTAATTTTACAGTAGCTATAGCGTCCTGTGCTGTTAATTACAAAGCCTTAACGGAATGACAATGTAATTGTCGCATGCAGCTTCATAGAGGTGTGGGAGAAAGTGAAATGGAGTTGCTCACCTGAGATCAAGTTTGTAATTATTTATTTCAGTCAGAAACAAAAAAGTGTTGTGCGTACCCCTCACACCCTTCACCAATGCTTGCTAAAGTAAGAATCAAATAAAATTTGTTACACATAAATATAGTTGTAAATCTTAAAACAAAGTCTAGTTGTTCACCATGTACAATAACCAAGATTTACTAAACTCAAATCTAGCATGTTATTTTCATGTAGCTGAAGGATGAGATGAATCTCTGAAGGTCACTTATGTGCAGCAGCAGTGCTTCATAGACAGCTGTGTAAGAACTACTGTTGAGAACCTGACACAAGTACTTGGAAAGTGTAATCAGTACATAAAATCATTGCATGTGGATAAATAATACCAATTTTATTTTATCTCACTTCAAAGGACTTTCTTAGCTCAATAATATCCTATTTTTTCAAGCTGCTGTCTTTAAATTTGAAGTTTCATCTCTGTGTCTCAACTTCTCTTTGTGATTGGAAGAACTCTGGGGAAGAGACTGCCTTCATTTTGAGAGTGTTCCATACTTGTTAAGTATTCACAAGTATAATGTTAATATCTACAGTGTATTGCTTTGCACTATTATTGCCAGCATCTGGGAAACATGAAGAATGTTTTACTGATCATCTTCTCTTTAATATCAAGAACAATTCATTGGTACATTTACAACTCCCTGTGCAGATTATGGAGAGGGGAAAAAGTGTTTTTCCTAAAGCTGTGATGGTTGAAGCTCAACCAGCTTTACTTAAAGATATTACATTAGAAAAACTACTTTTATATCTAGGACTGAGCTGTTCTTGGTTTTGAAAAGAGATTATATCTCTGAAATGTTTTCCAGCTCCTAAATGTGTTTATTTTTTTCCTGTCACAGAGGTGAGAAACCAAAGAAGCCTATTTGTAAAGCACTCAGGACACAAAACTGCATTTTTATGCTGATAATTAAAGTTCTTCCTCTTGAGAATCTTTAACAACAGTATGAACACACAAAATACAATGATCATCTGGTAGAAAAGGAGGAAAAGTATTGAATCTACCAGTAGTTTCTAACATATTAGGGCATCTATTTAATTTATTTAATCAGCTGAAGCCTAAATAACCAGGAAACATTAAAATTAAATTCCTCAACAGATATTAACTCCTGAGTAAGAAATCCTGCTGCAATCCTGCTTGTATCCCCAGGACCATGCTGGAGGTGAGATTGTTACCTCAGGCGTGGCCAGAACTGGAGGATCTGTAAAAGCTTATCTGCCTTACACCAATCCGAATCTCCAAGTAAATTGAGGGATGCTGTATAATATGTGAACAACTTTCATTTCTATCCATACTTTTGCTGGCTATGCTACTTCCAGGGAAAGAGGTCTTAAAATGGCCTGAGCTTGCCACTAGGTATTTGTAAAAGAGAAATTTAAATTCTTAGTTAGCAGAGATCTAACTATGTGTGCATATCTTGCAGGTATTTCTTCGGCTTTTGTCTTAAAATACCAGTAATATAGTTTGCGAACAGAGAAAGATATTCAACAGCTTTGCCAGTTAGACAAATTCAGTCATAACAGTTGACAAGGGTATTCACTTTTGGATCAGAGCTCAGGTTATTAATAGTGAACCAATATGGGGAAAAATACAGCTGAAGCCTTGTATGAAGCCTTGTAATGTGACATCCTTGTTAGCTTGAATGTTTCTGTGTATGTGTTAACGACTGTCATTCAGAGGGCTCTGTCTTTATTTTGCTCAGTAAGTTGCCATGTTGTCATTTGGACATCCTGTCATTCATCAGCTGGAAGCTGAGCAGTTCTTCACTCAGTCTCTGTCAGAAAGTGGCACTGGGGTTCTGAAAAGTTGCATCTCTACTTAAAAGCCAGAGGTTTATTCTGTTAGCCTGTGTAACAACATATCTGCTGTGTGTTAATTAAATTTTCTCATTAAGTGAGTTCTCAAGCTCACCACAGACAGTAACAGCACTAGTATTGCACTGCAGTGCATCAGGATTTTGCTTATTCTTGTTTGCTATTAGAACAGTTCTGTGCCACCAAGTCAGAACATTTATGGCATCTGAGATTCCAGCTTTTGTCTTTTCTTTTCCAGTACTAAAAATGTTAACTTGCTAAACAGATTGCATTGCAGGATAAGTCCTTCATAGTATTAATAAAAAAAGAATATTGGTTTTGTAAAGAATTGTTCATTTGTCAAAATACTCTTCATTGTTTTCCCACAGATTTTTATCAGCCCTTGCATTAATTCTCTTATTCACAGTAGTTTCTTTTAGAAAAGGATAGTTTATTTTTTTCCACGATGGCCACAGCTGAACATTGTAGGCTTGAAGGTTCAAATAGTGTTTTTTCCTTTTTCATGTAAACAGCAAGGATAATAAGAGACTCAGTTTATGGAGAGGACGTAGAAAAGAGTAGAGAAAAAGAAACAGTGCTATGGAACTAAATACAGAAAGAATTTCAATATTTCTCACTCACTGTAGCAATCAAAAATGCTTCTGGATTAAGGACTGTTTAAACAGTTGTTGTGTTATAGAACATCAAGGTTTTACAGTTATGTTCAGATGTGTCTCTTGGACAAATCTTTTGCTAACATAGGTAAAATTCACAACTGACTTTGGCCATGTGGGTGATGAGATGGTCAACTGGGGACTAAACCTGACACAGCAGCTACAGGAAGTGTACGGGACAGATTAGTCTTCCTAAAATTTGTTTCTGGTCGTCTCTTGCTATGTATTTGTCTTGTCAGATGACTTTGTGTAAAGACAAGATGAAAACATGTAATTAATTAGACTCACTTTGTTGCCTGAAGGGCTGTTGTAGAGATGGCTTAAAAATCTACTATTCCTGATGGAAACAGCTCCATTAGTTGAATTTAAATGCAGTATATAAGAAATACGCAGAGCACAACTTTCGTTTGTTAATGCTACATAAAATGCCATCTAAAACTTATCACGTGGGCTTGTTGCTGGAAGGAAGATGTTTTAAGAATTTCCAGTGGGAAGAAGAAGTAGCATTTCTATGAAGACAGAATAAAGAAATTGTTTGTTTTGTATTAGCTCTGTTGCCACTGTTCTATAATGCAGGCAAAAATTTTGAATTTATTTGCAGTAGAAACCCTGCGGCTTGTAAGATGAAGAACAGATAAATACAAGACTTTAATTTCAGGGCAACAGATAGAATAGAATTTCTAAAAGAATTAATACTTCAGAGCTATTCTCTTGATAAATGAAAGGAGACTTTTAATATACAAATGTCTGGAAATTTATGTTTTCAAGGATTATTGTACCATATTTATGATTTTATAAAGAAGCGGCTCTGTCCTAGAGTTTTAACACAAACACTTTGATGCCACGACAATATTATGCCTGTAAAAAACCCACAGAATGGAGAGACACAATTTTAGTACCTGTGTTGTAATGTACGTGAAATGTGGAGTACTGTTAGGCCTGAAGGCAGAGGAGAAGAGGGATGGTGTCAGAATGTCTGGAATTTTTTTCCCCAGTTATTGAACAACTGAATCTCACTACTTCTGTATTTGCAGCAGGTCCTGTCTATTACAAACTTTAAAAAGACTAGTCTTTAGAAAATGCAATTAAGTTATCTTGCTTGTTTTGGACTGACTTTGATGGTAATGTGGGAAAGGCATATGTTTCTTTGAGCATGTGCTCACAACTTCAGTATTATGAGACACCTTTGACACACACTGAATGGGAGATATTTTTCCCTCTAGGGTGCTTGCAGATGAAATGTAACTCTGTAATTTTCCCAGCAGCTGCTCGAATTGGTCTGTGCCTTAATGTTACCAAACAACTGTAAATGTGAGGATGGGGATTTTCTTGCCTACATATCTATAATGCTATTTGCATATGCAATTAATATGATGAGAAGAAAAAACACTCAGTTATCTGTTACCCTATCTTAAATCCTAGACAAATGGTTGGCTAGAATTTACAGGTAGCACAGCTGACACACGTTCATTTATCCTGATGTTCTGTCTTCCCTTATTTCACTACTAGGTAAGTTTCTCAATTTGCATTCTGAAATATTAATTCTCTTCATTTTCTGCAACTTACAAAAATGTGTTTCATGAGCAATTGGTAGTGAGTCTGTCTACTAGGAAAGGAAGTAGCTGTTCTCAATATGTTAATTGATTTGCAAATCTAGCTGTCAAAAAAGACCCTGAGAGGAAACCACACTGAAACTTGGTTTTCAATTAAGCTGGTATCTCCACAGTGGTGCCGTGGGCTGCTATGCAAGACTCCTTCACATCTAGACTGTCGAAGATCAGGCACTTCACAGAGTTAATGCCTTTGGCACCTAAGGGAAGGGAAGAAGTCAACCACAACATACCTTTTTTGGGTGAGTCAGTTGAAACATCATTAGCTGAGATAACTGCAGGTCAGCCAGGATTCAAAGGTATGGTGGGAGAGATGAGAACAAGAGGAAAAAACAGACTTTTGTGTAGGCTTTCCCACCTTGTTCAGCACAGCATTCTTTTGCTTTTATTGTATTATGAAGACAAGACAGAGAAAAAGAAACCATTAGTCTCTCCAGCTACCAGAGTAAAACAAAACAAAACAAATATATATATCTAAAATATGTATGCATGAAAGGTTAAGTTACACTGTTTTCTTTTGTGTGCGCTTCGGTTGAGAGCATTCAATGTTCTGTGCGGGAGCACGAAGGATTTCTCGTTTAGTGGCAGCTTGTGATGGGAAAGAACATCTTGACAGTAGGTGGCAGTGCAGCCCTTTCTTTGCAGAATTCGAGACTGCAGCATAAATCCAGCATTTACAAAGTGCAGGCTTTTCCAGATGCAGGCCTCAGGGCCATATTCAGTCCTGCAATTCACTTCTCATTGCTGGGGATGTCTCATTAGGAGATTAACTGTTTAAAATGCAGTGCTAATGTGAAAGTTTTAATTGGGAAATCCTGTGCATGTTAAATTAATCTTAAGTACTTTTATCTAGAATGCCTGCTTCCTTTCCACAGCGCTCTGTATTTTTAACCACCTCACATTCTTTTACATGTTATTAAAATACTTGAAATAGACCAACAATGCTTTTTGTATTAGAGTTTGCTGAAAACATTTTAAAATGCTGGTTTCTGAAGCTTCCTAAATCCTGAAGTACAGGAGTTCCTAAATGCAATGTGAGCTGAATGGTAGTAATGCTATAGTATATTGACAGACAGTTTATATCTATGGAGAGAACGCAGGGCAAAGGTTTCATCCTAACCACAGCTTATGTTTCATTAATAAGTATGTTATGCATTAGGAAATTCTGAGAACAACTGGGATTTGCAGTTTGAAAGAAGAGCAGATAGGAACTCGGCTAAACATTTAGGCTGAGATTTTCAAAGTGGCCCTGGGGATTATAGAGACTGGAATCTCAGGCTGCTTATAAAACCCTCAGTCCTTAGGTCTGGTTTTTTTTCTTTAAAGAGCTTGTACCATTTTTATTTTGACCACATCATCCACCCAAAAGCATTGATATCTGGTAGAAGAGGGCAGGAAAGGGAGAAACTGAAGTTGCAAGTCTGTCAACATATAAATTGTATTTCAGTTCTTACCTTATGTGTATGGTTCAGGTTTTATCTGTGTACTTTTGTGGTTACTACTGCTTTTAAAGTCTTGATCTTTTGCAGATACCCTGTACACCCATTTGACTGTCTCTTTTTGTCGTCATCCCAGGCAATGTTTCAGGGGGTGAGCTTTGGGCACAGTATTGTGTGAATAGCATTTCCAGATTTACCAGCCTGACTGATCGCCAATGTGGGAATCCTTGCACTTGTTCTATATTGCCCAGTGTAGACATTGCTGAAAACTTGAGAGTAGTCTGCAAAGCAGGTAAAGGTAGACAGCTGGATGTGCCTTTAACATATATATATATTAGTCTTTGTGATTAAATGGGACTTAAAAAAAATTCTATCTATTATTTTTTAACCTGGGATTTTTTCAAATGCCTGGATAAAGATGTGGCCAAAAAAGTTAAAAGAGCAGTCACAGAGCAATGGGCCATTAAAATATGGAACTAACCCATTATGATGCAGAGTTTGTCTGCATATTTGTAGGTAATGTTATTTCTGCAGATGCTGAGCTAACATTAATAGGATTCAAAGATATCATTTTGGAAGAGTGGATATAATTATTTGCATTTTGGGCTACTGAATATTCTCTTTAGTTCATATATAAATAATGTAGCATAGTAATTACCATGTTCTTTATCATGATTAAATTTAACAACGGTAAGGCTTTTTGGGATATGTGTCTCTGCTATGAAAATTAAATTTCACATTCTTCTCTTGTGTGCAATACTTTCAGGGTAAAGAATATGAAGGGCACTCTTTGGCAGAGGAGTTGGAGCAAATCTGCCAGTGTTGAGGTTTTCATGGTGCTTTAGCAGTTAATACTTAAAATGCAGATGCTCATGTTTGTTGTTTGCATGATTTAAAGGATTCTGATGAAATGTTCCATCTGATCTAGTTTCAGAAAACCCAGGGAAACATGTTAAAGGGCATAATTCATGTCTTGCATTTGTATTTGCAGAGAATCTAAAAAAATATAAGTATTATTCAAAAATATAAATCTCTTACAAATTATTGGATCTTATATTTCCGTGTAACCCATCTTTTTATAGATACTATATAATGCAAACTCAATGCTTTGTTGTTGAAGGTTGTCTGATTTTATTTGCCCAGAACACCAGATCAGCACGTGTGCTTAAATAGTATGTGGAAATGTTAGTGAGACTGACTTGCCTGCAGTCAGGGACAAAAATGGCTGAAGACCTTTCAGGAAATCTACACTGGATAAGACCCAGCAAACCTCTATATGTATAAATATACCTATACCTACGTACTTGTGGGGAGGGCAGGGAAGGGAACAAAAGGCTGAAGTAATTTTAAAAGGAAATTCAGTATGATACATTTTTTTTGGAGAGAAGGGGCATGAAAACACCAATCCTCTGCAAAAAGGGAGATTTCCAAATTTTGTGAATATTTTGACCCTCTCAGAGCCAGGTCAGCCAGCTTTTTCAAAATCAAGTGCCTTAGTAACATTTGTAGCTGAATGCTGTCTTTGATAAGAGGAGAGTCTTGGAAGTTTGAAAGGAATCTGGGAAATGATGGTTTGCCTTGCATCTAGGAAAGGGAAAACATTGAAGGCCTGGGAAAGGGTGGTCTACTGGCATATTGATGCCCAAATACATTGGTATCAAATCCATGGATAAGCTGCAATACCAACAAATGAAGTTTCACTTTTAAGCCTTCTGGTTAGTGATGAACAATTCGTGAGCATGCATGGTTTAGGGTAAATTAACCAATTAGGTATTAGAAACAACATGTGTCCAGATGATTTTCAAATGATGACTCTAGGAGATCCTTCACAGAATATAGGAAATCAGTAAGTTAGAATTACTAATGTCCATTAATATGCAACTCATTTTTTAAGCAGGGAAACTGGATTTTAATTCATGTTCTGGACCAGGTTTTCCTACTCCTCCAAATTTATGTTGCTATCAATGAAGATGTACCAATTTACCTCAACAAACATAACCTAATTCTTTGCCTATGATTTAATATAATGTTCTTGAGAAGTGCCTAAGCTCTGGAAATAGAGGTCTTCCTTTTTTTCTACTTGATAAGTGTAGCATGATCTGCAACAGTGAGTCTATTTGTGCTACTGGGTTATAGTCTTGTAATGGGGTGAACATTTACAAAGGTCACAGTGCATATCAGTCCCTAAATTTCTTGCTACAAAGACTGAACTTGCAATAGAATTATTTACACCATATATTACCATTGCCTGCACTGTAGGCCTGAACAATATGACACAGATTCAAATCAAAAGCCACGTGAACATGTTCTCATGCTTGCAAGCTCCATGTTATATTTGTTTCTGTAGGATGTGTTCACTCTGGTTTAGCACTGTACTGACACAGTCACGTGGCTTTCAGTCAGTTCCAAAGTTAGGTAGAGTTTACTCACCTTTGTTCAGGATGTGAACTGAAACAGATGATGTCTTTGAGCACTGTACTTAGCAAAGAATGGCACTTGGTGATGCCTCTTGAGTGGATGCCCGAAATGAAACTGTTTTCAGGACTCTCACATAACATATATAACATGAGTCAGTATCCTTAGATTACAATCATTTTAGCTACTGTTAATCTGTTCTAAGCAGTTAATCTAAAGTCTCTGTATTCCACTATTATTACTAATCCCTGACCCATGCAGTCCCCCTGCTTGTTTAATTGACAGAACATTAATAACTAGTCATGGTAAAGTACTTTTTTGTTTCATTTTTGAGTCAGTTCAACAGTCACAGTGTATCAACACTTGTAGTCCACTTAATGAAATGCAAGAGTACAAAACAAAGCTATTAATTACAGCAATCAATAAATATTAAATGTAAGGTGTTGAACACAAACTCATGATTCCATGGTACATTGTAATGAAATAGTTTTGAAAAAAGATAAAAGCTGGGCTATACGCTGCTTCTCAGAGGATGTAATTTGCTGAGAATTTAATAGAAGGAATGGGATAGAATTTCCTCTTTGGGACTACTGCTAGAACTTGTTCATATAAAATTGTTCATAAAACATACATGAGGTTTACAGTAATAAGTAGTTATGTAAATAAATATATTATACATACAGCAGCCAAGAAATGGTGTGAGGTAAAAGTTTGTTGATAGATACTGAGCTAAATATGCTACACAAACAGCACATTTTAATTGCACAGTAAGCTAAAAGAAAATATTTCTTAAAGAATGAGAATGGCTACAGTTGTACTAAATGGAAAATATCTTTAATTATTTTTTTGTATTCCAATGGAAAAATTGTCAATTGCCTGTATGTTGTTTCAGGAACACCAGATAATGAAAAATAATGTAACTTTCACATTAATATACTACCCAATGTGTGATTCTTCCCTAAATCTTACTTCCCTAGACATCAAGTTGGATTTTTTAGTTGTCTCTGTATTCCTCGTTTAACCTTACATAGTTATTTTAATAATGGATTCTACTGAATATTAAAATAAGATAATCCTTCTTTCACTATTATTTTGTCATGAGTTGAATTAATCACAGTTGAACAACTTTTTAAAACTATGCCTCAAGAGTTTTCCAACTATTAAATATTTTTCTACTATAAGGACTCAGAATTGTTCACTGCAGAGAATAAAGTACCACTTTTGCATACATTACACAAACATTTTGTGCTTCGTGAATCCACAATAAATTTTCTTGCTGATTACTCATGTAATCTAAGGATCTCCTGCTGCTTTATGGAGAGTCTTATTAATTTCATTCAAGTAGTAAAATTAGCACCTGTAGAGAGTCCTTTATGATTTTTAAACTTTTACCACATTTGTAATAACCTTCTCCATTTATCATGTAGCAGCAGGTTTATTTTATGTCCAAAGATATTTATTGATTCTCAGGGATTTTTAATGAGGAAATAACCAATACTGAAATAAAAGAAATTATCATATCAGCAATGTTGCTTATTGGTGACAGATTCAGGTATGACCACAAGATCTGGAAGCTAGATTGTTTTAGGTTGGCCACTGAGAATTTAAATGTTTGTTTTGAAGCCAGAGGGAGCACTGAGACATTAGTGTGGAACCTCCATGGCTGCTCATGTCAGTAGCAACTGGATGAAGTACTCATTTGATAGTGTACATGTAGAGATTTAGTTCATGGAGGATCAGAGATTTAACTGGTTGATTCAATTATAGAAATAATGTAAATGGATTGTAGAATAAGAGAAAGATTAATGATGAATATTAGGAAAGGGAGCATCAGGACTTTGAGAAAATTGGCAGGGAGGATCAGAAGCCACAGACTCATCTTGGATAAGCAGACTTCTGTAATTTATCTGCATGATAACATCTTTTTCTTTTCTGTGTGGCTGATTTCCTATAATGCAAGTTTTTAGCAAACCGGTACATACATACACTTGGATGAAACATGTTAGGGTTAAGTGCCAATGTTATAATGAAGGTAGTAAGGTTGGATGGCCTAGGTGAATATAAGTGAATATTGTGTTACTGTTAATGCACAAAAATGTTTCAGGAAAATAATGCAATCTCTTTTCCATGAACTAAATTCTGTACCTATGGCTCAGAGGTATTTTTATATTTCTTCTGAAACCCACCTGTTTCTAGTTGTAGAGGTTACTTGACAACAAAAACTGAGTTTTGAGTATGCTTTGTAGAGAGATGTTGTTACATCCCAAAATAGAGACTTCTGTATGATGGACAGCAGTCCTTCATCAAAACCTTTGCTCACTAGTCATTCACATTTTCATTAGTGCATGTTCAAATAGACTTGGGAAGGCTCTAGTCTCTTCACAAGAATAATTGCTTATGGCTGCTTTATAGACAGGAGGAATAAATGAATGAAATGGTTTTCTAACACATCTATGCAGAGGATTCAAATATTCTCTATTTTTTTTTTTTTCTTTCAACAAATACTTGTAATTTGAGACGTGGTTCTTAAAAATGATATTTTACATGGTTCAGAGGACTGGAGTGGAAATACATATTGTAAAACTAACAAGTAAGGTTATAGTAAGCCAACATTGACTGATATAATCTTGACTTCTGTGTCGGTTTCATCTAATTTCTTTCAGGGCACATTTCTCCATGATACCACAATTAGGAACACTCGTAAGACTTTCATAATTCTTGTTTATGTATATCTGTTTGAGAAAATAACTTGATATGTTCTTTATGATGCTTGTGTTAAATTGCTTGGTAAGTGCTGAAAACTGTTTCAACAGAACTATTTATCGAATAAGAGAAGAGTTATTGCATTATTTTTTTTTTTTTTCTGAAAGAGTTTTTTGAAACTGGAAAACTGATTTCATTTCCCCTTGTGTTCTTGAATACCAAAATTAAATTTACAATCTAAGCTCAGAATGTTTCCATTTTAGAGTGTGAGCTATCCTGCATTCTCAAATATGAGTTTGAGTTCAGGTATAATACTCTCCATATCTCTTCACTGTAACTCTAGTAGGCCCTTGGGTAGGTCACAGCCTGGTAGAAACCATCCAGAAGATTTATCAAGATCCCTTGATTCTGTGATGTCTTGGGATGTTCTTAATTGCTTTTGATATTAATCAGTGGCCTGTATACCCTGATAATTATGGTGGAAATAGTAATTTAGCAGAGTTTAGACTCTTGGAGATAATTAATACTCCTTTTTGTTATTATAGAATTAATTGCTGCTTCAGTTTCAAATCAGTTTGTACAGCATAATGAGCCACAGGTTTTCATAAGTGTCTGTAAAAAAGTAAAGTTAGTAAAAATATGCAATTTCTGTCACTTAAAATAATGATGACCTAAATTAACAATGAAAGCCATTGATTAATGTAATTCATTTGTTGTAGAAGAAAACACTGTTAAAAGAAACAGGTCTGTGAAACTTATAAAGGAGAAATATATTTCATGTACTTCCTACATCCTTGTCTCTATTAATAAAACTAACATGACTTTATATGCATACTTTGCACATTAAATATACTGTCTTCTGCAAAAGTGATTGAAGTTTGTAATACCGTGTCACTATCTTAGTAATTTTAAGTTGAGAAACTATTTTACATTATACTTATTTTGAAATGCTTTTACTATTAAGGATTATACTCAGACTTATCTTTTTCTGATATTTTCCTTCCTCTAAGGCATAGTCCCAATCCTGTAATAAATGAGTAGCACAGGTCTAAAGATCACTAGCACTGCTTAGTTTTCGTTAGTTAGTTGTCCATCTGCATGACAATAACAACAATCTCTTAACGTGTATATTATAAAGTGGTCACGTGTTTTAAATCTGAAGAAATTTGGATGTTGTGAAAACCCTTTTTTGTGGCCTTGCCTCCAAGTACAAATATCACAAAGATGTTCAGTGGGCTTGTTTGTAGAGATACTTGCAAGAAAGGGACCTGACAGATTTTGAGTGTAAATTAGAGGAATTGACACTGGTAGTCTAATAAAAACAAACAAACCAACCCCCCAACATTAAATAATGGCATATTTTCTTTCATCACCAGAGCACTCTTTTCTCACTTTATTTTATGAGAACATTTAAAAATTCTGTATTCAGCCAACACATAATTTCAGGGAATATAACGGCTATGGATAACTATTATACTTTTTTAGAGATTTATCAAAGAAACTCAGTAGAAGATTCGAAACTATTACCCTGTTTTGCTCCCTGCCATTGTATCATGCTTAATTTTAAATTTTCCTCATCTTAGAGCAAACATTTAAAAGAAAACCAAGAAAACTAAAATCAAGACAAGATTTCCAAATATATCAGAAGTTATAAACTGTCTTCTTTTTCCACAAAGAATCACATTTTTTTTTTTTTTCATTTGACAGAGAACGTTTTTTTGCCTTGTTTTAATCCCTGACATTATATATCCATCAGTTTGACCCCATCAGGTGGGTGCTAAAACAGTATGCCTGCTCTTGGGAATCCTAAATGTGTCTTGGGTATCTGGCATTTAAGGTAAATAGGTGTGTTACCAGAAATAAACCTACCACTCGCAAGCCCACATCCCATCAAATCAAATTAAGACCAATATTATTGACTAGACAAATTTATGTTAAAATAAAATTCTGGTTTAGTTTATGAAAGTATAATGTTAAGGGGGCTATTAAAAAATTGGAAACAGAGCTGCAAAATGGAAAAAAAGAACACAATATCAACACCTGCCCCAAACCCAGGTCTCTTAGTTTAGATTCCTTCTCAGGTATTTGGTAGTATTTAGAAAAGGTGGGAAAAAATCCATCATGGTTCTGCTGGTTGAGGGTTATTTTATACAACTTAGGTGTTTCTTTGGGCACTGTTTACAGAGGCATAATTATGGCTGCTTCTTTTGCTATCAGCTTCACTCCTTTGAATCTCGAGTGTGTGTTCACTTTTCCTACTTTTCAGTATACTGCTGCCATCTTACACTTGCAGCTTGTGTTTGTCAGCTTACATGTGCATCCCTTCAAAGGAGAGGATGCTTTGTAAATGTTATGTCTTTGGCTGCTCTTCTTGTGTTATCGAGACCTAATAAAACTGGTTCACAGGCAGAGCCCAGCCTCTGTAAGTTATGGTCTAGGAGAGCCTTTGAGTGCTAAGGTTTTGTCTCTTACATTGGGCCTTGTCTCTCAACCAGTTTGAAGAGACCTTCCCTGTGGGAATAATTGATGAAGACGTCTGGTCCCAAAGCTCCTGCAATGGGTGTCTGCAGAGGCTGCTGTTAAGCTTTGCAGTGTTGTATGTCAATGTTGATGAAAACACAAAAGATAACGTCATCTTGCTTGTCAACAAAAAGGTATTGGACAAACTCTTTAAAATGCTTCCTAAGAATTGCCCATCTCTTTACTTTCCTCTGAAAGATGTTTGAGTTCGTTTGATGCCTGGCTCTGCCTTCACTGCACAGTGACAGAACAGTCAGGACTCATGTCACTTTTGCCTCTTAGATGTTTAAACTAATTGCTTTGCCTTATTCTATACGCATACTGTAGTACAGAGTTATCACACCAGCATCTTACCAGCTTTAAAATTTCCAGCTTGTCCTTAGCATCCTGGAGCAAACACATAGAAAATGAATTTGAAAATGTGATTTGTATTGGTCTTTATGTATGCAGACTGTTTTATACACAATTGACTATAAGCATGTTTTCGGCTGGGACAGAGGTAATTTTCTTCATAGTAACTGTTGTGGTGTTGTGTTTTGGATTTGTGACCAAAACAGTGTTGATAGCACAGGGATGTTTTAGCTATTGCTGAGCAGCGTTTGCACAGAGTCAAGGCTATTTCTGCTCCTCACCCCACCCCACCAGTGAGCAGGCTGGGGGTGCACAAGAAGCTGGGATGAGATACAGCCAGGACAGCTGATCCCAACTGACCAAGGAGGTATTCTATACCATGTGACAGCATGCTCAGCATATAAAGCTGGTGGAAAGGAGGAGGAAGGAGGGGACATTTAGCATTACGGCGTTTGTCTTACCATGTACCTGTTACATGTGATGGATCCCTGCTTTCCTGGAAACGGCTAAACATCTGCATGCTGGTGGGAAGCAGTGAACAAAGCTCTTTTTTTAAAAATCATTCTTCCTGTTCTCTCCCCCATCCCACAGGGATCAGTGAGCAAGTACCTCTGAGGTTAACCTGTTAATTGAGGTTAACCCACAACAACAATTAACTATTGAAATGCTGCATCAGCTTATGTTGACCCCAAATGTTATTTTGATTTTCAACACTTTTTCAAACAGACGTAAGAGATGTGGCCCTCATGAGCAATTTTTGAGTTCTTAAATGGAACCTAGAGATATAAGTTTTATGCAATTTCAGGTGTTGAAGGATTTCTGTAATACTTAATTAGTGCTGCATATAGAGGAGAAATACTAAATTCTTATAGTATTGATTTACTATAGCCGAAGAGCCATGTTTTTCAAAAAAACATCCGTTCAGTTGAAAGTTTACTGTGGAGTATTTGGGAAGAAATTTGCTTAAGTATTAAAAACACAGTAGAAAATGTTCTTGTTCTCACATTGAAAAAGTGGGATTATTCTTTCTGAAGGACTAACAAATAAGTGTTTCTGTATTCAGTTTTTAAGGAAGCCATTTTAAAAGCCAGTGAATCCCCAAATCATTAAGTATCAGGGATTGCTAACAGGCTGAGTGCTTTTTATTTGTAATAAGTCTGTTATAAATAATACTGTGACATTATAAAACCATTTTGTGTATATCATCTTTGGAAAAATGATGACCTATATGACTTCCTATATAATAAGAACACTAAGAGCTATGTTGTGTCATTTAG
Source organism: Streptopelia decaocto (assembly GCF_964273445.1). Lineage (NCBI taxonomy): Eukaryota > Metazoa > Chordata > Aves > Columbiformes > Columbidae > Streptopelia > Streptopelia decaocto. Next base: position 15,543,052 of record NC_138658.1, read on the forward strand.
ACACCATCTAGGACTGTTTGTAGTAAAATGCAGGTAGCCTGGGAGTGGTTTTATACTCCTAGTACTCTAATTAACCATTTATTTAAAAAATTGCTGAAATCACTGACATTTTTTGGCTTACTGAAAATGACTCAGAAATAGCAATGTAGGTCATCAGAGAAAAATAGACCTTAAGTCAATTAAGAAGATTAACTTTTTCAATTATATCAAATGGCAAATTCTGGCATAAATTCTTTAAAGGCAGAGTGGAACATTAAATCTCTGTGAAATTTCTTTTTGATCATGCAGTGAAATACAAGAATTAATGTTTGATAGGAGAATGTCTTTGAAGAAAGATTTTGGAATGATATCTGCTGAAAAAGGAGCAAACTGATGTCACAAAAGCTATGTGTACAAATATTAACTTCAGCTCTCTTCTCGCTGCATTCTACTCATCTATATATGCATATTTTGATATTCAGCTTCAGACAATCCAGTCCAGTGATGCAGAAATGAAATGGTCTCCTTCCTTAACTGAATTTGTTCTCTTTCCTTATTGAAGTAAAGTTTTAGAAATATTAACAATGCCTAATTGAAATTATATTAAGGTTTTGCAGTAATAATTTAAATGGCAGCAGTTACATAATTGCTATCATATGAATCATTTTTGCCTGAGAATTAACTTATTAATTACAGCAGTTAAGTGTAATTATTCTGCCTCTTAAGGTACCTTATTATTGCTTTTTAACAATAAGACAAATTCTGCCAAAGGTAATTATCATAACAATAATTTAGTGCACACTTTTGATCTTGTTAGGATTACAATATAATCTTCATGAAATGATCTTTTCCATGTTAATCAGTCATTCACAGAGCTGTCTTTCATGTTTCTTACTCCTCTGCGGAGTGGATTGAAGCTTGGTAATTGGAGAGGTAGTGAATGACAGCAGAGAATGTATTGCTCTGTTTCAGGGTCTGGTTTTGGCCAAATATAGAAATGCTTCCAAAAGCTGAATTAACTGTCTTCACAGTGATACAAATGTCACAAATTTGAATAATTCACTTAAAATTCCCTCCATTTTCCCAGTCTCAGACCCCTCAGATATATAAATTCCTTATTGAATTGGTATGTAACTGGATATTACTAGACAAACAGAAACTTCAGCTTCTTCCTTGTATTTTCTAATTGTTGAATCAGGATGTATTTGATTTATATACTTTCTTGCATCTGGGCATAATTTAATAAAATTGGCAACCCCTCTATATTGTCAAACTTTTGGTGAAGTACATCTAGAAACCTGGTTTTTATTTATAGCATAGACTTTGATCTGATTTTATTTTCTTTGTAACAGAGATAAGTTTGTTAGTGACATTGGTATTCCCTCCCTCATGAACAGTTGCCTTCACCTTACATCTGTATTCAGGTGGGATAAAGGTGAAGTAAGCCTCTCTGTGAAAGAGACACGGTAAACCAATGGGGATGAATATCACCTTTAAGAATAAGTTTATGAAAGTAAATTTTTGTTTCTTGGTTATGGCATTGGAGAAGTTTCTCTACAGGTATAAGACTGACAGTAAAGACAGACGAAAACTTTCTTATCTAGTGTATGATATTAGTGGAGAAAACTTTTCATTCTTTTGCAGAGCTCCTGAATAATTGTTCCATTTTCTAAAATAAATATTGTATTTATAGTATGACACATGATCACCTCTGCTAACCCCCCAAACTATTATTCTCTTTTTAATTGAGATCTTTGTCTGCTGTAAATAGATAACAGGGACCAGGCAGGTTTTAAATTTATGAACCAAATCTGTATAACTAGCAGCCCAAGTATGTTTAGTGCTTTATGAGCTAAATTGGACTGAGGGTGTTTGACAGCCATAATGAGCACTTAAATTTATAAAAAGTATGTGGTGGGTTTTTTTTTTTTTTTCTGAAAAGATCTCATGGGATTTTGAAACAAGCAGTTTGATCTATAGTAATTCCTATGTGTTAAAAAAATGTGCATGGAAAAAGTGTGGCACATAAGAGGATGAGGGTCTCTTCAAGGCTACTTGCTTCCTGTAGCATATGAAGTATATGAATGTTTACAGATGCAATGAATACCTGCTGACAGTAATAGAAAATGTTGACATTTAAGATATCTTTTTCCTTTTTTATTGTAGCCTTTCTGTTCATGCTTTAACAAAATTATTTGAAAGGACCACCTTCTGGCTGCAGCTTAGTTAATTCAGACACTTAACATGCCTTTTTCTTGACTAATAGTTGCTTCTCTGATGTGAAAAATCTTCTTTATGGGTTTGGATTTTGTTGTTCAGAATTATCTGTGCAACAGTAGATAACAGCTAGGATACTGAATGTTGCAACAAAAATATGGAACAATACTAAAATTTCACTCCAGTGAGACTTTTACTGCAATGTAATTTAAGCAGTCAATTTTTCGTATATACAGAAGCAATGGAAAATGTTAGTTGTCTTTCTCCTTCTCTCCTTTCTTCTCTTTCATTTTTAAGTGAATTTCATATGTTGCCTGAGAGAAAAAATAATTTAGGACTTTTTTTTTTTTTTTAATGACTGGAGTTTTTAAAATGTCTGGAAGAGCCTCAAAAAATGGTTTTTCATCCTCAAAGGCAATGCCTTTGAAATATGAATGTCACTTCAATACCTTATCTTCTTTCTGATTTATTTCTATTTCACCATGCTATCTGTATTACCATGGCCAGCAATGTAGGCTTGCTTGAGTGGACAAAGTTCCATTGAAACAAAAGCCTGATAAGTCATTTGGACAGTCATTTTTTTTTGCTGCAGTATTGTGATTTTACAGACAAGTTCTATTCTCTTGTATGTTGGTGAAAACCATTATTCAGAGCACCCAGAATTTAATCTAGTCATGTGAGTGATACCCCAGAATTAAACAAATGTCATCAATAGTAAAATGAAACTCACGTGCAGAAAGGAGAAGCTGTAATGTAGCATGTAAAGAGGATCTTGTCAATCACATAACTTAGAGCTAAATTTTCTTTGTGTTTTATTATACATTGTTTAATTTCAATGGTAATAAAAATGTCTCTTTTGGAGATGTAGTATAGCTTACAGACCCCATCAGCTCAGAAACTGTCCACCCTCTCCTGAAGGATTCTCAAAATCAGATCATGCTCTCTATTTGGAAATAGCAAAGTTTTAGGAAAGTGAATAAGTGTATTCAAGGTAAGTGCATAAACACTGTATATTACCTTCCCTTGCACTCCTCTGTTTTTAAATCCTTCATTCAGCCTCTCTCTTTGGTGATACTTAATTATGGGGTGTCAGTCGGTGCAGGTCTCTGACTGCCCTGGTTAGCAGTCCAGCTCAAGCACACAGATGCCCTTTTCAGTGAGAGTGGAGAGGATGAGGTGATGCATGCCCTTATCTCATCTCAGCAGATAATCAGGATACTCTAGGTTACATACATTGATTCCTCAGGTCAGACTATGGGCTGAAGGATTGTTTTCGATACTGTGTAGCATTGACTATTTTAAACACAGCTGTAATACTAAAAAGCCAAACAAAGTGATTTTCTTTTTTTATTTTATTTCTTTTTTTTTTTCTTTAGGGAAAAAAAAAAATAAAGCAGCTTAACAACCTATCTGCTTTTCAAGGTAAAGGTTATGCTACCAGGGCAGCGAAGTTGTTGTTAAGTGCAAATCTGAATACCTTCGTTAAAATTATCAATAGGAGTGGGCTGCATTATGCCAGTGATTGTCATGTCTTCCCATTCAAACTAATGGCATGACAAAGCAAAATATCAGAAACATAATCCAAAATGACAAAAAAAAAAAAAAATCTTACTGAAACAAACAGAAGCTTTGTTTCTTTACGTATAATAAGGCTGGGATTTCATCCCTTTAACTGAATGGTATTTGATTAGCACGTAGCATAGGCACCGCTTGCTTGACTAGGATGATCAGAGCTGTGATTGCGCCAAAGGCAGTGTTAAAACTTTTGCATTTGCTCTTGCATTTTTAAGACAAGATATTAAAATACAAAATAGCTTTCTTGGCTGAGGAAAAGGTGACTGGTTGCCAATCAGTTTAAGATATTCTGTGTACATATTCATGTTATTAGGAGGACTCCCTGAGCAAGATGAAATATATCCTGAACAGTTCTAGGAACAGTAATAATATTCAGTGGCATGGGATTGTCAGCAGATTTAGTGGAAGGAATAGAGAAAAGTTCAAAAGAGATGGATGAAGAATTAGAACATGATTAGCATGCCACATTTGAAGAGTTTAGTGTCTCTTAATAGTAAAATCTGAGCAAATTCTGCATTGTTACCACAGTAAGCATTAGCATAGCTCTGTTGCACTACATGGTAAGTAATGTGTCAGGAATTGAGTTGAAACAGCATTACATTTTTAGATTAAAAAAAGATCAATATTATTCAGCTCAAATATATTGAAAATGACAGAGCTATGTGGAAGAAGTAAGAGAAGAATCCTTGTTCTAGCTTAAGATGGGCAGCTACTTCCAGAAATAATGGGATGTGATAATGAGGCACTGATTGCCTTTTATTTTTAGAGATGTTTCTCAAATGAGAAAGTCATTGCTGCATTAAAGAAAAAACTATGAAGAGCGTCAGGATGATAAACAGAATACAAATGGAAATATGTACAGTCTCTTTACATAGTACATACTAAGTTAGATAGAAAACAGTTTTTACTCTGGCAAGAGTTTGAAGTTTTATGAAAACTTGAAAGCTCTGTCTCTGTGCAACGCGGAATGAGGAAAGCTGTTTGAAATCTGGAAAGTTAATGGGCCAAAAATATTATTTCCTGCCCATCGTGATTTCTGAGTATCTAACATACTACTTTTTCATTTGCCTGTATGGTTTGTGCCTATACAAAAAATATAGAAGATTCATATTTTAATGATCAATTTAGTGATAAATTTAAGTTATTCAGTAATAGCATATAGTAGTAATTAGAAATATAAATAATTACAAATGAAAAGAGGTAAGGCTTATCAGAGCATCCTATGTTTGCTTTGGATGGAGAAAAACAAAAGAATTATTAGCTGCTTTAGGGACATGTTAATGAAGGAGGAAATATTTAATGAAATTTTATTTCTTGGTTGCAGGTTGAATATTTCAATTGTGCTTTAATTTCAAGAATATATTTTGAATAACGTGAAAGAAAAGGGTCTTTTTCACACCATTACTCACAGACCTACATTAAACTCATGTTCCTCTTGCTAGTGAGGTAGTTTTATTGTCCATGTGTCACCATAGCTGAGTCGATGCTTTTAAGGGAAATCTCATAACCCTTTTGTAACTCTAGCTTGACACTTAATTAGACTCGACTGGTCTGATGAGGTTGCAGCAGTAATTATGTCTGAATATCCTTTTTCATATAAAATATTTTGTTATTAGCCATTGTCAGCTACTTTGGCCTTTTGAGAAGAGTGAGCCAGCTAACAACTCTAACAACTATTTCAAATATCTAATTACCTAATGCATATCTAATTCAAACATAAATGTGGACATTGGTAAACATTCTTAGACATTTTGAGGAGTGTCATATGAAATAATTGAACAGTCTAGTCAATTTGTAGATATCTGCTGTTGTGCAAGTGTAAGCTTGACTCATCATTCTAATTAGAGTTTGTGTTTGTCTGTAACTGGATCTTACTCAATACTAAATGACACAGAATGGCTTTCCCATAAATAATGAATGTTACACATTACATTAAATACTGTGCTTCATACAGCATGAGATTATTCCCATAGAGCATAGTAGAGAACTATTGACACAGTGAGTATCATTAAACTGTGTAGTCAATATTGATTAAATGCACCAGAAGGGATACAAGCTACTCCCTCTCAGTCAGACAATTTTTTTATGTCATAAGTTGCCTATGTATTTCTCTCTTGCTATTTTCACTTGCTTTTTAATGACTTCATAATTATAGAAATGCTTTTTCTAGATCAATGGATTTCTAGTCTTGTTACTGTAGCAATCTTTAGTTAAATCTATGAGATGGTAGACCTATTTTTTTGTGATCAGAAGATTGAATCTGAACATTTTAAAATATGATATAAATCTTGTCCATTCTTCACATTTTAAAAAGAATTACATAGCACAGTATTATCAGGGGGCAACTGAATTAATTTAATTAATGTAATTTATTGTTTCCTGTATTTTGGGGAATTCTTACCACACTGGCTCCCACTGCATGTCTGGGACTCATATGCGACCTATTTAGAAGAGGCATTTACATGATTGTATCCTTCCTGTTTGGCATTACCAAACACTCAAAAGTCAGTTTATTATCACACAGGAAACTGCTGTGGAGCTCACCCTAGCAGCAGCCATTCCTTGCCTAAGTATAGAAATAGACGATATGCCTGCACCTGTAGAGATGACTTAATTCAAACAGTAGATCTGAATGACTCAAACTTAAGGAAATTTTAGTCAAAGTTTCTGAGATGTATCTAGCATTTGTATTTTGAAAGAACATAATAGTTTTAACAGCCTTCCAGTTTCTTTAATGTTATTTACATTATCGTGCAAGTAAAAGGAGTAGCGAAAAGAATGTAAACTCTAAAGTGTATTACTGTAACTTGTGATTTGTACAGTAGACATATTTCTGTTTGCATTTTTAGCTATGTTTGATAGCAAACTCAAAGAAGAACCAGGATGGGCATTTTTAGGTCTTCGTTCTACATGTTAGCAATTTTCTGCACTGAGAGGAAGCAAACCTGTATTTAGAGTGGGATGTGTGGTGTGCACCGAGTGCAGCGTTTCAAAGAGCTGGCACTCAGCCATCTTGATCTATGTAGTATCAGCTGTTGGAAATTTTTGTTGACACTGAGCCAAACATTAATCATGGTTTAATTGAGTTAATTTACCAATATGAGGCAAAAAAAGTCTTCATCCATGCAATACAGGTATCTTACTCTTCCAGATGAGCTGTGAAGAACTGATTTTCTGTTTTTAGGAAATCTGCAAAAGACGAAACTATCATCTGTAGTAAAGATTCATATCTAAAGTTCCAGTAATGCAGTAGATAAAGGCTTAATATAACCACTGTTTGTTAGCAACTTCTGAGCAGCCAGAATGAAAAATTAATTCATCATTAATTTCTTCATATTAGGAGGTTTATTCATTGAAGATGTCTGGTTTATGAGATGTAGAATCACCGGAGATCTTTCTGAAATTCAGTGGTTTGAGCACCTCTACAACCAAAATAATGAGCTAGAAAAAACCCAGAATTTTAGAACAGAAAATTAGAAGGTGATAAAACGTTAATATTAAAGTGCTCTAATTTGTTTTGAATTTTCTCTTATTTTTTTGTACCTCCTTACACTATTTTTATAAAGAAATTCTGATTAGTTGTTTTGTGCAGAGTTCACATAAATTATAAGTGGTGGTGGTGGTGGTGGTTGTTGTTGTTGTTGTTTGTTTTGTTTTGTTTTTTTTTAAAGCAGACATTTAAGTGATGTCTTGTTTCAGATAATGTATTCCTTAATTGAGCCAAATTCAGATTTTCTTTAATAGGCATGAAAACAAGAGACATATGTATATCCATATATATATATATCTATATATATATATAGATATAAAAATGTGTGTATATATATACACATAAAAGTCAAACCACCCAACAAAAAAACCCAGATGTTTTAAACTTGCAAGGCTGAAACACATTTGGAATCGAAGAGGGATTCTAGGTTCAATAATTTGAATAATAATTTCAGTTTCACTGGTTGATTACAAAGATGAAGTAATGTATTACTTTTCAGAAAAAAAAAAACATAAACTTGTTTGGGTTATTCTTTGTTTATTTGTTTTCACTATATGATAATTTGAAGTCCTATTAATTTTTAAACTATTTTCCAGGATTTTTTTTTTTTTTTAAAATAAACTCTTGTTAATGCTTTTGTCAATGGAGACGCTAAAGGTATGCAAAGTCTTTTTGACTAAATATAAGGTAAACAAACAGTCTTGTTTTTTCTTGTAAAATTCCTCAAATATTTGTGAAACTGGGAAGAATAATTTTGCATGGCTTAATTTTGGAGATAATATTGAATGGAGAGGCTGTGTATTCTCAGGTCTTCCAAACACTTTTGAAATCTCAGAGTGATGCATAAGCACTTGAGAAAAAACACAGTATAAGTGTAGCAAAAGAGATGGATGGAACATAGTTTAAGCCAAAAACTCCCTTAAAGCTTATAATCTGCCAATTTGGATGGCACCTAAAGATGTATAAGAGCACTCAATTATGGCTGCATAAATAGAGAGCTTGCTGGGTGAGTTAGTTGGATCAAACCAAATGAACTTAGTGAAGCTTCTTTGAGACAAAACCACTAAGATCCTGTTTCAACTGTACTGCTGTAAACATGTGTCAGTTTGATAGGAAAATAAGTAGCACATAAATTTAGGTAAGCTAGTGCTGTTTAATTCTTCAGTTTCCAAATCCTCTAATAATATTTGTATCCTGCATCCACGGGACTTCTCTGAACAGTATATATTATGTGAGGATTATTGAAGGTTTAAAAACTGTAAGAAAATGGTAAGAGACATTTTAGATTGGCAAAAATGGTCATCGATGTAAAAGAACACATCAAAAACTGTCAATTAATAAGTCAATAGGAAAAGAAAGCTGAGTATACAATAATTCATACTTTTTTTTTTTTTTTTTTTTTTTTTTTTTCCCCTGAAATGGCTTTTATTGGGCAAGAATGTAAGGAATTTGAAGTAGATCTTGAATTTGGAGATGTGCTTTTGAATGAGTGTGTTTAGGTGAGAGAATGAATAGTGTGTAGGTTTTGATGCAGAAGCTCTAACCATGGCATTGGAGAGCTGGCTCTGCATTGGGGTGAAGCTGAGCAGCTTTAGGGAGCAGAAGGAGCTGGAGCAGGGGAGAGTGGCTGTGGCTGGAGCAGCCCTTGCCCTAACATGATGCGTGAAGAAGTTGTGGGTAGGCAGCGCTGGCTGGTGTACTAAAGGGATTTGGGGAAGGAGAAGTTCTAGTGGAGGCTTTAATGGTAGCCCTGGCAGCTGGATCATCATCTATATCACACGAGCCAATAATGTGCCCCGGCAGCCAAGAGGGCCAACTGGGATGCATCAAGCGCAGCATTGCCAACCGGGCGAGGGAGGGGATTGTCCTGCTCTGCTCTGCACTGGTGCGGCCTCACCTGGAGCACTGTGTGCAGTTCTGGGTGCCACAGGATAAAAATGATATTAAGCTACTAGAGAGTGTCCAGAAGAGGGCTATGAAGTTGGTGAAGGGTTTGGAGAGGAAGCCATATGAGGAACGGCTAAAGTCACTTTGTTTATTCAGCCTGGAAAAGAGAAGACTAAGAGGAGATCTCATCATGGTCTACAGCTTCCTCACAAGGAGAGGAGGAAGGGTAGGTGCCAAACTCATCCCTTTAGTGACCAATGACAGAACCTGAGGGAATGGCAGGAAGATGTGCCAGGGGAGGTTTAGGTTGGACATTAGGAAAAGCTTCTTCACCCAGAGGGTGCTGGTGCACTGGAACAGGCTCCCCAGGGAGGCAGTCATGACCCCAAGCCTCACAGTGTTCAAGAAGAGACTGGACAATGCTCTCAGACACATGGTGTGAACTGTGGGGTTGTCACATGCAGGGACAGGAGTTGGACTTGGTGATCCTGTGTGTCCCTTCCAACTCAGGACATTCTGTGATTCTGTAATAAAATGGGCAGAAATGTTTGACTGCAATCTGGAAAATGTCTCTTACTTCCATGTATCACAGAGTTACTAGGTTGATTATCTGCTTTATTTTGTATTAACGTTTTAATTGCCTTGCTACATAAAATGTTATTGAGAGAAAAAGTGTTAATGGAATATGTCTGGGAAATGGGAGACACGGAGACCTCTTGTGTCCTATTTCTAGTGTGCTCCATCTTCCCTTGTGAAAAATGACACCCATTAAAAAGGAGAGGTGACAGTTATATTTGCCATTACAGATAGCCAGATAGATGCTAAGAATAGAGAATGATAAACAGTTGCAGCATCGTGTGAAATTACTTCATGCTCTCCCAGACCGACAGGTACTGCAGAGGTGTAGATAACGTCCTCTTAGCTGCAGACGTCATATGGATCTGCAGGATAGTGCTGCAGTAGGTTAAGATAACTGCCACCATTGTGAATTATCTAGAACTGTTTAATTCCTGGCAAGAGTAGCACCGACCACATTTCTGAATAATGATGTAAGATACTTTAGTTGTACAGTTTGCAGTTTTATGCAGGAAACTCTTATTTGTATTGTCTGTTTCATTACAGTAGGAAATGGTCAGTTACTACTCAAAAGCTCGACCCTAGAGCTAGTTCTCAACAAAGTAATATCTTTTAATGATAGCAAGCACGTGGATATGCAGCTTTCCCTGAGATTAAGCGTATGGTGAGTGTCATGAGGATGGAGCCAGGCTCTTCTCGGTGGCAAACAATGATAGGACAAGGGGTAATGGGATCAAGCTGGAACACAAGAGGTTCCACTTAAATTTGAGAAGAAACTTCTTCTCAGTAAGGGTGACAGACACTGGAACAGGCTGCCCAGGGAGGTTGTGGAGTCTCCTTCTCTGGAGACATTCAAAACCCGCCTGGACATGTTCCTGTGCGACCTCACCTAGGCGTTCCTGCTCCAGCAGGGGGATTGGACTAGATGATGTTTTGAGGTCCCTTCCAATCCCAAACATACTGTGATACTGTGATTTTAGGAAACTTCTAAAATTCATTTCAATATTTATTTAGACTCATGTGAAGATGCACACTCATATAAATATTTCATCTGGCCATTTGACTGTATTGTGGCAAAGGAAGTTCAATCAGCTAGGAAGAGTAGTTTCCTATTTTGCTTTCACAGTGATTTAATTCCAGGGATTAAAATTTAAATAAAAGGATGTAAGCTACCTGGGTAGCCAGTTGCACTATCTCAAAATAGGAATGAAGCTGCTTGAAGTAAGAGGAGCAAAAGGCAAAAAAACCCCCAACCACCACCACCACCACCACCACCACCAAAAAAACCCCAAACCCAGAAACCAATGAAGTTTGAAGGCACAGTGGAACAGTTTCTAAGTTATTCCTGTGTTTTCTTCATTCTTGTTCCTCTAGGATAGCTGAGTTGATTCAGTTTCATTGTTCCCTGAGTATGTCATGAATATTTCAGTTCCAAATGGTTGAATGTTGTTTTTATTAGTCCATTTAGATTGTGGGACAAATATATTTTCCTGTATGTGGCTGAGATTTGGAGTTAGGGAATATTTGTGGCATGAGGCAATAAATAAAAAGAAATGCATAGTGTACAGTTCAATACAGTTGTAACAATTGAGTGCTTCTTAAAATTCACACTCACAGTTCTTCACAGACCTGAAGCAGACTTGGCCTAGCGTGCCTTTTATTTTATATTTTGATATTAATTTCTTACCAATAGCACTGTCTACTTCCCTCACTCTGAGAAGTTATCAGACTGTGAGAGAAAGGCAATCCTTATACTCCATTTCTTTTTATCTTTCCAGTGCAGTTTTCTTGTTTCCTTTTTCAAATGTCCTCCATGTACAAGTGGACATCCTTGAAAAGAGCAATTCTGCTGACCCACCAACAGGAAACATTTGTAAAGCATATTCCTCATGTATGAGTTTGATTACTTTTTTGTAATTAATAATGTGTACAAAAGTGGGGTAGTTCTCTGTGGACAAATCATCCCACAGATCAGATCCTTGTCCCAAAGATATAATAAGCTGAATTGTTAACATAACAGCTGGTCAATTTGTTTATGCATATATATATATTTTTTTTTTCAATTATTATTATTGTTTTTTTTAAGGTTTAATTATTATTCTTCCTTATTTGTTAAGTTAGTGAGGTTTGGTTCTTTTATAAGTAAGGAAGACAAGAGTCCTCCAACTTTCCCTCTGGCCAGGTTTCCTGAAATGCATGGCAACATGTAGGCAAATATCAGAGTTTGATTTTCAAACAGGCCCTATTTTAAAATATTTTACATTGTTAATGAGAGGCAGGACATTACAAGGAACCAAATCTCTTATATGATGTAGTCTACTAGAATTTAGCCTGGAGCAGTCTGTGTTAGGTACTAGCATCCAGTCTAAATAATCAGGTTACAGAAATGAAGAGAAGATTCCTAAGGAGTGGCTTTAGGAGTGGAGATGTCAGGTAGTGACAAGACCTAGAGGCCAGAAATTGATAGATACTGTTCCAGCATCCAGAGGTATCTGTGGTGCTTCTGGAATTTCTGCTGGGTCAATATAACGTAATTAGATTGCTGATGGATTGCCTAGTTCGCTGCGTTGACCCTGATCCCCTTTGGGGTTTGTATGTGAATCCAAGAAATTAGAACACCTTAGTCTGGGCTAGGATAAGATACTTCATAAATCTCCCATGATATTTGTGCATAGCATTCTTCTGCAGTAAATAATCTTCACCAATCCTCCTTATCTTTTCTTCAGTACAATATAGTGGCCCTGGGGACACATCATACTTATCCACCAAGCAGCATCTGTTGGAAAATAAGAACTAAAACTTGCAGTATCTCTGTCAATAAGAAAAAAAAAATGCAGGTTTTAATATATGTTAATTCTTCAGGAAAAAGGCCTTAAGTCTTAGATGTAAAAAAGAACATTGGTGGAATATTGCTACTGGCAATCAAATTGGATGTCTCTGAAGGGCGTCCAGCCATGTGCGTTGGAAAGAACACTATTCTTTCCTCATTTCCTTTGCTGGCACAAGCAGCAGTCTGCTGATTTTCAGATAATTAAGGATTGTATGATGAAGGCAACAGGCATATTATTTGATAGAAAGGCTGAGATGAAGGTGCCAGCTAAGTCTGGAAGATTCTGTAATTTGATCTGACTGCTGTCAGGAACACAAACTTGCTGAAATTAGATCTGCTGGCTACCACCAGAGTAGTTGGTGAAGTGAAAAATGTACATGCAGGGCTTAGATGGGTTTCCTGAAGTCACTGATTGTATATTTTCATACATCACTCCAGGGCTAAGAAGTACAGTATTAACCTTCTGTGTACCAAAGCTGACAGTTTGCATTTGATGGAATTCTAAAGTCCCAATGTCTTTACCTGTTTCAGATCCTGGCTTCAAAACAAAAGAAAAACCTTAGACCTTTCAAAAAGCTTGGATTTTTGTATCCTTTATTGATCTTTCAATGTTGTAAGCAGAGCATACCTAGCTAATGGCTAACCAGCAATAAAAATTATAGGATTTTGCAGTATATTTGCAATAACTTAAAATGTTTTATGCATCTAATAATCTGGAGAGGAGATGTAGAGAGAAAATACCTGGTGAGGTATGATATCTAATAATCTATTGTGAGCAAAAAGACCTGCCCCTTCCTGCTGCATTCTCCTCCCCTTCTCTGGGTAGTGGAATAAGCGTCTGGAGGCCATTCTGACCTGGTCCCCTGCTCTTCTGAATTGCACAAATCCGACACACAAAGAACAAGGACACTCTTCTTACATCCCTTCATGTCCTTTGGCTTCCAACTAGTAGGATGAAGTAAAGGACAGACAAAGAAAGCCAACATGGAGCTTATTTGCTGAAGATGCAACTGAAGAGAGCAATATGTCTGTTTTAGCAGTGCTGGTTTTGTTCTGTAGATATCTTTGTTCTGATGGCTGGGCAGAATGTGACGGAGGGACTGAGACCACCCTGAAACTGTTGTTGTGTTCTGGTAGCTGTTGATTGCTTCAGCTCCAGCCTGGGTTTAGCCCAGTGCTTTAAAGCCTGATGCTTTTAAGAAGTAAAAGGCCTCTTCTAACTTCATCAGTATTCAGTTCTGCATCAGCTGGTTTCTTGGTTCAAGAGTTCATTGGCATCGTATTTAAGGAGCAGACCCTGAGAATGGCTGAAAAAGCAACAAACTGAAGCTCACTCTGAGAAGAGTAAATGGTTCAGCATTTTAACAGGTCATCCATTATAAATGACTTCCATGTTCCCTATACACCAGATTATCCACACGTACAAATGATTTAGTCTGATATATCTAATGGACTTTTTATGGCCACGTACAATGATTTTTACATAAGGATTTTTACAGACATGTGTATAAGATATTCAAATTTAAACAGAGACTTTAAAAACTCCAAGCTTTTCACTTGCTGGACTACTGTACAATAGACAGATTAATTTTACACTGATCTAATGTTTTTTTGTTTGGTTTATCCTGACACACTTTTTTTGTTTGTCTGTTGGGCCAGAAAACACATCCAAGGTGCTTGGATGTATGGTAAGATTTCTCATAACTAAATCAATATTTGTCTTATAACTTACTATACTTTGGAGAGATTTTTACCTTCTGTGTCCTTTTCATTAAATTCCAGTTTTAATTGTCTTCAAAAGAAGCTTTGAACTAAGTAGAAAAAAACCTGGATTTGGTCATCAAAGTGTGAAGTAGAAACCTGCCATCTATCTGAATCTCATTATGTCATATGATCTACTGGATTAATATGCAATGTTTGTATTTTCCCTGCTAAAAGACTTGAATGGTATATAGGCAAATTTGAAAAAGGTTTGAGGTATAGTTTTTGGAGTTAACATTCCAGAGAAATGCAAAGCAGGGTTTCCCTCATTAGGATAGTAAAGCTATAAAATATCCCTTATTACTAGCTCTGTAGGTGATGCTGCAGACCACAGCAAGAGAGATGGTGCTGTTAAATAACAACAAAAACCCTCCATGGAGCCGCTGTCACTTCTGAGGCAAGAGAAGCAGGGACATTGCTGCCATGTTTGCAGCTTTGGCCATCCAGCATAATGAGTGTACACAGAGCAGTGAGCAATGAAAATCCAAAGTTGTTGGAAGGAAGAGCACAAGTGGAATTTACGGTTTGCTCTCTCACCTTGTCCTGGCTTTCTACAAATATGTGACATTGCTTTCTCAAAACTACTGGTAAACTCAAGAGCTAGTTGGCTATCTGCTAGGAGTCTAAACTGAATATTTACTTAACCCATGTACCCTTTTCTGTTCATACTGTAGGGAATAAAAATGTTCTTGTAGTTCATTAATTGTTAAGAGCCACATTATGATTTCCAGGTTCAAAGTTTTCATTACTACATGCAGCAACGTTTAATTAGAAAGCTTTTAAACAAAGTAAAATAGATTCTGTGCAATTCAGTGGTGATTTATAAGACTGGGTTTTCTGAAGCTTCATGCAGGTGATTCCTTCAGCCAGGGAAGAGGAGGTATGGCAGCATGCAAAGGCTACCCTTACTTCAAGAATCTATGAGGGGATGACAAAAAATTTGGAATGTAAACTGGAAAAGTACAGTAAACTACCCATTAACTGCCTAATTACTAATCCTCTGGGCCACATATGGCTACAGACTTAATGAAGGCAATGAAATGTGTGCAATTTGTATCAAAGGTAATTACAGAGATACCGCAATTTTCCAAAAATATTAATTTTATTAGCCTTAGGTATGCTAATGCACAGGGAAAATTTGTAAACCAAAAGCAATGGCAAATGAGATCAATAAAAAGGCATTAATATGTCATTTCAATTAGTGCAAATGTTTGGTTTATGCAATTCCATTTTAATCTTAAAACTCATTTGCAAATGGTTTACTGAAGGTAAAACTGATATGTGGCACGTACACTTGTAGAAGTAAAAATATGAGACAAATGTTTGTAAGATGTGAGCTTTACTTGTAGCTGGAAACTGAAAGGAGATTCAAGAATGCAGTCTCATTTACAGTTGTGTACGTCAGCTACCTACCATTGATGCTTAGATATTATAAAAATAATCACTGTTCAGTATCACCTCTCTTGGAGAGGTCATTACAACAGTGTTTTTTTTTTTTTTTTTTTGGGGGGGGGATATTTTTGCTGTTATTTGCCTTTTTTCCTTTTGTTTTAAAAAGCACATAATCTTTGAATCTCTCAAAACTATTAGTCATGCAAATGTATGAAGTACGCATAATTCACTAGACCGCACACGGATAATGCAACTTTGATTGCAACAAGTGACAGGGTGGTAAAAATGTATTAGTCACAAATCCCGCTCCCCTTGGGCTTCTCAGTCTAGAAAAATGTAAAGCGAGATGGATATATTTTGAATTCTGTTACATTTTTGAGCAAATTCTGATGCAGTTTCCCAAAAGGGAGGGCGATACCACTGAACCCATGAGGTGTACATCTGCCATAACTCTACATGGGAGATCTCCCATTGTAGGGCTACATCCTTTTATAAATCTTGAGAGGTTTATAATCAGGTCCACACCCTAATTTACTCCTGTCCTTATTGTAAAATAAGAGTCATTTTTATGATAGAAGAATAACTAATGGAGGGAAAAAGAGGGGAAAAAAAAAACCAAAAACAAGTAAAAAGGTAATTACCGTAGAAAGCCTGAAAAAAAACATGTTTTCTAAGCAGTCTCATTAGGTAAAGAGCTATTAACCCTGAAGACCAAGCCTGATAGTTCATTAAACTATGTATTTTTTGAAATTGCTCTTGTTAGGTATTCCACCGAGGCAGATGAATTAAAACATGGCCACAGGCATAAGAAGATTTGGAATGTATGTCCATTAAACTGACGAACAGCTTGCCAGATGGAGCCAATGAAAAAAACCTTTTTCTGACAACTGTAAAGGCTGCACAGTGATTAAAATAATGAGACTGAGCTGCTGCAGTGTCTGTAGCAGAGTTCTGCATTTCCATTTGACGAAGCTTTCTGCGTTTGTTGCAACACGTCTCTATCACTGACTGAAGACCTTTACACTGGAAAAAAAAAAATCAAAAGTGGATAAACTGGGTTATGAATTTAAAACAGTCAGGTCAGTAGTAAATATCACAAGCTAAGATATTTTAGTTAATATCTATATATTTGCTTCTGTTGTTTTGGAGTTTTATTACATGAAAAAAATTGTGGCAATGAAAGATGGATCTTGATGAAGTATTATTTTATGAGGTACTCAGACAGAACCGATGAAGTCACATTCAAAAGAGAAAACCTAAAATTTCATTTTAAACCATTCATTCTTCAGAAATAGGCTACATTTTTTTCCATAGGGGATCTCTTAATCTAGTGTGTTTCATTGTTAGTAGTGGCCTCAGAGTAGAGGTAGCTGAAATTTACATAGACAAGTTTTCTTGTTGGAAGCCTGTTTTCATTTCATTCAGCCAAGAAACATAAATTCTATTTAAAAAGTGGACTTTTCAGTGGCAAATGTTAGTATTTTCAATGGAAGTGTTATCATACAATGTTGATATGAGGAATAAGAGAAACAAGCCAACATCTTTTACTACAAGAACAATATTTTTAATATTGCTTAATCTTTGTTCATGTTTGTTCTCTAAAACAGTTGTGTTTTAATTGGTCTTACTGCAAGCACAGCCATAAAGTGCTTTTATGCTTGATTCTGTTAAATGTAATCTTCATTTTTTTTCTCCTTTTATATAAGAGGTAAATTAACATGCTGACAAATTTATAATCCTAACTGTTCTGTTTTATAAACAGGCTACATAATACCTAATTGGCAGGAAAACAGCCTTTTTTATTGGTCCAGATAACCTATATTTTAGATTACATTTTAGATTTTATATATAGATGTTATAGATGTGTTTGTGTATGTATATATACACTATTAAAAAAAAAAAAGTGGACTTTCAGTGTGGTCCTGAGTGACTGAGTAACACTGATCTACGGAATTCTGATTTTTGCTTGAAATATAAGCCAATGGCAGTGGTGTAAATCATAATACCTCTATTAAGTCTATGTAGTTAAATTAGTATACAGTCACTGAAATTGAAATCAGAATTAGGTTCAGCCTACACATTACTTATTTAAATCCCTTCATCATTATTTTTAATTTCTTATCTAGACTCATCTAAAGTCAGTTATGTGACTTCTTATTGAAAGTAATGACTGGGGTTTTCTGAGCACTGATATAATAAAACTGGTAATTGAGTACACCAAAAATATGAACAGTTACAAATGCTGTGCATTAGGGCTTAAAGTAGAGAACTGAATGAAACCTTCCATTCTTACAACAGTTTTATAATGTAATGCTGTAACAAATAGGCTTAAATTCTCCCTGCAGAGGTCTGGCATAGTGTATGAGTATTTCATATGTCATAATAGAAATGTAATTTAACTGCATGGAGTTTAGTGGAGTTTCAATAAATGTGAAGCATGTTGTGTCACACTATCAGATATGGAACCTGTACTATTTAGTACTGCATATGCTATCCTGAGTCTTGTCCCACGCAGGCAAAAATGTAGTGCTTCTTGTTTAGATTCCTAAATTCAGATTTATTATGAGCAGTTTAGCAAAGTTATTTCTGAGTACATTTTGGTTGCATTTTTTAATCTGGCTTGGTGATTCTGGAGGTGAGTTCATATCACACCTAATTTAAAAATAAAGCCTAGAACTAGTAGCTATTACAGTCTTTGCAGTGATAACTCTTCACTTATTTTTGCAGGATCCGTCTGTTGTCACTCAGGTGGTGTGCTTGGCTTTGAATTCATAGGCTCATACAACTGAGCCAGAACTCTAATTTAACTGAACTTTTAACAATGAGGCTCAGAAAGCAATAATTTCAGAATCATAGAATCACGGAGTAGTTTGGGTTGGAAGGGACCTTCAAAGGTCATCTAGTCCAACTCCCTGCAATGAGCAGGGATATCTTCAACTAGATCAGGTTGCTCAGAGCTCCATCCAGCCTGGCCTTGAATGTCTCCAGGGATGGGACACCTATTACATCTCTGGGCAATCTGTGTCACTGTTTTACCACTCTCATTGTAAAAAATTTCTTTCTCATGTCTAGCCTGAACCTCCCCTCCTTTAGTTTGTCCTGTTGCAACAGGCCCTACTGAAAAATCTGTCCCCATCTTTCTTATAAGCTCCTTTTAAGCACTGAAAGGCCACAGCAAGGTCTCTCCAGAGACTTCCTCTCTCCAGGCTGAACAACGACAGCTCCCCAGCTGGTTGTGGTACTCCAGGTGGGATCTCACCAAAGTGGAGTAACGAGGTGGAAATCCCTCCCTCAAAATAATGTACCCATTTAAATACGATGGGCCAATTACTAGCTGTGCCTGTGTCTTTATATAATAGAATGACTGTGAAGTCTAACAATAATATTTTTTTATTTATAGACCTTCAAACCTGGAATTTTCCCCCACCCTCAACACTCTTTTACATCGGACTTGTTCCCAGGAACAAGGTTCCTTCAGCTTCTAAAAGTCCTGTGATGATACACAGAGTCCTTGAAGATATTTCTGATGGTAATTAGGATTTCTTTACAACTGTTTTGAGAGAAAAACACATTTCTTACTGTTTGTCCTGCGTGTTTTCTAATTCTGCCCAGGTTTTATTTGTTTATAAATCATTTATTAATTGTTACTTTTTGAACAGAGAGAGGTTTCTGACCATCATAAGTGGTTGGACTAGATTGTCATTGTTGGTCCCTTTTAAATTGAACTATTCTCCTCTCCCTGCTAAAGACCTTTACTCAAGTCACCAGTGAATTTTTCATCCTTTGCAGGGAAAACAGTGAATGTTTTCCTGCTTGTGATTCCTGTAACTGGTGACTTCCATAATATGTCCAGGACTTCTTTCTCAACTACAAGATCAAATAAAAGAATTCAGGCCCACAACTACTGCTTTTTACATCAAAAATATTTGAATATTCCCAGACAGAATGCAATGAACAAAAAGCCAAGTTTTTGCTATAGCTGCAATGGAGCTTTTTCCATGCTCTGCATAGTATAATATCTGTACTAAATAAACTATTGAAATGAAGCTTAAGATCAGTTATACTTTTGACAGTACTTCTAGATTTCAAAAGTAGTGGGAGTCAGCATTCATAAATCATTTAAGAACTGCCCAGCAAGCAAAAGCTGAATTAGCTAAAGTATGTTTTAAGCACATTGAAGAGAAGAGAAGAGAAGAGAAAGAAACACCATTTCAAGCATAGCAATCTAGTGCATTCAAAATTTTCTTGGTCTTAATGACTTCTTTGGTAGAAGTGGTGGATCACAAGGATGTTTGATCTTTTCTCATCATCAGTGTGAACACATCTGATAACTTCTGTGTGTCATACTTGTTAGTATTTTTATATGCCATTTTATAATAATTTCTAAAAGTACCCTTATGTATTAAAAATACCCTTGTTTATTAAAAGTTATGGGGTTTTCTTTGTCTATTTGTGTGTGGTTGGTGGGGTTTTGTTTGTGTGTTTGTTTTGTGTGGTGTTTGTTTGGGTTTTTTATCAATTAGTAGACCTAGCATGAACAGAAATGTTTTAAAATGTCTTATGTGAAAACATGTGTTTGACTGGTCTAGATGTTTACTCAGAAGTAATCTCTAATTATATGGTTGAATCTATCCAGTGGACTTATCTGGTGTGATTTCCAATGACCCTCTTATCTCTTATTGTTTGAATACTTAGTCTAAACAAATGTTAACTTGTTTCCTTCACAAAGCAGCCTCTGTCAGTATTTCTCGTGAAGTCTTTGCTGCATAAACAGGAGAAGTTTTTTTATGGGTATTCCTAATAATTTTAATTGTATTTCTGAGTATTTGTAACTGTTTGGCTCATTTCTTTGGATAAAGACATTTTGGGCTTTTTTGTTATTGTCCATAGAATAATTTCAGTGAGTAATTTTCCACATACATTTGTGAGACTTCTGTATATCAGAAAGATTCTTGCAAATAGCACTGACTCACCTAACCAAAGGAAAGAGCCTTCCCTTAGTGCAGGGACTTGTGTCCTCACTTTGGCCTAAAATCTACCTGGATCCAAAATGCTACTGTATCCTGTATAGCCTACACATTATGCTTCCCAGCACCTTGTTCAATAGTCATTGTGAATTATCCGTTTGATCAAGGACAAAATCAAAGGAAAACAATTACAATATTTGATGATGAACTATTAAAATATGTAAATTAAACTAGTGCTTTCTAGTTGGGATGCCTATTTTTAAGATTCCATTTGACATACAGACTTCTAAATAAAAACTTGGTGTGCTTTTAAACTGCTGATGTCAATCTGAGTTGCAATTAAATAGCAGAATAAAAAATCAACCTATTGAATTTGATTTATGAATGTGCCTTTAGGAATTCAAGTATAGGGCTTGAGATATATGAAAATGCTGGTAAGTATTTTATTAATACTGCTTTAAAAAGTGATAACTTAATTATCTAATTTTCAAAAAGCCCATTGGAAGTTAATGAGATATATGTGGCAAAGTAGCTAAGAAGCTTTCTTTTAGTCAGGAAGCTCTTAAATATCACTGAAAAGCAGAATCTCACATTTTTAGTTTAATCCAACATCAGTGGTACATATTGGTTTTATTAAGACAAAAACAATGCATTTTTTCAAATTTACAGAAAAAAATAATATTATATTTATTCATATTTTCCAAACTGTAAAATGGATCCATAAGTATTGAGTTTTCAATAAGTTTTTAATACCATTATGATAAAATTAAATGGTGCCACATTTTTTCTATGTGTCACTCTTCAGTAAAACTACAAAGTGTTGAGGCAAGATTCTTTCATTGTAATTACACGGCCTTCTAGGAAACTTCACTCAGTGTGATTTCATTTAAACTGATAAATCAAAGAAAATTAATAAAGAACTTCAACTGATCTTATTTTGACCTGTTCAACTCTTAAATGTAAACTGTATGGATTACAAATCCTATATTCACTATATAGTGAAAAATCAGTTAAAAAAGGACTAATGAACAATATGAAAGACTAAAAGATATTAGATAACCTCCTAAATGCAGATGATGAATATTCCTGACAAGTTCAGTATGACTTGTGAAGGTTGGCATAAAGCATTATGCCTTACTTGAATAGACAAGTGAGAAACCTTCCACGCTGTCTTGTAAAATGAATAACATAATAAATTACAGAATAGTGAATGAATGGTTAATGACTAAGAAAATTTGACTGACAAGTACATGGAGCATGACTAAGAGAGAAATGAATCTTCAAAATCATTGTGTTAAGCTAGGGAAATGAACAAGGAGTCACTTATAGTTCTTTGCAAACCACCTCATCTCAAGAACCTCCTTTGAAATGCAGAAGTTGCTGTTGCTATTCTATTTTCAGTTCAGCTCCCAGTGGGGTGTGGATCAGTCTTTCCAAATGCACCCTTGACATTCATGGATAAAACTCTTAGAATAGAGAAAAATTAAGGATGAAAGCCCAGCCCCACTGTACAAAACTCCCTTTATTTTAAGTTGTACCCAGAATTTTCCTCTATGGTGTGCGGCTGTGTAAGTAAATAAGCATTTTGATTTCAGAATTTTGAGTGTAAAAGTTCAAAGATAGAAATGCAAGAAAGGTCTTGTGTGTGCTGATTTGCAGATTCAGGCACATAGAGCTCTATTCAAGAAAAAGTTCTTTAAGAGACTGCTTGAGAACTTCAGCATATCCAGTACAGCATTTAATTGTATTTCCCTTAAGTACGAAGAACCCTTTCAGCATTTTATCCTTTTAAGTGGTATTCATAGATGTGTACACAGGATGTCATTCACAGAAGAAATGAGACAACCTGTTTTCAGCTTGTTAGGTCTGCAGTTGGTAGAAAAAGGAAGGAAAAAAGAAACTAAATAAAAGAATTAAAACCAAGTAGCTCTTGTGAGGCCCAATTACCTTACCAATAAACCTTAATGGGTTCTTTGATCAGCCTTATCTTGGACCTCCCACAAGCCCAGCTCGGTCCCTACCTGAGCCACGCTGTAACTGTGCCTGTCTCCATCACTGTCTACAGGGTGGACCATGGACCTGTACTGTGAGCAACCTCCCTCCAGTTCAGGCACCTTGCACATATGTTGTAGCCTGACTCTGGCTCTGTCTCCCAGAGAGTCTTTGGACCCAAGGTGTAGCTCTGTCTCCAGCCCTATCGCCTGCTGCTCCTAACAGCACTCTCTGGCTGGACCCTGGTCTTGGCTCGCTGAGTGTCTGGGTCTGTAGATGGGTCTTCTTACCAGCACTTGTCTCTGCCTGCTGTATTCAGACCCTGTGGGGCAGCACCTCATTGGTGAGGGCATGGCCAGTGAAGGGGTTCCCCTCAGATCCTGGCTCCCTCTCCCTAGAGAAGTAACCAGCTTTGGCTGGGCCCCAGCAGCAACGCTTGGCAGCACAGTCCCCTGTGATGAGGTCACCCTGTCATAGCCAAAACTTTCAGGCCCAACAACTTCCCCTTTGATCTCCTCCTTTAACTGAACACATCTATCAAGTATACAAAATTGACACAGAGCTATCAGATTGATAAGGTTGAAAGAAGAAGAAAAAGCTCTTTTATGAAACCAAGGATGAAAACCAGAACATTCTGTCATACTGGGCTTATTGTAAATAAAGTAATAGATCCATTGCAGAACAGAGGAAAACAGAAATATATGCCATTTCTAAAGTTAATTCTATACACAGATATTCTTTAAGTTACCAAAATAAGATAGTAATAAAAAGCATCGCCTTCAGTGGAGCCATAATTTCACTCCAAATTATTACATTTCAGGTGTCTGTATTAAAGGGACCATTTGTGGCTCTGACATCAGTGGGGAATCTTCTATATGACCTCTTATTGTGCTCCTAGGTAGGTCTCATTTTGCCTATATTTATTAGTACCATTGGTGAGACACCAAGAGATCTTCAAGCTAATGAAGACTCTATGCTATACAGTTATACTAAATGACAGTTTCCACTCCAGTGAGTTTATAAACAAAATGTTAAGACAGAGAAGCTGAGGAGGCAGAAAATGAAGGTATCTGTAATAATGGAGTGATTCAATTTTGATAAATTAGCTTTTTCTAGATGAATTGTTTTGTTTCTTATCAGCTGGGAGATTTTTCAAGATGGTGAAGCAGACGAAGAATTTAATTTGGAGGGGCATAATGAGGTGGTTCTGAGGATTTTAACAAAGGATGTCCCATATAGAAGGACTAGGAGTAAATGTAGGGGTGCTGGTAAGAAAAGCCTTCTTGGGGCTGGTAAAATTAATAGAAAATGTTAAGAAGTTAGAAGAAAACCATTAATTAATGTGAGGGCTGTATAAGTAAAGAAGAATGTGATGGCCTTTGGCTGTAGTGAGACAAAGCTGACATTCCTTTGGTGGCAGAACAAAAAGCCACAAAAAAAGAAGATAAATCATGAAATTATCCAAATAGCAACACATAAAAGGATTTGGAAAGACCTCCAAAACAGCAGTGAAAATTACATTTTCACAAGACAAAATGGTAGCTGGGAGAATACTGCATGATAACAACACTGGTATTAGAGAAGAGACAAGTTATTGACATGTAAGCTGTTTGGATGAAAACGGCTGAGTCAAAGATGAAGCTCAGACTGTGGCTTTGAAAGATGGGAGTTATAACAGTGTGTCTTTATAAAAAACAGGAAAGTAAAGGTTTGGGAGGAGGAAAAAAGTGAGAGGGTTTTTTGGCTCTATTGCATTTCAGTTAATGAACGTACAGAGGAGGTATAAGAAAGACTGGTATTTGAAAGACAAGAAGAGCGTTTGTGAGGAAACACACCAAAAAGACCTGATTTTAGAAGGTTTGAGCCTGAGGATGATAGAGAAGTTAAAGGAATTGCCTGAACAAAATAGCTCTCCTACAGCTTTTTTTCTTTTTTGCTTGAAGAGAAAGGCAGCATCTGGCACCCCTACCATCATTGATTAATAGACAATACTTATTCAAAGACAACAGCTTACAGTCTCTGGTTAGTAGAAATTCTGTGCATTGTCTTGGTTTCAGCTGGGATAGAGATATTTTTATCCTAGTAGCTGGTACAGTGCTGTGTTTTGGATTTAGGATGAGAAGAATGTTGATAACACGCTGATGTTTTAGTTGTTTTTAAGTAGTCAAGGACTTTTCAGCTTCTCACCTGGTGTCAGATGCACAAGAAACTGTGAAGGGGCACAGCTGACAGGGGACAGCTGACCCAAAGTGGCCAAAGGGATGTTTGATACCAAATGATGTCATGCTCAGTATATATTCTGGGGGAACCCAGCTAGAAGAACTGCTGCTTGGGAACTGGGTGGGTATTGGTTAGGGGCTGGTAAACAATTATTTTGCAAATCACTTGTATATATTATTTTACTACTACCACTATTATTATTGTACTATAGTATTGTGTTATTATAGTTATTATTATAATTATTGGGGGTTGGACTAGATTAACTTTAAAGGTCCCTTCCAATCCAAGCTATTAGATGATAATGATGATTATTATTGTTATCCCTTTCTGTCCTAATAAACTCTTTGTCTTTACACACAAGGTTTACCTGTTTTCTGAATCTTTCCTCATGCCATCAGTGGGGTTGCGGGGGCAGGAGAGCAAGCAGATGTGTATGGTGTTTAGCTGCCTGCCAGATTAAAACACAACATGTGTGTTGCTCAAAATTTATGTAGGGTTCTGCTGTCTGTTGATACCCATTTCTTTCAGCATGCTGAACATATCTATTTACAAGAAGTGTATTTTTTTATCTGTGGTTCTTCCAAGTTTGATCATTCTGCTTTACAGATACACACACATATAGAAAGAGAGAGTGTTGTATATTAAAAACAAACAAACAACCTCCAAGCCAGTTGCAGAATTGTGCAAATACAGAATATATGACTTCATTATAGGTATGGGAAAGTAAGTCTGTGAATTATTGCCGACTTCTTATTGAGCTGCTAGACTTTTCATCTATGACTTATGTTGCATATCCAATTTAATGCGAAATTTAGACTTTTTAGGAAACAAAAGTGTCCAGCTCTGTTTACCTCTGTAGATGTACTCTATGCTCTTATTTTGTTCATTTTTAACCCCTGCCCTCTAACATAATTGAAAAGTGTCTTCCACTGGCATATAGTCAGAATGAGAATGAGAAAGAAAAAGGAAAAAAAACCCAAAACACAATGTAAAAATGATTTTTCTTTTTATGCCCTTAACTTTAGCAAGATTCTATTCCAATTAAAAAGGAAAAACCTTACTGCTCTTTCTGTATGGTATAAATTCCAACTGAAATCTAAATCGGTCATTGACTGAATTATAAAACACCTAATTCTTTTGGATTGTATATTTGTAATGTTATCTTATTTTCTGTTTTCTCATACTTCAGTCTGTGATGACTCCATAAACTTGTGATTAGTCCTCTACATATGGTTTACAGAGAGTTTTGGTTTTAGCCTTTATTAAAATTGATTATGTATATTCTACATTATAATAAAACAATATGGAGATTTATTTTAAATCAGTGGTGCCTTAGGCCAATTTAATTGACCCAGTAATAACATTTAAATTCACCTGGATACTATGATCTGCATGCAGCAATGCTGTGCTCTGCAATGGAATTATCATTACATTTTGCACAGTAGCAGCAACGATGATGACATTATGAAACTGACCATTAAATAGAGCCCATCTGCAATGGACTGGAAATAGCTTTTATTGGTCATAATAAAAATTACATGTATAATGTTTGAGAGCTGCATAAGGTGAAATGGCCATTAAACTTTTCCAATGCTGAGTACTGGGTTCATCAGTACAAAGAGCTTCCTTTCATCAGTGTCATGGTCATGCATGGCATGGTCTATAAAACTCCTAATTTCTGGAGAGAAACTGTTTCTGTCAGACGCATTTTGTGTCATTCTCCATGTCTCATAACACTGAAGTATAAGAATTAGCCACTGAGTTGCTTTGTTAGTAGCATTTTTAGAATCTAGAACCTCAGAGCCCTAAGAATCATTTTGCTATGGTGGATTTACTTTATGGGTCATTAAAAAAAATAATGATTTTTTTTTTGAAAATGATATATAAATATGTATACACAAACTCAATATAACAGAAAATATTAATACAACTATATTTTATGAACATATTATATAAAATATGTAAATATAAGGAGTTCTGATTACAAAATATTCCACCATTCCTGTTCTTTTCCATGGAAAAAATGATTAATCATGGAAACAAAACCCCAAATAGTCCTTTTCTTTCTCTCTCTCCCATTCCCCCATGTTGTACCACGATGTTTCAGGGAAATGAAATTTTTGTAAGTGAAAGAATAGGATGGCTTTTTTGGTTTTAGACATAGACGGTAGATTCATGAAAGCTGAAAAATCATTATTTTTACCATACACTTTAACTTAAATAGCTTTTATTTAACTGCTTAGTTTTACGATTGAAAGCATTCATAAAGCAGATAATTCAGAAGAAATAGGAGGAACCCCTTTATTGAAAAATCTGTGAATTATTCCATATTAAGTGATAGTAAGGCTTTATTATACACCTGCTTTTATTTAGTATAACTAATGGTGGCTGAAACAATTATTCTTCAGACTAATGTTATTCCAAAAAACACGAAGTAACAAATTCTTATAAGATATTGCAAAAGTGTAACTGGTTGCACATACAGATGCTAATGGACAAAATTATTCTGAGATGCAAAGCATGATCAAGATTGATGTAGTGATCAACACTGTAGATTAAAAGACATTAGTGATCATGTTGCAAACTGAGCCATGTTTTCTACTCAAGGGATAATAAACTACTGTATACTGTACGCTAAAGTAATACCTTTGCTGCTTGGCACATGTAGACAAATCAACGTGTCTGTGAGGACCAGCCTGGATTCAAAAGGGATCTATCTGTGTATAGAAAGGTTAAGTCCTTAAGATCCAACATCTTTAATTATCTTGAAGTACCTTAAAGATAC
Organism: Streptopelia decaocto; assembly: GCF_964273445.1. NCBI lineage: Eukaryota > Metazoa > Chordata > Aves > Columbiformes > Columbidae > Streptopelia > Streptopelia decaocto. The sequence goes on from NC_138658.1 coordinate 15,570,723, forward strand.
TTGAAAAGTTAACTTGTGAAGACCTTCCTTTCTTTTCACCTCAATTAGCTAAATTTTCACGTCAAGTGCTTTCAAAAAAACAACTAGGTCAGGTCTCTACAAGGAAATAATGCTTTCAACTTTCAGTAGAGAGGCATAAGAAGCATTTTTCTGAAAGGATAAGAGAATAAGGCTGCTTAAGTCCTGCTCAGTTAATACATCATGGTAAGAATGTATTTTTCTACCACCTATATTTTATTGTGTTTTTCACCTCTATACAGGCTTAGGACATTAATTTGAATATTTTCATTATTCTAGTGTAGCTGGTGTGCATGTTATGCCTTATCCATATCTATTTTACCAGGAAAGAATAACAACAGTAATTTTTGCTTTTTATTTCACTACAACCGTTCCTTCTGTGTACAGTGTGTGAAACTCCCCCAATCCAAGTTCAGACAAATGAAGACAGTAATCTGTTACTCACTTCCTTGTTGACATGGTATGCTCAAAATCTTAAATATTTTTGAGTTCTTACTTGTGCAGAGGACTTTACAGCATTTCATTGTTTCAGGGCTGTTTTAATTCTCTTAGGACCTTCTCCAAACCCTTTTTATCTATCTCCAAACTAAGAAATTGCTTGTTTCTGATGCTTGTCTATGAGAAGCAGCACAGAAATTCTCTCTGCCAACCACTCACTGTGATACACTGGAAAAAGTAAAGCAAAATAAAGCATTGAAGTCCGTGTTTCTGTGTGGGTAACCAGTAGCTCTTTTTCCTGTCTTGCTGAAGCTGTAGTCATGATACCAGGCCAATATCAGTTACAATATTGCTTCTCTTTATCTCTAGAAGAAGTCTACTATTAATCTGGGTTTTTGTGAACCAGTAATATGTGAGTACTGGTAGCCCAGAATTGTGTGTGAAGCTGTATCTGAAAGCTGCAGAGTTTAATTAAGAAACATCCTTCAGCTGAACAGGGAATGAAAGAAGACAACAACTTCCACACCATGCTCTTGGGTAGATCTAGGGTACCACAGAGTGTACTTTCAAGGCTATTTTAAATTCACTTCCATTTGTGCACAAAGAGTGGTACTGATGTGAGGCTTTCCCCCAGTTTAGCCTCCCTAGAATCCCCCCATGGCCACACAGGTCCATATTGACTTTTATTTAATAATTTGTGTTCATGTGTTATACTCCATGCCATAATATAGGAAACTGCAGTAGCTGGAGGATTGTGGCAGTTGCACATCCCCCTCTGTCTAGGTTCCTCCCCCCCTTCTTCCCCCCCACTTTTCGGTGTGAAAGGTGCATGCACACCCCTACCCTCTTCCCCAACACCTCCTGCCTCTCCTGCTAACAGCTTCTTTTGTTTGACCCCAGAGCCCGTTGGCCAGGGTTGTTAAGAGAGGGGAGGAGGTGGCGCAGAGATGCCAAGGAGCCAAGAAGTTTCTGGGCACCCACAGCCAGTGTGTGTGGGGAGGTGCTGAGAGGGTTCAGGGCACCCCGTAGCCAGAGTGGGGGTGCAGAGAAGCTTCCGGAATGCCCACAGTCAGATCTGTCACAGCTATATAAACGGGACCCCTGCCAAGGCATGCGCTTGGTTTGTCCCCTTGGTGCAGCGGGCCAAGAACGCTATTGTCGAGAGCTGCTTAAGGTAATCTCCCAGAACTGGGACTGCCTCCCCACACCATGTGGGTGAGTGATAACTTACTTAATAGTTCCTTGCTGCATAAACAAATGTATATTCCTTGCCGATTTCCTCGCAGGATTTGTGGGTGTTTTTCCTTACTAGACAAAGTGAGGGCATTCTGTGCTTAAATATGGGCACGTGTATTTGTTTCCTGAAGTCAGAGATGGCTCTGACATTGGTTTTCTGAGCCATGTGTATGCACACTGTGGATCTCCATTGTTATTATCTGCTGCACCCCAATAATTTCCTCAACTGATATTCAAACCCGTATTTATGTTATTGGAGAGCTAAAACCCCATTCCTTACCAGTTAATTTGCTGCACCTTTTTGACCAGAATAAAAACTTGGTTTGGACCTTGTCGTCCACCTAAAAGTAACTTCAGGGTGCCTCCGTGACAAGGATAAGATGTGACTTTATGATGTGTGGACTCAGGGGGAAGGTTGAGAAGGCCAATGGTCTCTACACAAGTTAAAATCTGTCTCAGTACATAGAAAAAAAATAAATTATTTGAATCATCATTCTTTTGATGATGATTACTACAATTAACTCCCTTTTATTGAGGATTGATATTCGTGTGGATATTGAATTTCATACTTCTGGATAGTCTTTAAGATCCATTTTCTTCGTATGATCTGAAGTGTCCACTCTCCTTCAAAAGTTTTGGGTGTGCACTTATTGCTATCTCACACCAGTTCCTACATTCTGACCCAAAGCAAGCCAGTTTTGCTTCAATGACTAGTAGATATCCGGTGTACAAGAATGAGCAGTCCTTAGCTCTGACAGGAGGATACTTTCTGATCCTATCTCTGCCAATCTTCATCCATGATTTCAGTTACAAGTTCTCCAACTCCTCAATAGCACAGTTTTGCTGTCTGTAAAACTGGGGAAGTTGGATAGCTGATCATCTGATAAGAGTGTTCTGTGAATTTGGTAACATTTTCACAGTGCTCTGAAATTGACTCACTTCAGATTATATTTCCAGATAAGACTGTAAACTTTTCCACCACGAGAAAAAATTTGGATGACTCAAAAAGAATTTTAATCAGCACTGTTATCTGTATACAGGGAACCTCAGAGTGCTTGGGAGGTAGAACAGAAAATATGCTTGGACCTCTTCAGATTTTATCTGGAAATAATTCCACTTGATTTAGAGCAAGTATATTGATTCTAAGAACAATGATTCCATATTTGAATTGCTGAAGATTCACCATGAACTTCTAATAGTTAGTGCAGCTGGGAAGCTGGGACCAGAATTAAAACAGACTCAAGATTTCTGGCTTTCCAGATGATTTTGACCAAAAAAAAAAACCCAACCTATATTTTCGATAGCAATGTTTGTCTCACCCAGCTTCTGATAAAGCTGTAGACAGAGGTAACTTTGGTTCTTCCTGGATGCCTTAATAGTCTAATCCAAGAGGAGTCAATACGTCTTCATTGTGTTGATTTGGCATTGTAGATTCCAAGCCTTTAGCTTCAGGGATTGCAGGTAGGTCAGAAAGTTATATTTAAATTGTCCAAAAAAATTCTTTCAGCTTCCAGCTCCTGCTGAATTCTGTCTGCACTCTCTGGGATTCCTTGTCTCACAAAGGAGGATGTTCCCACTGTAGGAGGTCAGCCCTTTTATCTACATCTTCTGATTTTAGGACAGTTTTTGTCCTGAGTAATTTGAACTCAGAATGTACCCAGCGAGATAAATTTGAAACTAAATCTGAATGATCAGCGTAGCATTCAGTTTAATAGAGTTTTTGCTTTCTTTGACTTTAGAGATGATGAACAAGTCAGATCTTTTGGCAGAATACATGGTTACCACTTTCTCTTTTTGTTCTGTAACTGGAAATTTCCTTATAAAATTAGAATGCTAACTGCTAAGCGCTGGCTTGTTTTTACAAGGCAATATGTCACCTCTAGCTTTAAGTGGATTATGTTTTTCATTATTACAACTCAAATGCATGTTTCGTCATACCAGTCTGCTTCTATTAGAGGATTTTTAGTAAAGTCAGATGGGTCACTTAGAAACAACAGACATACTGTCTCCATTGCTTGGTGCTCAGGTTATTCATTCCAGGCTTTCTTTTAAAATCACCTCCAAAGGCTAGCTTAATATACTCATGTTCAGAATCTTTGGGTTGTGTTTCCTCCCCAGGTTCAACTAGAGGAATAAAAGTCTCAATAGTTGCTAAAACATCCAGAGACTGAAGCAAATGTGTCATTTTTCCACAGATACTGTTCAGTTAGATTAGATATAATCTCAAATGAATTTTAACGAGGTTGCCTGATATAACCATGCATTTTTCATTGAAGTTATGCTATGGTTACAAATAGAAGGTGGAACAAAACAGAAGACAGAACATGAGTGATACCATTTCAGTGATTTCTGCTTTCAATTTTTTTATGCATTAGATTTTTAAAGTCATTGTAATTTTAGTCTACTTTAAGGAGTTTAATTAGTAGAATATATTAAAATTTCAAAGGTATTTTATTAGAATATTTTATTTGAAAAT